>NC_137211.1:16405986-17145986 GCF_949987685.1 Ammodytes marinus | reverse complement strand
CTGTGGACTGCTGGTCAAAAGCTACAGGTCCCCACAAGCAGCCACAGACACACACACACACACCCTTCCTTGGTGTGTGCTTGCCAGCTGTTTCCAACGCGGGGCTCTCAATAGAATCTCAAATATTACCCACTGAGAAGGAGCTCAGCAGCCCGAGCATCATATCAAAGCAAAGCCTGAGCTCTCTGTCTTACTACAGTATGTGCCTCCTCTGAGTGACTAAAGCGCCGTTTCCTCTCCTCTCCTCTGCTTTGCTCAAGGCTTACACTGAAAAGCAGATCTTCTCCCATTGCCTTTTTGTCTCTTGTTCCCTCCCCCTCCTCCTCTTCTGTGCATCCTGCCTCTCTCTGTTAATATACCAGTGAACACAGTGTAGAGAGTCACCAAGATGATCAATCTCATTTGTGCTAATGAAATATTAATACTTAAGAGCCAGTTGTCAGGGGAGGCTATTCGCAGCATACCAGTGTAGGGAATAGTCCACGGTCCCAAACCACAGTTTATGTTCACACCCATCACAACCCAACTACTCATTCATCATGTTGGTTAGCCCTGCCCCCAACATATTAACACAAAGCATATTCAGACTCCACCTGATTGTTAACCGTAATGACAAGACGAATTGAGAGCATGCAACACTTTCCATGATAATTCCTGTCCTTTCCTAAAGCCCCTCTCACTGCCGAAATACTACAGCACAGTATGTTGAGAGACCAAAACAGACAAATAAATGCATGAATGACATGAGGCAGGATTGGGACAAATAGGTGCTGTTGCCACGGCAATCCACTAGTTCTATGTACAGTGGCAGAGGTCTAGTTTTTTTAATGAGGAGGGAACAGCAGCAGCACGCAACATTTACATTAGATCAAGACCTTTGATCCATTACAGTGTCATCTCTTTGACAGACACCAATGAAATCATATTCTTTCATCTGATACATCTGATACCAAGCATTCACACAGAAAGAAACAACAACTGGAGGCATCGACGGAGCATTCCATCGACATTAAGACATGCCATAACATGCAAGCATCCATCTTAGCCTGCTGCATTGGCAAAAAATCATTAAATGTTAAAACTCTCTGTTGCTGCAAAGCCCCTCTCTCCACACAATTCATAATTTATCCTCCCTATTTTCCCTCCCTCCCTCCCTCACTCACTATATCTCTCTTTTTCTCCCCCTCTCCTTTAGATTATAGGTTGCCATTTACTGGAGCAAGTACAAAATCTCAGGTGCCGCATGCCTGTGAAGGTTTGTGTGTGCATGTCTGACCCTGGAAGGACACCCATCAAAAGGTCAGATGTCAATAATAAGTTTTCCCACAGCAAGTTATATGACCCAGGAGCGCTAAATTACAGAGTGTGGTAGACCTAGAAAAACCCTTCACTTTGAAACCCCCTCTTAAAATCTTCAAACTGGCAACAAGGTCAACATAATAAGCATTAGCATATATAAATCGAATTGAGCTATGGCCATATGGTTATTAAATCTGGACATTGGACTGAAGGGGAATAAAGATTCAAGGAAATTACGTAATTCGACCTCATGTCCACATCCATCTATTGTGTCATCGGGAGCATCTGATTTACATGCTGCACGGTGTGAACACATCCTTTATGCATGATGCAATCTTTAAATCTGCTGAACTTTGGCATTGTGATGCTGATGGGTTCGTGTGATCCAGGGTTGATTAAATACGGACAAATGTAACATTCATGAGAATCTGACACTCGGTGAAAGAAATATGGGAATCGCATGTTCCTGCACACGCAACGGTGTAGAAGAAACTACGAATGCGTGCATGCCATATACGTGTTGAAGAAGTTAAGAATTTACCAATGCAAAGCCCGCAACCATAACCAAATATGCAGCAACGCACAGACACAGGTAGCATTATGCACCATGTGCCATAATCCAGATTTTTTTTTTACTTTGCTGAAGCTGCTGACTGACATGAAAGCTCTGCTCGGTTCCCAACAACAGAACACTGCTCCATTTAAACGACTCCGAAATGATCACTGTGAATGCAACAATGGCATTTTATCATTACTACCGAGGCAACCTTCTAGACAAATGTGTAAGACTGTGTTGCTTATCATTCAAATGAGAGGGGAAGTAAACACATTGAAAGCGAAAGGGAGCGCCACAAGTTGTTTGGTGACCTGAACTGACTCTGAGCAGCAGTGTGGAGGTAGGCAGCTTCTTTTATTTGTTTTTACAGCAGACGGTAAAGTAAGCCCATAATTACAAACAACTCCAAAGGCAGGGGGGCGTAAACACAACAAGACATATTCATATTATCAATCTGCCGTACAAGCGTTAGGATCTCTACCTAATTCTGCTCTAACAATCGGTGTGTACTGGTGATAAAGGAGTGGGTCAGGCCTTTGCATGTCCTTATTAGCCTTGACAAAATGCTCTCTCCAGCCGTCCCAACCTTCAGTGCATTGACAATTACTTCTCACAAAGGGATGGAATATTGAGAAATCACACGTGCAAAAACAGAGCTGGGGGAGGGGGGGGGGGGGGCGGTGTCATTTTATTATCCTGGACTAACAGCACTTACAAAACTTGAGCTTTTCAAACTGAATCTGCAGTGCCTCCTGTTTCAATAGGCTGTGGAGGCTGTGGCCTTGGGCGGTCTATGCAGAGCCAACACACAGAGCGAGTGAATGGTCCTCCCTTCCTCCAGGTTTTCTATATACATCGTCAGAGGGCATACAACATGAGTAATGTTCTCTTTTGTCGAGCAAAACATGTAAATACAGCTACATGTTCTGCTTCTAAGATTGTGTCCTATTATCTGGTGGTCCTCTCTCTTTATCCAGTCTTAATTATCTCTCTCTCCCTCATCGTTTGTCAACATCATATTTTATTCCTCTATCTTTCCTCTACATTTTAAATATATTTTCTCTGTCTTTTCATTCTTTCTTTCTCTTTCTCTCTCTCTCTCTTTCTCTCCCTCTCTCAGGGGACAGGAGCGCTGTACACGATTGTCATGGCAACAAAGATGGGAAGACAAGATGGAGGAGTCATAGTAGCTGGCCTGGCCTCCTTTTTCTGGAGGAGGATCCTGTGTGTGAAAACACCAGATGTTGTCTTTACATTTGTATTGTATAATACAATTTCTAAGATTAGAAAAGCCTAATATGAAAATAGATTTTAATAGACAGGCAACAGCTCAGAGTACAAGTGCACTGCAAAAAAATGGATGGTTTAAAAATGTATCTTTCATATTACTGTTGCCTAACAAATTTTGGTCCACAGCACATCTGTCAGACGATGGTCAAGAAAGGCTGAGCAATAAAACAATATATATATTACCTGGCAGGATGTGTGCAGTGTTATAAGATGTAGAAATTAGCGATAAATAAACTTTTCTTTCAGCAGCTACGTCCTTCGTTACCACAAAAGCCTCTTCTTTCTCTAAAATTTCTCCACTGCATAAATAACATATCGCCATTCTCTCCTCTTGTAGGTGTTCAAAAACTACAGAATTCAAGCTAGAGAGACCATTTGTTGGGCCATCACAAAACCAAAATTTGTTTCTGCCCTTGACATTACAGGGAACGCATCAGTAATGTAGAATTCACTACATCCTTCTACATAATGCTATTTGACAAAACACAATTCAATATTTACTTATGAAGCTTCTGCACTCACTGTGTATCTGCCTGAGATAAGCCACACATCACACTACTATGACACTGTTTAGTTCAGAGCAATGCTGAACTACACTGTTGCAGTAGTACAACTGTTGTAGTGTTAGGAAAAATATTTATCTCTCTTTGTCATGCACATCTGATAATACCGACATCTTAATCTTTCTACCCCGTTTTTTTAATTCAAGTTTAATACAAGGTTTTTTTTTTTAAGATTCGAACATACTCTCATTTTCATAATGTAATCAATTGCAAAACAAAACAAAACTGCAATATTACCTTTACAAAATAAGTGTTATCTTTGAGAGAAGACAATCCCTGTTGTTTGTTTGACCTTGTGCTTTGTGCCCTCACCTAAAAACATGATCGTTGACTCAGAGTCAGACGGCATAGATTGATGAGTCACAGATGTACAGATTAAGGCTTCTCCTCCTCTAGATGAAGTCCAGCGTGTTCCTCCTCTCCTCCGCCCTTTGCCCGCTCCTTCTGCTCCTCAAAACCAATCCCCCTCTCATACCATCCCCTCGTTGAACATCCAGTGCCTCTCAACAAACATCACTCTCCCTCCTCTAATCCTCCACCTCCACTTCCTCCAAACATGATCCTTAGCCCTACTGTTTCTCAATCTACTCTATCTTCTTATCTGCCTTACCTCGCTCCTACTAGCTCCCATTATATTTGTTTGTGAATGATTATGCACTCGCTGCTAGCGATCACTTGAAAAGGTCACCGCATCATTCTCAGATAGAAAGCCGGCGAGCACATATCTCAGTCCCAGGAACCATTATGATCGAATACCGCTGCAACTAATGCATTTTTTAATGTTGAATAATCTGTGATGCATATTCTGAATTCATCAAGTCCAATGTTTAGCGGTGAAAATGTCATAAAACTGTGAAAAATGCCAACCAGTTTCCCGGGTTGCCATCATCAAATTGCAAAAGCAAAAATGTATTTATTTTAAAAACCACAATAATAAAGGAAAAAATAAGCAATTTTTTTTTCTTTTGAGAGGGGTGAACCAGTGAGTGTTTGGCATTCTTACCTGAAAAAAGACCTTCTTGTTACTATTGATTAATTTTCTGTTAAAGGCAATCAATGATCGCCTAAGTTAATGGCATGTCACAATGTGCAAGGTGGGTTTCTTACAATCGTGGTTGCAGTCATGATTGTGTAATGAATGTGCCGAATTTGTAGTTAGAAAATGTAAAATCGGATATGAAAGCAGAGGCACACCATAAACGCAAGTCGTCCATTTGTGTAATTTTTATGTTTTGAAAATGTATCTCCGCAAACTTTTTTTGTTGTCAATTAGTCATTAGTTTGTGGTCTTAGAGTTTCGAATTTGAAATAAAGTCGCATCAATGGTATCCTGTTTCTTACTACTAACGACTACAGCTGCTTGTGTTAAGACGACATTTAACATTGGAGACATTAAGCTTCTTTAGTCAAATGAGAGTAATATTTTCCTAGAAAACGCATTTATACTCTTCAAATTTAGTTCAAATTTCAAGCAACACTCAGTCGAAATATTGAAATAACTGATTTATTCATCTAAATATGGACCTCTCCTGACCCCTGAGTGTGTGTGTTTGTAGGTTCTGTCCCTCATCACCAGCACACTCACCTGAGCTCCAGTATCAAAGCTAACAGAGATCATCTATGCTGCTGTCAGCCACCTTGCCCACCCCAGTGACTGCATGTAGCCTCCTTTCCACTTATCCTCTCCTTTATTTTATACTTGTTCTACCTCTCTACCTCTCTCTCTCTCTCTCTCTCTCTCTCTCTCTCTAAGCTCTGGTATCAGGAATGCTGCCCTGCATCCGTATCATTCTGTCTTAAGACCCGCTCACACAGGCCCATAATGATGCTGACATTTAACACACAGCAGCAGCGTTATTCAAGCAGCGGTGCACAAGGTCATCTCATTAGAGGGCATAATTGATATGGGGTGCATATCCCCAACTTGCCACTAATAGAGGTCTGGGTCAGCCACGAGCGTGGTCCGCAATTTACCAACAATAAGGACTGGACACAAACAAGGGACCCCGAATGTCATTCAGTGAGTGTCAGCATAGATTTTTACACCCTGGCAAACAATTAGTTTTGTTATGACATTGCAAATAAAAAACATTTATCTTCAGGTCATTATAGGCCAGACATGTAGTGCATGAATGTCACAGCACAACCGTGAACCTTCTAAGAATCCAGAAAAACCAGCATCCGACAAATGTTTAGTGTCTCAGGTTTGAATATTTATATTCTACAGACTACTCACAATATTTCTTCCACATTCTAAATGAAAATATTCTCTTTTAGAGCATTTCGGTTAATCAATGCAAACATTTTAAGTGGTCTATTACATTTTTATAGAATGGTATTTAGTATAAGCCACCTGAATACTGAATATTTTCTAATCAGAATCAATGAAACAATCATTCATCAACGCTCTAATCTGGCCTCACTTTCTTTATTCAAGGTACAGTAGTATATTTTAAATAAATGACATCCAGTGAGTGCAGAAAACACAACAGTCACACCATTCACACTACCCAATATTCATGAGGCAACATATGACAATAGCAAACATGCAGACAGATAAAGTCTCTGTAGTCCAACTCAGCAGCATCTGTATTCATTGCATACGATTCCCTGACCTGATGCCCCCCCACCCTCCATCCCGCCTCCCACTCCTTCCCACACTCATCTGCCTCTCCTCCTTTCATCCCGTCCAGTCAGAGCATTTTCAACTTCCCGCCCACTCTCTTCCTCACTTCTCTCCTCTGCCTTCTCATTAAGTCACTCTTCTCTCTGTACCAACTATTCAAATTCTCCAGCAGACAACAGTGCATCCCTTTTGTGTGCTCAATAACACATCCTTTCAGGTCAAAACTCCAGTTCCGGCTTATTCACACACACATTTTAAACATCATGAGGCAATACATACCTCTTTGCACCAGCATTGTGACCTCGCTGCCCCGGGGACATTTGCTCAGCATGTCCACCACCTGATTGTGGCTCATATTCTGGACATTTCTCTTGTTGACCTCCATGATAATATCCGCTTCCTTTAGTCCACGGCAGCGTGGATAGTCCACTATCTGCTTCACCCTCTGCCCGCCTCCCGTCAGACTGTCGGCGATTGTGAAGCCAAATCCCTTGTCTCCCTTCTCCATGTGGATGGTGATGAGCTCGGGCTGGGTGGCGATGGACGAGGCCATGTTGACCACATCGCTAGAATAGCCATGCGAGCCGTTGGAGGCCGCATCAGCAGAGGGGCTGTGCGGCCGCGGCTCCCTCATGCCATTGATGGATCCAACCAGGTTGTTAGGCGAGTCAAAGGGCTCCTGTCCGTTGACGATGATAGGCTCCTTGTCCACGATGGCCACTGAGGTCACCAGGCTGGTGTTGGGGTCATCAGGGTCGAAGGGCAGCGGGTAGCCACGGCATAAGGCCAGGTCCACCATGGAACCGATGGGGATGGATTGGAAGATCTTCACTACCTGAGCGTGGGTGTATCCCAGCACAATGGTGTCATTCACACTGACTATCACGTCACCTGCACCAAAGTAACAAAAAAATCTACTGTTAGTGATGCCACCATTGGCACAATTCAATTCCATAATTTAATTAAATGAAACAAGAACATGACAGTGCCTGAAATTGCAACCTAACAGGGGTGTAGTACTTCAAGCCATCTATGAACATCTATGATGAACTGGTACTGTTTGCTTCCTTTTGATAAAAAAAACAGTACAGTTTGACCAAATAAATAGGTTTAGTAGTCACTACCCTGTATTCACAAGACAAACAAGTACTATGTGCTGGTTTAGTGTTTATAATTAACAGGAACATGTTGCCACTACTGCATGTTTTTTTTATTTTACAATGTGCAATCCCTCTGTCAATGCCATTTAGTCATGAGGAACACATTGATTAGAATGAAAAATTAGAATGATATAATAAAATGCCAGTGAGATGTGTGTTGTTGAATGAAAACAGTGCCCCCTGTGAATGGTGGATGTGTACTGCACCTGTCTCCATCTTGCCATCCACGGCTGCAGGCCCGTCCAGCACCAGACTTTTAATCTGTAGAAACTCATCAGGCTCGTCACCGCCGACAACAGTGAAGCCGAAGCCGCGACGGCTCTTCTTCAGCTTTGTGTTTATGAATGTTCCTTTAAGCTCTGCTGGGTTTCTTGTGAAGAAGAGCTTCCCTCCTGCAGAGCACCAGAGAAAACAACTCTTACCCTTGGGTCCATTCACATATTCTACATTCACATCCCTGAATAATGTTTTGTAGATAAGGTGTTTATTTTGTCCCTCAGATTGGATTGAAAAAAATTAAGCAGTAGTAATGAATAAATCCACAGTGTCTAATAATATAAAGATTTACGTTTGGCTCCTCCAGGGCCGGGAGGTAGAGTTGGTGGGACCTGCGGGTCCCTGTAGGTCTCCAAGTGGTGTGCAGAGTAATTCGGAGCGTAGTTTGCTAATGGGGCCGCTGCTGAGGAATGTTCTTCTATCCACTCTGCATGGACACAATCACACACACATGGATCAAAACACACTCCACACAAACCTGTATTGACATGCCACACACATATAAACACTTGACACAAGTTGACACCAAAACACGCACAGACACAGAGCTGTAGGGCACAAACTGTAGATACTTGCCACCTGATTCATTTTTACGCCTCAAATGTCATCGAATCCTCAATCACATCGGCTTCTACTGTGCTAGTGCTTTTTGGCAAATATAAGAGAATACTGTGAATGTTGTCATTTGAAAAAAAAACTACATTTGATCTCATCATCGCAGTTTAAAGCAGTGTTTTAAAGTCTGACACTCTGGGCCCCTTCTCAGTCAAAATCGGGACAATTGCGCCTGTCTGTCCAGAGGTTTTCAACACAGGACAAACATCTGTTTATAAATGGATAGAGGAGAGTGTCAGTATTCCAGGAATATAAAAAACAAACATTTTGATGGTAAAACCTGAGCCTTAGTACTATCAAAACATATAAAAAATGCAACATGGAAAAAGGGTTCAAATAAAGTAATTCCGCCACTCATGTTATTTTTATTTGTCGCAAGTCTCTCTGCGGACTAAGCCTAAACTAAGCTTTATAAGTACAGTTCCCACGATGAACGGGCAAAATCAACAGTCCAAACTGCTATAATCAACTTTCCCGTTGTTTTTTAGAACCTGTCCCTTTCACCTCACACACAGTTTGAACACCTCTGGGCTAATGTAAAATCTCTTCCTCACCTTGAAAATAAAATGATCAAATACAAAATGACACACAGCATTTATGATTTTGAAAATCACATAAATGAAAGACTAAACACCAAAGACGACACCAGGGTTTGGGCCAGCTCTGTTTTAGTTAAAACCTAATCAAAACGAGCATTTTGTGGATAACAATGCTGTTTCTTGACCAGGGAGTTGAAGTTGAAGGGAGAATTAGCGGTCTGGCCAAAACCCCGGAGAGCACTTGACGTACTAGAAGGACGTGACACCAACAGACATGAAGAAAGAAAGAAATGGTGCCGTGCCAGGGCAGGAAACGAACCTCGAATATACCGCTCACCTTCTGGAGGCTGCGGCTGCTGCTGCTGTTGCTGCTCCAGGACTTTGCGACGCCGCGCCTCCAACACCGGGTTCTCATATTGGGTCTTCCTATTTATATGACTGAGACAGACAAAAAGAACAAGAGAGTAAAGGTAATCACATGAAATGTGTTGCTATTCATTTAAAACCTCAGATACACTGAACGAGAGAAAAGGATGTGTGTATATCTTTGCACGGTGAAGCATCGATGACTTACTCTACATAGTACACGCCGTACACTGGGTCTTCTATCCTTTCCCATCCTGGAGGTAGCTCTGAAATACAGAGGGCACACAAAATTAAACACAGAATAACAGCACTACACTCTGACATAAGTGAGTGTGGTTGGGTCGACTCCAGACATGGAGCACTATGCTACAGTTACGCTAGATACAGAGTGCAAAATTAACAGGAACGCACACACACAGGCGGCTGGATTTTTTTTAAATTCAACATCCGAATTTGTCTGCCTGTAATTCTTCTACCAGAAGAATTTAACAGATATTAAAGTTTAGTAATCAGCTCAACACTCCTCCACACATGCCTAACCGCACTCCATGGGAATAGGCGGACAGATGAGGGCTATCATACTGAAACATTCACATTAAGATGTTGGCATATCCGTCCCTCTCCCCCTCACTGTATTTGATTTCAGACAGAGAGAGACATTACCTCCTTGTGTTACTGTGGTGCGGACTTCTCCCAAGTCCAGTAAACACTTTTATAAGAGACTGGATTTCACAATCAATAATCACAGACAGTCTGCGTCTGGGCAGCCAGCAATAATAGAGGCATATAGCCAGAAATGCACTGCCTCGTTTGAGACTGGAATCTGGTTCCACTGTAGGATTGTTTGTGCTAACAGCAAATGGGCCGAGGATCAGCAGCTGAGCCATTTGCCTGTCTGTGAAGCAACTCCAAGTACATACATCAGTCCCAGTGTCCTTGGCATAGGCCTACCCTCAGCATGACATAGTTCAAAATGTGTTTTTGTTCATCTCAGACATGTGAGTGTTATTCACGTGAGTAGCCATGAGAAGTAAAAAACTGTTTGGAAAAGTAATGATCCACAAATTCCAAAAAGGCTACGATTGTTAGAATTGAAGGCAGAGCTATGGTGAACATCATATCCACCATATAATAGAATATATCTCACAGTTATTCATGTGATGGATTTATAGGATACAATGAGGCTCCAGTATGAATTCTTGAAGAAGACATCAGGAGAGCAGAGAAAGAAATGAAATAATATATCATCAAAAAACACTTAAAGTGGCTACGAGGAACTTTGGCGGCTGGTGGCCCCTTTGGACAAAAGCGGAAGTATTATTACATTAATAAAAACTATATAAAAACTGCTTTCTTTGCACTGATGGTCTCGTTTGCTGTTAAAGGTGATTTATGATTATCAGAGGAAAAATTATGCTGTTTCAAAAGTTCCTCGTAGCCACTTTAAGTCATATTTGACAATGATGTAACTACTCATTGTCATAACATACCATGACAATCATAACATTGTGTCTATCCCTGTGGACTAGAATCCACTGCAGACTTATTTCCTTTAAGTTTCTTTGTATGAAACCGGCCTTTTTAACATTAGCTTGGGGTCTTCTTAAAGGCCAGGAGGACACACCGGTCCGACTACCGACCGTCGCCCGAAAATAGAGTCTGCCAATTCAGGCAGCTACAGTCTGCCCGTCGTGGCCAAAAAAGTGCCAAGAACACACCAAGCCGACTACTGACTTTCCGTACGCTCTGTGCTTGCGCGAGACGTAATGTCTCCATAATAGCAGGCGGCGCTAATCTGTATTGTGGCCCAAAAAAAAACGGAAGCCGTAAATGATGGGACAGCTCTCTAGACCATAAAGAGCACCATTTTTAGCAGAGAGTGTCGAGCATGGTGTCGAGCAGTCAAGAAGGGTTGATGCATGTGAGTACTCGCTGAACGAAACAAATTAAAACAATGGCTAGCGATGCGATACTGCTGTTTGTGCTACCTGCCTCACTTCCGGGCTTCACTGATTCACTAGCCTTCCACCAATCAAATTGCTCCGACTGAAAGACTGCCCGACGCCGATTGAACATGTTGAATCGGCTGAAAAGAAGCCCGACGACATCTACGACGGCCGACGTCACCGAACACACCAAATAGATTTGTGTCCCCGCCCCCTCCAGACCCTCCGAACATGTCCGATGGCCGATTATCGGGCCGGTGTGTCCTGGCCTTAAGTCACACTGCAACCAACAACTGTTGATATGCACCACTGCTATCCGCAGCTGGCACAATCATGTATCATGTCACCCCTCTGCTCGTGGCATACTGGCAGAGCACAAAATACAAGTGTTACAATAGCACTATACTGTAGAGCGTCAATCATAGTGAAAAGCTTATTTAATGTCTTTTATCCTGATTTGAAAAACTCTCCAGTGCAGCCTGCTGACAGAATAAAGAAGCTTGGATTTCAAACAGTGTGAACAGAAGAAGTCATACTACCACATTTAGAGCAGCATCTAAGAGATCCATTTTCGAAGATTGATAAATGCATCACACAACCAGTAAACAACAAACAGTGAAAATAACTTTTGTTTTAAAATCTAAAGCTTACCTAGTTCCGGCTCCTGTTCTTCTGTATGTATCCCTTCTTCTCCAAGGTGAAAGCAGGACGGAACAAAGAAAACAAAATGAAGAATAGAAAAGGGGATGGATAGCAGAGAAGAGGTGGGTAGGGGTGAAGGAATCAAGAGTAAATAAAGAATGAAGTGACAGTCCAGAGAAAGGGCAAATAGGAAAAAAGGGAAACACCTTAGTTTCAGGACTGATATTAACAGAATAACACATGTCAAAAAACCTGAGCAATGTGGAGAAATGCATTGTGCCACTGTTTGTTTCACCACTTGATGGTGCAATTTAGCAATCAGTGTTTTGAATTCTGAACAACTCAACGCTCATTGAGGAATTTACTGAATAAGTTCTTGTTTATTTGAGAATCATTTGTCACATTTAATTATTTTTTCTTTGTGAAAATAGTTGTAATAGAAAAAAAATCAACTATTCACAATGTGGCAACTGTAAGACACACACACATTCACATATCTTTTGATCAAACCTGATCAAAGGTGTAGTAAAACATGTTTTATAAATTCATTAATTGATTAACAATGTCAACACTAGTTACATAAGAGGAGCAGTATGTGTGAGACCTCAAGCACCAAACCACTACACAGAAATGTGAATGTGCGCTGTTCTTCTATAAATGATGTGTAGCAGCTTACCATCGTCGTCACACTCTTCCAGAGGCCGGGGGCCTTTGTCTCTACACCGAGGATCCAGCCATGATGTGGTCTTTGTGTTGTGGCTGGGGGAAACAAACAAGACGACAGAGCAATTCAATGCAGTGTCGTGTGAAGGCGACATATAAAAGCACAGCAGGGGCGCATGAATGCATCAATAAGAATTAGAAAGTAAACCGCGTCAGCAAGTTTACAGAAGGACAGCAGGCGTGTGCTGCAGAGAGAAATGGGAATAACAGCGCAAAACACAGGCAGGGAAAACAAATATTAAACTTCCTGACTTCTACCTCTATTGTCAAACAAGAACATAGTATAATTCAGTGATAGCAGAAATGAACATACAAGCTCTGAAAATACACATCCATGTCCTGGTGGTGTGCCTTTGCCGTGCTGCAGAGAGGACAGAGAGGTGGAGGTAGTCAGGTGATCAGGATGTGATCTCCTTTAGAGATCGGGACATGCAGGGATTAACAGGAAAGCAGTGGCACCCAGGGGGCTGGGCAGGTTGGCTGGGGAGAGGCCTAAAAACCAAATCATTGGGGAAGACAAGCCACTGGACGAACAAAAGGAATAATAGTGCAGGTAAAATGCAGAAAAACACAAAACTATGGCATGAGCTACGGTGAGAAATGCTGATTTAGGCAGTGCAAAGAGTGTGTGCTGTGCAACGGATACACCTGTATGAAATGTCGCAGGTTGTTGATACATACTCTATGAAGTAAAGCTCTCCGCTCTCGGTGTAGGCCATCTCCCAGTTTTCAGGCAGCGGCCCCAGCGGGTCTTCCGGAGAGACCTGCGGTTCAGCGAGGGTCTGCTGCCCGCTGTCTGATGTGGCCGCATTGTTCAGAACAAAGGGTGGAGCATTGTCACGTGCGGGGTACGGCCGGAGGATGCCGCCGCGGCTCTCGTCCTGCTCATTAGGGTTACCTGTGCACAACAAAGGAGAGGGGAAGAGACTACGCACTAAGGATCCTGGGTAACACAACGAGCACAACACGAAATGAAAAAAAAACAAAAACAAAAAAAAAACACAGTTTATGTCTTGTGCATGCAAAGACAGTAACATGAAAAACAGCAAACACACTCTCTCTGGATGCTCTTCAGCACATATCATGCAACTTTAAAAAAACATCAAACTCCCAGAACTTCCCCTCCCCCCTATCTACATCCCATTTCTAGTGTACTGAAGGGCCCCAGGAATATGCTAATTCTTCCAGCAGTGGTCTTTCTAAGGGGCACTTTACACGGTGAAAACGTGAGTTTTCCCGTTTTTGGTTTAAAAAAAAAAAACCCGTTCAGACACAATTTATCTGACATCTTCACCCGTACACAAAGTTTTCAGAGGAAACGGGCCGAAATCGCTGAAGTAGCAGCCATGCCAAGCCAATAATCAGCGGTGACACAGCCTAGTAGATAGCTCTTCCGGTACAATTTGATGCATAAAACCTTACTGTAACCGAAAATTAATGCCACTAACGTTCATAAAGCGGTTGGTGTAAGCTTGGGGTTACAAATATTGTAAAAGACAAGCTTATTTCACCGCATTGAACTCGGAAAAACAGCAGACTTGCTGATAGTGAAGGGGCTTCGTGGGCGGATACCTTCCTGTTAGGCGTACTTCAGAATAAAAGTCAACTCACGTGTGTCCAGCGAAATGCTATGAATGTTTAGCCAGTTAAATGCTTTTACTGTGAAGCCTTAATGCTCCTTTTGTTGAACAGTAGCCTAACTTAACCGCTGCACGCTGATAGTGTTTTTTTAATGTAGAGAGAGCCGTGTCCCTGGCATATAGAAGTGACACGTTTATTTAGCTAGAAAAACAGGCAGAGCACAACTCTTTCCCTATTTGCTTGTAGGAGCGATTGGTGGCACGATAACAAATTCATCAGCAACAGCACAACGTCCATGAGCAAAATGAATACAGCTCGGTGATCCGCCATTGTTGTTGTTGTTTTCCAACTGGCGCACATGTACCTACAAAGACGGCGCATGCCTATTTATATCCAAACGCAATGCGCATGTGTGAGGGTGGAGCCGTGACGTCAGCGTTATCAGGGGAAATGGTTTCGGTGTTCACAGGAAACCAAAACCGTTAAGTTTTCCAAAAAATCCTCCCTCGGAGGTGATCTCAAAAATCTGCGGTTCATGCCTGCGTTTGCGTTTGCGTTTGCTGTTTTCCTGTAAATGATATAGTGCAACCGCAGAAATTTTTCTGCGTATGCACCGTTTTGCGTGGCCGTGTAAAGTGCCCCTAAAACTCATTTTGACCCCCCCCCCACCCCTCCATTTTACGTCTCCACCCATAAGCCTTTTTCTCCTAAAGCTAGTTAGCTCTCCCAACCCCCCATGCCCACTCGTTCCCAGTGCTGGCCCAATGTTCTCCACTCCTTCCGTGGGCCTTTCAGGGTTGATCAAATGCTAATTCAACAGCTTGGCAGGGGGACACAGAGAGGGCATAGATTGACCGCATCGAGAGAGGGAGAAAGAACACACACCACCTCTTGCAAAAACAAGAAACAGGATAGACCTCAAAGGTATGGAAAACGATCTAAAAAAATCTTCTTTCATTAGAGTATAAATAAAAGATCCAAAATGTACATTTAGCTGTTTATTTTACTCTACCATCTGTATATTTCTCCTTTACAACAATTGTTAACAGCCATCATCTCACATTAGTTTTTTCAATACTATGATCCATAAATTTCAACTTCTAAAGCACTTACAGAAACTCACATTTTCATAATCATTCTTAGCACTTTTCTGAAGGTTATTACAGAACGATTTGTTCATATGTTGTTAATCCTCTGATTTATGATACATTTTGTTTGTAAAAACAAGACGCAAATGCATTTTTAAGACCTTTTATATACATAGTATTGAACTCTGGCTTTATCCAACATCTAGATCTTTGTTTTTAAAAAGATACAAATGCACCCATGATAACGTAATGCCAAATTTGCATATTTATTCATGGTGAAATGTATAAGTTAACATGATAACCCTATTCACTTGCTGAGTCTCCCCTTAACTAAGCCAACTAAAAGGATTCAGGTTGGAAAGGAAGAAGTGAGTGTAGCCTGGAATCTACTTCCTGCTACACTTCCCCCCTCCCACAGGCAGGTGGCAGTGTTTGGAGGCTCACAGAGGAGGAATCAGCATCACAAAGACATGATGTAACCGCCAGACACACAGCGCCGTACAACAGAGGAGAGGATCACAAACATACACACATTATCTCTCTGCCTTCTGTATACCTAATCTTAGGCACACACATACACCGACACTCCTTAAATGTGCAGCCACTCGACAAAAAACACAGCTGGAGAAGGCTGCACAAGAAAACTGCAGAAACGGGACAAAAACTTAAGCTAATGGAAAGAGGCTGGGGAGCTGCGGTTAACATCCTCACCTGTAAAACTGTTGTTCATTTCCGTGGCCTGGTCGTCATCGTCGTCGTCAGCAGGCACTACTCGGACGCTTTGCATGTCATTGTAGGACTTGGTGCGCTTTGGGGTGGACTGCTGGGAGCCTGCATCCCTGAGAATCACTGTCCCAATGATGGGCTGCCTTGGCGGCTTGGGGGTCCCATAATAGTTACCTAGGAAACAAGAAGGACATTAGCATGCTGGAAAAAGAGAGAGAGAGAGAGAGACACACACACACACACACAGAACAACGGAGCAGGAGAATCCGAGACAGAGAAGAGAGGAAGCCGAGGATAAAAACAGGCAGAGGATCTACGAAAACCTCCTAATCTTCCGTTGAGAGGAAAAGACATAAAGCTGGATCACTATGCAACCACAAATCTGGGAAATAAGCAGCTGTTAGGAGCGCTAAATGGTTCTAGTTTGTGTTTGAGGGTGAGGAGCTGAAATAGTCTGGACCATACAGGACAAAAACAATGGAACAGCTCACAAGACCCAGCTATTTCTGATTATGTCAGTGGTACAAACAAATAATGTATTATTCTCTCCCTGGCATAGTATGAAAGATTATATATAGATTAAATATAATATTCTTTGTAAATATGAGAGAAAGAGACATCCTGGTAACCTATATGGTTCCGATGCATACTATGTAATCACAACATTGAAAATTTAAGGAATTGTTTGATAAGAGAGTTAGGCCTACATGAGAATATCAATATCCACTTGAATGTCTTTCAGTTCAATATGAAGCAAGAGTCAGGAGTCAGTTCACTTATAGATTAGCGTGAGCACTGGATACAGCTAACCCAGCTATGTCCAAAGTTTAATCTGTACTATTGTTTATTTGGTTGCATGGCAAAACAATATGGGGTAATATAATTGGCTTTGGTGACTGAGATGAGACGATCAATACTACTTTCATGTCAGTTCGTTTTATGGCTACTAGCAGCAGCCAATTAGCTTAGTTTAGGATTAAGACTGGAGGCAAGTGGGAATTGTGAACAAATCTATGTCCATGAGGTGTTAATTAATTAACTTTGGAGGTGCTGGTATGCAAAGAGTCAGACTAGCATTTACCAATTAGCAATAACCGTATTCTCAAAAAATGAAAAAACATTCCTATAAAAATTGGAATTCAGCCTCTAATTTTCTGTCAATGCCCTATTGGCTTGGCTGCTATGAAACAAATAGGTTTTGCTACAAAGTATTTAACAAAATCGGGAAGGAAATACATATATGCAAATTACCTTTGTATTAACATATAATTGAAGATTTTACTATATAATAAAATATTCATAAAAATACAGAGTTAGTTATGAATGGATGTCCACACACTCCTGCGGACAGGTATTTGACATTGTCTGCGTGAAAGGGAGAAACGTGCCAACACACAGCAGAACCGGTGCCAAACAGATTAATGTTGCAACATTCTCTCCCGGCTGCACGCATACAAGCACACACACACACACACACACACACACACACACACACACACACACACACACACACACACATACAAATTGGACTTAGCCGTGCGTAACACACAGTGTGCACAAACGCACAAATCCACCCACGCAGGTTTTGTCAGCATGAGACTTAGCTCTGCACAACGCTGTCCTAATCAGAGGGAGAGGGGCAGATGTGGAGTGACCTGCTGTCTCCTGGATGCACCCTCCCAACCCCCTCTACCCATCATGCACAGCCTAGTCGGAATCAACTGAGTGCATGGGTCTCAGAGGGCCGGTCTGCATGTCGGGAAAATGGATGTCAGTGTTTCCCCCAGGAAATGTCTTAGTCAAGGTGGTCACTGTCAAGCCGCACAGGAGGCGCGGCGCAAAGCGCCGCGGCGAAAATTTTGGGGGTATTTTGCTCAAAGATGCCAATGCGCCCTAAAGAAATGGTTCTGTTTATTTGAATGACACTGACCTTACAGTTGTGCAATTTTGTTTGCTATGTGCACATTTTGTGCAAACATGCAGACGGTACAAAATACAATTAAAGAAAAGTTCTACTGTTTTGGTGCAATACCATGCAGACACACTAAATACAAATAATGGACCATACACTCAACATGTGTATCAAAGTGCTTTTTAAAGTTCCTTTTTGGATGGGGGGCTGTTGTGAGATTATTGTGGACAATAGGCATACTGTGATGCGATTAATTCATATATGGTTATTATTAGCCTACTTGCTTGATTTCTTTTTAAATACAGAGGTTATTGGTTGTTTTGGAACATGTATTTCCAAATTTAAAACATAAAAATAAAGCAGCATTTAAAATTCAGAAAAATAAATCTTGTATGGCTACACAAGCATGCTGTTTGAAAAATAATTCAATTATTGAAATAATACAAAGTGTTTTCCCCTTAAAATGACTAAAGGCATTTCAAAGACAGTTACAGTGTGCACTTCTGTAAACTTACTGAAAGGTGCCTGGGCCATCACTCTCATGCATGTATCAGACTTTTCTCTGCGCTGTATGAGCCGATAAGTTGTGTTGCCACGGTGATGTGGAGTTTTAAACTAGTCTAGCTTTGCAGAGCACTTCTTTCTGTTCAGCTAAATATCCCCATAGAACCGCACTGCGTTTATTATCGCCACAGGTTAAATGTCGGTTTGCTGCTGCTCGTTTCCCGCGTACATGCCGTAGTCGCGCGCAGCGCGGGACGGTCGCGCGCGCAGAGCCCCCGACACAGAGCAGCTGATAGTCTGAGCAGAGAGAAACGCTTGGAGACATATGTGCACATTTATTTACCGCAAATCACGGCCTTTCGAGCATTTCTGACCATGAAAAATCACACATCGCGCTTGCTAGTACATTAATTGTGCAGCACTAAAAATAAAAAAATAAAGATTTAATTTTTTTTTTTTTTTTGGTCGGTCAGTAGTCAAGGCGGGGGGCCGGTTTTGCTAAGGCGGCCGCCTTAACTATAAAGCGCTGGGGGAAACACTGGATGTTGATCGCTGCTATACGCTCATTGTGTCTGTAGTGAAACAGGACAACTGCGCTATCACATGGAGTGTGGAGTATCATCATTGTCCTCATGGTTCTCATCCTCACCGTCATACGTTCCTATTTCCAGTAGCGTGCCACTCTCTTCAAGTTCTAGGAAGTCCTCCACAGACAGGAAGTTGTAATCCACCCCGGGGACCTCACCGTCTCGAGGGTGGCGGGTCGTACCTGAATAACAGGACAAAAACAAAATATAAGGTAGCTGCCAATAATGATCTAAAGTTCAAGCAATGTGGCCATTTTATTTATTTTTTTCATAATTTTTTACATCTACAATTCGCTTCTCTCACAACTACCACACTGAAAGCCTATCATTCATGTTAAAGCGTAGTAACAACATCCCAACATTCATTCCGTTTTTTATTTAAGATGATGACCAACCATGGGGAAAGGTTTCCAAAAGCAGTAATCGAGAGAGTGCGGAAATCGGGAGGGTGTGATTGTAATTCAGCGCGGTGATTGGAAGCGAAGTGACTGGTGAGTGGCTGTGAATATTATGTCAGTAAATTAAATCAAGGCTTGCATCTCTCTCTCTCTCTCTGCCTCATGGGATACTGCTGCCTGCTAAGTCAGAAGATAAAATAAAGGTCACCTTAAGCATTAGTCTTGATACTGTTATCAATCCATCAATTTCTTCATGGAGTGCCGGGAATTGTAAAATGCACTGACGAAACAGTATTATAGTCGTTTTGCTTAAGCTGTTATTGATTGTTAAAGCTGCTTTGTTCTCTCTGACGACTGCAATGCTGAGCAGCTGCATATACTGCATTCTGAGGCGTTGTTAGGTTTAACTGTAGAGCAATAAAAGTCTGAGACAATACTAACCAGGACTTCTCTCCTGAAACATGAGACTGTGTAATTCAGGATATTTCACTTTCATTTGAAAGATTTGCACATAAGAGGTTTGATAAGATTATCAGTCAACGCTTTGGTTTCAAATTCTGTTAAACGGTAAACCAACATTACAATTTTTCTTTGCTGGCATCGCTGCCCTGAGCATCATACCCATTGGAGTTAATGATTAGTGGTCTGCGGTGTTTTTACTTTGTAGTGGGAACACTTTGTAGAAGGAAGCTTGACACCAGACAATAGGGACAGGAGCTATTGTGTCTCTGTCTTTACAAAGAAAAAGGGATGAGCGGCCAGATGGTTGACGGAAGTTGTAACCCATCTGTGACCAGGAAAGGAGTGTGTATATGTGTTTAGGTATGTATTGATGCAGCAGAAAAACAACTGTTTTGGCCCTCCACACAAATTACAGCTGGGTTTTTTTCGGATGTTTGGTCATGAACCAAAGTATTTGACTACTAAAAATCTACTCGTGACAAATCCATCTAATGTCAGTGAAATGGGCAAAACAAATTCACTATGGTTCATCGCCTGGGCACGATGAATGTCTTAACAAAATTACATCTTAATCCATCCAATTAGATAGCTCAGATCATCACACTGACATTATCAGCCCGAGATCATTGCCCCTAAAACAAATGTAAAATACCATATCACTTTTTGAAAGTAAATGCCGTGCAGAAAATACAGTTCATCACCTTTAACCTACTTAAACATTATCACCATTATTACTATTCAAGACGAGTGAGGAAGCTGCTCATGTTGGACACAAGACTCTTTCTTGTTCAAGTGTTTACCTGAGCCTGTCTAATATGTGAGCTCACACTCCATCCCTCAGGGTACACCCAGCCCACAAACACCTGATAATAAGCAACCATTTATCGCACCATGCTCAGTGCTACACATTCACCACACTGCAAAGGGCCGCACACTCGTCTCTTTATCGCTTTTCTTCCTGCCATATTGAAAATGATTATCAAGATGAATTGTTTAGGAGGAGGGCGATATAGTTGACAACACTGCAACACTGCAACACAGGATATGAGCAACAAACAAATCCCTCATGTGTAGAAAAAGAAAGTACAATGTCATGTTACTGGCTACTTGCAGCTACTGCACGTACACAATGTGCTGCTTTGTATTCACCTCAGTCCATCGAGATGAGATGAAAGTGAAGTTGTCTGGGAGTTTGAGTCATAGGACTGGGTGGTCCCATGATGGGAGATGTTTTCAGAGGCTCAGTGTGCTCTAATGACGCTGTCTGCTGAGCAGGGAATGGAGCTGTTATTCCAACCTATTCCCCACAGTGGACAGTTCTGATAGGATGACTAATTCTTGTATGCCTATATTACAGAATATTGAAGGCTGAACATAGCCTCATTACAACAGATTTTTCAACTTCTGTTACGTGTTGAGTCAGTGTATGTTTGGCATAGAGCAATAATTTCTCAGAAAGTTTATTTTAGCTTGTAACCCTTGTGATGACATCAGTGGTACTGCATCAGTTCTGCACAGTTTATTCATCTGAAAAACGACTCTGCAAATATTTGACAAGTCAATTTCCTCCTGTAACTTGAGACGTCTGTGTTATGTTGTGCAACTTGATCGTTGGTTTGTGCTCTGATCCTCTGTAAAATAATTGTGCATAATTTAGATGCAATATTTTGTAGTACAATAAGACATTACTCTTGCTGCATGGGAGAAATCAATCATATTACTCGCCATATAGTGATGTATTTCATGATGTCAGCACCACGGTTTTCCATTCATCTTAAATGAATGCACATTGTTACTGGAAAACTATTGATTCAAGCAAATTCAAACAAGAGAAGACAATGTGGGGATTCCAATGATGGACATTTTGTTACACTTGTTGTAATACAGCAAAAACTACACTGAAAAAATTACAACACTAGTTACCACTAGTGTATTGTAATTATGGAAGTTAGACATTTTTTATTTCTGAGGATCTACACTAATCTTGGAAAAAACACAAGCTTTAGTATACAGAATTCTTGTTTTTTAAACGTAATCCCGAACAAGAGCAGAAGCCTTTTTTGAAAAAAAAGAATACAAAATAGAGATTCAACTTATCAACTATTGGAGAAAATGGATCTATCAGCAGTTTAAAGCTGGACTAGTTCAACAACAGTAAAACCAATGACAGCCAGTAGTGAATAACACATAAACAAGCAGACTGACTTCACAAATACACAAATGAGCTTGACAAATAAGCACATCTATAATAGTAATAGCATCAGTGGCATCATTAGTGCCCTATACTGTATATAATATGAAGATATATACAGATAACACACACTCCACAGTAGGTAGGCAATGTGAATCATGACATGTGTCATTATCATTATATTACGGCATCTATCATCGTGACATAACATATTTTCTGGAAAATACATCCTAAATAGTTCTCAAATGTGAGAATTCACTGCTTGTCTTTGCCTTAAATTATTTGTGGGGATATTTCGGTCAAACAAAATAATGGCCACATTTCACTGTTTTTGATGTTTTATTGGCACCCGAACATTTATGCAGAGAATAAACAATCGGTGAGGAGTCAAAAATTAAAATAATCATCCATTGAATGCTAAAATTGTTCATGCACAAATTAAAATTAAATGTCTGTCTCTCACTCAACTTCAGCATACATAGACCTTGACCAAACGGACGCAAAATTCAAATACTTCATGATACAATATAATGGTAAATGGACTTGTATAGCGCTATATCTCCGTTTATCACAGACTCAAAGCGCTTTACATTGTTTTTGTACACATTCACCCAGTCACACACACAATCATACACCGATAGCAGCAGCTACCACGCAGGGTAGGCTTAGCACTAGGGTGCTAAGCTAACTAAGCTAACTATCTGGAGCAATTCGGGGTTCAGTGTCTTGCCCAGGGACACTTCGACATGTGATATACATCACGATACGTTGGTTACAACATAATATATCACGATATAGTGATATTCGGCGTTGTATTTGGAAGGGGCCGCTCTAATTTTGTGATCAGTGTCGGCTATCCTGCATACAGCAATTCAAGACAACTAACCGTACTGCAAAATCTACAGGAGTCGAGGTTTTAGTTCACGACCCGTTTAAAAATAGAGATTTTTCTTCAAAATAAATTATACAGATCATGAAAATTATAATGATGATATTATGGACAAAACAATTAGAAAACAAGTCGAAGTCCTTAAAGACCCGTTTTGCTGTCTTACTCCATCTCAACAACAATGTCCACATACACCAATATAAATACACCCAGTGCCTGATACACCCAGATAGCCTATATTAAAGGAATAGCTACCATACCGTATACCCAGCAGCTTTTGTTCAGTTGAACTCACAAGATAGAGTCTGAATGCTCTCAGTGTATGACAGCAACAACAGTGAGGTCAGGCGCAGGCCCTTTACTATCACTGTGGAGAGTCTCTATTGTTTTCTGGCTAGAGAAACAATGGACTGGGCCATACTCAGCTTCGTCCTTGGCTCTGATTAACTAACTAACACGGACAAATCATCAATGGGACCCTTTCTTTCACTGTGAGAAACCAGCCAAAGCATTCATGAATGGGAAAAAATAACGAAGGAAACGTCTTCGGTTTTAAATACCAACAAAGCCAGCAGAGATTAATCTCTATATATACAATTCTATACGAAAGAGTGTTTATTTTTTTTATCAAACATTGTTGTAGTGGCAGGACAAAACAGTATAGAGCTTTCACATAGGCTAGCTAGGCACAGAGGGTGGGCATAATAAAACCTGAAAAATAACATAAACTGCAGCTTTAGAATAAGAGCCATAGCAATATGTCTAAACTCAACATTATAAGCTTAGAAAACCCAGTATTTAATGCAGAGCTTTTGCATCAGACTAAATTATTAGTTTCGACTCTCTGTATATCCTTAAGGTTTATCCCATGATATACTTCCCAGGTAAATACATTAAAAGCTTAAAGTGGCTACGAGGAACTACCGCTTTTGGACAAAAGCGGTAGTATTTTTACAACGCCAGCTGTCGTAAAGCTGTTTTCTAGCGCGTGCCGGCCGGTGCGAGTGTCAAATGATTAGGACGCAATATAGTGTATGTCCGTGTTGAAAGTGTGAGGGCACGGAATCTTTTCGGCTCTGTGAGAGCTGAAAGATTCACAGAAAGCGAATGAACGAGAGACGGCAGTATGGATCACGATGAGGTAATGTGTTTATGTTGTTGTAAATAATGACTATTTCAGATGAATAATGGTCATCTGATGATGATGAAGCAAAGTAAACTTTGTTTTAGTACCGTTCATTCACTTAGGAGTAAACACTGTAGGAGTCCTGCAGGACTAGTTCACTCCCGTAAAATTGTTTACACGTTGCTTGGTAACGCCCTCCTCCCGCTCGTCTATCACTCTTCCCTTTTAGCTTTTAGTTCTTCTTTGAATTTTATTTTTTTCTTTGATGGTTCTGCCCCGTTATCAGCCATTATGACGATAAATAACTGTCTCAAACAAGGCTCCCCTTCCCTTACCTGGAGGGATAGGCTACTCAAATCGCGTTGCTGCGCTATACTGAAATCTTGAAAATCGGACTGGGTGTGCGACCAGACCAAAGGCATAAATATAAAAACTATATAAAACTGCTTTCTTTGCACTGATGGTCTCGTTTGCTAGGTAATTTATGATTATCAGAGGAAAAATGAGGCTGTTTTAAAGATATTTAAAAGTTCCTCGTAGCCACTTTAATAAAGCCAACCTCTTACTTTACTAAAAATATTTTAAATAATTAATAGATATTTTGTCTGACTGAATATTAGTGGAAAAAGCTATATTCCTTTGAACTATGGTAAAAAAGGGGATCTCTGTCTTCTGCAATAAGAAAACCAAATATGACAGGCCAGGGCCTAACTCTGCAGGCATTAAATATGGTCTTGAAAAGCCAGTTCTGTACACTGCAGTTGAAGTGGCTAAGGGCTTTCATAAACAATTGCATTAGCAATTTTTCACTGATTGTGAGAAAAAGTGCAAGCTTGCCGATGTGCCTTTGCTCAATTTTTACAGTGGTGTGATTGGTTCTGTTGCCTATGTTTTCTAAATATTTCTTTGTCCTGATATTTGTGGACAGGGACATAAAAGGGCTTCTTAAATGACTTCTACCAATGTTACCAAGGTGTGTTGTATAAGTAACAGGCATAGACAGATAGTATTATATATTGTGACTGTATTTATGACAGCTTGTTACAGCTTAGAGAGGCTTGTGCACGTCTAACAGGCAAAGCTGAAGTCTACACAGGAGCTCACTCACTCCTCAGAATTCCAAGCATGCTAATCTTGCCAAGGCTGAAGCTGCCACAGGGACTAGGAGAGAGTGTGTTTGCTGCTGGTTTAAGTATTTGTCTTAAATCTGCCAAAAGCCTAAACCAGAACTATTTGGTGAAACCAGATAAAGGGAATCTTACAGTCTCAGAGAATATTTTCTGTCAATTCCTCTGTTTAGCAGCCATGTTGTTTGCTGAAGTAACACTTGTTGAGTATATTTACGTCTACGAACATTGTCAAGACCAGACTACAATAGTTACTTAAAAATCAATCATCAGTAGTATTAATGGAAGATAATTATATTAACATGTATTTCATAAAAGCAATATATACTGTACTGATGGACCAATCCATTATGAGGATCTTTTGCAGTCGACACCATAGACATCACATTTTATAATTATTTTCTTTCTTGCCAAGGGTTTAAAGCAGCTCCGAGTAACATTTAAATATCTTTTAAACAGCCTCATGTTTCCTCTCATAATCATAAATTACCTTTAACAGCAAACGAGACCATCAGTGCAAAGAAAGACGTTTTTATATAGTTTTATTACTGCGTTTGGTCTGGTCGCACACCCAGTCCGGTTTTCGGTTCACGCGTGCATGCTCTATGGTCACATATCCGTATTGGTCGCAGATTTCAGTGTGGCGCAACAACGCGATTTGAGGAGCCTATCCCTCCAGGTGAGGGAAGGGGAGCTGGAGCCTTGTTTGAGACAGTTATTTGTTGCCAAAGTGACTGATAACGGGGCTGAACCATAAAAAAAGAGAGAATGCAATGAAGAAAAGCTAAAAGGGAGAGTGATATAAGCTACGGGCGGGACGAGGGCGTTGCCAAGCAACGTGGAAACAATTTCATGAGAGCGAACTAGACTGCAGTGTTTACTCCTAAATGAATGAGCGGTTGGTACTAACACAAAGTTTGCTTTGCTTCACCATCATCAGATAACCATTATCTGAAATAGTCATTATTTACATCAACAACACAAACACATTACCTCATCGTGATCCATACTAACTGCCGTCTCTCGTTCATTCGCTTTCTGTGAGGACACGTAATCTTTCAGCTCGTGAGAGAGAGTAGTTAGGTGACACTGCTGCATCAACTCATTGCAATCAGGTGTGTGTAGCACTGACTGGCATTAGTTGATGCAGTGTCAAAACCACTCTCACGGAGCCGAAAAGAGTCCTCACACTTTCAACACACAGACATGTACTATATTGCGCCCTTCTCAGTTCACACTTGCACGCCTGGCACAAGCTAGAAAACAGCTTTGCGACAGCGGGCGTCGTAAAAATACTACCGCTTTTGTCCAAAGGGGCCGCCAACGTGCAATGTTACTTGTAGTGGCTTTAATGAGACGATCATGTAGCCTGTGTCTGCCCAAAGGTAATAGAATCATCCTTCCAGCACCTCTATAGCGCCATAATTAACACATTATATCTCCTTTGTTTAATCTGTACAACATCAAAAAAAGATGTACTGAAGGTTCCATGAGGACTAGCAAAGGGATATAACTTGTTAATAACCCAGTCATTAAGCTAAGCTAACTGCGTGCTGGCTACTGCTTTCAGTGTAAAAGCAACAAGTTTTGGTTTTATGTTTGGGGTTATGTGTTGGACTATTTCTTAGAAGGGTATACATACACTATGTGTTAATTAGTGAGCTTTGATCAGAGACTAGCTGGTTCCCCCTGCTTCTGGTCTTGCTGACTTACTGCAAGCCGTAAGAAAATGTAAGTAATCTACGCCTCAGAGAGCTACCTAGCTTCTTATTATAAATGAATGGGTTAACTAGTAAGTTATGCCTTCTGTTTTCTTCAGACACAATGTTCAGCAAACCAGCCAGAAAGAGAAAGACCAAACCGTGTAAGAGTAATGCTATTTTTGATAACGTTGTGTCAATTTCAGACTCTCCCTTTTTGTGCCCTGACATTCGCTACTTTTCTGCACATATTATTTTACTTATGTGCTATTGCAAGAGCAGGGGATAGACAGGTGAGGAGATAGAACTGGCTAAGGGGATATCTATAGAATAAGAGTGATTTGAGAGTAATTTCCACAACTGTTTAATAACTATTCTGAAGTTATACTCTGCACTTTAACTTGCATTACTCAGTCTAATGTGTAGTTACCCTATAATGTGCAATGCAGGCAGTGAGAAAACTAGTACAGTAATACTTAGTAATACATAGACTGAATATAGTCTTGAACGATCTACCATGCATAAGTTACTGTGCAGCTACTGTCGTTGAAAATAAGTGAATATTTATTATGGTTTTGCTATTGTTTTAGATCCTGCTGGCCTATAATAGTATAAAATACATGTTTACATGCTATTCAAATGAACAGTTGACTAAAAGTAAAAGAAAAAGATAAGTACTATAAAGTTTATTAGATGATATAGCAGATGGCTGTTATACTGATGTGGAAAGCTTCTGGTAGCAGTGCTATCATGGTTCACCCCCCCCCCCCCCCCCATGATCCGAGTTGTGGCCGATTGAAGGTCGCAATAGGTTGGAAATCTACAAAGTAGGTTGGAAATCTACAAAGTAGATGTCACTTGACTGAATTTCAGGTCATGTAAATTATGGAAGAAAAAAAATCATGGCTGACCCCTATGGTCCAAAAGGCTTTATTGTAGAGCACTATGAGCTGTACATGTGTAAGAAATTTCAAGTCAATCAGAGTCAGTGGGAAAGGGGCGTGGCCCGTACTTAATTACGCGTTACGCGCACTAGCATCATAGGGATCTCTTGGGAACTAAGCTCCCCTGTCTTTAAATCCTAGTGACGGCCTTGGTAATTGCAAGTGAAAATGACGCCAATTAGCATATTTTCTCGCAATTTTGTGTCTCGTACTAGTCTCCAACTAGTCTCAGCCCAGTGAGATAGGGCCTTTACAATTCAACATTAATGACTGCAGAAAATATAATGTCAATCCTTCCAATTTGTTGAGACACTCTAAACCACAAGTATGAACCTCAGCACCATGCTGCTAGCATGGCCGAAACAATATGAGATATCACATAGAGATAACAGAACTGATGCCATTTAACCAGAATTAAACCTACATATACTAGGGGACATGTGTTGAGTGTAAGTGTAAGTGCAAGCTATAGCCTAACCTGCATGTTTTATTTGTTCGTAATAATTCACAAATCCTCTGCTAATACCAACCTTAGTGGAAGGTGTGACAACCTTATATTATTGTCCCTTTACAGCAAAGAAGTCAAATCATGTGTTTGTCAAACATTTATGCAGTTATTGGCTTTCATAGTCGATACCAAAGACATACACACGTTTTCATTTAATTTTCACTACAGGAACATTGATTTCTCCGTCTTACTGCTTTTGAAAATATTCTTTCAAGAGGTGTCCAGCGCAGCACAGTTGCTTCCCTGCTAAGTTTGAGAAACCAAACCCAAATCATTCAATCAGGATCAATCTCTTTCTTGATGACAGCGTCAATCAGCAGCTCCATTCTATCCCCACAGGGAAAACCAGTGCTGCTGTGACACGGGACATCTGACTAATGGTGCAACGACAGAAAGGCCAAAGATGGTAAGATCCGAGAAGGCCGACGGTGGTGCAGACACATGACACATGAAAACAATCATCTAATGGCCATGTGAAATCCCTCGCACTTTCTCCCTCATTCTCACCTCTCGCTGTCTGACAAACAGCCATCACACCACTGAGAAGACCAACACACTAACACACACAGCAAGCACCTCTGGCTTTATCGTGCAGCACACTGTCGGTGCTTGTCCTCCTCACATCTCCACTTTCATCTTGTGTGGGCATCTTGTTATTAAGTGAGTAGCATCTCACTCTCTTTCTCACAGGGATGAAGCTGGGTATGTGCAATCATGTATGTGTGTGTGTGTGTTAGAGTGTGTGTGAGTGAAAGCGAGAGAGAGAGAGAGAGTGAGAGAGAGAGAGAAAGAGAGATAGTATTGATCTTAACACTGCTATAAGGATAAAAGGGTCCAAGCAAGCCTGTCCTTGCTTATGTCACGTCATCGGCATTGTCTGTACAGTATGTCTCATTCACTGCACTGGTTTACCTCAAGCAAGCAGTCGATTAATAATACACGTTGTTGGTGTTTTTTGCTTTTATCTGTTTTAGGTATAGCATTAATGAGTATATTAATTGTCAATTAATCAACACATTCTATTTTGTTGTACTCAACTAACTGTTAACTGTACAAATAATCAGAAACAAAACAAGAAATGTAAAGACATTAGCTCCAGAACCGGTACATTGTAAGAGCAATTTTTCACTATTTTTGCTTATTTATAGAACAAAGAATAGCTGATTTATTAAAGACACAATCCAGGGATTGATCAATAAGAATAAATAATAATTAGTTGCAGCACTACAAGAAGTGGGTGCAATATTATGTATTTACGGCCTAAAGCAATCAAATGCAATAAACTTGCTTTCATTATGAGGTCCAGAGTTCTTCATTAATTGTACAGGGGTTGTTGTACTGGACTCTGTTCTACTATAAGGTGTTAGCCTGGTTTGTATCATTATGCCCCCATACAGAGCCGGCCCGAGGCATAAGCGAACTAAGCTTTTCTAGTTTGTGTGTTTGATAATAACATCATATTATGCAAATGTAAGTTATCATACAAAAAAAAGGAATAAAATGTTTTGGTCTAGATAATTAATAGCCTAAAAATGTAATCAGTTCATCTGGGAGGTAATCCGAATCTGATCATGTCACGTTCACATCCATGCACAGTGTGTAGTGAGTTTATTTAAAAACAATTGGAAATGGGGCTGCCCTCAGTTGCCCATGCACTGTGCATAGTCTTATAGCCTATTTCAGCCTCGTCTGTGGAAAAAAAGATACAGTAGCTGGACAATCCATGTGTCCTTCTTCAATAGCTTCTAATTCATCTGACCCAGTGTCTCAAAATTATTTGTTCACACAAAATTTCTCAGATTTACCCTCTTAATTTTCCTCTCAAAGTGCACCAGATTCATGCATTTCACTTTAAAAAGGTTAAAAAAATCTCCCGGGGGGGCATTCCCCCGGACCCCCCTAGGAGGGTCTGAATCTCAGCTGTCTAATATTTTCACACAGCCGCATAGTGGAGGCACTAGCGGAAAACACTGGGTGTGTGAATGATATTTAACAACGATCTATAGTTTCAGCAGCGCTAACATTGGAGAGGGGCCCCTAATTATATTTCGCTTAGGGCCCCATGAAGGCTTGGGCCGGCTCTGCCCCCATGTAATGTATAGGAATTGGAGGGGCAGAAAGTTAATCATCAGTTAAATCTCAGAGTAGTTTTGCATTCATGCTTACTTTTTTAACCCTCCACTTTACTCTGCTCTAAAATGAGATACAGTCTGTATATTGCAGAAAAAATGTAAGGTCACTCAAGGACGCAGGTACGAGCGTCCACGCTGACAACCACACATACATCAGAGAGAATGATAGAGACACAGATAGAAGAGAGAAGGAGTGTGTAAACATACTGTGTATTCAGAATGTGTGGACTATAAAAAGCAGGTTGTGGAAGCCTGTTTCTGTCAACGCTGGCAGTTCATAAAGGGCTCCGGAGCACGGACATGTGTACCTAAAGTGGCCTGTTTGAGTGCCTGCTATGACCCACATCCTGTCTCCTAATACTGGGCCACTCACTCACTGCTGCTGCTACTGAACACGGATCATAAACTGCAGGAGCATCCGAACCGTCCTAAGTCATTAATTACAGACCTTGGGAGTTGTAGACCTCGGAGAAATGCTATTATCGTACAGTAGGTACTCCCGTGTTTTTGAATCATGACGGGAACTTCTACCATTTTCATATTAACTAGCTATCGTAATCAGCAATCTAGAAAAATGTTCTGTCAAAAAGAAATCTTTTATCATCTCTCAGTCAGTTAGGTCACACAGAAAGCAGTGAAAGCTTACTGCCCTTCATCTGTGAGCAACCATTACTCTAATGCAGGAGCTACCTGGCTTTACCAACTGGCCTTCTTCAACCAGGCCCACATGATTCCGACAATGTCCTTACATGAAAAACTAAGCTGTTTTGTGAATGGCAATGATCATTGTATTTTAGTTTAGCCATACAATGCTATAAAAACATGCTTTTGATGTGACTATAGGGACAGAAGATGTTTGTCGCTTCACATTTAAGTAAAAACCCACTTCCAACACCACCAAAACATGTCCAGTAAATAGAAACCATCTTCTATGTCATTGATCTCATTAAAAGGTATCTTCCAAATGTTTCTGCCTGCTTCTGCTACTGTACACCATAAAAAAGTTATAGTGGCACAACATTCAGAGGCCAATTTATGTAGCTTCAGAGAAAAGCAGATTCTGAGACCATCTGGCTACTGAATCTTTTACAACGTACAGGGCTCAACTTTCACTGTTTTAGCAGCCAGAAATTCACAATTTCCTTCAGATATTGCTCCACATTATTCGACATTGTATCATCACAAATACTGAGCTATTATATAGATCCACTAAAAGGCTACTACATTCAGCATTTCAGCACAAAAGTCAAGGGGAAAAAACACAAATGGGGTTTCGCTAAGCTGAAAATGCCAAACACGGTCTTCTACTGAACACTGTGAAAAATAAATCACATTTGTGCATGAGTTGCACAAATGTTGCACTGCTGCCCTTTCCGGTGGACACTAAGAGGAAAGCTGTTATCTGTGGAGGCTGACTTAATATTTCTTTCATGTAGCTTAATGAATGTTTGCATCATCTATAAATGGGCCAAACCTGCCAGGGACATCCATGTGTAACATACTGTGCAGGCCTATAGACTCTGTACCTCCATCAATCATGAATTCCTTAAAGTTCTGGGGCCGTATTCACAAAACATTTTAAGGCTAAGAGTAGGTCCTAACGTGCTGATTTAGGAGTAACTCTCAAAAATAAGGGGCGTTTCACTCTTAATTTTAGGACTCCTAACTTTTTAAGATAAGTGTAATTCACAAAGCATTTTAGCGCTAAAACTAGCTCCTAAATCTATGAAAAGCCTCGAGAGGACTCCTAAGTCACTATAAATCACAGACAACCATTTGATGGTGTTTTGGGGAGATTTAATGCTAGTGAGCTTTATAAAAGGTACCTTTAAGGGTATAATGATCTTAGTAAAGCTATATTTAGAAGGTATAGACACATTTATATTTATTATATTTATATAAAAAAATATTTATTAAGTTCATTTTCCTGCATTTGCTTTGGGTTTACGATGCACTGAAAGTTACTGTTGGTGTCACGTTTGAGTTTAATTTCCTACTAGAGTAGGCCTATTTGTGGCGCTTTGCACCATCTCCTATGTTCCACAGGTCCGCTACTGTATAGTTGCGCATCTCGCCTTTTTCCTTCCGCATGTACTTTACGATTTTGCCGGCTGTTGTTTCTAAATTGTGAATTTCCTGGTTCGTCGCTGTCTGACTATTGCTGCATAGTCCGCCGTTGAGAGAAATACAGTGAGAGTGCATGGCGTGCAGCTGTTCAATGAGGATATGTTTTCCGATTCAAGTCGTTGTAAAATTTAAAATTAATAGGCCTATGTGGTAGCCTGGGATTCCCAGACCTGCCACTAGGCGCTGGCAAATTAAATTTGCTGCGCCTGTTGGTCAGGGGCCGTATTCACAAAACATTTTATCTTAGCGCTAAGAGTACTCCTAAGGAGCACTAAAAGTTCTTAGTAAGGAGTAATTTCTTAAAACCTATTCACAAAGCTGATAAGACAAACTTTTACTAAGGAATGGGAGGGACTCCTTAGCTAAGACTAGAGGGCGGTGTTGACCCTGTTGCTATGGATGATGTCATGTTCATACCTTCTATGCCCACAGTGATTGGCTGAGAAGGAATGAGAGCTAAGAGTGAATTTATGATGGAAACACTGTGGGAGATATCCATATCGTGTCGCTGTATTAAAGTAAAGAGTTTTTATATACAATTAATGACAAGTGACACTGATTTAACATGAAACCAAGATACTGCAGGGTTTCCCACACATTTGTTCACAATTAACCTACAATAGTGCCACGTAGGTCTATTAATTTAAAATTTTACAATGATTTGAATCGGAAAAAATATCCTCATTGAACAGCTGCACGCCATGCACTCTCACTGTATTTCTCTCAATGGTGGACTATGCAGCAATAGTCAGACAGCGACAAACCAGGAAATTCACAATTTAGAAACAACAGCCGGCAAAATCGTAAAGTGCATGAGGAAGGAAAAAGGCGAGACGCGCAACTATACAGTAGCAGACCTGTGGAACGGAGGAGATGCTACGAAGTGCCACATATAGGCCTACTCTAGTAGGAAATTAAACCCAAACGTGACACCAACAGTAACTTTCAGTGCATCGTAAACCCAAAGCAACTGGAGGAAAAGGAACTTAATAAATATTTTTTTATATAAATATAAAAATATAAATGTGTCTATACTTTCTAAATATAGCTTTACTAAGATCATTAAACCCTTACAGCTATTAAAGGTACCTTTTATAAAGCTCACTAGCATTAAATCTCTCCAAAACACCATCAAATGGTTGTCTGTGACTTACTCTTAGTGACTTAGGAGTCCTCTCGAGGACTCCTAGCTTTTTATAGATTTAGGAGCTAGTTTTAGCGCTAAAATACTTTGTGAATTACACTTATCTTAAAAAGTTAGGAGTTCTAAAATTAGGAGTGAAACGCCCCTTATTTTTGAGAGTTACTCCTAAATCAGCACGTTAGGACCTACTCTTAGCCTTAAAATGTTTTGTGAATACGGCCCCTGGACACTCTCCATTGAAGCTTTTTCAAAAAGTCCAGAAATCCGGGCTCACGTTTCAATTGGTTCTATCTAATATGGGCGCGCCAGAGCCCTTTGTATGGTGCTCTGGGGAGGACGTAACCGGATGACGACAGTGACGTGCATGTGACGTCGAAGCTGTGATAGTAAACATCAAAGATGGCTGCGGATATGTTGTGTGAGTTTGAGACTGCTTTGGCCTCGACCCTTTACGATTTGGAAGACGGCACTCAAATCTTTCATTAGCAAGTAAGTGGAATGTTCTGTTTTGCCGACCGACCACGGCAAAAGTTTAATTTAACAGTTTAACAGCTGTTCTCTAAACGAACGCGACTTAATACGTCACCTTGTGCATCTGAAATGCACGAGTAGGAGCCGCCCCTTTAGTTGGAAATTACTATTGATCGTGGCCAGACCCTCTATCGTTCAAGATATCAGGGTCTGGATTTCTAGGCTACCTATGTGGCGCTATTTTAGGTTAATTGTGAACGAATGTGTGGGAAACCCTGCAGTATCTTGGTTTCATGTTAAATCAGTGTCACTTGTCATTAAGTGTATATAACAAATCGTTACTTTAATACAGCGACACAATATGGATATCTCCCACAGTGTTTATATCATAAATTCACTCTTAGGGACTCATTCCCTCTCAGCCAATCACTGTGGGCATAGAAGGTATGAACATGACGTCATCCATAGCAACAGGGTCAACCCCGTCCTCTAGTCTTAGCTTAGGAGTCCCTCCCATTCCTTAGTAAAAGTTGGTCTTAGCAGCTTTGTGAATAGGTTTTAAGAAATTACTCCTTATTAAGAACTTTTAGTGCTCCTTAGGAGTACTCTTAGTGCTAAGATAAAAGGTTTTGTGAATACGGCCCCTGGTGAACAACTCAATGAACTGGCCACAAGAAGTGTCATAGCCCATTGTATTTCTTGAAGATGATCTAGGACTTAAATTGTGTTAATTGTAGCTCTTCCAGATATGAAAAATATGCATTACACAACCATGATGAAATAATTATATGAATTAATATAGTTTTTACCCTTAATAGTAATAATTGTGTTGTTTTTTTAGGTCAATACCACCACGGTACAGAACCTTTACCTGTAGTACCAGCACGTTGCAGCAGCTAGAGAAAAGAGTACGCCATTAGCGGTTGTCTTGTAACTTTATTCAGCATTACTTTAATGGACATTCATAAATCTTCAAGAAATCTAGTACCAGACTATGTGGTTCATATTTTGGAGTTTTGAGTAAAATGTCTCAACAACTATTGGAGGGATCGCGCTGGTCATTTGCAAATGTGTTAAAGTAATGAATTAATCTTAACACGTTAAACTACGATGATGAAAATGGTAAACATTAAACTTGCTTAACATCAGCATGATAACCTTGTCACATTAGTATGCTGGTGTTAGCTCAAATCACTGGGGTCTAAGCACAGAAACACTGTCATGGGTGTGTTCATGTATCCATTATATATTAAACAAAACTGAAAAAATAACATGTTAATGGTGTCTTTTGTCTATGCACTTCAATCTTTGTTGCCATGCTTGCTGGTGTAGTGTCAACAGCAGAGTACACAACAAACTAATTGACTTAAACTCAGCCTGAAAATGAACCCTGAATCAGACACTGGATGTCTGCAGATAGTGTTTCACACTATTGTTTCATTTGACACTAGATTTTTGTAGTGACATAATATATTTAGTATATATTAGTTACTTGATAGCACTGGATTGCTAATCTACAAATATGGAGCATGCTTAAGAGGTAGATTCTGTTGTTAATGTATTTTGTATTTTTTCTATTTGCTTTAACCTATTTGAATTTTGTTCAGACTTTTTTTACATTGTCTATTTCCATTTTATATCCTGCAAAGAAACCCCGGATGTGACATCCTCAATGTCCACATCCTCTTCAGCCTCTCTCCCCTGGTTCAGCTTGGTTCACTGTTCACCTGGGGCCAAGATAACTTGAATAGCTATCCACACACACACACACCTCCTTTTGGACAGTTAAGGTGCCTGTTGTCATCAGAGACTCAAACTGCCTATGATTATTTCCACAATAAAGACTGTAAAATACTAACTGATATGTTTATGTAAAATAAAATTCACCCACATGTCAGCAAACCAAATCCACCACAATCATACACACACACACACACACACACACACACACACACACACACACACACACACACACACACACACACACACACACACACACACACACACACACACACACACACACACACACACACAAATCCAGGTGAAAAAACGCCCTGAGTAATAACAAAAGGCAGTGGGACTGACAGCACTCTCGTGACATTTGATATCCTCAATCGCCTTCCTGCTGTTGACGGTCTGAGGGAGCTTCCACTCATTGTCTAACACAGACATACACACACTCGTAGACACAAACACACCCACCTTTTCAGCCAAACATCTGCTGTTTTAACCCCTGCTGGTAGTGAGTGTAAGGGTGGGGGGAGAACATACGTCACCAACTGACCTGAGAGTGAGATTAGCCTGATGAGGCAAATGTAAACTGTGCAGGGAAATTGTTGTTAACATAAATAAATTCCAAACAATGCTACAATAGCATCTTGGTAAGTGTGAAGACGCTCTGGCTCTACTTGTAACTAAGATGCCGTAGCCACAGTATAAATTGTGGCGTGTTTCTAGCACAACTACACACTTGGTGTTGTTTGGGAAATGTGTGTTATGAAAACAGAGGCTGAGAGCTGGTGTGAGAACAAACTACGTTCATATCTCAGTGCAGACAGATGGGGGGGGGGCAGCGAAAGGCAAGAGTCACACTGGGAGTTAGCAGGGAACTCTCTTGGGCCTCTAAGCCAATTACCGGAGCACCATTGATTGAGGCAGCACTTTAAAGCCTCATCTACACAAGTAGTCCCTTAATACACTGGTCAGATGATGGCTTTGTCTCAACCACAAACAATGGGTATGTGTCCATTTGCATCCATTATGGTGTCGGTCTACTGGACAAGCTTTTTAGAGGTGCTAATACGACAAATACCGAATATAACATTATATTTGATTTGATCATGGGTTAAATTTAATTAAGGCATGTGTCACAACATCTTCAAGCTTGAAGTCTAAAAGTCTGCTGCTGCTGCTGCTGAAATGGACAGGTCCGGTACCTGTTTCATCAGTCCAGATCAGCTGACCCGGAGACCAGGGTTAGTATTCCGTACCCAAATGGCGTTGCTGTGTTCAATCAGCACTTCCATCCCCCATTACAGAGATTGCTGGCTCATAATGATTTATGAAGGGGAACAGAGAGAAAATCAATGTGGCAGCGGTCCTCAGATTAATGTTTAAGCAAATAGCAGCCCCACTCCAGATCCTATCAGGGGCCGAGGTGCTGCTAAGAGCAGGATATGCTGTAGTAAGTTCAATTAACTATGTCATGTCAATGTGTCTGTCTCTTCACATTTTATTAAAACTTTGAGAACATTAGCTTATTTGTTTAGAGTCTCACAAAGTCTGAGGTTACAATCTTGTTTTTTTTTGCTAGAACGATTAATAAGTCAAAATAGTTGCAATTGCACCTTGTCTTTCGGCTTATTTTCAGTTGTACAGTATATTCCTAAGATAATTTTTTGTACTGTTTTGTCAAAAATCCCGCCCATGTTTTTCAAAGTAGGATCTCAAAAATGTTTGGTTTCCCTTTTTAAGGTATTACATTGGCACTAGTAAATACAAAAACATTCAAACAACACCAAAGCCTACATTTATGGAAAGGTTAACTTTCTTTATCAAAGAGCCTATGTATGCTTTTCTTGCAGCACAGTCCCTCGATGTGATTGTTTGATGCAGTTACACATTAAAGAGCATAAGGACAGAGGGACAGAGAGGCCAGACACACAATGCTGCTGCTACCCAATACAACAGGCTATTCTTTCAGCTCGCGCCACAACACTCCACACAGCTGAGTCCCAGCCGCTATTCTCCTGCTGTTCCCCCTGCTCCCACCCCATCTCTCCCCTTTCAATATGGGGGAGAATAATGAAAGGGGGTGGCGGGGGGGCTGAAAATGAATACAGGGCAAGCATGTATAATCTGCGGCATCGTTAGCGGGATATCTTGCAAAGTTACGCAAAAGATTGCAGTGTTTCATTTATCATTTCTTTATACATTTTTTTCTACAGAGAGGGTAGAGCTGGTGCATGGAGAGTGGTAAGTCAAGGAGAGTCACACACACACACACACACACACACACACACACACACACACACACACACACACACACACACGCACATCCACCATCATCACATGGCACAGACAGCACAACCAAGCTCAGCAATATCACACCACAAATCTGCATAGGCACCTATTCCCACAGTTTCCCTCTCAAAAAAAAAATCCACCTGCCTCTTTATATCTGCCTTTGTGTCTATCTGTTTATTCCCTCCACCTGCATCACTTCCAATCTAATCCTGGAGGAAATCTTCCCAGGAGGAGAAGTAAATGTCACAGAATTACCTCTACACTGCCACTCCGGTGCGGCTGCTGCAGCTGCTTTCCCGTCCGTGCGTTATTCCAAAGAAATATTCAAAAAGATAAATCCAAGCAGTCTGAATTCTGCTCTCCCTCTCCCAACCACAACCATCCATGGATCATCCAGTTGTCTGTGAGCGAGTGCTAGCTCCCAGCTTGCAAGCTCATTCAGGCAGGCAGCTAGTAGGCAGCTGCCGTTTTTCTTCAAAGCTCCACGAGTAGAGCAAATTAGAGGTCCAGCCCAGCTTAGAGGCTAAGCCATAGTGAGCTATTCACACTCCAGTTCCTGTCTGAGGCCAATGGCTGCAGCCCCCCCTGCATATTGTCCCGCCCACTGCCTGCCTGCCTGCCTGCCCCCCTCTCTCTCTCTCTCTCTCTCTCTCTCTCTCTCTCTCTCTCTCTCTCTCTCTCTCTCTCTCTCTCTCTCTCTCTCTCTCTCTCTCTCTCTCTCTCTCTCTCTCTCTCTCTCTCTCTCTCTCTCTCTCTCTCTCTCTCTCTCTCTCTCTCTCTCTCTCTCTCTCTCTCTCTCTCTCTCATATCTGTCTTTCTGTCTTCCCCCTTCTTCTTCCCCTGCTATCTTAGCCATAAATATAGATTCTTGACATTACCTAACACATGGTCCTCCCTGATAAACAGCTAGCATCAGGCAGGTCTCGTGACTGAGAAAACCACTCCAGGGGTGAATGCTGTTTTAAAGCAGGGTGTAGAAGCCAGCAGGAAAACGATGAGGGTAAGGATATAGGATGTAGATTGAAGATAGGAGTGTGTTTTAGTTAGAAAAAGATGCTTGTGTTGTTACCAGCTCTATGAGCTATGAATGTGTAAAAATTATGAGCAGTGTTCTTGGTCATACATGGGGAATCCATGATGGATTTGTTTACTACGCCGTGATCGGACTAGACTAGAGAGCCAAGACTTGATTAGGAAGGTGGGTGATTAGGAGCCAAATGGCGGACCACCTTGTACATGGCAAAGCTTACCTGTATCTGCATGGACATGGACTACTGCCCAGGCAACCTGACCACAAAACCCAAGAGCAGCCCTGAGGGAAAAGGACTGCAGCTTTCTGTGTTGAAACACATTGTCCAAACTCATTCACATGCCCTCATTGTACCACAGCTAAAAGTAAAAAATAAAATAAAAAGCTTTACTGGCAGTCCTGGAATAAAACACCAAAAGTGTGGAATACCACATATAGTATCTTGATATTTCCCCTCAAAGTGCTGCATAATAGTTTTCATTAACATATGTTGCTACATGGTATGCTACTTAGTTTAGCAATAGCTGAAGGACAAGGTTGGACATGCTCAAGTCACTTCAATACATATTAAAGTTACTGGTGCAGTGCATATTGAGAATTTGCAGGTAAGATGGTACATCTGCAAAATATGCTGTGCCACGTGATGATGGTGGATATGTGTGTGTGTGTGTGTGTGTGTGACTCTCCTTGACTTACCACTCTCCATGCACCAGCTCTACCCTCTCTGTAGAAAACCTCTTATCGCTTTGAAAATTGGGCAAACTACAGTACAATCAAACTTCACAATTATTTTGTTTAAAGAATTATTTTTGTGAAATACCCTTAGTAATAAGTCAATAGAGAAGATCAAAATAACTCTTGAATTCTCATGTACACTAAACATGAAGTTACAGCCAGTGAATTAGCCTAGCTTAGCATAATGACTGGAAGCAGGAAGGAAACAGCTAAATGCTCTGCCTTAAAGCTTACTTATTAGCATGGTATATCTTGTGCTTTTAATCTTTACAAAAACCTCAGTAAAAAATTACGATTTACTTTAGGTTGTACAGGGGGGCTAGCAGGTATAATGCTTTAGTTAGCCAGTCATTTCCTCCCTGCTTCTGGTTTTTAAGCTATGGTTAACCAAATGCCAAATGTGACTTAATATTTGCCATACAGACGTAAGAATGACATCAATCTTCTTAACTAACTCTCAGCAATAAATGTAATACAATTATTTCTGTAAAATCTGTAACATAAAACTAATGCTTTAAGAATGAACTACATCGACACAATGGCAGCAGTAGTGGTAGGGGTTAGAATAAAACATTAATTTCACATATTGCCACAATTAGCAAACTGGCTAGATGCATTATTCAGCTAATCTGACAACCAAATATTGTAATAAAAGGGCAAACACATTAAATTACCTGACTACAACTACATGACACATATTTTAAAACCTGAAATCCTGAGGTAGATTGGTGAGTTTGTTGAACCTTTAAACATGTTAATGAGGAGAGTAAACTGCACTGATAGACCTGAATGCCTCAATATGAATAAACACCCAATAAGACCAAATGATAATAACAGAGTGCTGATCAACAGGACTTAATATGATTGAAACACAACAGATGCTGTCAGGAGACACATGAACACAAAGTTCCATGAAGAAAGTATAAGCATATCCAGTCTTTAGATCAATGTGTCTTCATCACGCTCACTGCTTAGATCCTTCATGACTTGCAAACACTTAGGAGCTACAGTGTGTGGGCTAGCTGGCCGCCACAGTGGATCCACATCCAAACCATCACAAGACGCTCACACATAGAGAAGTCTGGTTAAAGATGACATGATCATAACAGAGACTCTTTGTTCACTCAGCACAGTTAATTTTCTTGACCTCAAAGATGGGGTTATCGTCGTACTCCACGGACAACAAGATACACAGATACCACTAGCGAGCTGTCTGAATAATAACCATCAATCTGTAAATAGTTATGGGAATTCCCACACCTACTTTAATCAAACAATTCCTAGATCTCTTTTTGGTCCATTTGGACATGACTTCCAGTTTGGATGAAGTGTCACTCTGGTTTGAGCAGGCAAGAACTGCAGAACTCCCCTTCCAGCCTTAACTAAATGAAGCATTTTCTGCAATTGTGGGACTAAATAGTGGTTCATTAAATAGGGACTGCTGACTTTAACTTGACCTGGGGCCATCCTGCGTCATAATCAAAGGACGATTGTCTTACATGAGCTTGGCAAAGAAACAAGATTATTATTTGTTTTGAATCAGAAACATATTGTTTTGAGCTGATCAAAGTGGTTTCTTATCAGGATTGACTTAGAGAATGTAAGACCAGGCTTGGGGTGCAGCTTGATCCAAACTCAGGTGTAGAACAGGAACAGTTGTTTTAGCTAATGGTTTCTTCTGGATAATGTACCATAAGATGCCTTCAAAAATCGGCATAGAAGACATTTTCAATAACAAAAACGTCAGAGACCACAGGCTCCACTGCCACTTTCCACCCACTTCCCAAACACACTAATTATATTCTAAATATGGCAATGAATACACCAACACATGCATTAAACATTAAATTGAAACACAAACACACACACACACACACACACACACACACACACGTGCGCGCGCACACGCAAAAACACACACACACACACACAATGCACCTGTCTTCATACACCATTACTATGCAAAAACACATATTTGCCCAGATTTTTCAATGAGCTTGGAAGCCAACGTTTTTTCTTTCGCCCCCTTGTTTTTTTTTCCTTTAACACAGCAGATATTTGGTCACATGAACAAAATATGAACCGTGCGTATGTGAAAGACAGGCAAACAGAAGCTGGGGGCCCACTCATCCGTTACAAGAATGAATGGCCGTCATTAGCATGAGGCTCCCCGGCAGCACCCTGCAATGCAGCGACACACACAATGGTGAGTGCCACGCTTCCCCCTGCCGTTCCCCCAGAGAAGCCCTTTTGTTTGAGCAGCATCTGGACCTGACCTCCATGCATGCAAGGCCGATGACCCCCCCCTCTTTGCTCCTTCTCAGCTCCCCTCATCTCTTCCCCTCTCCACTCCTATCCTAACCTCCTCTCTCCTGTCTGTACAGCAAACCCCCCTCCTCCTTCTCCTTCTCCTCCATCTCCTCTCCTTTCCTATACCCAATTCGTTCTTCACACACAGATACCCACTCTCCCCCTCCCTCCTCTAGCAAAGGAGAGCAGCCATCTCTTGCTTCTTGAAAAGAAGGTCTGTGTACTAGTGGGCCTTACACAAAGCCTGCAGGGTGAATAAGAAAAACCAAAGAGGAAAAAGCACCAGGGCTACTGGCCATCTGTCCTTCTGGGTTGGACGTGCCTGCTCCGTGTGTGCCTGCTCTTCCCCTCTTCCCCTCACATAATTCCCACCCCTTCCCCCCACCTTCCCTGATTCCCTTAGCCAATATACACAGCATCAACCACACACACACTCACTGTCATGCAAACATCACAGGTTCCGGATGGCGGATGGCGGTGTAGAGTAGGAAAACAGACTGAGGAGAGAATAAGGAGCTGCCACTTGCCTGGATGCAGAGCGAGCCTGGAGCCAGCAAATCAGCCAGTAATCCCTTTCTTTGTGTCAGCGGCAAACAGAGAAATTTGTCTCCCACAATGATTTCCCCGAGAATCGGCAGTGGAGTGGAAAACAAGGAAGCGAGGGAGTGAAGGACAGCGAGAAGGGGAGGGAGAAAAAGAGAGAGAGCTAGAGAGAGAGGGAGAGAGAGAGGAGGAGATGGAGGGCGAGAGCACAAGCGGCAGAGGCAGGAGACAGTGGGAGCAGCTCGAGTGTGACAGGAAGGCAGCAGCCACCACAACCGAGCCACAGGGACGCTGACGGTCGGCAGAGGATTTGAAGTGAAGAGAGGAGGACGACAGAGGAGAGAGAGATAGCAGAGAGAGAGAGGGAGTGAGAGATCAGATCAGGTTGGGGGGTGGGAGGGGAGGGGGTTGTTCACTCTGTGGCTCAAGCGCTGGGATAACGCAGAGATAACCCTCATCCCCAAGCAGCAGCTGTAGACGTGAGAGGGAAATGAATCCCGCGAGAGAGCGACTTCTCTATCAATTGTGACATTTGCTGCACATGATAACAATGGCCATCTGTAGCAGGCAGCCAGGCTATGAAGGAAAGGGCGGGAGGATGGCTTGACAGAGGAGGGGAGGGGGGTTGTGCTTTTCCTATAAACACACAAGCCCAAATGAAAAAAACAGCTCGGCCAGTGGTGGAGGGGAGAAAGGCACCTGTTCGAGTCAAGCACAGGGAGAGGGAGCAACACATGTGCTCAGGAGAAGGGGGAGGACACTGGGACAAAGGAGACAAAGGGGGCCGAGAAGTGTGGCTTTTATTTGACTGCTTTTGTCATTCTGCCTTGTCAAGCCACAGAAATATTTGCATGTGAGTGTGAGCAAGAGAGAGCGACAATAAACAGGAGCTGGCAGAGATAGTAGGTCACGAAGAAAGGGAGAGAGGGAGGGACAGGAAGAAATAAAGAGAAATGAATGATACACACTATAAAGGTTTTCAGTTTTCACTCAAACAGCACTGTGTTGTCATCAACAGACAAAATATCAGAAAAATACATTGTCCCAATGTTGCCTTAGCCCTAAAAGTGATTACCAAGCCTCACACAGGATAAGTCTGGTGATATTACTTTTTCTCATTGTCAACAAATCCCATGAAATCACCAAAAAACAAACAAAGAACTGATTATACTCATAAGTATTGTCAGTGTAGCCAAAGCTCTGCCTATCATAGTCCTGTGTCTCTGAAAAACTATTAAATTCACATTAATGGGACACTTTATTTTACCGGATGACACATTCCTTTATCAACTTAAACATTGGCACTGTAGTTTATTTTAGGTCAATCCCACACACGACGTCCTTTAGCTTTAAATACTCACTAGTGCACCAAATTAATGTCTGAAAATAGTCATCTAAAACACCATTTACTCTTTTAAAAACTTCACTTTTGTGGCCTGTTCTGAACAAGTAAAGGTCCTTAAAGTACAAGGGACTTAGTTTCTGTTGATTCTAGCAGCACCTTTGGATAAAAGGGGAAGCAGGTGCGTAAGTCCATAAAGACAGACTGCAGATGCATCCTGTCCTTGTGAGGTAATGTATTTACTGTATATGTGACTCTGTAAGATTAATAATGTTAATATTCCGATGTTGATTCAGATATGACTTTGATTTAGTACCATTCCGGAAACAAAGGCTGTGAGAAATTAAGGAGGTGACGTAACATTTAAGAGGTAAATGTTATAAGTATTTCACCAGAAAAAAAGCACAAATTAGTAAAGAGTACGAAAATTTAATTGATTCTCCTCAAAGTAAGTGATATGGTCCTTTTAGCTAACTTCTGTCAGTGAATGCAATTAGCAGTCCCCTCCCTCACCACCATATGAACACACAGCCGTCTTCTTCAGCTAGTGCCGCGATGGAGAGCAGCGAGTCATCGTACACGGAAAATGAGACCCGCCTCTTTATAGTGCTCTGTCTCCTAATTGGATAAAACGAGCGGGATACTCAAAATTGTATCTGGCCATTACTGCAAAGCTGAATGACTGGGAGACCTGTGTTATGAACTGCGCATACTGCCTAAGTAATTGCTGTATGAATATAAAGTAATTTAACACGTACATTTACAAAAGAAATATCACTTAATTCTCCTTTAATCATTTGGTGACCCCTTGGATTGCTTACAAAATGCTTTTCAACATATATAGCATTATTATTTGGCCTATGTATTTTATTTCAGATTTAATGTATATTGTGCGCAGAGGCCTTTCCATCATCCTGTGATCTTTGCGAGCGCCCAACATGTTCATCTCATAATCAGGCAGGAATCTATTTTCAATATATCAGAACATCATAATCCCACACAGGGCACCGGGGAAGGCTCAGAGAGGCGGATTTACTGGTCACATGGCTCAGTGCAAGAGAAGGACAGACAGCCGGAGATAGACGGAGACATAGGGTGAAAAAGCAAGGAACTAAAGAGACAGATAGTGTGTGAGTGAGGGTGTGTGTGTGTGTGTGTGTGTGTGTGTTTGTGTGTGTGTGTGTGTGTGTTGGGGGGGGCTTGTCTTGAGAATGATGATCCTTTTCTTGCCTGATTAAATCATGTCTAGGCATATGTGTGATGATCAAAACGATTCCTCAGGAGGGTAACACGCGCACATACACACACAGACACAGTAATCGCATCTATAATAGATCGACTGTGCGGTTTAGTTGAAAAAAGCTTAAGCATCAAACTTTGTGGTCATCGCAACAAGTCAATGAAAAGATTTTGTGAACACTAATACGATAGGAATACAGTAGGAAAATGAACTGAGTAGAGCTAGACCGTGTCACCTAACCGCTGATACAATTGTGACTTAACTGAGTCCAGCTGGGGAGTCTGGCACGGTACTGGGTGTTTGGCCCTCCCCGCGCTTTTTGTATATTTTACAGCTATGTGAGACAGCTGCAGAAATGGTGTTCTGGCAGGGTCAAGACACAAGTTTAATTGATAGTTAGTTACGTAAACAATACTACAGTTACAGTGTTTGAAAAATGCTGTTTCCATCTTCATTTGTGAAGCTGAGCTGGTGAGTATTTTATTTAATGTAAGGGAAATTAAGTGCAACAGAATAATGAATGGGTGGGGACAGAATCAGATTAATAGAAGATGAAACAAATAAGAAAGAAGCCAAAGGATAGTGGGTCATTAGGGTGAAGAGGGAAGACATGACTCTAAAGACTGTTAAACACACTATTCTTTAGCTAGATGTTCTGGTTTAAACATTCGCGATCACATTTTTTTTTATCACAATATTTGTTTTACTCACAAGGCACAGCATGGCGATACAGATTGGCTCGGATGGTCTTCTGCAGCTCGTGGTCCGGGGAAGACTTCTGAAATCTCAAACTCAGGTAGTGCTTCAGGTCTTTGTTGAGCTTGTGACCTGGAAACAGCCGACAGACAAGAACAGCTCAAATAAACAAACCTCTCAGCATCAAAAAAACTGCTCGTTAAGATATGAAAGGTCTTGACATTTCAAATGTTGAAAGGCTCCTGGATATTAAAATAGCACACGACAGGCCTTGTTTACTTCCCTGGACTATTTGACACTAGAGATCCTCCCGTAAATAAATACATTTAAAATTGTGTCTAATTATAATGTAGTTAAAGAAGACAATCAAATTAAAACAGTTATGAATCTCCTTTAAAGCTCACATATTATGCACTTTGCTGTCAATTTTATATGGTCTAAGTAGTCCCTAATACTTATTTTTTTAGATGTTTGCTGAAAAACCCGTTCAGATCATTTATTGTAGCAAGCCTCTATACCCTGATTGTCCTCTGGTCTCAGGATGACCTATATTTGTGCGATCTGGCTGGCCCCTCCCACCTCTCTGCCGGGCTTTCTTTATATGTCCATGGGGCTCTCCCACCGTCTCTGCCGTACTCTCGCGATACTAGAGAGACACTGCGTGACTGCGATCACAGTGTTTACCCGGAGCTGGTTGCTTGTCCCAAAGCTAATAGCTATACACCAGTCAGGCAAAACTACCAATAAAAACTATTATTTTAGTTTCACCGTTTTAAAAAAAGCACAGGTAGCTTCCTATCCGTTGTGTTATTAAAAACGAGGCATTATTAGACTGCAAGGGGAAAGCTAAGTTAGTGTATTAGGAGCAAAACTTGGTGCTAAAACCGAAGCTACATGGGCGCTAACGCTAAAAATAAGACTCAGACGATTTAAACCAGTGAAAACAGTAGCTTCAAAGTGTGATTTCTACAGGAATATCTTCCCATCCTTTGTCATGTTAAAAACGAGTCATTTTCAGACTGCTGTGGGGAATATAAACAGCGTGTTATGAGCAAAAGATGGTTGCTTGTCCCAAAGCTAATAGCTATTACCAGTCAGGCAAAACTACCAACAAAAACTATTATTTTAGTTTCACCGTTTAAAAAAAAGCACGGGTAGCTTCCTATCCGTTGTGTTATTAAACACGAGGCATTAATAGACTGCTGTGGATAAATTAGTGGAGTATGAGCAAAAGCATTCTGTGTTGGTGTATGTAACATTCAGGCTGTACTAAGGGCATCTTGTCGCTTAGCGGGGAAAACAACATGGCTGTCGCTCGGAAAATTTTCCATCGGATCTCGGGGCCGTGGACCAATAAGAAATGGGGGGGTGGGGTTATCATAAACTACTGCACGTTGGACGTTTCTGGGGGGGAAGCATGGACATATAAAGAAAATATGGGGATGTGGCTGTGCCGACTATTAGGTAATAGTCGGCGAGAATTCTGACTGGAGTATATTGGGGGGGAGGGGTGGGGCACACCTTTCTAGGCACACCGTGGACCCATGGATGTGTTAGAACACATTTAAAAAGTGCATTTAGCACAATATGTGACCTTTAAGTGAGAGTCTACAGCCATGCTAGAAGCTATGTGAGGCATTCCTCATGTACAGTGATGATGTAATCCAATGTCAGCATGCTACAAGCTCTTATTGGCTATGCACACATGATGAATCGAAGCAGGTTTAATGGTAATCACGTTCACCATCTTAGTTTATTTTGTTAGCATGCTAATCAGCCATAAACACAAAGTACAGCTGTGGCTGATGAGGCAAACCCTTTACCGTAAATAAACCAATTGGTTTTGCAGACATTGAGGCAAACCAAATCTATTTGACAAATGCCATTTTTTGATTTGTTGATGGTGGTAGATGGTAAGTAAAGGGTTTCCCAATGTTGTTATAATTCATCCTGAGGCCGACGTAAATTACTGAACCAAATTAATCCATGAATTTTTTAGACATTCCACTTTTGAGATGGTGGACCAACTGACCCACACTGCCATCCTCACAGCCATGCAGCTAACTTAGCACCATTTGACACAAAGTGAAGCTCAACCTACTGGATTTGTTTCACTAGAACTTTTCTTCAGAGGGTAATTGGGCAAATAACACATATATTGACAGTCTGAGTAAAGCAGAGAGAGAGACACACACACAGTATGTGACGTAGAGATTGAGGTGGGTTTAGATAATTGATTAAAAGAGTCTGTCATTGGCTGGAATACCCAGGCTTAGTCAGCAGCCATCCAATCGGATGTGATGATGCTGTTGGCTGAGTTTGAACAGAGCCCCCACGCTCACAATGGGGCCAGATGGTCAGAGCTCGCTCTCACGCCAGGGTCTCATTTAGGACCATTTAATGATCTCCAAATATATCATCCATGTCTGGGGGAGCTGGCAAGCAGTTCTTGGGGGAGGTGCCATGGTCTCCTGTCGGCCTCAGATCACAGCGGAAGAGGTTCACTTGGCTCTGTGCTTTGAGATGGCAGCGTCGAAGAGCTGACTGAGTTTACTATGCAGCTAAGGGGAAATATAAAATGTTTTTAAAGTCGCAGTTGGAGCGTTGTTGACGGAATGTCACATATTTTAGTGTAAAATAAGAAATGGGGGGAGAGGATAAAGTCACATTTATTTGTATCTGTCAAAAGCAGGTACAATAGATCAGGTTGGGGGGTGGGAGGGGAGGGGGTTGTCATCTGAAGCTATAGAATACTGTTTAGCTTTCACTGACACACCCTTCGACTGCATTGATGGACAAGGGCGGGATTTCATAAATTTGTACCAGCGTCCAACTTGAAGTGATAGAAGGGAAGCAGCCATTTAGCACGATGACTGTAAACAGGGGGAAACCGCTAGCCTGGCTCCATCCATATTTCCCCAAAATGCAGAGCTATTGAAGGTTTGAAAGTAGGACTATGGTTGAGTTTTGGTTGAGTCAGACGGATCAGTAGGGTCAGTGTAGCAACTGAGAAGGTAAAAACGGTCTTACAGAAGAGGAGTATCTGTCTTCTGCCCTGAAGCGTCCCTGTGGTGACATCATTATACGTGTAGGTCAGCGTCAGCGTCTTAGACATTACTATATCAAATCAAATCATATTTGGAAAAACCCAATATTGTCATGGCCCTAATTCTGATTCTCTTATGGGGCATTTTCTATCCAGAAGTGGAGACACTGGTTGGTACTTCAACTGCTGTATTTTTCCGTTTCTCTACACACACACACGCCACTGTGTAATTCAGTGCAAGCAAAGCACAGTCAGGTAATTGTTACCTAGCAACCAGCCAGTGCTGACGACCATCATTATGGTCCCTGCTAGGCAAGCAGCAGTCAGATTGTAAAAGGAAAAACAGATACAACAGCACACTAACACAGACAAGCATTATTTCAGTTTGTGAATCCTCTGCTGCTCAGTGTCTAAGTCTGCTGTGATTTGATTTATATAAATAGCACAGCATTAAAAATAAAATATGTTACACGTACATAAGCGTTTGAATTCACTGTTGTGTCAGTTTTGCTGGCTCAGATGCTTTTCCCGAGATAGGGACTGCTGTCAGGAACAACCCCCTCATGTGGGTGTGCACAGCTAGCAGAGAGCAGGCCGCCCAGGTGTCATGCTCCATCAATGACAAACTCATCAAATATTCAATATTTATGAGGATTACAATCATACCACTGTGGTCTCTCTCTCTCTCTCTCCCTATCTGTGTGTGTGTGTGTGTGTGTGTGTGTGTGTGTGTGCAATTCATATATCATTAACCTATCTCCCCTTCCTTTCTAATGCAGATGTTGAATTCTACAGATTGAAAAATACAACCATACTGATACCTAGCTGCTTCAAAAAACAAGATCCTGTCTGACCCAGACAGAAAATTCATGGTTTGATGTGATGCCTTTCGTCAGAGCCACAGTTTGACACATTTACAATTCAGATAAATAAGAAGAGGCTCAGAATGTTCTTTTTTCTTTTTCAATTTATTACAACGGTCAGCTTTTCTAAAGTATTAAATGGCTTTTGAGACATTGGAATGAAACAATAGAGTTTTTTCTCTTGACCCACATAGAGCGGTTTTCCAGCACCATGTGACACACAAAAAAAGCTTTAAAATCTAATAAAAACAACCAAATGTTTTGAGAAAATAGGAGATTGTATCACAGCTCCACAACTACAGCGCTGCAGGGTTCCATAGATTTTGAATAATACACTTGGTGAATTGAACAATTCACCATTTATATTATATTGAAGGAAGATGCTTGTATTGTATACAATAAGACACAGCATATTGTTTCTGGGAATGTGCTGGAAATTCTCAGACACTGTGTCCGCTTACATTGTTACATGTTACAGATATGACTTGGATACAATAGACACTTTCTATATATGCAAATGTTAATGTTAATTTTTTGTTGCCTATTATTAAAACCAACATAGTACAGAAATGAGACTAAGAGTTTAAAATCATGTTAGTGGCTTTAAAAATGTGTAGGCTACTTAGACGCAGCTTTGGGTTGAGCTAATCTTATCATGCTAACATCCCCCTGATGACAATGCTATATGCTGATGCTAAGCAGGTTTACCGTGTTAGTTAAGCCTGTCAGCATGCATACATTACTTAAGCTAAGTAGCACAAAAGACAAAGTAGGGTTAGCGTGAGTACAGGAGTTTGGTCATATAGAAATAATTGGACAACTAAAAATATAACCTGATGTTTTCACTACATACGTAAAGCTAAGTGATTATTAAAGTCATTAGTCCAAAGGATGTTGCGATATTTCAGCAGTGGACTGATCGACAGACAGGTTGAACAATACTTCCACAGGGCCAGAGCGCAAAGAGTGTGAACAATTTGAGTTGAAATTATCAATTGAATAGGTGATACAAAATAAAAAATGTATACATTATTATTTCTGTCTTCAATATTCTTTATGAAAATAACTGAAAATCAGTCTCTCTCCAGATGATGAGAGGGATTCTTGACTTTCATAACAACAAAATTACTCCATCAGGGATAATTTGAGACACCAGAGACATATGTGCACTCAGAGATGTTCCCTGGGAGCTGAGATATTTGTGGAGCCGGCTGTTAAAAGACTGTGTGTGACAGAGACCGGGAGCTTTTAAACCCTGGATGTGGCAGAAGAGAGACAAGAGAGGATGTGCGGCTCCTGTCCTCTTATACAGTAGATAGACAGAGAGAGAGGGAGAGAGAGAGAGAGAGATGGGTTTAACCCAAATAAGAGTGGATTATACACATCCACCATGCCTCCAGTCAGCATTACATAACCTTAAATCTAGTTATGCATCCCTATCTCATTTTTGGGGATGGGAGGGTGTGTGTGTGTGTGTGTGTGTGTGTGTGTGTGTGTGTGTGTGTGTGTGTGTGTGTGTGTGTGTGTGTGTGTGTGTGAGTGTGTTCTCAAACATCTAAGGAGATAGTTCACACATTCTCCCATATACATGAAAACACAGTTCCACAAGCAGAACATTAATCTGTGTTTTATTTTAAAATGTCATGCATAGGTTGTCTTAAGAACTGTTTATAAAAGGTTTGGATGTTTTTTTATTTAATGCCACAGGGTAGGTATGTATGACATTTGGTGAGGACTCAACATAAACATGCATTATAACATATTGGCTAGAAGAACACAAACATATGGCAGCTGTTGCTTGAAACATCAGCAGAAGACTGCGAGGCAGCTGCAGCCTATATTACCACATACCAGCTGCTAAACCACTGCTACTACCTGTCAATCATGCCAGGTGGTTACCATTTCAAAAGAGAGTGCTACAAATCCAAACAGCAGTTATGGTTTGGGTGTTTTTGATTATTTGTACATAGGCCTACAAGTAGATGAATTAGCCTAAATCACCAGCTTAATGAGTGTGTGTAGCTCTGCTTAGCTGCTGATTGGGATTCATCTGCCGTCCTCCAGCTCGACACTGCCCTCTGTGTCTCTGAGCCTCACCACTGAATGTCTCCTTCACATATGCCCGTTGCCACAGCAACCCAGAGCCCGCCAGTGAATTAGATGAGTGAGATGAGCCATGTGTGGTCTTTATGGGCTGCTGCCCCCTAGTGGTCCATCTCAATCCTTCAAAGATGGGATTCTTTTTCTCATGTGATATCCTGTCATATCAGCTACAGACTGAAAAATGACACCACCAAACAGTGGTGGTAAGCACATTTATTTAAAGAATATTTATAAGTGAAGTTTTCAGGTAGCCTACTAACTTTTTATTTCTCGTGTTTTCAGTCCAGTTCAAGGTATTACTGAGGTTAATGTGCTAGACTATTTCTAAATAAAAATACAAACCATCAGCATATTTTTTAACTCTAGCCAGAGCCAGGCTCACTGTTTTCTCCTGTTTTATGTTTTTTTACACTGAGCTAAGCTATCAGGCTGCTGGCTCTAGCTCCGGCAAAAAAGCGAAAAGGTGTATTATTTTAAAACTATTCCTTTACCACCATAACCTACGGTGGCAGACAATAGATTCAGATGTGCACAATTTTAAAAACAGCACTGTTGTACAGAGCTAGATGTCAGAAGCAGTGGTAAGTTGGGGATTTCACAAGCCTGTCTGTTATCACATTTTGATAAAGCGGGCTCCGCTCTGTCTGCATCCCTCTACCTGGTGTGGTGCTGTGGCACAAGAAGAGCAACAAACTGAACCCAATTACTGACACAAAATCACACTCTAAATTGTCCATTTTGGTTTCAAAATCTTTAAAACGGACGTCTTTGTCATACAGTTCTCATACAGTTCCCAGAGCCATCTCAGGCCCATAACCCAGAGCTCAAACTGAGCACAAAGAGACAGCATTTCCTCCAGAGGACAAATAATATTGTATTTCCTCCTGCCAATTCCAAATAATGGCAGTAGAGTAGGAACTGGAAATGCTGGTTCTTAAACAGTAAATTCCATTGTTTCAGCAGCTTCCTGTGGGTCTCAGGACATCCCGTCAGTCAACACTGGACTCTCCAGTTACAGATGAGAGCATTTAACTCTGCATTATCCAGCAATATGAGGAGGGGCCGACTGAGAGAGGTGAACATCGGGGGGAAAGCAACAGACAAAACTAATCAAATAGTCCTGCTTTCGGTGATGGGTTTTCACTCGAAACCCTCTAAGTGTGATAAAGTAGCAGCAAATCTCCAGCTATTACACAGCAATGATCCTGGCTGAGAGGTCACGACAGCCGATACAGGAGACATGTCAATAATGATATTAAACGCAGGACACACTTGTGTCAATTAGACACATACACACTCTCCTTCTTCTCTCACACATACACTTTCACATACTGTATATTAAAGTGTGTTCTTTTCAATACTTTTAGCCGCTGTCTTATTGCTGCTTTCCATCAGCCTTGCGATCAGCATGGCAGGGGCGGAGAGGAAAAAACAACAATCACAGTTTAAATTGATGTATGACATTCGTATGGTTTCCAGGCAACAAATGGTATCAATTCATTTCAGTGCGGTAAGACAATCTTCTTACGGAGACTTGAAAGTGGATTGAGATAATAAAATAGCACTGCAGCTGCAAGTCTTGCTTTTTGCTGAATTCGAAGCGTACTACAGGGTGTGTCGCTGCACTGTAACATCCTTGTTGGGTGTGGTTACGCCTTTGACCAAACATCTGTCGATGAGGGGACAGACTTGGAAATGTATTCAATTCTATTTTATTTGGATTTGGTTTCTCTTCTATTTATACACTTTTTATGTATTATACATACATACATAAAAAGTGCATTAAAGTGCCTGTGAAGCCCATAAATCTAGTTTCTAGTTTTATAATATACTTTTCACAGCATTTAATGTACGTATTATTTTATTCTCTAGACTCTGTTCTCAATCTTCAGTGATATATTATTTGAATGTCTTTGGGTTTGTCGCAGCTTGAATATCTCAACTTGGGCTCTGGAAGACTGTAATTACCAGTAATTAGTTGTAGCCCGAGAAATTATATCATACAGAGTCAATTTATAAAAAGAGTGCACCAGCTTGTCCCCTTCAAACACTGATTTCCAACAGACCATTTTTGTATGTCTACTACTGGATATTATGCACAAATGTATGGATGGTTTATGTGAGCAGGCAGACGGACCAGTTCTGACCCAGTTCTCCAGTGCTGCTGAGAGTCAGTCAGCAGTAAGTGATGGGAGAACTGGTTGATGGAAGAGTCACAGAGAAAGACACACACACACACACACAAACGCACACACACACACGGCGAGCAGAGGCGATATGTTCCGCTCCAGTGCGCTGCATCTGTTCATTGCTAAATATAACCAGAGGAACCCAGTCCTACTGCTCCCTCTGCTTTCTGTTAATAGCTGAGTAGGCTAAAGGATGAAGGAAAAAAGGCAGGCAGGGAGGAGAGAGGGGGAAAAGTATGATTGTGGAGACCAGAATGGATAAAAGCTGGAGGGAGAAGGCCAAGAGGCGGGACAGTCTTATATGATGTGGGCGCCATCCAAGATGAACAGACACAATGCTTATAAACTCTTCCCACTCCCGAAAAAATATTTGAACACAGACTAAACACCGGCAGCTATTTCTGTCAAAAACTGACACACCAAACACACCAAGACACTCCAGATGGCAGGATCTCTATTCCTATCCCCTTGGGTTCATATTTAAAGTCAACGAAAAACAATTCTTTGTGGTATGTTTCTAAAAATAAAAAATAAATGCACAAAGAGCAGCTATTTTAATGTGCCCATTGTCTCATTTTTCCTCCCGTGGGCAACACGTGTAAAGACATTGGCGCTTCAAGGCTGGGCTGAATCCTCCCTGTCGCTGATAGAAAGCATCTAGCAGGAGGCAGTGTGTGAGCATGCCATCAGTTCTGACTGGCTGCCTCTGTTAAATGTCATTGCCTGCCATGGCCGTCACACACAAAGGGCCCTCCTGTGATTAAAGTCCCCTCTTTCACAGGAGCTGGATGACCGTGGGCAATGAGACAGATATGAGATACACGTCACCGTCTTCCCCTCCCTCCCTCCCACCCACTCTATACTTCTCTTGGCTGCAGCAGCAGACTTGAAAACATGACACTACAGGGACGAGAGTGTCATCACTATGCGGCTAATATGATGAAACTCACAATAAAAACACATGATGAGAAACCACCGCATAAGGCTTAAATAACATGTATTTGGACAAAGGAGTGGAAAAAGGAGAAATCTTTCCAACGGGTTTAATATCCACTAAATTGTATCTTGTAAATGTAAGTTGATGTGGCACGCAAACAAACCTGGAGTTGACTTGGATTAGGAGACGGAACTTCTAGTGACCTATATCTAAGCCCTCTGCAGTGTTAGATCTAATATTAATTAAGATATGGAACACCCACTTTCACAAAAATAGACTTCTAACCGAGGGGCTATCCATCAGATGTACAGAGCTATGTGTAGGGAGATAACTGACGGACAAGGAGCCCTCACAGGGATATTCATTAAATGAATCTGTCATGTGCATTTCCTCAGCTAGTTATCCAATGAATGTTGCTACCAAAATGTTGTGTGAGAGGGAGCAAGCACTATATCAGAAATGCCAGCTGGGCATGTTTGTCAGAGGTTTTAGTTAATAGGCTTAAAAAAAATAAGTGTTCTTTACCAGAGGGTGAGGCAAATTTACAAAGAATTACAGTTTTGAAAGTGCTGTCAAGAAGCCTGCTTTCGTACACACTGGAACTGCAAGAATGATTAATTTACAACAGGGCACACGCCTTAGTCTCTGTCAAGTCTGAGAGAAGGGATAACAAACAGCAGACTGACAGCTGGGGATCAACAGCTGAGATAAGATTAAAGAGAAGCCTTGGATCTTAGAGGCAAGCATTGTTGTTATGATTCTGCAAACCTTCATTAGGTGTACATCAGTCCATTCTCTTCGTACCTAAATCATTCTCAGCAACATGTATCAGCACGAACATACACAAGTCTTGTTTCCGAAGACAAAAGGAAACGTTTTTGATCAAATCGGAAACGTCGGCAAATCAACCAAACCAAGATACAATTTTGTGGTTCAATTTGAACAGCACGTTAAAAGCAAAACTGGTGTAACGATGTGAGACACATGCCATACACAGCTTCTGGCTTTTGGTGATACACAAGACGGATTCATCTGGCAAATCTACGCAGTACCTATTGGTGACGATACAATAGATGGTCCGGAGAACAGAGGAGTTTGTCCCTTTTTGTAAGCGATCGGTGTTCATACAGAAACATGCGGGAAATGGACAGACTTAAAACTAGGAAGATAACGATGGATTTGTAACCAACCAGAGGACCAAGGATGGAGATTTGTGCGAAAATAACTGACCTTCACACTGTAGGAAAAAGCAGACACTCTTACACAGCTGGTTAGCACCAAACACGGATGATTGTGAGACATTTGAAATGGAAGAATGAGAGGAGATAAACAACAGGTGATGGAGACAGAGATCCAGACATGAAGAGTTCTATATAAATGGAGAAATGGAGCAGCAGGGGGTGGTTTCATTATGATGTTTAGCCAAGTGGGTTGCGATGCAAAGCAGTGCTGAGATGAAAGACGCCTTTGAAAAGCTTCCTGGGTGCATCCGCCCTAGCATAGAATTGTCATTATTATAAGAATCAAGTAAAGAGCTGAAACGACTGATCAATCATGAATGTCATTTTTAAAAGGAGCTTCTGTAGTCTTAGTATTTTCTGGATTTGAGGAATAACTTGAGTATTTTTTTAATCAAAGCTTTGAACTCCCCATTATCTTTCTAACTTAAGCTTAAAACAGTTTCCAATTCTGCGCTCAGGCAATCTTACGTTATGGGATCCTATGACAATCCTATTTAAAGTATAGAAAAATGAATGCAAAATTATGATATATTTACACTTAGCATTAATATGTTAAAATCACTAAAATGAGTACTGCTTCCCTCCCACTTACAGAAACTTGCAGTTTCATAAAATGACCTGATGATACAAAATAACTGTCCCAGTCCATTTTGAAAAATGGAGTAAATTTCTTATTTGTTATATTGTTTTGCTCCTTATCTAGCGCCCTTCGTATCATTGATGCGTTCAAGGTTATTGTCATACAAATAGTTAAACTCTATAAGTAATTCCTTCCTTCCCACGTCCTTCATACTAATGACAAGTAATCTACCAGAGCTGGAAAGGCGATGACAATTATGGACAATTCCCAGTGCTAACCCCCAGGCAAATTCAAGTCAGGCATGAGTTCAAGGTATCAGAAAAGGAAGGACGTCTATTAATTGTGGGTCAAAGACCTTGTGTCTTTTTAAAAGCTTTTCCTGGTTGAAAAAAAAATCTGTCAAGATAGTAAACCACGAGAGAGAGAGGTAGAATCCACACCCACACATATACGGTATGGTATTATTTTATCATGAACATACTGGACGTAATTAAGTATGTATTTTAGAGCTAAAACAATGATTTAATAAACTTTTGCAAATACATGTAATGTGATTATTAGACCACAAATTGATCAGAAGCTATATTGATAACCAATTAAGTAATTTCTTGCAATACTGACTACATTTCCCTGCTTGCCCAAGGTGAATATTTTCAGGTTTTCATAGACTTCTTTGATAGTATAATTTTTTTTTTTTTGTTGGTCGGACCACACAAGTCATTTTAAGACATCTGGGAAGTTCTGATTTTTTTCTATTTTCTGTGTTTAATTCATATCTTTGGATGTTACCATCCTGTGTGTGCACACAGGGACCATTCTTGGAAACTTTCTTCAAAAGTGAAAACATGTTTGAAGGCTCAAGGACCCCCTCAGCCTCTGACAATTAATATTTGAGAGTTGGCTGCCAAGAAACATCACACCCAATAAGTTAGAGTCATCACGATTTTCCTTTGAAGACACCAATATGGAGTATGTGACAAAAAAACGTACAAAGTGTACCGTTAATAAAAATTTAAAAAATGAAGAACCACATGTATTGTCATAACATTGCATTAGTCAGTGTCTCCCTTTGTATCCCCCTAAACAAATGAAAGAAATTAAAGTATAGCCAAATTACAGTCCTGTCTTCTGACTTGCCCTGAATGACCTTCTCAACACAAAGTATTTCTCAGAAAACACAACTTCCCACTACCTCACCTCACCCCCCCAGCAAAACCAGATGCCGCCAACTTCTTACAAACAACTGCAGCCCACGGTGACTCCCCCCTCCCCCCTTTGGACAGATAGAAGCTTACAAACAGTCCCAGGCCATAATAGAACAAATCTGCACCGGTTTTGAGTTAGAGCACCATGTGTATCTCTTTTAGCATTAAGAAGAAGCAGAAACTAATATTTGCCTTTTATCATCTTGGCATAAGTGTTTAAAAAAAGAATATTCTTCATTTCCATTTCACAGTTATCCAAAGGGAGTTTTGTATATTTGCCTTGATGGTTTACTGATTAAAAACAGCCACAGCTACCATGGATAACCTTACACTGAAGGTCTCTCTCTCTCTCTCTCTCTCTCTCTCTCTCTCTCTCTCTCTCTCTCTCTCTCTCTCTCTCTCTCTCTCTCTCTCTCTCTCTCTCTCTCTCTCTCTCTCTCTCTCTCTCTCTCTCTCTCTCTCTCTCTCTCTCTCCTCTCTCTCTCTCTCTCTCTCTATATATATATATCTCTTTTGTTTTAAATGTAGTTCTCCTGAACAAGATTTGAGTCAGTTTCAGGTCATGTGTCCAAGTTTAGTTGTTCAGAGTAAATTGACACCACCAGATCAAGAAAGAAGTTTCCATCATTACATCACTTTGTGAAAAGAGTCTGAATGTACTCTGGAAGTAGGCTACAGTGAGTCAGGCTCCAAGTTAAAAGAAAAACAGAAAGTGATTTGATAGGCGGAGGCATGTGTCAGACAGTGGTAGATTTGTATGTGAAATCAGACCAAAGGACTAAAAGAAAACATGGGAATTTAAGCAGGCTATTTCGATATGTTTACCAACTCACTGGTCATGACCAGAAAGTCAGACATGTCTTGGAAGGACAGCACATAAAAACTGGAAGAAATACACTGTAAAAGTCATGTCAGGATTTGCTGCTTTTCTGTTTTGGTATAGTAAATCTTTGGATTTGTTCTGTTGGTCAAACGAAAACAAAAGACTTAACTTAATAATTTACAAAATACATGAACAAATTATTATTTTCTTTTTAAAATAAAGATATTTTGAAAATCGCCAGCAGTTTCAGTATGGATATTTTAAAAAAAATGTAAAGCTTTAAAAATTCCTCAACAGGGAAACCTTTACTTTGGAAGAAATAACTATAAGCTGTCAAAGCGGCAGGTCGGAGGATTGATCAGCCAACAGAGAATTGTCTTATGGGTATTATGGAGATGAGTTCCAGCTGCACACACATATGTTAAGGTGTAACACATCAATCAGACTGTGTGAAGCTGCTAAACACATGGACTCTTTTTTTCATGTTAAAGCTTTTTCTTATTCTACTACGAAAGCAGCTACAATCTTGTTTTTTTTTCATTATCTCTGCATCGGTCCTTAAAAGGTACACACCTTAAAGAAAATACAGAGCTTCACACACAATAGCAGAGAGACCTTTCCTTTAAACAGTAATCATGTTTATTTTGTGGCATGTTGCGCTGCTACTGTGACTAACTCAAACCACCACAACCGGAACACAAGCTTCTTGACAGAAATGAGAATATCAGATGGGGGACACTAGTTCCTGCAAAGCGGCTTTGATTTAGATAAAACGTCATTCCACCTGCCACAAGAGGCAGATATATGATGTGAATGGAGGAGATGATGTGGATGTTTGGGACGACCACTCCCACCATGCACACAGATTCACAGAGCTTACACAGGCATTTAGGAGCCTCTTTTCCACCTGTTTGAAGTTGTCAGTCCTCTTGAGTGATTTGAACTTTTTCACCTTTTCCAAGGTAAAGATGTGAGCCAGATCATGGGAAAACTGGTCAGGTTCCTTTAAATCTTTAACATCAAAGCTTGCTCTGCTACCTGACTCCAGCTCCTGTTTGTTTGTGGTTGGGATTAGGTGTAACATGAATAAGTGGAATCTCTCTCTCAAGTTTACATCTCTATTGCCTAAAGACAGATATCTACCGATATTACGATATGACCGAAAACTGTAAAACAATTTTTATATCCTAAAATACTCCAATCTGTTAATGACGGCCTGTGTGGAGATGGTTGCTTCAAATAATGTCTGAAACTAGTGACACATTTTGCAGAGAAGAAAATTAACAAACTGACTTTTATCACATTCACATTTGTATAGATCTGAGGCACTCGGAGGGTTATTTCATGCAACTTCAGAGAAAATAATCTCTCCATGTTACTCTTCAAATGACTTATTACCTTTACACAATTACCATAGTAGTTGTGAAATATTATTTATATGATCAGGTTTCTCATTAATTCCAACATATATTTACAGTAATTAATGTAGAACATCTGTTTTTAAAATAATTTTAAACAACATGAATAGCAATATTAAATCCATTTAACCAAAAGAAGTCACAACAGGCCCTTGTCTGTCGTCATATATAATTCTACCACTAGAGGGCTCCTAGCATGAGATTATACTGTATTTGTATTGACAACAGGATCACCTAACACATTTCTGAAATGCAGTAACCTCTTGCTCTTTTGTATAAATAAATGTCTGTGTTTTTGTTGTCATCTGACTCCATAAAACAGTGATCCGAAACATTTTAGAAAAGCTAACGTCCCACTTTGCCAGGAAACTTCCTCTGTTGCACAGGAAGTGAAGCATTTTAAGAAGAGGAAACAAAACGGTAGTTTGTTCGGGATAAATATACAAAGCTACAATCCACATTAAATGCACTTTCTTTTTTCAAGCTACTGCACATCTTATATGTATATTCAGTTAAGTCATATGAATAAGACAAAGAAAACCAGCCGATCCTCAAAGCTGAGAAACTGGTGAAATTATAAATTGTGATGCTTTTCGGCTTGTGACATTTGAAAAGATCCCCTATGGCACTAGTTGGTTTCATAAGACATTTGTTTCCCCTTTTTCACATTTCATAGACAAATTAAAAATCAAAAGAATAAATTGGCACAATAATCATTAGTTTCAGATATAGCACAGGCTATTAAAATGTAAATACAAAAATACTTTGATTTGCAGTTCTTGAAGATATTGATGGATGGAATAAAAGTACGTAAATGAGTCATACATGATTTACTGTCCAATAACAAGTATTTCTGCTTTATCCATGACTGAATGTTGTAGTAATGGTTGCCAGGTTCTTTGACAACATTCCAGGGGACAAAATGTAACATGAAATTGCCTCTCAATCCTTCTTCTCCTCAATCTTCTGCTGTTTCAATAAAGTGAGCTGTGGCCCATTAGGAGAACTAAATGTGCCAGTTACCACAAAAATGAGGACGGTCCAAGTGTGAGCACGTTAACCCATACAACATTACATCACCAACCCTTTAAATGAAGCCATTAAATATTAACAAGATGTGTCCTGCCAACAGAAAAGCTACAGTCATAAGAACTAATCTTAGGTTATTCAGTGCCATTTATTTAGCTGTTGCCTTACTTATTACTGTCCATCTGTGGCCATCAAGTTGCAGGATAACATCTCAACACGTTTTACTCGCACGTACAGTCAGAAGCAGTGCTCTCAGATTAAACAGCAGTGTGAACATAAGCATCAGCATATCAGACGATATAGTGCATAAAGCGATTTATACACTGGTAAACCAGGCAGAGTCGGGTCAGCCTCTCAAGAGCTTATGAGCAACCTGAATCTCTGGAGATTGACGGACTAGGAGGAGGGGAGGGATAGAGAGATCAGCAGCATGAGAAATCCTCTAAGGATCATCTACAAACCTTTCACCTCGGCTGAACAACTCACCAGGGTTTATATAATAAGAATAATGCTACAAGTGTAGCAGCATTTGTAGCTCAGACAGTTCCTTAATAGATTTATTTTTTCAATGCTGCTTCAATTTGAAATTCAGCTTGATGACAGAGGTCCTTTTGGGAAAATTAGAACGTTTCTTACACTGCACGCTATTTGCATCTTCAGGAGGGTATAATTACTGTGCCTAAAATACCACAACAAATCCAAAGTAACAGGCTAAAAGTAGAACTATGATTCATGTGTATGAATCGGAGTCTGTAATAGTGTGTAATCCCTTCCAGATGTGTGAATCTAGGAGGAACACAGCTTAAATGTCAATTTATCTGCACTATACGAGACTCTCTTGCAGTGAACGTGTGTGTGTGTGTGTGTGTGTGTGTGTGTGTGTGTGTGTGTGTGTGTGTGTGTGTGTGTGTGTGTGTGTGTGTGTGTGTGTGTGTGTGTGTGTGTGTGTGTGTGAGTGTGTGTGTGTGTGTGTGTGTGTGTGAGTGTGTGTGAGTGTGTGTGTGTGTGTGTGTGTGTGTGTGTGTGTGTCTGTTTGACTGACTTAGGAGCATGTGTGAGTGGGAAGGTCACTGCACATGGATATTAGTGCAGCTGAGTAAGATAGAATGAGAGAGAGTATCTAATGGCAAGCCCTTAAAGCTGTATGTTTCTAGGTACATTTTAATTTTTGGATCACCCAATTTAAATCATCATAATTTGTAAGGCAGGGTGGAGACTACAGACTCACAGTCAGCCAGTGTTTCCCACTAATGTATCATTCCGTGGCGGGCCGCCACACTTTCATTTTTTTTTTTTAATTTAAATTTTTTTTTTTTTTTTTTTTTTTATATATGTATGTAGCGGCTTTTACTTTGAGTAAAGATCCCTGCACAGATAATAGCATTTTCTTTTTAAGAAAAAGCATATTGTGAGCTATCCTTTGTGATTGTAGTCACAGTTATTTGAGTACTAGTAATTCAACAATCTAATAAAACAACAGGGCGCTTGTGTTCACTCTTTTGAACCACAGGTAACCACCACCTTTGCTTCATTTTTTTGATGGCTCAAATGTGTATCATAGAAAATTATTTATTAATTAACCATTGATAAGTGTGTTAAACTCCATCTTAATCACCATTTATATAGGAATAGTGTTCCTCAAAGTACACCAGATTGATGCATTTAACATTTAAAATTTAAAAGGAACAACATTTTCTTCCGGGGGAGCATACCCCCGGACCCCCCTAGGGGGGTCCGGGGGTATGCTCACAGAAACAGAGAATGCATCTAGACTAGGGTTGCTGGACGGGTCCCGGGATTTCGGGATTCCCGTGAAATGAGTCAGTCCGGGAGTACCGGAAATTGGCCGCGGGACCCGTCCTCCCGTTTTTTTTTTTTTTTTTAGATTTTTTTGAGGGGGGATATATTTTTAAATATTATTTAGACAGGCAGGCATACGAAATACCAGCGCCTCTACAATACTGAAAGTGCTGTGTCCGAGGAAGAGTCTGATGATACCCAAGAATATGCGTATCAGCCAGAGCTTAAGCGAGCAGACGATGACCCAGAGCCTTACTGCACATCTGCAGCAGGCAGTCATTAGCCTCGTTAGAGATGTCGCCGTCTTGCTCAGACCTGCGCAATTATGACGCTCGGCTTGCTGAGCGCACAGCATTTTTGTTGTGCGCTCAGCAAGACGGGCTTCATGGTTGCGCAGGTCTGAGCAAGACGGCTCCAAGTCGAACGAGGCTAATGACTGCATGCAATGTCCCGAGCCAGACCAGAGGTATGGGAATGACCTCCTCAAAATAATTTCAAACGAGTTTGCGCTCTTCGAGGCAACCAAAGAGCGACCCAAACACCTGCAGCAGCTCTACTCTGCACTTTCCACCATACAGCCGACGTCCGTGGAAGAAAGAGCGTTCTCGGTGTGCGGTCAGTTCGTGACAAAGCTCAGAAACAGGCTGAGCAGTGTCTCTTGAAGTCACACTTCATGAAAATAAAAGCAAGGAAAGCTGGAAAGTAGTCTTGCTTAGCGTGTCAGTTTGAATAGGCTGTTAGTTCTGTCATGTCTTATTTCACACGTTAAGAGCAATCGGTAGTGCATTTTTTGTTATTTGCCTATCCTTTGGAAAATATTCAATTTAAACTGATTTCGTTCATAGAAATAAAAATAGATTGTTTGAAATACATTTGTTCGCCAAACACCGTTTTTTGGCCATGTTTTGATATTGAACCTCTGTGAATTTTTTTTCGTATTTTCTTCATAAAAACACCGTTTTCAATAGGCATCTTCTGGAAAATATTTTGCCTAATTTGAATGGCTTTTCTTCATGTTATTTAAGTAGAAATAAAACGTGATGTAATATAGCGTTGTTCTGCTGCATTTATTTATCTATTTGCATTGATTTAGTCCCATTAAAGTAGTATTAAAGGGCAATAATGGTTTCAACGGGAAATCCCGGGAAATCCCGTGAGGAGCTCTGAAATCCCGGGATTTGAAAAGGGGCCATTTCGGGAAATTTCAGCAACCCTAATCTAGACTAACCTAATAAATTAATTCAGCTATGCTGGTGGCATTGGCTCTAGTGACGGAAATGTTCCACAAATTGTCCAAACTGAAACCGTTATCCAAATGCTGGATTTCCATGAAACTTTGGTGCTCTACAGAGTATGATTATTATAATAATAATAATGTGTTCTTCTAGTGAAAATGTTTTTTTTTTCAAAATGCTGGTGGTGAATTAGCTTACCGCATGTTTATGCAAACACGCATAACGTTGGTGAAGTTGAAGTTGGAGTCAAAAGCCAGCCATAACAGAGAGGAACAAGACATGATATGTGCATATGGATAGTAGGCTATATCCTGGAAAATATGCATAGTGTTGCATCTATTTGTTTACATGAATAAAGACAGAAATAGTTGTGTAACAGACAGAATTTAGATGAAAGTTCAACCCTGCTTGCTTTCTCACATCCTAACAGATGGCCAATTGTTGTATGAAGTGTTTAAAGTGGTTAATGAAGTGGGTATGAATGACGAATTATCAGTCTAGGAAAGTTACAGAAATGGTCCCACACAGTTCCTCTTGATCCGACGTCAGAAAGGTGTGGTTAGGTTAGTTTTTTATTGCCCTCAGACAATAGACTGTTACTGTAAAAACAAACATTTTCTAAGGCTTTGCAATTAAATGAAACCGATAAGTATTTCAATATAATTATCCTGAATAGGAATTTAAAACAATTTCTATCAAATTGTTATACAAGCAAACCACCCAAAATGCACCCTAACACTAATTGCCAGCTGCCATTAAACAGAAGTAGCATAAGATGGACAGACAATCATGTCGCAGAAATGAAAGATAGGCTGGCAGGCTTGTTGTTGGAGCGGAATAGCAATACATGGTAATCAGGGATTGGACACCAAAGAAAACACAGCCCAGCTTTAAGAAGGAGGAAGCAATTGTGGACTTGTACCTTCACTTCAGTAGTTAGGCGTAAACTAAAGGCTTTTTGCTATCTGACAAAAAACTGAGCATTGTGAAGTGCAAAGTGTGCCAAAGACATGTGCCAGCTAACACCGGCAACAACACACACCTGTAATATCATTTAAAATTATATTACCCATTTGAAAAAAACTGTAAGTAAATTACAGATCACAATTAACCATTTGGTTTCCTCAGATCTCACTTAGGAGCAAAAATCAACCTTTACTTGAAAGAAATACTATTTTGACATTTCATGATCAACTGATGAACATCTTTGTCACACAATGTTATCATGATACAAATGACCATAAGGAATAACTACTTTTCCGGTTTGTGAATTGTGGAAACTTCTAAAACATATAAATAAACAAATAAATAAAACTATTAAGTGTTCAAAGCCAATTAATAATTAATTTAATTTGGTAGAATAAGGAAAATGCATGCATTCAATACTTAAAATAGATGCTAGGATCAATAATATGATCTAAAAAGTAATTTAATAATAAGGACAAAACGTTACATGAGATAAGGTCAAGCTTTGCGCAGAGCAAAACTGATGGGAGTCCTTGTTAAAGTTAAAGTCGGAACTGTTTTACAACTGGAAGATTTTGTAATTACTGGTAGTAAACTCTGCAAATTCCCACGGTACCTAAGTTGAAAGTACAATTTTCTATCTGCAACAAGAAAAAAAAGCGTAGTAAACACGTCTCAGTCGAGGACTGTTAGAGGGGAAACATGATGCATGTGAACTCCACAGGACACAAAAGTACTGTATTTTAGACCTCCCCTGGAGGCTCTCCATGCTTCTTACTGATAGTGTGCTGTAATGACATACTGTGGATTTACACTGATATCATCTTTACATTCCGTAAAGCAGATTTTTTTTTCTAAAATGTAAGCTCCGCCCTACATTGTATGAGTATTGACAAAAAGTACCCAGAATGAAAACAGTCAGGCGCTACCTGATTCACAAAAGCCAAAATGGAAGAATGTGTTTGTTCGTGTGTGTGTGTGTGTGTGTGTGTGTGTGCGTGTGTGTGTGTGTGTGTGTGTATGAGTGTGTGTATGAGTGTGTGTGTGTGTGTGTGTGTGTGTGTGTGTGTGTGTGTGTGTGTGTGTGTCTGCACTTCTTTCAGCTTCCAAGCAAAACACAAGTATGCTTTCTGCTAAAAACAAGCCTCTCCAAGACATTTGTTTGGATAAACTAGATTCTAACGCGCCCCACACACATCCTACCTCTACTGCGCGTCTACCTCGCGTCTGCGTCTGACTTTTGGTCACAGACTGTGAAATCAACGTAGAGCGAGCACACATCCAACCTCAGACGCACTGCTGAGGCGCGTCGGAGGCACGTCTGCAGCGACACTCCCCTTCACCTCAGGAGGCTCGCCTATTTTTTTCTGAGAGCAGCGCGTCTCTCTCGCGTCTCTGTGCTTTAACTGATAGAGAAATACTCTACTGACAGTCATACCAGCAGCATTCACTCTAGTTACACGTTTACCCGGTGTGTTTATTTCAAAATAAAACATCCCTCAGTCGTATACGCGAATAATCCCTTTATTTCACGATTTAATTGTGCAATCAAAATCCGAGGGATTTAAAACCTAATTTTCAATTAGTTCTGGCATTTCATTTTTGGATAAATGACACATATAGAGATCCAATATAGTGAAGAAATAAAAAAGATCATGATGAGCGCAACAGTTTTCCGTTGCTCTATCTGTGTCTACGGCCTTCTTCTTCCCCGACCACACCCCCCTCTCTCTCTCCCGTATAAATCAGTAAAGTGATTTTTGAAATACTCTGCTGAGAGTCATTTTGACTTCATACTGGCAGCTTTCGCTGTAGTTTCACCATTTCCTGGTGTGTCCCCTTCAAAATAAAACTTCCAACCAGCGAAAATATGGCAAAAAAAAAGAAAAAAAATGGCAATGGGGCGCACGGATTACTGTCCAGACTCAATATAAATCATATGCATCATAGATGACATGAAAGAACTTCATTTTTAATGGGAATTATCTATGAAAACTCTATGTAGAAAGATAGGGCTTTTAGAAGCAGCGCTGCAGCAGCAGCTGCTGAGACGTTGCATGTGTGTCCGAGAAAAGTCCGAGAGAGGCAGCAGTAAGGTAAGGCGACGCGCTCCAGAGGTAGACGCAGGATGTGTGTGGGGCGCGTAAGAATGGCAAAAACTTGAATTGAATCAGGCTTTGACTAGACATCTAATGCCAGCTTTTTGACATTTGATATTTTTCAATACCCTGGGCTACTGGCTCATGAGGTTTGATCTAAACGTTGAACAATGGATTCCTCTGCCCACTGGAGTATTAATATCCACTCCACTGATGGTTGTTCCTTGTTACCCCTCTGGGCTGCATTTCATTCCAACCTCATTGTTACAACACCTGAGGCAAAGTCTCTGAATTACACAGCCATTTGTTCAAGCTTAAATGACACAAGCTGCTTGTGTGTGGTGGAGCTGCTCCTTCACTGGTACACAGCAAATTCGTGAGTGTTAATTTAACACCCAGGGTGTCAAATTTAACACCAGCAAAGTGTCTATATGTGTCCACACTCAACAGTGTTAAAGTAACACTTTTAAAAATGTTAAACAGGTAACACTAATTTTTTGTTAATCTAACACTTCTCATTGTTAAAATTGAAAAATCTACTTACTTTCTCAAAGTTATCTTCCAATGTCAGCTCCAGATATGAAAGAAAATGGCGGTTGGTATGGTAAATGGTAAAAATGGTAAATGGACTTGTATAGCGCTATATCTCCGTTTATCACAGACTCAAAGCGCTTTACATTGTTTTTTGTACACATTCACCCAGTCACACACACATTCATACACCGATAGCAGCAGCTACCACGCAGGGTAGGCTTAGCACTAGGGTGCACTAGGGTGCTAAGCTAACTAAGCTAACTATCGGGAGCAATTTGGGGTTCAGTGTCTTGCCCAGGGACACTTCGACATGTGGCGGGGAGACGGGGGATCGAACCTCCGACCCTGCACACCAGAGGCGAACGCCCTACCCACTTCGCCACTGCCGCCCCAAAGAGAAGGAGAATGATTTGTAGGCGTGGCTAGTATCTACGTCATGACCAAATTTAACGACGATGTAAACAACACCCAGATTTGACAACTTAATCTTCTCAAAAAAATTACAAGCAGTGTCATTTTGTCCCCCAGCGGTGTTAATACAACACCAACACTCTATATTTAACACCAACACCCACCATTTAACACCGACGTATTTGCTGTGTATGCTTCCATTATAAGCAGTGTTGGCGAGTTGACTCCATCAAGACCAAAGGAAAAATTCAAAGGTATGAACCTTGAAAAATAAACATAACACATGCTAATAGGCCTATTTAAACACTTCATTAGAAGAAATCCACATTGGAATTTCATACAATGTCAAACTCTCAGTCACTCTGAGTTTGTGCTGAGATCCCTCACTGCCGCCTGAAACACAAGAGCTCATAGAAGGGATGGTAGATGTGGAAGAAAAAGGAACTAGCAGAGGGTGCATAGAGAAGTAGCAGAAATAGTCGCAGCATTCGTGTCACAAACCACTGAGAAGTCTTCCAGGGATATACTCATGTAGTCAGTTGCACTTAATCAAGACTGACAAATCTTAATACTTGAGAAAATATAAGGGACTTGCACTCTTGGACAAGCAATCACAGAGGATATCTGTGTCTACAAAGCCCCACATCCTCTGGATGTGTATAAGCCTTCTTAACAGGCTTATATTCCCCGGCACCGGACAGGAGGGTGTTAGTTGTAAAACTAGCAGAGGCTGGTATTGCGTCTACGGTGCCCACCATCTCTACCATTGTGTCCTTGAGCAAGACACTTAACCCCAAAACTGCTCCAGGGGCGCTGTACTGCGGCTGACCCTGCGCTCTGACCCCCTCCGAAGTGTGGTAACTTGAGAGGGGATATGCGAAAAGACGAATTTCAATGTGCCTCGTGTACAACTGACAAATAAAGATAACTTAACTTAACTTAACATGCACAAAGAACACAACGCAATTTTATTGACACAACTTAGTGCAATTTTTACACAACAGAGCTGTTTTCAGATGCGTTAGAAATAAAACAGAAATATTAAAACATATTTTCTTAGCAATAGTGATTTTCTAGAAAAAAATAAATAAATAATACTGTATATGTATCATTGGGTTTTGTTATAACTTATGTACGGACTTTCTGTTTCAGGCTGACAATGTTGGTGCTGTAATTTATTTATGTATGATCTGCGTCGGTTTGTACTATCATTTCAAATCCAGCAACCCCATTGGCTATTGAGGCCTGATGTTCTTAGCCGTTGCTGATGTCCCATCCGCCAATTATTTATGCACTCCATACGGTACTGTGTCTTCACTATGTCTATGAAAGCCATATTTTCATCATGTTTTCCACAGTTTAATGTTTGAATGGTGATCTTTTAACTAGCATTTGGTCCCGCCCTCATCACAGTGGTTGAATGGCCTCTGACTCAGTATGTACTCCAAAAATTTGCATAACTTTAATGGATGGTTTATATTTCATTATATCAAAAGTGAGAATAATCCACATTGGTGTTTTGAAGTATTGTACCTCTTTAACTGCCTTTTACACTTGGAGGTGGGTTGCACTCCGGGTTTTGCTCAAGGACACTTCAGCAGGATAGAACGTATCAATGATAAAACAGATGGTCTCGCTAATCACTATGCCATCCTGTTGCCAAGGAGTGAGCAGGGTGACGGGGAGAGAGCAAGAGGTGACCTGCAAGGAGGGTTGAAACTGGAAAGAAAAAGTCTGGAAGTTTATCCGGGGTGTAGCACTGAACTCCTGGCCCACACTTCTCAGGAATGCCTGGCATCCAGCAGGCTGCCTTGATCCCCCCTGGCTAGGTTCGTGTGAAGGTAAGCTCTAAGTCGCTCAAAGTCAGTTTGTCCCAAAAGATCAGACAGGACCCATGGCCAAACCCACCCATGATCAGAGCACCATAAAACCCCCAGACTCCTTTTAGGGATTGGTTTGTGGTTTCACTTTAAAAAGGTAAAAACAAATTAAAAAAAAACACTCAAATTCCAGAAATTTGCCTAAATAGAGCAACTAAAACGCTGTTGTTCACAGCAATGTCTTGTATTGTAATACATGCATATACTTTGCATTGGCTCTATTTTGAATCAACCCGTATCCTCCTAATAATGTTATATGATCTGATGAACAAGCTTTAACCTTGCGGCTGTTATCAGGTGCAGAGTCAAGAGTATTACACACTGGATTCAACTGATGATAAAAGATAATAGTTCCACTGGTGGCTCAAAGTCTTAACGTGTCTGAAAGAACTCCCTTTGTACTTTAACTTCAGAATGATGCCATACCCATTCATCATTGTTCACCTGGAACTCTGTAAACAAAGCACTATTAATGTTATTTTATTTCAAGGGACCACAGCGGTAAAGGGTTAGGGTTTTGTTGCACAGTCACTAATATATTGACAATGAGCGTATTTGTGTTTATCGTGTACTTTCTGTACTGAGTTGAATAAGCACAAGGTGTTGAAACTGTGAGGCTTAGTTCAAATTAAAACAAACACATTCACACAGGAACCCAGCAGAGCAACTCTCTCTCTAAAACTAAACAATAAAGTTGGTCAATTGGACAACAGATTTTGAATGAACAACCACCTGCATGTATCACACACTGTAGCCGAGCATCTGCTGCTTCCTACCACTCCCAAAGTATTTTAGCCGTCTCATCTGTTGCAATACTCTCAATAAGAAGCATCTTGCATTCATTAACTTTTATGTCTCGTGAGTTAGGTTTTCAAATAAAATAAAATAAAATAAAATTTAAATGCTTCTACAATCTACGAGAATTTGACAAGAGGTGTCAACAAAAACAGAGGACACAAACTATAAAAACACGCAGATCAGCAGCATTTATAAAAAGGTAAGCATGTAACATTATCAAGCACCGTGGATGTGACCGGATTGTTGCTCTAATGGCCAGCTATCTATTGTGTTGCTACGGGAAGGAATGAGTAACATTAAATTATAGGATCACAGCTAAACATAAAGAAGACTGTAGCCTCAAAATGCAAAAACAGAAAAGAAAGGTTGACTTAAACGTCATGGTTGAACAAAAGTAACAGTAAGTAAAAGTAAGATTTCAAATGAATACACAATTTTGGTTAAAAGACTAAGACTCAAGGGAAATCAAGTACCAGAATTAACACAAATTCTAGTTTATCAATATACTCTTGTTGCGTGAATAACAAGCTCTGACTGTCACATTCCTTTAATTACTTCCCTATTTGAAGTGTTGTTTACATAGTGGAATAAAAGATCAGGGGTTCGAAACACAGTATTCTACCTCCTGCACAGGAATGCCCAAACTTCACTCATATTGGTTTTTCCTTGTGCATTCCTAAGTTGGAGCCGCACACCTGTGTGTCTGTAGCATACCACATGACGACCTGCCTATCTGCACACACGGATAGAGTTTCCACCTACAGCACTGAGGCGTTGTGGCCTCCTGTAATATGACACACAGCTCTGTTGGAGAGGAGAACCAATCGGTCCCCACAGCCCCTCATCTGGTCTGGGACAGCTTGGATCGCCGTCCCTTGCTCGCTCTGCATCGGAGCCGAACAGACTGGGAGGCACAATGGAGGTCTTGTAAGCTCCTCAGACAGTCAAAGGATATCCCTCTCGTTTAATTACAGAGAAAGACAATCTGTTGACCCATTCAAGAGACTGGGACAAAGCAATGAAGAGGGCTCACCATATTCTCGATTTATTTCTATAGTCATTGTTTGTAAGTGCAAAGTGTTCACATAGGGCTTTAGAATAATTTGAAAAACTGTGCGTGTATATTCAAAAACTCTGACATGGTGCAAGCCTGGTGTGATCGTATGTCAAACAAACGCCTGTTCTGCATACACAAAGCAGCGTTAGCGCTGAGCACTTGTCCCACGGGTCGAGACTTCAGTTCCAGAGGTCAAGTTAATGGACGTACAGTACAATAGAAAGGCCATGATGCCATTCTGAAACTAAACCGCTTTTATATAACACGGTGAATGATTTCCCCACAGAGGAGGCACTGCAAGCTTAGTCAAATACTGTGCGAGTGTGAGAAACCTTTGAAGTAACATTTGATTTAAAAAAAGGTTACAACGGAACATCCAGATTAAAAAAAAACACGCACAATACAGTTGAGCCTCTCGTTTGAATCAGGGAGCTGCATCCCTCTCCCTCTAGCTGTCTGCAAGACAGATGCAGATGCAGCAGACCGTTGGGCAATGAGTCAAGCTCATCCGACACGCAGGGAGAACTCCAAGAAATAAACCCAGCTGCCCATGAGTGGTGTCCCACTCTAACAGAGAAAACATCATTCAGTCACAAAAAGAAATTAGATCTGATTCACTGCTTCTCTTTGTCACTCTTCAAAAGTGAATACATTTTGATTGGACTTGGACACTGCAAAGTTGTGATTGTTATTATTTCACTCTTTCTTGTCATTTCATTGCCCTAACAATCAAAGCGATAGTATAGCAAACAGTTGTCTAAGGCAGAGAAAGTGTGGTGTCATAAGTTTGGAAATGTACTCCAATGTACTCCATTCACCTGTCAAAGAAGCAGCAACCAGCAGGAGACATTGAGTGAACTATGTGTTGGAGTGTATGAAGCTCTGGAGCTTCAGTCACTGTAAGTGGCCTAAACTGTGACCCCGCAGGTCTGGCCCAGAGTGGCTTGAGCAATGTCAGACAAACGAGGGCAGGAGGACTGTCAGGGCAGCTTCATGTCAAAGTCTGTGAAAACTCCAAAGGCTGCTGCTGAGGAGGAGAAGATGAGCAGCAGCATAAACGCACCACTCGTCTGCCCTACTTCACAGGCATCACCATTTTGTGCTGTCTGTTCGTATGAAGCTGTGCCACATGGCCACTATAAAACTATAAAAGTCCCACTGGGATTTCTTAACTCAACTCAACTCCCACATACAATATATAAACACACAAACACAAACACAAACACACACACACACACACACACACACACACACACACACACACACACACACACACACACACACACACACACACACACACACACACACACACACACACACACACACACACACACTTCGGTGGTTTGATCAGTTTCTGTATTGCTTACCTTGACGCACAGACTTCAACCTGACGGGACCTTTGCAACACGTCATCACAGCGAATATGTCATAGAGGGGTAATCCAGACACAGGTATCCCCTCAACCTCTAGGAGCAGCTCCCCTTCGCGCAGTTTACCGTCCTGGTAGACCACAGCATCCTCTCGAACTTGCCCTACGTAGGGGAACTCTCCATTCTCAGCTCCGCCGCTTAGCTCCACATTCAGCTCCCCGCACGCGTCCCGGATCAGCGCACACTCATTCACTTTGGTGACCCAGTGGTTCTTCCTCTGGATGACTTTTGACATGGCGACCCAGGTCCAAAAACCCAAACCCGTTTAGTTCCGCGGAATGGTGCAAAGATCTGCCGATGCATAGCACAGAGATAATCCCGACAGACAGAAAAGTTCAGGGTGTTTGGCTGTCACTCCAAGTTGGAATATTTTCACCCTTCTCCTCCTGAGCCAAGGCATGCTGCTCCCAGCGCGTGTAAAAGACCCCGTGGGTCAAAATCCGGTGGATTGTTGCCGTTGCTGCTGTTGTTGTTTCCGCATCTTTGACAGCAGTAACACACGCTCTGAATCCTCGTATCTAATCCGCTCTCTGATTGCCCGCTTCACATCCAAAGACTCTTCTGTTCTTTAATCTTAGTTCTGCCAAATATTTTTCCTCGTTTTGTTTAAACTTTCGAGTAGGACAAAACTGTTATCTATTAGGCTACCTCCTCCAGGTTGGACTGTTCACACCGGCGGCGCCTTTAAGCAGGTAACACAAGTTCATCCTATTCCTCCGGCGCCGTGGATGGAGAAGTAGTGAAAGGAGGGGCGCATGCGTCCGGCTGCTAGTCCACGAGGGAAAATCCTACCGACCCAACACCCAACACCTAAAGCTCCTCCCCGGCCGCCGGCCCGCACGCGTTTACAACCGCAGTACATCGATCTGTGTGTCTAATCCCCCAGGAGTTCCAGCCTTTAGTCTATATTCATAAATTACAGAACTGCACCGCGGGGACCCGCTTCTCTCTGAACAGGTGTAATATGCTCACACTCTCCAAACCAGTCCCAGCTAGGTGTGCTACACACAACTTCACTGGTGTTTTTTTTCTTATTTTTTCTTTTTTACTGGAGATGTGGTACGAATATATTATACTGTAGGCCTAATGTAGCCCATTTGCTTTAATTTGCTCAACATACCATTAAAGCCATAGTGCGTAACTTTTTTATATACAGTAACATTAATGTTGGTCACATTCAAGTCATCACCAAACAAGTCGACACAAAGTTATTTAAGCCTATCAGCTCCACAAAGCTCTCTGTATTTCTCAGTGTGGCAGCGATTTCAAACTGGTATCGTTTCCTGACACTTGCACAGGAGCTCAGCAAAATCCCAATTAGCGCCCAATAAATGTTTCAGTTGTTGATTCTTCTTCCTGGATGTACAGCAGAAGATACCTGGATGTACAGCAGAAGGGTATACAATACATTTGCGATCATCAAACGCGCCGACAGTGTTGTTCAGTATTGCTCTTGGGGGCAACTGAAGTTACGCATTATAGCTTTAATATTCCTCACATAGACAAAGCTGTTTGGATAGTGATGCGCATCTATTCATCGTGCACCAAAGTCTGTCTGGTTTTACCTGTTTTTTTGTCACTGTCCTCGGACCCTCAATAAGGAAAAAATCCCCAAAAAACCTTAACAGGGGAAAAGGACAGACGGTACGACATGTACAGCATACACCAACAAAGGAATCACAGTATTAACAAATGATGGTGATAAAATTACATATACATCTCATCTGTAAAACATATATAAAGAGCATGATTCCAGGACAGTGTTAAGAAGCTTCAATGTGTAACCAAAAAGGTAAGACATTAGTCACACAATCTTCAACTCTCTTATGGTAAAATAAAACAGATATTTAAGTAAAACTATTATTACAGAATAAGGCCTACTATACAGTATAGTGTTGTTTGGAATCTGCAAAGAATGTGTAAGCTACAGATACATGTAGTAGAATAGCAGGTATAATTTTTCCCCTGAAATGAAGTAGAAGTAGGGTAAAAGAAGACCCTAGAAAATTGAGGTGCAACTATTTTACACGTATGCTTCAGTTCAGAATTTGGGTTCATGTAGTTACTTTTTTTCTCCTTTTTCTAATGTCATATTTCATTCTTTATTTGACAATGCGGAAATACAGAGATGAAATGGGGTATAGAGTGGAATGACATGCAGAGAACAACCTGGGCCCGGATTGGAACCCGCGTATTCTGCAACGAGGACTGAGCCTCATGGGGGGGACGCTCTAACCATTACACCACAAGCGCTCTCCTGTATGTATACTTTGATACAAATAAATGATTCGCTGATAAAATAGACTCCCGATGTGACTCAGAAAAAGAAGGCCAGTTGCACCAGTTAAGCCCCTATCTCACTGGGCTGCGACTGTTTGCGACCAGTTGGAGACACAAAATTGCGACAAAATGTGCCAATTTGCGACAATTTTCACTTGCAGTCTCACTGAGTTGGTTCCTCACGACACGTTTGCGAATGTCTTTGCCGGAAGGTCGCATTTATGTCTCACGAACGACTGGCGAGTGTCGCACGAACGGAATGTCAGTCTCCTTTTTGTCTCAAATCAGTCGCAATTTAGTTTCATATGTCGCCAAACCCTCGCAAAGTTGTCTCACACTTCTCGCACTTTCTGACTCGCGGAGACTAAATTGAGAAGGGTTTGCGACGCGTGCGACACACCTGCGACGACTCTGAGACTATTTTGAGACTGATTTGTCGCACACTTTTTTTGAACATGTTCAAAATTCATGCGACAAGACTGCGCGGCTCTGAGACTCTGAGGAAATTGAGACCTCCGCGAACGTTTGGAGACAGTTTAGAGACTCGTTTGCGAATGCAGTCTCCAACTTGTCGCAAACAGTCGCAGCCCAGTGAGATAGGGGCTTTACCGAGCTAACTTTCACAAAGGCAATATATTTCTTAACAGGTGTGGTTTGTCATTTTAACACAATATATTCATGGTAAATATTGTTTGATATGGGCATACAATCTCTTGTAAGGTCCGTATTCCCTGAAAAGTTTGTATGGTTGAGTATTTTATTCTTCCTCCTGGTCAAACAGCCCTAATAAGAAGTGAAACCAATTAAATGTAAGACAATGAAAAGAACCATTGTTTGTCAGTGTCTCACAGTAACTATATCTACTATAATACACAAATCTGGGTCTAGATTTGGAAAGAGTGAGGAGGGATCAGGTGAGAAACACATGCCATTGCAGGAGAAAAAAAAACAGGGTCTCTGTTCCCGCCTGTCCAGATAAAGTACAGTATCTGGCACTCTACCACGGGCTGTGAGGGCATTGGCCTGAATAGCTGTGCATGAAAGGAAGCTTTCCATCCCATTTCACCTCAATGTTGAGTGCTGGGAGTTTTCATGCTGACACAACTGTGTCACTTTAACGACTCCTACTCGTCATATAGAAGGAATTTGTCTCTACCAGACGGAATATACCCGTAATTTTTTCTATTTTTATCCTCTGCTCCGTGTTGACTTGATTTGTGTGTGCATCTGTGTCTATGGTCAACACAACATACGTGATCTATTTCTATCTTTCATGTACTCTATGTGTTGCAAAGTGGGCTCTGCGCTGCCAGTCACATGTCACATGACATTCTCAGTGGGGAGAACGGACTGCTGCAGGCCACTGAACATGACACACATCCAGGGCAATTATGTGCTCAGACTGGTGAGGTGTTTCTAACATACAGCGCTTTGATCAAATAGCCATCTGAAAACTTGACCCAATATATAAAAGCTTTATCTGAGGGTTGTCCCATCTACACTTAGCATTAGGTGATTTTCTGCATTGAAGTTCATGAAAAAGTTTACTCTCCATGGCTGTCAGCACTGGGTTATATTATCAGAGGTGCACAACAACAATATCATAACACTATAAGCCACAGCCTGTAACAACCTGTCAAATAACTGGAACAATAACCGCATCAAAAATTGACAATGACATCCTCAAGACCTTTAATTTATATAAAAATGCCGTGCTAATTGAGAAAAAAGTGTTTAAAAGTATTTTGATAGAATTTGAACCACTGTTTTACATTGGCTGCACAATTCAAAGGCCCTGAACATACATACATGGGTATTTGGCTGTAGCTTTATATTCAGCATAATGTCATGAGAGTGGTATTGGTATAGGGGAGAACGGGGGAATCTGAGTCATCGGGTAATGTGAGCCACCCCCTGTATCTAGGCAACGGAAAACATTTGTGCTCATGTGAGATATATGTTTTCAAGCCCCTCTCATTTCCCCATGGCCCTGAAAGAGAGGACCTCATGGTGCTGTGGTAAGCATGTTTTTTTCACCAAAATAGGTATTTTGCATGTAAAAGTAAATTTTCTTGCTGTCAACTTAATCAACTGTTGTGCCAAAGCAAATGTATTCACGTAGAAAAACTTCTATCATACGTGTTGATGAACTACCAACATATAAAAACCATGTGATGATATTAGCTAAAGATTAGCCTGAAATGCTAAGAGAGGTAGTTTTTTCTCAAATTGTGGTGGTGGGGGAAAGTGAGCCAAATGCTGTGGGGGAAAGTGAGACACTGTCTCACTTTCCCCACCATGAGGCACAAGTTAAGTTTAGTCTTTAACATATTTTAATGTAATATTACATAACATATGTTTTATTTTAATGTCATACACATTGTAGAAAAGCCATCATGCCAAGGAAATACACCAGGAAGACGACCTGGGGCAATTACACGGAAAGAGCACCTTCTCATCTTTCCCTGTAACCTTCAGGGCTGGAATGTAGAGTAGGCCTAGTTGTAGAGTATGACAGGCTGATGTTATAATCCAGTTGGGTCTTCTCCTGTGTTCTGAGTCCCAGGCTGTTCTCGCTGGTTCTGATTTTCCTATGATTTGACCCCCAGACACAAGCTGGCTCTAAGGGTCCTGTGTTCTGACGCCCAGACTGTGTTCTAATCTAACTGGTTCTATCTTTCATTTGAATCTTATTAAAACCTTTTGAATTATAATATGTTGTATTTTATTTTGTTCAGAGTTACTTTCAAGTGTTTGGAAAATTTGCTTTGCTTAATTGACCAAACCCCATCATTCTTTTACTAGTCCGACATTAGTTCTGGAATGTGTGGCTAGCTTTCAGGATTCTAACTGTTACAATGTGTTGTTATGGTAGTTTCAGAGTGGAAAAAGTAAGTGGTTCACTTTACCCCGTTGATTTTTCTGGTTTGACTCAGTTTACCCCACAGGTGGGGTAAAGTGAGCCACATGACAACTTTTTTTAAAACAATCATATTTTCACTGCCCTTTGTCTTGAAAAAATTCTGCTAATGCCCATTTCTAGGAAACATCCTGAATTAATGGGAAATGTGTAAATTTGAGTGATAAATAATTTTAGCTCGCTTAGAGGGAAGCACATGTAAAAAGTGGCTCAGATTACCCCGTTCTCCCCTACTCCTTGTCTAACTCAACACAAGAAAGTGTATAAGTAGATTTCACAAATATGAAATGTTTCCTTGAGCAGTTTCAACATAAGAGGGACATTTGATTAAGCCAACTAAGGGTGTATTCACACTGGGAAAGTCCGGTTCACTTGCTTTGGTCCAGACCAAATAGAGATTTTTTTTTGGCGTGGTCCACTTTCATATTGCCCCTTTTGCAAGTGAACCAGCATTAAGAAGTAAAACCACAAGTGATCTGAGGTCATTCATTCATTGGCCAGACATTCTGGGGTGGAGAGAAGCAGGAAGCACGAAGTGAAAACTGCGAAATAACTGATAGACCTACATCTAGCCTATAAATAAATTAAAAAAACATAAAATTATTGTTGTTTCATATGGTTATAATATGTGGGCCTACGATGTGAAACATGTTATTTACTGTATGTTTGCTGCTGGACGCGGGGCTCGCAAGGAATAGGCTCAAGCTGACACACAGCTGATTTAGCCGTGTGTCAGCTGGGTGTGAGTTCGGCGCCGTTCAGCTCCAAACTGACACGGGGATAGTATTGACCGTCCCCTAACATGGGAAGCAAAATAAAAACACGCACTTCATACAAAGCGCAGCATGAACCTGTTGGCACTGTGCGGGAAACGATCCCCTCTCCTTCATCTGATTGCTGAACACATCAGCATGTTTACGTCCTGTCTATCAAATGTAATATTCGCGCAGGGCTCCCGGTCAAACCACAACTAATCTTCCTAACAATGGCGACAACAACACTTTCCCACAATGTGAAGCTGACGGCGATTTATTAAAAAAGAAAAGGCACAGTGCTTCCTGCAATTGGGTCGGATCGAGTCCGGACAAATTCACACCACAAACAAACTGCAGCAGAGTGCGTATGGAAGCGCATCGAGACCACCTCTTCAGCCCCCGAGTGCGATTGCTGTATTCACACATGTCTGAAAGATGCGCACCGAAGGCAGACGTGCATCTGAGTTATTTTCAACCGAACTAAACACGGCATGTGTGAATACACCCTAAGTCCTGATGAGAAGTGAGACTTACCTAAATCATTTAAAAAAAAAAAATTTTATTAGCCTCATAGTTTTTAATTATGATTACAGTTTATTTACCAAGTCTTAGCAATTTGAATGTACTGTTTATTTTATACAAGTAGAAAGTGAAAAATGACACACCCCTACTTTAGCCAAATGAGAACACCCTGTCTTTGAGAGGCACATAAAGGCAAGCCAACTGCAGCTAGTGGTGAATGAATGAATGCAGATCCTCCAGAGTTGTGTAACAGAGACTCTGTTTAGTTTTATGAGTGATATTAATTGGGCGTCCACACCTCAGGAATGCAACGAGTCCACAGACAATGCACAGTAATTAAATATTAACCAGCAAGTCAAACATTGTATTGATCTGTTGTGGCGGTTCGAAAATAAAAGGTACTGCATGACAGCTCTTGCTGGTGACAACCAAGAGACAATGCTGGGACAACTCCAGGTGTTGCACTAAATCACATAATTCACTCTGCAAAATAGTACTGTATAAATTAGCTAATTCCATGTCTTTCTATATTTTTCAAGCTATATGATTCAAAATATTACACAAAGGGGAAAAAAGTGTTGAAACAGTCAAAGATAATTTGGTTTAACCTGCAACAATAATTTGTCTATGCCTCGAGGGGGCAGCAGGAAAAAAAGAATTCACTGTGAACATAACATTGACATGTCATCACCTCTTAACTTGTGAGCCAACATGTGCTTATTTCCACATCCATTCATTGTTAGCCTAGTGTTAATGTTCACCTGGCTAATGCTAGTTCAATAATCACTCTCTTTTGGCTCTGTTTCTGGTCTCCACCAACTCTGAAAGCCAAAATGATGCTATGAGAGTGAACCAAAACAGTGAAGTTGTGGGCTGTACAGAAAGAAAGTGTTGCAGAGTTCCCTTTCGTTTCATCACTAAGAGTGACAAACAGTATTTCACAACCATACACTATATTGTTTTTGAAATCTTCATGAAATTCATTGATATTCATTACAGCCGTTTTACATAAATGTTACTGTAAAGTCCATTTGGCTGACAGTGTGTGTACTAGGCGGGCTGATGCTTTTGGTTACCTTCCTTGTTGTGCATGTGAGAGAGATTAGTGCAACACAGTTCAACAGCTGGTCAGTGGAGTTAAGAAAGATTTATTTCTGTTCTGCAGGAAAAAAAATACCCACATGGCCTTACTTTGCATTGCACAAACCGTGTCCTTTATTTGTGTTTAGTCATATTGCTGTACATTTGAAGGATATCAGATCAAGTGCATTGACGAACAGTGTTTTAATCTCATGCAAAGTATTTGTTCATTACCAGAAAACCTGATAAGGCTGAGTAGCAATTTATTGTCGAGGAAAACAAAGCATGTTGACACTAAGATTAATTTCCGTGGCTATTTGTTATTCAGAGAAACATCTGAGGAGCCCAGTGTACATTCTGTAAAATCCTGAGAAACAGACTCATGTTCACCTTTCACAAATCAGATGGCTGGAGGCTTTGTTAAATAATGCAGCAGTTACCAGCTGAAGTCTAATATTTCAGATGTCTCACAGAAATATGGGTTCAAATCTTCTCTTTTAGAGAAATATGTAATAGAGGCAGTGAGTGGTTACATTTGAATGAGCACAATCGTCCCCATTCTGTGTGTACATTGTGAATATATTAACAACATTTGCCCATGTAAAATGCCAATAAATCAAAACTGCATGATGTACATACATATTTGCTAAAAGAAAGTCCAATCTAAGAAGTCTAAAATGATGATCTTGATTGTTTTGTCGAAAACACATACTGATCAAAGAAATCCAACAACAGATGACAGAAAGTGAAACACCATTGTTTATAACGACAATTTTGACCATTCGTTGAAAAGCATTAGGGCAGGGGTGTCAAACTCATTTTGGTTCGAGGGCCACATACAGCCTCTCTGATCTCAAGTGGGCCGGACCAGTAAAATAATGGCAACATAACGTACATATGTCAACTCCAAATCTCTAGCTTTGTTTTTCAGTAATATGCTTTATCACTCAGCCTACATTTGTAACCTACATTATCATGGATCACAAGGGATCTCTGTACCCCCCAGGAAATGTCTTAGTAAAGGTTGCTGCTGGCCATGGGAATAGGAGGTGCGGCGTGCAGCGCCGCAGCAAAAATTTTGGGGGTATTTTGCTCAAAGATGCCAATATACGCACTAATGAAATAAACAACTGTTTATTTGAATACACAAATACAACAGGCACTGACGTTACAGTTGTCCAATTTTGTTTACTATATGTACAGGGACACATTTTGTGCAAACATGCAGACAGTACAAAATTAAATTAAATAAAAGTGCAACTTCTACTGTTTTGATTTATTTTTAAATACAGAGGTTATTGGTTGTTTTGGAATTCGTTTTTCCCAATTTAAAACATAAAAATAAAGCAGCATGGAAAATTAGGAAATAAATCTTGTAGGCCTACACTAGCATGCTCCTGCTCGTTTCGCGCGTGCAGAGCCGCGGACACATCGCGCTTGCTAGTACATTAATTGTTCAGCACTAAAAATATATATATATTTTTTTTTTTTGGTTTTTACTTTGCCATAAAGCACTGGAGGAAACATTAATAGCGGTGAAGCAAGATTGCCATTTACCATTTCCCACGTTGCTAAAATGTGCTTTTTTAAATTTTGGCTGCCCCCTAGCGGCTGGAGTGAGCATTTTGGTTATTTCTTTAAAAATCTCCTCACAGGAATGGGCTAGAGACTTACTTTTTTTTTTAAATGCTCATAAATGTGTGCTATACAAGTCCCGGGCCGGATTAAATCATCTCGCGGGCCGGATCCGGCCCGCGGGCCGTATGTTTGACACCACTGCATTAGGGCATTAGTGAGGTGACATATAGAAACTGAGAGTAAGGCTCCAGAAGACACATGATGACAAAGCGACATAAGTTGTCATGCAATGGATGCTGTGCTCTGGCCATTCAACCCCCTCCCTTACGTAAGACACACGCTTGGCTGCAGGCGCAGAAAACAAGGCCTGTCCCCATGCATTGAGCCTTCCCCTTCACTGCCTCTTAACCATGTAGCACACAACAGGACCAGACAGTGAGCAATATTGAATTATTCAGGCACAGAGAACATTGCAGCTATGGAGAGAACAGGGCTGAAATGACTTTCATCTGAAAAGCAGAGCAATTAGAATTCTAAAATACAAAATTGGTTATCCATGCTCATTCCCGGAGTGTTTCTCTGTGTGCAGTTTGTAGGGACACTGTAGGTGTGCACTGTGCATGGTGTGCACAGTGCACACCATGTGACAGAAGGTTAAATATTACTTCATCAGTTATTGTACAAGTAAAATACAAAACTACCAGTTTGAGCTAATTGTAGGAGAAGTAGGCAATGGTACTTTTAGCTAACTTCCTGCCAGTGACTGCAGGTAGGAGTCCCCTCCCTCGTCCCTACGTCACCACATTAATGCACAGCGGTCGTAAAGTAGCGAGTTATCTTACGTCATCTCAGATCCGTATATACAATAAAAAAAATGATAAAAAAACAAAAAACAAACATTGGGTAGGGTTTTTACCTGCTTTGCCATTGTATCCGCATACACATTCAAATCTCTCTCGCTCTCGTCGCGTTCACGGGCAGATAGACGCGCTTTTGTAGCATTCTTTCTTCTGATTGGATAAACAGTTGTAGGTTACCAGAAAAGTTTATCCGTTGATTATGTGCAGAGCGAAGTGACTGATACCCCTTTCACATCAACAGGAACAAAGAGCCAGCTCCGGGCTGGTGCTGGGGCCATTTAAAAACTGGTTACAGCCTAATACCAGTTATGAACCGGTTGGTTTCACACTGACCAGCCGGCAAGAGTGCAACGTCATGACGTCACTGTAAACTAGTCTCGCAAAGCCAGACCAAACTACAGCTAGTAGTATGGTCTGGAATCACGCCATTTAGAGCCGTCTATGCGGGGGGCGGGGGGAAACTGGGCTGTCCTGTTATTATTTCTTTAAACCAATCACAATCATCTACGGTGGGGCTGAGCCCGGAAAGCAGCAGCGGTGTCCGTGCAAAATAGTGCCGGGGGGAAATATTTTGATGGAACGTCTTCACGTCCAGAGGAATTCATGCAGTGTTATCTCTGGTAACATTATCAACGGCGGCCCGTTGTCCTGTAAATCACCAAAGAAAAGGAACGGCGGATCTTAAGCGGCTCTCCGATTTTGCGGTGGTGTGAAAGGGGCTGTGTTAGGAAGTGCGCACACTGTCTAAGTGATCACTGTATGAATATAGAGCAATGTAACACGTATATTAACATGAAAACAGTATAACGCTTACTTCTGCTTTAACATTGGATCAAATTACTTTTAGTTTGTAAAAGTTGTTAATTGTTTTGTGGATCCCCAAGAGAATTAGCAACTGACTGAAGTTTCTCTCAGCTTTCCGGAGCTTTAGCTTTTTTTTAGCACATTTTAGTTTAACAACATTACTGTTTTGGTTGAGGCTCGCCTCTAAAAGAAAAGTCGATATTGGATTTTAATTATGAAGTAGACAGAAAATAGTCCTATTCCAGGGAGAGTCCTAGATGGTTCCATGAAAACCCCGGGAAGCAGGTCTGCAGGGGTTGTTAATCAAAATATTGTTTAACCCACTTAATTTTTGAAGTGTTTTCCTTTACCCCCCTGATGGAGTCTATACACTGGTGGTGGTGAAGAGCTGAAGGTCTGGATGATCCTGATGATGATGCAATGAGGAAGACTGGAGGACGTGAATGGGGTGGGGGAGGGTTTCATCCATCATTGAAATTGCATCAATCGCTGAAATGACAGCTGACAGCAAGTTGAGGGCGGTTTTTAAACGTTGAAGGGAACAAGGTGATTGACTTGCAGATGTTAAGGTAAATGTGATAGGTTTGAGCTAATAGAGGGAACCTCCCACAATGAGCTGAATTAGTTGAAGCAGCAACTAGGCGAGACCATGAATGAACTCAGGGAGGATCTGCAAATAAAGACACAGTGCAGATAGTAAGTATTTATGTCTGAACTTTCGCTAAGCTTCATTTGTCTAAGTAAGTGTTCTACTACAGTGTCTTCATTTCCTTGTTCTGGTGTACGAAGCCGGAATGGTCTTATTACTGCCCCATTGAGGCCTGAAGAATAAAAACACACATTTTGCTAAAAAGTTCAAAATCTCAACTGATAATTTGTTTAAATTAAACTGTTATTGCCAAATATCTGATCATGCAGGTTTAATATTTCCCATTATTTCCCATTTTGGGAAATATATACATTTATTTGGCAGCTTTACAGTAATGAACCCTTTAGTTCCTCTGCAGATTACACTTTTACATGCAAAATATATGACCAGCAGTCTATAAAACACATTCAAAATGTTTGTCTTAATGCTTTTCCTTAATTAAATTTTGTACTTAAAGGTTCTGAGTCCTTTTCCCACCACCACTGCACATACAAACACATTCCCTGCTGCCTCTAATGGTTTTTATTGGCAGCCACAGGATTCACATCACCCACAGTCTCGTGGTCAGTTTAAAAATATGTCACTGACTGCTGTAAAACAGCTGTCTTCCACTTGAGTAAATACATGTATGTTAATGAGCAGAATGTCAAATTAAATAAATTCTACTCTCACAATTCCTATTTTAAACTCTTTTATGAAATCATAAGGAGTGCAAGAGAAAAAAAGGACATTTCTGCCTTTGAGGCATCCTCAGTTCACCTGATGAGGACTGACAGCATTATTAAGTGAAGGTAGAGCTATATTGTATCTGGGACAGGAATGTATATGATGGAGTTTATATTTAGAAAACACAGACAAGAGAACAGAATTGAATTACCTGGAACAGTTGAAAGGTTTTTGCTTTCATCAAGACATGACTGTAGCTGCTTCTCAGATCCATGAATGAGATCTTTCACAACACGCTCACAAAAAGGTGTTCCATTTGTTTCTTATATTCTGCCACAACTCTCTCCCATCAATCATATTCTTAACACCACATATCTATGAAGGTATATGTGGTGCATAAGTCTTTAGCACATGTAACTGCAGATTTTGAATGCGTAAACTGAAGTCACAAATGTGTAACAGTAGATTTGAAGTCGTAAATATTTGTTTTGCATGTGTACTCTAAAGTCACAAATGTGTAACAGTAAATTTGAAGTCGTAAATATTTTTTCTACCATTGTGGACACAAAATAGGGGCTACGAGTTCACAAATCGTTGTTACGGGTGCACAAATCCTGTGCATCGCATCTTCAAAGAGTCATGCACTTGACACTTTTGCTACAATCATTGCAGCACAGTTGGTGCAAAACACATTTGCACACCCGTTTTTATAATGTGAGAACATGCCCAAAATTTGTGCATTCGTAAACCCAAATGTGAACTAACGCATCAGAAGTTGCACATCTGTGAAAAATGTCCTCACAAATAAAATGATATCGAGCACAGCATTTTAATGAGCGAGCACAAATCGATACAACTGCTCGAATCTGTTCCTACAAGTCTAAACTGAGGGTATTCTCTGCTCGAATCTGCTCCTGCAAGTCTCAGCAGTGGGTTTTTTGCAGGTATATTTGCACCACGTCGGTAGTTTTAAACTGGTTGATTTGTATTTTTCATTTTGACCGTATGTATATGTTTAGTAAATCCACACATATTTTAAAAAGTCCAAATCTTGTGATTTGTTTGTGGGGTAAGCTTTTACTATGCATTTGTACTGATTGTGCTTTGATGTGATAACTGCAAATCATAAATATAATTGATATAGGACATTTATTGCTTTAGCAGCATGCAGACCTACTTATTAATGCAGCACGTGATCTGAATTAACATGTCCTAAACTGCATAAAATGTTATGGTGTGACACTTTGTGATTGTGATTAATTAATTAAAGTAATCACTGAAATGAGGTTATATGAAGCTGTGTACCCTGTTCTTCTGGACACGTCACATGAGGTAAGGTGTATAGCAGAACTGTCTGGGGATAGGCACACTAGTTAAACCTGATCATCTAATTATCAGTTTGTGATACAAGTAGTGATAATTTCACATGGAAAATGTGAGATAGAGAAACAATTATTCCAATTCAGTTTTAATGTGTCCTCTATACTTTTCTATTGCCTTGTAGAGTAGGTTACTTATTCACTTCACTATTTACAGGTTTAAATTAATTAAGCTTACTACATTTAGAAGACTAAGTGTATGATTTATAAGCATATTTCTGGATTTAGATACATGCTGAATACTCTGCAGCAAGATATGTAGGCCTACTTTATTTACTTTGGTCCTCAATGCCTGCAACGTCCTCCTCACCCCCTGCGTGTGGTGTGTTTTGACCATAGATAGTTTTAACAGCCAGGAGCCTTGACAGCGGCTGCGGGACAATAAACTATTGTCGATAGTTAGCCTGCTATCGGTGTATGAATGTGTGTGTGAATGGTAACGTGTAAATGGGAACAGGTCTCCCTTGCAAAAGAGTCTTCGGACTCAATGGGATATACCTGTATAAATAAAGGTTAAAAAAATATATATACAGTCATATGAAAAAGTTTGGGAACCCCTCTCAGCCGGCATTATAATTGACTCTGCTTTCACAAAAAAAAGATAAAAGTGGTATGTCTTTAATTTACCAGGAACAGCTAACTACTGGGATGTTTTCCAAACAAAGATTTTTTGAAAAGCAGTATTTGGTTGTGTGAAATAAAATAAAATGTGAAAAACTGGCTGCGGTTTTGTTGATTTTAATGCCTGTAACAGCATGTAAAACTGATGACTTTAAACACAAAGTTGGTTGGATTATGTTGTTAAGCCTTGAACCTCATAGAAATGTCTGTTTAATCATGAGAAAATGTATTTTAGGTGCCTAAATGCAAGTTGCACTTCTCTTTGACTCTCTGCTGAAGTGAGACAGAATGGGACCATCAAAACTGCTCCCAAAATATCTTAAAAACAAAGATTATTCATTATCATGGTTTAGGGGAATGCTACAAGAAGCTTTCCCAAAGGTTTCAATTGTCAATTTCTACTGTAAGGAACGTTGTCAGGGAATGGAAGGACACAGGCACAGTTGCAGTTAAACCCAGGTCTAGCAGACCAAAAAAAGTACAAGAGCGGCATATGCGGCGGATTGTGAGAATGGTTGCACACAACCCAAAGATCACCTCCAAAGACCTGCAAGAACATCTGGCTGCAGATTGTGTATCTGTACATGGTTCAACATATCAGTGCAATGTTGCCGGCTGAGAGGGGTTCCCAAACTTTTTCATATGACTGTATATCATGGAAATTCATTCTCTATTTAATAAGACTACTTTTATTAAAATGTAAAGGTTTTAAAGAGAAAAACAGCAGGTTAAAACAGTTACACCAGTGCCAATCACACAGCAGACATTAACTGACGTCGACGCTGGCCCTTATATCTGCTAAAGTAAACTTGTTTATGACTTTCACTACTGGCATAAGGCTCCGCTGTAGTTCCCTCTTATTCAATTCCCTTGTTAATTCAGTGAAAAACAGGCTTTCCCTCAGTCTGTTTAAATGCTGACGTCACAGGTCCCAACCGGCGCTTTCATTGGATGATGCGACAATGTTGTCCCTCCCACCTTCTACGGATACAACTCTGTTCTACGGGTGCAAAATACTTTTGCACCAATTATACCACCTGGACTGCTCGCTCATTAAAATGCTGTGCTCGATATCATTTTATTTGTGAGGACATTTTTCACAGATGTGCAACTTCTGATGCACATTTGGGTTTACGAATGCACAAATTTTGGGCATGTTCTCACATTATAAAAACGGGTGTGCAAATGTGTTTTGCACCAACTGTGCTGCAATGATTGTAGCAAAAGTGTCAAGTGCATGACTCTTTGAAGTTGCGTTGCACAGGATAGGATTTGTGGACCCGTAACAACGATCTGTGAACTCGTAGCCCCTATTTTGTGTCCACAATGGTAGAAAAAATATTTACAACTTCAAATTTACTGTTACACATTTGTGACTTTAGAGTACACATGCAAAACAAATATTTACGACTTCAAATCTACTGTTACACATTTGTGACTTCAGTTTACGCATTCAAAATCTGCAGTTACATGTGCTAAAGACTTATGCACCACATATACCTTCATACATATCCTCTAGACAGACAACAATGTAGTTAAACCTAAATCTAACGTTTTGTGACATAATTAGACACTTTGAACAATCGAAAGGTGGGAAAGTAACAGGAGAAATGTTACGGTAGTCCCTTTTTCTTTTCACCTGGAAGAGATGACGTGAAGCTGTTTTCTCTTTTGCTTTTATTTGATTCCAAAATAGTTAGTTTTACCTTCACAGTGATGCATCATTTATTTCTATGATATGTGCTCAGTGCCCATGATGTCAAGTATTTTATGGCCTAATTTTTCAGTTTTAGTGTAATAAATAGTTTTCACATTCTGATTTAAACATTGCAGAAATGAAAATTTAATTTTCTGTGTTTGGCTCAAAGGTAGTAAGAAAGCAAGAGATACTTTTTTATATATTTAAAATAATATTATATATATATATATATATATAATATATAAGGGAATGTCTAGCCGCTTCCTAAAATACCAAAAGGACACTTTTGGTCCATAGCACATGAAATGTAACTGTGTAAAAAATTTATTTTCTATGGGTTATTGATCAAATTTGAACTGTGATTAGGAAAGGCTTCAGGCAGTTGGACACTTGTTTTGTTTTCAAAATGTAAAAACAAATTGACTTTGTTTCCTTCCAACATCTAGATTTTGGGGCTTTGCAGATATGCAAATGTACGCATCATTAGTAAGATATTGATGATTTTTCATATTTATTTAAACATTTTCGAAAATACTGTAATACAAAAAGTTTTTGTTTTAATGTCAGTAATCAACTGGCAAAGTTTCATAATGATATCTATAAGTTCAAAAAATTCCCCATTATCCCATCCCCATTCACTTAAACAGTGGTTCTGATTTGCTATGTCGGCCCGCTGTAGCTTTCCAGCAGCTTGTTGACAAGGTTGTCCACCCAGGTTGTGATCGTGGAAGGTCCTAGATGTCATTTTTGGTGAACAACCTTTTACAACGCTCCATAAAATCACTTTGACTGTTTGCTGTAGCTTCATATATAATGGGCAGATATGACTTGGCAAGCCAGTGAACCATCATATGAAAAAGCAAGAATATGTATATCATATAACCGTATTGTTACAACCTTTAGAGCAGCACATGATTGTTTGTTGTGGGAAGCGCCACTCAAAGTGTATTTGAATGCTGGGAAATGCAGTGCAAACAGACAAAGTGATTCTTACTAAAAAGAAGGAACATTGGGCCATAGAGACAATATGACCGACACAATGAGACATTTTCATGATCTTCCTGTAGAGATGAGTCAGCCCATTATTGTGAACCCTGTTGAGAGGATGTTTGGTGGGTGTGAGGATATGGATGCTTGTTGTCCAGGAAGTCACTAAGCAATTAGAGGAGGATGCCTTTTTTTTAATAAGGATATCCTGTGTTCACAATCCTGTCATGTGATCGAAGTATCAGAGAGCTGACTCTCACAGATTAAATGACATTACTTTTGTTAACTGCCACACATATTGACATTTTGAGATAAATGATTAATGCATTAGATTCAATTGTTTAAACTATGGGGACCAGTGAAATAAACAAATAATCGCCCTTTCTCACATGAGGTCCTCAGAATTTTATCTGGGATTGTGTCGTGCCTTCGTGGTCCAATTTATATCATGCTGTGAAAGGAGTTTGTTGATTCTTCTTTTAACCAACAAGGTGTAACGGTTGGGTCTGGAGGACACAGGCGCGGAGACAGTATAAGTAAAAAAGAAGATTTATTTTAGGAGAAACCAGCAGGGGAGGGAAACTGGCTGGCATGGGGGTCCAGGGAGAGAGCAACGGGGCAAGTCCAGGAGGCTGAGTGGGAGCAGGCAGGCAGGAGGGGTCCGGGGGGTAGTGCTGGTGGGCGAGGGCTGGAGCTAGTGGCTGGAGTCAGGCCGGGAGAACTGTGGCAGAGAAAACAGGAGTTAACCAGGAAAAAGTGCAAAAAAGCGGAGCTGCAAACAGGTGAGCTAGAGAGAGAACTGACTGTGTGGAAACAGAAGCTACAATCTGGCAGTGTCTGGAAGGTAGGCCCGGGTATATAAAGAGCAGTTGATGATGATTGATGGCAGCTGTGAATGCTGGTAATTGACTCCAGCACACCTGGCTCCAACCCTACAATTAGACCAGCACAAAGACAAGGGTAAAAGGGAAAACACAACACAAGGCCAAGAGGCCCAAGCGGGATCATGACACAAGGGACAATAATAATGGCAATGTTGTTAAGACCATATAACTCTTAATCTGCTTTTATTGTTTCTTGTTTGTTTTTGCTCCATTTGTTTTCCTCTGGCAAATAGTGATAACATGTTGAAAAATTACAAGTAAAAGACCTTCACTGAAGTAAACACTTAAGTAAACGTACAAAACTTTTAACAGCAAAATACACAAATTTATACAGCAGTTGGTTCTGAGCGAGTGATTTGATTGGACGAGAGACCTTCTGAGTGTTCTGAAGGAGTGCTGATATTAGCGAACAACATCACTCAGGACTGTTCACCAAACTGTAGACCAACTGTCAAAATCACTCCGCGGCTCACTGATGAGCCGTAGCTTCACTTGTGTTATCTGTGTGCAGGGCCGCTGCTAAGCTTTTGGGTGCCCTAAGCAGAAATTGTCAGTGATGCCCCCCCCCCAAAAAAAAAACACCCAGAAGCTCGCGTCCGCAGGGCGCGAGCGGAATTTTTTTGCCCTTGCAAGATCTCTGCGACTGCTTTTTGGCACATTTGCCAGCATTTACTAACAGAAAGAACAGCTTAACTTGTGAAAAAACTGACTTTGCAAAGGAATTGAGTGATAGGATCATAGACTGATTATGAGATAATGGGCCCCTGGGCTTACACTCTTAAAGGGCCCCCCACTTGTCCCTATCCAGTCAGGTACACTGAATTTTCTACACGGATACATACAATTAATTGCAAAAACATATTAAGGAAGTCAGTGTTTCCCACAGGATTTTGGGGTATTGTTGGAGGGACCCTGTACCTTGTTGGGGAGGGGGGGGGGGGGGTCCGGGGGTATGCCCCCCCGGAATTTTTTTTACCTTTTTAAAGTAAAATGCATCAATCTGGTGCACTTTGTGAGGACATTTTCGAGACTAGAGAGATATCAAATCCTGAGATGCAGAAGGAACATTATTTTTCTGATTTTTCTTAAACAGGTAGCACTCTTTACTCTGCAACTGTAAAAACAGTAGATTGGTCTGCAGACCCATGTTCTATGATGGAGGGGCCCATCACAGATAAAGGGTGGATATGAACAATTTAGAATTCACACATATAAAGCTTATTTGTGTATGTGTGAGGGGGCCTTCAACCCCCTTAGACAGAGCTACTAATGCTGTTGTTTTTAACTTGCTTTTGTATTTCTCCCCGTACTAGTTGAGGGGCCCATGATGATTTCTATCTTGTTACATTTTAATGAGTATTTATATTTAGGCTATTCCTTTTTGGACCCTGTTATTGACATCAGTGACTGAGCTCTTTGACTATGCAACATGAAAAGTTACTATCAGTATCTCTGGCTAAGGGCCCCCCTGAGCCCTTGGGCCCCTGGGCCTGTGCCCGGTGTGCCTGTGCAGTAATCCACCCCTGGATAGGTTACACAATTAAGAAAAAACAACGATGGGCCTGTTCATAACTAATTTATATATTTTTTGTAATGTAATGATTATCATGAACTTTAAAAAAATATATATATATTTTGGGGGGCCCCCGGACCATCTCTTTTTCCTTTTTAATAAAAAAACCCCCAGGAACTTGGTGCCCTACGCAGTCTGCGTACTCTGCGTATAGGGAGCGGCGGCCCTGGGTGACAGTTTCCATTGAAGAGCCTGATTGATTTATTACCAGATCCATTTTCCTCAAGTGATCACAGTTTAAATTATTATATCATTTTTATATTCATATTAGGCTATTTAACGAGGCTCGTCTGTGAACTTAGCATCGCACAAGTGAACAGTAACAATCGCGTGCAGCCGCAGCGTTACATGAATCCACCTGACATAGGCTAAATCTGTTCAGTGGCACAGACGTTAAAAAGCATACAATACAAATAGGTTTATTAATCTGAATGTAGAGCATGTCACGATGTGTAAGGTGGCCGCCTATATGAACGGACCGAGGGCTGAGAACAAGGCTACTGATCAGATAAATGATCGGTCAAACGTAAAATCATCAGGAAATGATAAAAACATCCCGATGGAGATTTCTATGGTGTGATTTTGCTTCAAACTGTACAGGGACGCGTGTGACAGTGACACTATTTCTTCAGTCGGAGCTGCAGCGTAAGGTGAAAACAAACTCAGGGTAGGTCTAACCACCTATCCAGCAGGTTAGACCCACGGCGTATGTTGCCGCAGTAACTGACTCTCGGTTGCGCTGAACCTGCTACCTGAAACGGAAAACCCAGAGTTTCCACTAACTCAGAGCGAACAAACTCTGGGTTGCCTCAAAACCAGCTACCTGAAATAGGCCCCAGAGGACAATCAGGGTATAGAGGCTTGCTACAATAAATGATCTGAACGGGTTTTTCAGCAAACATCTAAACAAATAAGTATTAGGGACTATTAGACCATATAAAATTGACAGCAAAGTGCATAATATGTTACCTTTAAGGAAACTACACCTTTTGAAATCCCGCGGAGGCGCGGACCTGACTATATTGTCTGAGCGATACTTCTCACTGAGTAAACTAGTTAAATCAGTAAACTTATTGATCAGTAAGTTAATGAACGAAACGAAGCCGTGACATAAGGCTTACATTAGAGTGAACTGTAACATCGCGCTGCAGCTTTTTGCCACATGCATAGTTATTGATGCAGAAAATGTAAAATAGCCTAGACGTATGCAGCGCCATGCTCTCACCTCAAATGATTTTACCTGGCGATCTACACACACTGGCTCTTAATGAAGCGTTCTATAAAATCACAGGTTGCAACATTATTTCACTGTAGGCTTCTTTCTTTTCATCAGTAGCGATTACAGTTGTGACGTGACAGGTGACAGCTGTCACAGTTCGGACATCGCTGCAGACTCCCAAGCTTCTCACAGTAGATTCATATTTGTCCGGAAAATACAGACTAGACTACAGGTTTTGTATCTAGGCTATTTATTTTAATGGTATTTATAAGATGCAAATCAAGGGCTATTAGCCTAAATCAAAATCAAAATTGTATTAATTTTGATGTGGCCCAAAACTAACGTGATTTTCCACATAGGCTATATGCTATTCATTAGGGGACAGTGTCAGACTTAAATCATATTCTTAAGTGTAGGATTATCAACTAGGCTAAATGGTGTACTGTTTAAATCCGAGTTCAACCTTTAATTGCTTTATAATGTAATTTAATGTAATTTATTTTACAGATCGTTCTCACTGCGAGAACGATCTGTAAAATAAATTAATCAATTCAGTAGCCCAATTTTCTGACAACATTCCACTCTCTCCTTATTTGCAGTATGAGTTTTTTTCGGCTCTCTGTTTTCTGCTGTTCTGTGATCATTCAGACTGACAAACTCTTGTGAAGTCAGCGAAGTCAGCTGCTCGCAATCAGTCCGTTAGTGTAAAGTTAGCGGCACAAGATCAGTCCAGTCTGTGCGGAAGCAGAGTCAAATGACGACCAAACGCCCCCTCTTATGGGGACGCGCACAAAGCCTTAAAGGGGTAGTTCAGGATTTTAGACATAGGGCCTTATTCCCAAGTTAGCCTTGGTGTTCTTTATCAGTGGAGACAGTTTTCAACACATTTAATTCAGTCCTTATAGTTGCAGAGTGCGCTCGTGCTAAGCTAGCGCACGGCATCGGGGGGATATCTAGCTTGCAACTAAAACAGTCTTACCCACTCCACAGTACACCCGAGGCCAATCAATTATAACGCCAGACTATCGATGTAAATGTCTGTGTTGATAGAATAATTTTAGAAATAAAACCAACCTCGCATATTGCATTTTGAGGGACTTTATTCCTTGTAGGCTGCGGCAGCGGCGGACTAATACCTAGGTTACAGGCTCTATAATAGTTTGTTTACCTGCTGCTGCCCGTACCTGTACGAGCCGGAATACACTGATGAAGAATTGAGAGGGATGCTCAAAGGGCAGAAAGAGAAAGAGCGTCTGTAGAGACAGCCCCCGCTGGAGCTGCAGCAGAGAACCGGGACAGAATGACGGTAGACTGGTGGCAGTGCAGTTTCAGTTTCTGTCCCACGCTGCTCTGTTTACTTTCTGCTGTAGTGATTCGGTTACACAGCAAAGTAAAAGTCCGCTGCTGCTAAGAAAGTAGTCCCTCAAAATGCGATAATTCATGCGATGCGAGGTTGGTTTTATTTCTAAAATTATTCTATCAACACAGACATTTACATCGATAGTCTGGCGTTATAATTGATTGGCCTCGGGTGTACTGTGGAGTGGGTAAGACTGTTTTAGTAGCAGGCAGGGTATTCCCCCGATGCCGTGCGCTAGCTTAGCACGAGCGCACTCTGCAACTAGAAGGACTGAATTAAATGTGTTGAAAACTGTCTCCAATGATAAAGAACACCAAGGCTAACTTGGGAATAAGGCCCTATGTCTAAAATCCTGAACTACCCCTTTAAGCTGAAACCCTCGTTCAACATAAGAGGTTGATAACTGCCTTCGTGATACCGGTTAGCTCTGAGCGAGGGTATGTGTTATGTTGAACCAGATCAAAAAAAGAGAGCCAGGCTCTGTTGAGTTTGCTTGCTTTTGCTTTAAGAGGCCAAATCAGGGCCTAGACTTTTAGAAGGGCCATATGTTTCAATTTATGAAGTGAAAATTAGCTGCTGAAATGTTCATGCAGTAAACACTGCACATGTTTGACTGATAGCATCCATTTAAACAGAGCAACAAACTTTTAATTACCGGAACTTTCTTTAATTTAATTGTATCAGCCAGGCTTTGTAGCACAAAACATTTGGCTTCAACAGAGCTTTACATTGGGGCTTTGCTACCTTATTTATTTAATTGTTTTGGCTCTACTGCCGGGTTTCCTTTTATACAATTTGGCTGCAGGTCGTAGCTTTTACCTTATGATGCTGTGCACAGTGCCATAAAGACACATACAGACAGTACATATACGCACACGCTCGCCCACGCCCACACACACACGCACATACACACACACATTATGAAAAGTTCAAGGCTTTAATTTCAATTTCACACTTGACATCTGTTTGCAATCATGTGCTGTAACATCTTATTATATGTTAACATGTTTATAATTTTAATCTTTGTATTTTTTGTTCTTGCAGCATAGCCTCAGAGCATGCCAGACCCCATTTCACAAGAAATCCTGTGTGTGTGTGTGTGTGTGTGTGTGTGTGTGTGTGTGTGTGTGTGTGTGTGTGTGTGTGTGTGTGTGTGTGTGTGTGTGTGTGTGTGTGTGTGTGTGTCTGTGTCTGTGCATATTTGTGCATGTGCGTGACAAATAAACCTTTAAATCCTTGAATCAGTGTGTGTGAAGAATTACAACAGTGGCCAAGTGTGTAGTTACTCCAGTCTGCCTTCCACTTGCAAACTGTATTAATAATGAATAGGAAATTATCGATCTTGTCCACAAGACGTATGAAGCAAACAAGTAACAATAAGAGCTAATTAATCATTTGATAGGGCGATCCACACCTTGAGACTGTCGGGCTGCTGTAATTAAATATTCATAGGTCCAGGCAGGGGCGTCACTAGGTTTTAAGGACAGGGGGGGCTTAGCCCCAAGGAGATGCACAGAATGTGAGCGAACATTTAATTTCACCAGAGCCGGCCCAAGCCTTCAGGGGGCCCTAAGCGAAATATGATTCGGGGGGCCCCTCTCCAATTGTAGCGCTGCTGAAACTATAGATCTTTGTTAAATATCATTCACACACCCAGTGTTTTCTGCTAGTGCCTCCACTGTGCAGCTGTGCGAAAATAATAGCCACCTGAGATCCTTACCCTCCTAGGGGTGTCCGGGGGTTTGCCCCCCTGGGAGATTTTTTTAACTTTTTTAGAGTGAAATGCATGAATCTGGTGCACTTTGAGAGGAAAATTAAGAGGCTAAATCTGAGGAATTTTGTGTGAACAAATCATTTGGAGACACTGGGTCAGATGAATTAGAAGCTATTGAAGAAGGACACATGGATTTTCCATAAAATATTAATATAAAATTAAATATTATGCAGGGTCCTCTGGGATGGGCTTGGAGCTCTTTTTCTTTTACGGAACATATTCCTCTGTAATATAATGAATGCATTTAAATGCAGTGAGAGGAACGAAGCATAAGAACTCTTGTCCAGCTATCTTTTTTTCCACAGACGAGGCTGAAGGCTATAGACTATACACAGTGCATGGGCAACTGAGGCAGCCCCATTTCCAATTGTTTTTAAATAAACTCAATACACACTGTGCATGGATGTGAACGTGACATGATCAGATAATTTCGGATTACCTCCCAGATGAACTGATTACATTTTTAGGCTATTAAATATCTAGACCAAAACATTTTATCCCTTATTTTGTATGATAATTTACATTTGCATAATATGATGTTAATATCAAACACACAAACTAAAAAAATATATATATATATATATATATTTTTTTTTTTTGGAGGGGGCCCCCCTGGCAGCAGTAACAACAACAACAAAAGAAAAAAATCCACAGCTCCGCTCCCGGTACACACACTGCAGGTACCCAGGTACCGAGTGCAACCTAGGTTGCAGGGAAAACATGGACTGGATTTCAGTGTAGGCGTGCTCTATATGAACAAGTGGAATGGACTGGATAACGACGCACTGACTCTGACTCTCTACCGCTTCCACTATGAAGGAAACTAAGATTCATGATCACATTTAAACCTGCAGTGTGTAGAATTTTGGGTTTTATTTCCTAGCAGATTTTGTAGAAAGTAATTATAATATCCATAAGTACATTTAATTTAGTGCATAATAGCTGAAAAAAATGTTTTGAATTATTTTTTTCCCCCTTAGAAAGGGTCTCATATATGTCCATATTTCTGCATATTTTGGACCAAGGCCTAGTGCCGCCATCTTGAAAGTGTCATAGTTGGAATGTCATCAGGTGCATTGTTTAAAATTTAGAATTGTTCTTGTCCTTGAAGGCCACTGTAGCTTCTGTTATTATTCGAAAAGGTTGGGGTTACCCAGGGAGCGTTGCATTCTAGAACTTTGTAGAACTTTCTTGATGATGTCATATTACACACTGCACCTTTAAGTTAATAATAGCTGGTTTATTTATTTAAACTCATAGTCTGGACACATTATATTGAATTTTTATTTTTTTTAATAAACATAAAATCATTTAGGGGGGCTTAAGAATATTTTAGGGGGGCTGAAGCCCCCCTAAAATAGGCCTAATGACGCCATTGGGTCCAGGTAATGGATTGGCACACTTTGCTGTGTTGTAAACACAGATTGTGTTGCCATGGTTTCTTGTGTGTTCACCAAATGTTTTCTTTCTTTGTCGAGCACCTGTTTCCTAATGGAGCTCCCTGGGAATCCAAGTGCTTCTTCACAAGACACTATCAAGACATTTTCACATGCTATCTTTCCCAGATAAGCAGAGATTACACACATACACTCACAGTGTGGTGAAATTTGACCTGATATAGGACCGGAGTCACCACAAATGCACCATTGTTTAACATTATTTAAATGTACTTCTGATCTCAAATTATCTATTTTGTTATGTATTTAGTTTGTTTTATTTATTCTGGGTATAGAGATTCAATCCTGTTCCCCAGCAGGACTCAATGCGAGTTAGATTTCAAATCAATTTGACCCCAGCGTTTTAAACCACCAGAAAATGATAATAATACAAATACAATTATGAGTCAGGTATTATATGTTTCTTTGTTTACTCCCCAAATGGCCATGAGAATTAAAAAAAACATCCCACCTACCTCTTCATACATCCAAAATACTTATAATATCACTTTATTCTTTATTTGTGTTTTGTGATGTTTGTCGCTCATTGGGACATTATTGTGGAGCAGAGCCTTCATTAATTTTATTACTCAAACCTTGTTTGTTTTATTACATTTTTGATATTGTGTTTTTTTTCTCTTGACATGTGAAGAAGTATCTTTTTACTTTTTTGTATATTCATACATTTAATTTAATATTCTTCCAACCGGTTTCCTGTCTCACATATTGTAGCACATATTGGGGCTTTCTGAATAGATAAATTAAGTAAAAGGTATTGAAACACAAACAAAATCATACACATAGTACTGTTCTTTTTTTATTCAGTTTAAAATCAGGTGAAATCTTGTTTTCTGCTAACAGTTCTGTTCTGATGTGTGTGTTTAATGTCCTATGCTGCACTCTGCTGGTTCGGGGCAATACAGCACATTTACTCTGAAAAAGGTCCAAAGAGACACAACAATGTGCAAAACACTGATTTATTATGATTGGCCTAAACAAAAATAGAATTCTTACTGGGCTCTTGAGGATGGATATAATACTTTGGCACATAACATTTGTTTTTACCACATCTTTGTTTTGGTCTCAGTTTCAATCAACATTGTTTACCTCCTGTTGTGAAGACAGTCCCACATATTTGCTTGCATGTTGTCTCCAGATGGATTCACAGTTTGGTCATGCTTGATTTGGAGTATACTGGCTTCACATTCGGAAACATAACTGCGCATGAAATCAGTGAAACAAAATAGTTCTTCTCTGTTTTTTCATGCGGTAAAATGTGTGAAGCACCTTCTTAGAAACAAGCCAAAAGCATTCAAATGCATTAACCATTTACTTTTGTAATACCAGCTGGTTTAGGATTAAAGGTTTATGGCGTTGGGAGTCAGCCGTGTTTGGTTGAGTGATAACTTCCCTCTATAGTCATTTCCTGCAAATAACCACTGCTCTGCTTCATATCTTTCTTATCATGACAGATAGCTCACAGCTCTAAAAGATCCTCTTACGTGAATTCTGCCTTAGATTGCATCTGTCAACACAGACTCGTTTGAGGTTTAGTATGCTGCTTAACAATTTCCTGTTTTACAACCTTTTTAATTTTTTTGGTTTTGCTTCACTTTTTTCATGGCCAGAAATCTATGGTCACTTGTATAATCGCAAAAGATTTCTGTACAGCTGATAAAAAAAGCTTAAATGAATCATCTTTATGGAGACATTTCCCATGCCCACCAATGGAGTGGACATGCTGGAAGGTGGGAGGCCAGACGGGAGTGACGCATGGATAACTGTAGGCAGTGTGGGAAAGAGACTTATGGTATCTATTTAACCAAACAGGTCAAGAGTCTGTGAGATTGTCCCCAAAATGTCCGTCAAAACCAGCCTGCAAGGCCTAATTGGAAAGATAAGGCAGGTATAATGGCATCTCACCTATTGGGAGTACCTAAAAGCTAAAAATTAATTAGAGTCATAAATGTATCTGGGGGCTTTGTTGAGCAACCTTTCCTCCAAAATCTCACAATATATTTGAACATGCACTTAAATGTGCAATAACTTTTTTTTCTTATTCTTTTGGCCACTTGAGGATAGCTGAAAATAATTACACATCCAGGATTTAGGTATCAACGTGATATGACATGATGGCCACCAATATTCATTCTGTTAGCTCTGTTTTTGGTCTCCACCAACTCCTGAGGGGGATTATCTGGCTAAAGCTTGCTGTGTTATGTTCATTAGACTATAGTTGCTTAATAGTTTAGCGAGAAAGGCTGCATGCATTAACAAAGATGTAAGATGAACCAAATCCAAAACTGGAACATTGCAGGCCAGACGGATAAATAATAAACTAAAATTTGCACGCACACACACACACACACACACACACACACACACACACACACACACAATCACACACACACACACACACACACACACACACACACACACACACACACACACACACACACACGCACACACACACACACACAAAAGTGAATCAATATTGCACACTCCCTATATATTATTCATGGCAAAAAACTAATTGTCAATAGTACACTGTCGTGCAGCCATGTTCATGATCCTACAGTAAAAGCTGTGTGTTACCACGCTACCATTTTCTAGAAGTTCTAGCGAGTACAGCGAGTATGTGGAGACACTGACCTCCGCTATAGCTGTCATAGCTTGTGTCTTACATGGACCCTCCCCCGACCAATATCTCCTGGCTCGACTGGGTGGTCGGTGCGGTACAGAACACGACCCCATCCTGACAGCTTACATACTGTGGGAATCTGCTCTGTGGTAAAAAAAAAAACTCCAATGAGAATGTGAATGATACAACGAGTATGAGCATGCATTAGGCATAATTCACTCAACATGGGCTCTGACTCCTGCCAATATCTATCTGAGACTTTCAACTGACTGTTCAGCTGCATTATGATTTTTCCCACTCCCACTTGTTTACGTGAAAATCAATACATAGATCGTGCTCAAGATGCTTTGAACTTTGCATGAGAACAGTCTGCAGGAGCTATGATTCAAGATGACTAAATTAAGTATAAGCAACATCTAGCTAAACTGCCCTGAAAGCTCAAGGCATCTTTCAGCCCCTATAAAGCTTCTCACAGTCCTGAAGACAAGGTGTCCGCCCTGCGAACTTCAGCAATCTCAGGACCCCTGCTTTCTGTCTGCAGTGTTTCTTAGGGGTCAGAGTTCAAACTCCTCTCTAGGGCCAATTTATCACAGGAGGGGTTGTGCGAGGCAGAAGGGTAGAGGAGGTGAGGGGGTCGGTGACTTGGTGGGGGTTGGGGAAGCCACTTGTTTTCAAGTGGTCACCTCCAGGAAAGCTCCCAGCCAGAGTCAGTAGTGGCCCATGGGTGAAAGCCCGGCGAAGAGGGACATGGTATAAAAAGAGTGGAGGCACCAGATAGCTCAGACAGAGAAAGGGAGATACAGACAGTGGCAGCTTGTATAGTTTCTGATTGAATAAAGGTGGAATATTCACAAAACCAGCCAAACCAACTTTGTTATCTGAGAGAATTCACCATGGCACTATTGATGAATTACTGGATGTCTTTGGTTGCTCTATTATTGACAGTGACCTTAAGCCATGCTTTGAAAAGGTAAGAAACTGTTTGCTTTTGTTTGAAGGAACAATGTGCTGTGGAATAAGGATTAACTGTATAATTGCATTCTCTCAAAAGTAAACCTGCAGACACAGCAGCCTAGTAAAAGGGAAAAGGGAAAACAAATGGGTCACCTGTAATTTATTAGAGGCTGATTGATATACTGGCATGATGCAGGCATCATTATTAGATATATAGCATGGAAAACATACTCAGTGGACGTTCGCAGGATTTCGTTGCTAATCAAGCTCCTGTTTTTATGCACCTGGTTTTCTGTTGCCTTGAGATTTATTTTCCCTCTCTTGTGTTCTGTTTCCAGAATCAGCCTGCACAAGATGCCATCCATCAGGGAGACGCTGAGGGAGATAGGTGTTTCTGCAGAGCAGGTGTTGACAGAGCTGTCCCAGACGAGCACAGGGGTTACCAACAACGGGACTGTTCCCACACTTCTAACCAACTACTTGGATGTGAGACACTTTAGTGTATGATTTACTCAAAGGAGCATTTTTTAAGACCTCTTGTGTGTGTCTAATGAAGGGTGAGAGTCATGTATACTGGATTTCCTGTTGTAATCTGGAGAGGCAAAAAGAAACTTTATAGTCTTCAAGGTTAAAGCAGAAGGCTTCATTAGTCCTCCGGGACTAGTATCAAAAACATCAGCAGATCTAGTTGGCTTTTAAGTAGTACTTTGAAATATTATTTCTGTTTGAGTCGTACTCTCATTGTCATATTTCAGAATCTTGAATTTAATTTTTGTCTGACTGAAATATTCAAGAAAGAAAAATTCCAACAAATCAAACAACATAGGATTTACCTAGTTTAAAAAAAATATTCACATGTATCATGAATAGTTTTTATGGTGTATTCCTTTTAGACTCAGTACTTTGGGGAAATCAGCATCGGCTCTCCGGCCCAGATGTTCAACGTGGTGTTTGACACAGGCTCAGCCAACTTATGGATCCCCTCGCAAAGCTGCTCACCTTTCTCCACTGCCTGTTGTAAGTGTCCATGTCAACATCATGTACCAGCCGGTATACAACATTTACTTAAAGCAGCAATAATTTATTTTGATATTTTTTTTGGCATTTTTATGCTTTTTATTTGACAGTGCAGAGAGACAGAGGTGAAATGGGGCAGAGAAGGGAGTGACATGCAGAGAACGACCGCGGGTGGGAATCGAACCCGGGTCTGCTGCTGGGCCCGACCCGGGGGAGGGGGGGGGACGCCCTAAGAAGAAGCTCTTTTAACTCACTGTGTACACTACCCTTTCAGCAACAAACTGTAGTCGGACACAGTTAGCGTCGCGACATGAACAAAATGAAGCATTTAGCTGCTAAAGAGCCAGATATTTCCCTTTGAGAGTTGGGTTACACCTAAAAACAGAGCTAATAGAAAGAGACTTTAGAACTCTTATTCACCAGGTGGCCATGGTGTAATGTTGCTCAGTAACTGCTGGACTCCATCATACACGTAGTTATTGCGTATTTAAGCAAATGTTATGTTCAAATAAATGAGATTTTGGAAGAAACATTGTTGATTAAAGCTTCCCAGATGCACAGTGGTTTCTTGACTCAAATGCATTTTGAACTTTTAGTTACTCACAACAGGTATGACGCCTCCCAATCCCGGACTCACATTGATAACGGAACCGGGTTTTCCATCCAGTACGCCTCTGGAAATGTCAGGGGATTCCTGAGCGAAGATGTGGTAGTGGTGAGTTCAAAATCAAAGTCCTTTTTTTTTTAAATAAAAAGGGCATTTTCTGTTTACATAAATGGTTTAATTTACATTCACAGTTTCCACTTCCAACCTTTGACTTCAACTTGTTTTTTTTTTAAACGTTTTGCAGGTTGGTGGTATTCCAGTTGTGCAGGTATTTGCTGAAGCCACCTCTCTGTCTGCCATGCCTTTCATCTTTGCCAAGTTCGATGGAGTCCTGGGGATGGGTTACCCAAATGTGGCCATCGACGGCATCACTCCAGTGTTTGACCGCATCATGTCTCAACATGTCCTCAAGGAGGAGGTGTTCTCCATCTACTACAGCAGGTGGGTCGAACTAAGCCATGCTCCTCCTCTAGCTTATGTCATATTTGAAATAAAAAAAACTCTATTAAAGAGGACCTATGATGCTTTTTGACTTTTATGACCTATAAACGTTGTTATGATGATTCATAGTCATGCTTAACCATACTAAATTATCAAATAATGACTTACATGCATTTCGACGTATTCCCTGCTGACCGTCTGGGGTGTCTGTGCCGAGCACTAAACACTATTCTAGCCAGTCGAGAAGTCACGTGTTCAAAGCGGTCTACCCTTTGTAACTTCGTGACGTTGCATGTAACTTCGTGAAGTCACCACGCGGATGTTTCCATGTATGGTAATGCTGTCACTTCCCTGTTCGCGTCTGCCTCGCGCCCTTATAGGTCCATGCTCGCGCTTCCCGCCACTGAAAGTGTTCCGGAAGGAAGGTAACCAATCACAACGGAGTGGGGTTTGCAGGAGGGGGGGAGGGGGGCGGAGATGGCCGAAGCACAGGCGGAGGGAGCGGAGATTGCCGAAGCACACACACTCAAGTGTTGACAGGACGTGCTGGATCGCCAAAATAAGAGAAAGAGCTTCCCGAAAATCTACATAGTTTTTTGTGATGTGATTCGTGTCAGGTTGCTCTATAGCAGTGTAAAACAAGAAATTAAGACCAGAAAAGTAGTATAATAGGTCCTCTTTAAATTCAGAATATAATTGGACGACAGGCTATTTAGCTGTCAACACCAAACTATAAATTATGCTGCCGTATATGTTGGTTTGACAGACGCGAAACAGCTCATAGACAATGTCAAGAATTAGATATTGAAGTGGGAAAAATGTGCACTTGTCTAAACAGGACAATATTTGAACTAAATTACTGCTACAAAGACAAATTGTTAAGGAGAGACAAAAATGAAGAACATCCTAAGATAGACAAAAATGTATATTTTTTTTCCTCGTATCTCCTTTACATACTACAGTATTTATTAGGCTTAGTTTTGTCCAGAAGAAACAAGATGAAAAATTATTCTGATGTTTTTCTTTCATCTGAGAAACATCATAGAATTGAGGGGGTCAGAAGATTTAACCTCTGCCGTATGAGTACTGTTTAAGGAAAAATCTCTCAAATGCACATCCTAAATGACAACATGCCAGTAAAATACTTGAATGGTGATTGATTTATTGTTTTCAGGGACCCAAAACACTCCCCAGGTGGAGAGCTGGTCCTAGGCGGCACAGATCCAAACTACTACACTGGAGACTTTAACTATTTGGACACAAGAGAGACGGGCAAATGGGAACTTTCCATGAAAGGGTATGGATCTCTGCTTCATAATGAATGCAGCATGTGTTTGTATCCATTCAGAAACAAATTTCTATAAATTTTCCATCTTCTTTCACTTTTTCAGGGTTTCTGTGGGGATGGAAATGATGTTTTGTGTAGAGGGCTGCAAAGCTATGATCGACACAGGCTCCTCCTACATCACAGGCCCAGCCTCCTCTGTGTCTATGCTGATGAAAACCATCGGAGCACAGCTGGATGAAAGCGGGGTATTTTTTACACACGCAAAATGAATTCCCACAATAGAAAAACAAAAAAGCTTTCCGTCATGACCTATGTAACTGTGTGTTGTTCATCAGTACAAAGTCAGCTGTGACGCTGTCAAGACGTTGCCCAGCATCACTTTCCACCTGGGAGGCCATGAGTACTCGCTCACTCATGAGGATTATATCCTATGGGTAAGCAGGATGATGCATGCTGAATCATTCATCATTGTCATATAAACGTCAAGTGGTGGAATGTAGCCAAGAACATTTTTCTCAATAACTCAACATAAGTACATTGTTGAGGTATTTGTGTTTTTGTTCATACTTCTACTGCAGCTACTAGTCACAAGCAAACCAACGCAGGTGTTTTTAATTATGTGGCTTGTTTGCACAAAGCCACGTATGCTGGGATTTATGCAGGCTCAGTTTGTACCAATACAAATTAAACATATTGAATTCACACAACTGGGAGAGCCCCTGAAGTTCTTAAAACTATTATTTTTGGCGTGTGCACCATTGTACTTTCTGTTATCACAAAATGTTATTGCTATAACTTGCTCTGCAATGGCACATTATGCATAATGAATACTTTAACTTTAGATACTTTTAGTATATTTCACTGATCATACTTATTTTCTTTTGATTAAGTAGAATTTGAAGGTTTTGCAGGTATTTTACCTAACTTACTTAACAGAGTGTCTGATCACTTCTGTCATCACTTTAAATATGTGTCTCTTTGTGATAAAACTGACTTTGGTCCTTTGTGGCTCCAGCAAACACAGATCGAAGGGGAAGTCTGCATCGTCACCTTCAGGGACTTGGATCTGCCGCCCCCTACAGGTCCCATCTGGATTTTGGGAGCCAACTTCATTGCCCGATACTACACAGAGTTTGACCGCCGCAATAACCGGATTGGGTTTGCTACTGCAGTCTGACAAGAACCTTAAACATCAACATCATGCTCTGTTGTCCTTTTTCTCTATCTTTGCTGCTATCTCCCCTTTCTCCGGTCGTCCCTTCAATTGCTTTTTAGAACTTGTGTTAAAACTAGATTGGTTTTATAAATAGAAGGGTGCACATGAAACATATTGCAAATCCTGCTTTATTATTATAATATGATATTTTGCACGATTGCACTGAACAACTTGCTCTAAACATTTATTTATAAACCTTTACTAGCAATTGCCACGTTGCTGAGTGTGTGTGTGTGTGAGTGATTGCTGATTATTTTCATATAGTAACAGAGGAAATTCCTATCTGTATTGTGCTGACGTAACAAGAATAAACTTGTTTACTAGGATTCAAATTCAATTTAATTTAGCCTTCATTAATGACTGCATTGTTTCCCTCCAAGTGTGTCGAATGCATTTTCTAAGGTGTTTTGTGCCCCCAAGGGAGCCTTCAAGTAATTTTGTAACCATGTAAGAGTCAAGGCTGAAGTTAAAAAAAAGATTGCAAAAGCAGATTTTATTAGCCACATAAGAACTCATAAAGAATAGGCATTGTTTTGCAGTAACTGTGTGTGAGAATGTTTCTATTTTTAGGTTTAAAAAAGGTTGGATGCAATTGGAAACACATTTATCTCACACATAGCAGTCATGTGTGCTGCACAATGTAATGCGAAACCTCCCTCTTCACATATATTGCGTCTGTACAGTTGAGCTTTATCGTAAATCACTTACAGTTAAAGTAGGAGATTGTATTTTTCTTTAGTTTTTCATCCCTAGACATTCAGGGGTTTCCTTTTATCAGATTTAAGCTAATCAAAAAAAGCTCTGAACTACAAGGTTACATGCCTCTTCAGGGTGATTTTGAGATAAACTCTACAAAGAAAGAAAGTTGTTTCTGCTTACTAAGCAGGCAGAAGAGACACACAGATAAGGAAACAATAATGGCGCATAGTCATCAGATGCTGTTGTCAGATGTTTTCGCATTTTCTCTGAATTGGTCGGGAAAGTCCTATCATGCTACAATGATGTGACAGTGAGGGTGTTGTGTTTCCTTGCTCTCACATCCATGAATTGTCTTGGTTTTCGATTTTATCTGCTGACAGCAGGTACTGAGGTGAAGGTTGATGTCTCTGGATTGAACCAACATTAGCTTACAGTATATTCAAAATATTCAAAATATGTCCCTCCCAGTATGAGTGAACAAAAACATCCAGGCCAAACAACCACTCTGACACAATCCAAAATAACAGACTTCGACATTTCATGAGCTGAGGTATGATCCTTGTACGTGGTTCTCTTTTCTATCTTGTACATGGTTCTATTTTCCTATCTCCAAGTCTGTTGTTACGCAAGTCATACACTACAAATTACATGTTAAAATAATATATATATATATATACATATATATGTATTTTACATATTCTGTTATTTGCTTTCCAAGAGTTAGCCTACATGAGAAGATTAATTTAACTTTTTCAATTTTACGCCTAATATGAGGCTTGAGCTGGCAGATGATAAGCTTGGCCGTCTCTTTCTGAGGCTAACAAAATCAGTCCAATAACACAGCTGAAGCCCAATATAAAATGTTATATTTAACCTTGGTTGCACAAAATGTACAAAAGCCAAAGTACAAAGTTTAAAAGCATGTTTTGGATTCACGGATGGTTATATGCAGGATTGTGTAACCCAGACAGAGAGAGGCTATAGCTTTCTTTATCAAGCTAATCGCCTGCTTGCGTTTAGCTTCATCTTTAAAGACCTACCTCACCGTTGGAAATATGAAGGTGTATTGAACTCCGAGATCCTCTGTAGTATACATGTGTACATTTTTTAGAAATCGGTTAATCCTAGCCTGAGAAAAGGCAGAAAGAGTGTTTTATGGTCTCACTGTCTAACCCTACATTTTTCCATGTGTGACATCACACATGGGAACAAGAAGACTGAGGAAAGACTGAGGGAAGAAAAACCTCATTCACTATATTATAATAGCGATTTTATAATGATAGAACACCGGTTCCGTATGGGTGAAGTATTCCTTTAACAATGAATTAGATACATGATATGTGTATTTTGGCGTTTTGTTGTGTTTTTTCATGTTTACTTTCACATTTGTCTTTTTACATTGTTTCTGTCTTAATTGTATTTTGTATGTAGCTTTTCTTATCTTATCTAATCTTACATAAATGTTCAGTGAAGGAAGGTTTTCACAATGCAAAGTGTAGGAATTCACTTCCTGTGTTCACAAATCACAGGCCAATTGTATATCACTCTCTCTCTCTCTCTCTCTCTCTCTCTCTCTCTCTCTCTCTCTCTGTTGCATTCCATTGATCTGTCATGGGAAGAATAACTCATCTAAAGCAGCCCATAAAGCCATTTGTGTGTGCGTGGGTTGGTGTGCATCCTTGCATGTGTGTGTCTGTGTGTCTGTCTTTCTCTCTAGGGTTAGGTAACGTCTTAGTTATAGTAATAGGCACTGTCTGTCTAGGCTAATGCGACTTTCTTTTGATGCAACGTGACGTTGTACGGTGGCGCTGAGCATTCAGCAAATAAAAACAAATCTCTCACCTTATCTAGCAAATAGGGGGAAAAATCATTATGTCGTAATTACGAAATCTTTTCTCATAATTACGAGATCCTGATGTCGTAATTATGAGATCCTGGTGTGCTAATTGCTAGATAAGGTGTGAAACTATTTTTTATTTGCTGAATGCTCAGCGCCACCGTAGCTTTGTTCCAAAAGGAAGAAGAAAAAACAGTGAGGATTCCAAAAACAGCATGGAACATCTGAAGTCTCTGACATCCTCTGCGCACTTCTATGGATCTCTACAGGAGTTCATTCTTTCCCATGTGCACTCCATCTAAGTATTTCATTTCGCGCGGAAAAGCAATGGGTCATATAGTATAAACAAGAACAGATGTTATCATCCCTCACTTCAAGCTCCATAAAGCTTCTTTTCCGGTAACACTTTACAATAAGGTACACAAAAAAAGAGTAGTTACTATTTTAAAAAGGGTAGTTTACCTTTCAAAAAGGTAAATTTACCTTTTAAAAAGGTAAGTTTACCTTTTTAAAAGGTAAACTTTGACATTCACACACACATGTCAAAAGGTAAGTTTGACATGTTGAGCAAACACACAACCAATTTGTCTTAACACATCTTCAGGGCTGCAGGATGCTGTGTCTTGTCTAACAGAAGAGAGGTGGGAGGTCTTTAAAAAGGGCTGTCAGTCAGCTAAAACAGTTAGTCTGGATTTGAACTCACTGTGTGCAGCAGGAGTACATCAGGCAATGCATTGAAGGACAGCGCCATATAACGAAGACGTGTCAAATCAACAGCAAATTTCTTTCTGTGGAGCGGAACTGAATATATGAAAAGGATTTATTTGCTTCAATGTGTCTGACTAAGGAGTCTGGTGTTTTCCATTGTCAAACAAGTACCAGATGACCATCCTTGTGTCAACCCTGATTCAGAGCAAAGCTAAGGTAGGTGAGAACTTTTCTATAATCATTACTAAAAATGAATCAACAAATAACCTCAGAAGAAGTGTAGAACATGCTTGCGTTACTTTCCTGACCTACATAGAGATATCAAAGAGAGCATGAAGAAAAAAAATCATGTGACAGATTACATTTGCATCATGTGCTCCTGCATTTGCTACATACCCATCACATTAATAGTCATTTTTATTAGATTACATTAATTGGATTATGTTTTATCAATCAAGTGGGTTCCTGTTGACAATCAGTGGCAGCCCTGAGCGTCTTTCAGCTCACAATAAGTATATTGTTTTACTTTGAGGATCACTCTTTTTGTCTCCTGTGTTTCAAATAAGATTCATGGTAAATCCTGACACAGAACCTTTGCAGGGACTGCATGAAGTTTATGAAGCCCGAAAGAGTTAAACTCCACAGCTCAGCGTTATATGAGGAACAGGCAACAAAGAATTACTTCTCTAGTGGCTTCAAAACATGTGTTTGTGTCCTAATATATCTCAGAAGTTGAAAAGCAATAGATAAATCATGTTGTATTGTTTCAGTTCAGTGTTTAACGGGCAACTGTCTTGACTGTTTGTTGCAAAAGCTGCATCAAAGTCCCAGGTCAAGTGAGTTAAAGGGATAATTATCTAGAAATACCCGTCATTGCAAGCATCTTGACAGCGATGTGAGAAACATATTTTTATGTTACATTAGCCAAAAGGTGCTTGGTAGCAGACATCATCAGAGTTTGTGTATGACAATCTTCCAAGCCATGGTACATGGCACTATATGACCATAAGTGGATCTTATTCAACATCAGGCAAGGTTCCTCTGAGGTCACACACACAGTTTAATAGCGGACACTGGTAGTGTGGTAAGAACAACCTGATACTCTTTCGTGACCCATATTTTAGAAGATAAACTTAAAAGAACAATAATGTGCAATGTCGGAAAGGAATGCTGTTGTTACTGTAAGTGAGCCTGTACTTTGTCGTACATTGTAAAGTATATTTTGGAGGTGAAATGTATTTGATGCACGATAGGCCCTCATACTGTTAATGGCAAAAATGAAGGGGGGGGGGGGGATTCCATTTAAATTGAGGATTAATACAATTCTAAGTAAACTCTCTTATGAAGAAAAGAGTATCCAGGGTCCGGGGGGAAAACTGTATCAGAGAGAGACTGCTGTGTGTAGTGTATTCATATTAATAGGTAGAGATAATATAAAGATTTGTAATTATGCCATTATGCTAATACATAAACTCCTTAAGCATAGTCGATTTAAGATTTCCATCTGAGAAAGTCAATGTATGTGTCAGCTTGCCCTTGAAGACTTGAGCGATGTGAAAGTAATGCATAGTTGTTTCAGTTGCAGGTAAAGTGTCTGTGTGTGCTTATGTTACTGAGCTTCCCTCTGACTATGGCTGAGGTCCCAGGTCCATGCAGACACTCCATCTCTAGGGAGCACTTACGGACAGTCAGGCATCTGGTAGGTGTTGAAACATATCTGGAAACAATGTGTTCATCCTCATTCATTTGGGCCCGTGCTGAAATCTCCCTGTTGTTGTTGCTGCAGATGGACAACCAGCTCAGAAGTGGGTGCTCGATAACCTACACATTCATAGAACAGAGAAGTCTGGTAAGATAACATTTGTTTTAATGGGCTGCTTCCTAATGTAGCTTTGGATTCAATATCTCCATTGCATTAATCTGGCTTTTGGGGTTTACCAACTCGTGTTCTGATATCCCACAGAGCAAATGTTGCTTTGTTAAAGCTGCTTTACCCTGGGTCCTGGAGCTCCTTACCACCCACTTCAAATATAGCCGGGGTTCAGTCAACGATGGCTACGTTCAGTCCCTGAGAGCGCTTATCCTCAACATCTACTCTCAGAAATGTGTGCCTCAGATTAATGAAGAGGTTGAGGTGAGTGCGCTTCTGAGTGGTGTACTTGCTGCCTGTTTCCCAAGACTGATTGATTGATTGGTTGATTGATTGATTGGTTGGTTGATTGATTGATTGATTGATTCAATTTATTTAAGACATATCATAATTACAAAACAAAATGAAAAGCATGAAAGTACAAAAAATGTTGTTCAAATGATTTCACAAAAAAAAAAAAAAAATCTTGGAATTTGCCACAGGATAAGCCAGAGGGTTTTGAGATGCTCTACAGAAGGTCTCCTTTAGAGGCACTGCAGAGGGCTTCAGAGGTGCTGTCTGTCTACTGGGAGCTGGTGACGATGAGCAAGGCACCCATAGACTGGAGATGTCAGCAGGAATACACGGAAGAAACATTTGCCTCTACCACAGAGATGGCCACAGAGATGGCCACAGAGATGGCCACAGAGATGGTCACAGAGATGGTCACAGAATCACCCACGCTACATTTTACAGGTGGGAATCCCGATCTGCTGGAAAATTCTGCTGAGGAATTACGAAGGGATGGGATCACAAATTCACTTGACTTGACCTTTTTTGCAGAAAGCTATGATCAGGACTCAGTGAAGGCTTCGTACAGAAGACCAGAGAGAGACCTGTACAAGCTCGGCTTCATCATAGCCTCCATCTGTGGAGGACTGCTGTTCATACTTACACTCTACTGTCTCATCACACAAAAGGTAACAGCGCTTCTGTTTTGTTTCCTGAATCATGTGTGCCGGATTAAAGTCTGAAATGCATTCCAGTCACAGCAACTTGACTGTGTTCTCTGCGGCGCTCCCTCACTGGTAAATACTGAGCATAACAGAGAAAGGTGGATGCTGGACTTGCTGTTTTGAGAGCAGACATGCTAATCTAAAGCAGCACATGCACAAAAGTGAGCAAATGCATGTAAGTGCATTAATGCTCTCACTCCTATTGAATACCTCGTCGTGCCATTGGCTATTATTTCAGTTAATGCATTGTTTGTCTCAGAGCAGTAGTAGTAGCAGCAGATCTTAAACTGGCTGAGGCTCACCTCCACAATTGTCTTCATTCATTACGTCTCAATAAAGTCCTTAACATAATTTATTTAAACAACACTATTTCACAAAATAAATCATAATTTTGGTTTTAATTTGTCAGTTATGTAAGCTATATTTCCTATCTATATCCTCATGTGGCTTAAATGTGTTCTGTATATGGCCAGTCTTGCATCTAGGAGCATTAGGCAACCACAGCGAAGTCCTTAGGGACCAACTCTAATTCTGAGGCCAGAGCTTGAGTTAATCAATTGTTCATGCATGTACTAGAAATGTATGGATATAAAAGGTTTGATGTATGCATTCATATGCAACATAATAGTCCTTCACGATTTGCATGCTTGATGTTTGAATTCGAGTTCAAACTATACTAGAACTAAGGGAGGCTCATGCCAGTGGCTTTCAATTTAATCTGAGCTCCACATGAGTTATTGAATGGTAAACAAATTGCTCTATTTATATTAGTATAGGGCCCTTTAAATTACATTGTTTGGCCACATAGGCAGTTCTACGGGAAAATTAGTGCACTAATAGGGCTAAGTTGAAACTGGTTTCAATATTGTGTTTGGCTTAATATCAGACGGACAATTACGTTTTCAGAAGGCTGGCTGAATCAGCGATGTATCAACCACCTGGTAGCAAGGCAATGTTTGCCATTGGTGAGTCCCAGTGTTTTGGACACCAAATGAAAAGGTGCACCATATTTTGCAGTTGATTCATTTAAATGAGTAAGGGGAAGATACATTCGCTTCTGGTCATGAAATGAACGAAAAAATTCTGTCCCCTAAGGGGGGCATGACAGAAAATAATTGAGAATCACTGCCCTAAGCAGAATTTGATTAGGGGGGCCCCCCTCCAATGTTAGCGCTGCCCAAATCATTGACTATTGTTAAATGCCATTCAGACACCCAGTGTTTTCTGCTATTGCCTCCAATGTCCAGCTGGGTGAAAATAGTAGCCAGCCGAGATCCCGACCCTCCTAGGAGGGCCCGGGGGTATGGCCCCCCTGGGAGTTTTTTTTTTTACTTTTTAAAGTGAAATGCATGAATCTGGCGCACTTTGAGAGGAAAATTAGGAGGCTTAATCTGAAGAATTTTGTATGAAAAAATAATTTGGAGACACTGTGTCGGATGAATTAGAAGCTATTGAAGAAGGACACATGGATTTTCCATAATAATATTAATTTAAAATGAAATAATATGCAGGGTCCTCTGGGGTGGGCTTCGTGCTCTTTTTCTTTATGGGACATATTTCTCTGTAATATAATGAATGCATTTAAATGATTTAAAAATTAAAATGGCCATATTACATGATGTTTTTAAAATTTGCCGCGGGCCAATCAATCAGTTTTGACACCCCTGTACTAGGGGTCAACTAAAAAAAATTAAAAGGGCCATATTACATTAACTTTTAAAATCAGCCGCGGGCCAATAAAAAGCGGGCCGCGGGCCGTAATTTGGACACCCATGCTCTAAAACATCATCTGTGTGTGCTCAGTGAGAATGTGTGACCTCAGTGTGAGTTTGTGTCAGTTGCTGTAAGAACTTTTCATTGTAAAACCTGCATTAGCCAATATAAGTTTTATGTCATTCTGATGCATGCACATTTACAGTACTTTTGTAGAGCTCTGAGCCAAACGAGCTGTGAAATTACTGTATGCATCTGGTCTATTACATTTTCTCAGTTTGTGTTCACAAAGAAATCCTGCCAGGTCAAACAAAGAAATCTGTTCAGTTGGGACAAAGTTGACCAATGGCCAATGTTTTTTGAGGCTTTGTTGTTGCCTAATCTTTATGTCGTAAAAAGCTAAGACCTGTGGGAGGGTTTATTTCCAATGTTAAAACTTTACCGTAGCTAATATCTGCTTGAAGGTCCAAAGAGAAGCAAAACACACAGCTCTTATTAGTACTCAGAGCCAAACAAACCATCTCTTTCAGAAGACCTGGAATTCCCATCACATCTGCACACTGGGGAACAGTGTGCCAAAAGACATGATTAATTTCGGCTACGACCCAGGCTGGGTCACCTCCCGCAGTTGAGAGCAAGGATATAGCTTTGTTTGTCTCCACAGGAGAAACATAATAATGAAAACATTTAATTCCCTGGGACTTTGAAGTGATACTCTACATTAAATGTATCTTCTTACTGTGAAAAGCGCACCTGCTGTAAGTTTGGAATACTTTTGAGTTTACTCAAGGAGGTCCATAGGCTGTGGTTCAGCTTGTTATTAGAGCAGTTCCAATGGATACCACTCATAATAAATGTGTTTTGGAGCGAAATAATGTTATTAACCTTTTCACATCTTAAAGTTTTACCGTCTCCTGCCCTGAAAATTGTGTGTTGAAACTCATATTTATTTGCCAAAATACAGCGACATACTTTTTGACATTCGCCTGCCTCCTATTCAGTCATCAGTCAGAACTCTAGCTGACTATTTGCAAATGACGTAGTTGCTCAAATAATATATGCCTATTGGTTGTATTTCATGATTTATTTTCTTCCCCCGAAACAGAAAACTCACAACCCTCACAGATCAAGATCAGGTACAAACTCAAGGTAAGAAAATACTGAACTACAGTGCGTTCCAAATTATTATGCAAATTATATTTTTCTCAGATTTTCCTAAATAGTCGATACAAATGACAGTCAGTATAATTTTCAAGTCATCAACCGTTAGAGTATGATTCAGATTTTATTGAACAAACCTCCCAATGATAACAGTATTTTTTTCAAAAATAAAAAACTCAAAATGCACCGTTCCAAATTATTATGCACAACAGAGTTTCAAAACATTTTGAAGGTTGTAAAGAACTAAAAATGGTCATTTGTTGAATTAGCAGAATGTGGAGGTCATATTTAGTGAAATCAAAAGCTATTTCAATCAAAAACATCTTAACAGGCCAAGTTACATGTCAACATAGGACCCCCTCTTTGATATCACCTTCACAATTCTTGCATCCATTGAACTTGTGAGTTTTTGGAGAGTTTCTGCTTGAATATCTTTGCAGGATGCCAGCATAGCCTCCCATAACTGCTGTTTTGATGTGAACTGCCTCCCAACCTCATAGATCTTTTGCTCGAGGATGCTCCAAAGGTTCTCAATAGGGTTGAGGTCAGGGGAAGATGGGGCCACATCATGAGGTTCTCTCCTTTTATGCCCATAGCAGCCAATGACACAGAGGTATTCTTTGCTGCATGAGATGGTGCATTGTCATTTATGAAGATGATTTTACTACGGAAGGCACGGTACTTCTTTTTGTACCACGGAAGAAAGTGGTCAGTCAGAAACTCAACATACTTTGCCGAGGTCATTTTCACACCGTCAGGGACCCTAAAGGGGCCTACCAGCTCTCTCCCCATGATTCCGTCCCAAAACATGACTCCACCACCTCCTTGCTGACGTCGCAGCCTTGTTGGGACATGGTGGCCATTCACCAAGCATCCACTACTCCATCCATCTGGACCATCCAGGGTTGCACAGCACTCATCAGTAAACAAGACTGTTTGAAAATTAGTCTTCATGTATTTCTGAGCCCAGTGCAACCGTTTCTGCTTGTGAGCATTGTTTAGGGGTGGCCGAATAGGAATTATGCACAGCTGCAAACCTCTGGAGGATCCTACACCTTGAGGTTTGCGGGACTCCAGTTGCACCAGCGGCTTCAAATACCTGTCTGCTGCTTTGTAATGGCATTTTAGCAGCTGCTCTCCAATGAATTTGTCTGGCAGAAATCTTCCTCATTATGCCTTAATCTGCACGAACCCGTTGGTGCTCTGAATCAGCCACAAAACTCTTCACAGTGCGATGATCACGCTTCAGTTTCTTTGAAATATCTATTCAGAATCAGAATCAGCTTTATTGGCCAGGTTTGCGTAAACAAACAAGGAATTTGACTTCAGCAACCATTGCTCTCCAAGTACAACATTCACTAAAAACTAAAACATTAAAAATACTGTTAAGTAAACAATATTACAAATGAACAAAAACTAATACACAACAACAATTCAAGAGATGGAAGAAATGGTGCAATCAGTCAGTTAGTGATTAAGAATGAAATAAAAATTAAAATATATATATATATACGCCACGGTATATATACACGGTCAGATTTAAGATTACAAAATAAATATAAAAATATAAGTACAGTGCAAGGCAGATCAGTGCAGAGGTAGTGTTAACAATATTTGAGTTTGAAAATATACATGAGGTACATCACAATTGTTAATGGACCTTCAGCGACAGGATGTGGGAGTTCTGAGAGTTCAACAGAGTGGTTGCGTTCCGAATCGCATACTCTTTCTTTTTTCTATTCTACATACTACATCCGACGATAAAAAGAATCTAGTTAGGATGCAGTAGGCATACTATCGGGACATACTTTACTCTCTTATTTCATCATAACATTGCTCCTTGATCTTGCCTCTTGCTTTTATATCCGTCGCATCCCCGTTTGTTTTCATATGAAGGCTTCGTCGATGTTACATCACTTCACGTGCGCACTGGATTGTGGGTCAGAATCGCCCAAATAGGATGCACTTTTCAACACTAACAATCTTGGCCGCATGAAGTAGGTCATCCAGGTACTTCTAACCATCCTAAATCTGGCCACAAGAATCGGGACATCCTAAATCTTTTTTCTACATACTATATAGTAGAAAGTATGCGATTCGGAACGCAACCAGTGACTACTTGGGGAAAGAAGCTGTCTTTGTGTCGGCTGGTTTTGGCAGGCAGTGCCCTGTATCGCCTACCAGAGGGGAGGAGGTTGAACAGAGTATGACCAGGATGTGAGGGGTCTACTGAGATTTTAACTGCCCTTTTCCTGACCCTGGACTGTTTTCATACCTTGTCCATGGTATTACACTATTTGACGCTTTCGGCAGCAGAGAGATCCTTTTTCTTTCCCATATTGCATGAAACATGTGGCCTGCTTAATAATGTGGAACGCCCTTCTTAAGTAGATTTCCTTTGATCGGGCTCACATGGCAAACTAATTATCACAGATGTATAAGATTGATTTCAATGATCCAAGGCGTCCTGAGACACAATATCATACATGAGATTAATTGAAAAACAAAACATTAAATGTTTATGACACTCCAATCCAATTTGCATAATAATTTGGAACACAGTGTATAAATTCAATGAATAATGTCAAATGGATTGAACTCATCCTAATGCATACCGTTGTCATCTGGATGACAGAGTAGAAGGGATGGGAGGAGGGAGAGACGTGCAGGTCATAGAGATCGGGCCACAGTAAAGTGAGTATCCTTTTAATGGGTTAGGTGGTGAAACTTGACTTCTTGAACAAACACTCATGTGGGCCTCAATTGATAGACTGCAGTGCACATACATCATGTGTTTTTTGCCCCCTCTTAGGCAAAAAAAGAAACATCACAGCAGCAGCAGCGGACGGAGCACTTGTGAAGCTGTAAATTTCATCCATCATGAACAAGTTTTCATATCTGTACTGTGTGTGTTCTGTATCATGCACACTTATTTAATCAGAAGCTTTGCTTTGACTGAGCGCAAAGATGGACCTTATTTGGAATAATATGCTATGTATATTATGTTTATTTCAGATATCTTTTCAAGTTTGCAAAAAAGTTTTATTTTTACACTAGTTATGTATGTTGAATAATGTGTATACATTTTCCAGAACTTGTAATATTACACTCCGACAATAATTATTTTTATTTATCTGACTCTATTCAATCACTGTACTGATAATAAAAGTTAAATCCTTACCAAATCAGACATATGTTCTCTAGCTGCCCATCTACCAGTGCATTCATATACGAGCCCTGTGAAATAACATTTTAAGAGCAGGTCAAGACTTTATTAAAGGATTAAGGTCCATTTATAATCTAAATTCTGTTTGACTAAACGCTCTTTATGAGGTGTCAAAAATGCTGTTATTTTTGACAAAACACTCTTTCCCACTGCTTTGGAAAGCACTTTACTTCCCCTCATTATTAGACTTGCATATCCAGTTTTATATCATAACAGTATGATTGTTTTTTAAAGACTATGGAGATTATACTGCTATTGGTCACACACTGAGCTGTTTTTATTTTCAGATAGAGAAATAATCCAGATAGAAATAACAACATTTCACTGCACATACTGTATGAGCCTGTGACAAATAAAGTATTTTGAATCTTTTGAACCAGTTGCTGCTGCAGCTTCACAGGTGGCATCTTCATTGTGCAATACGTGACGGGATTTGCTGGGAATAACGTGCTATTATACAGTATACTCATATGCATGCTTGACATTTTACCATAACTGGGTGGTTGTGGCAAATAACATAATACTATGAAGGGAGAGAGAGAGAGAGAGTCTGTGTGTGTGTATGTGTGTGTGTGTGTGTGTGTGTGTGTGTGTGTGTGTGCGTGTGTGTGTGTGTGTGTGTGTGTGTGTGTGTGTGTGTGTGTGTGTGTGTCTGTGTGTGTGTGTGTGTGTGTGTGTGTGTGTGTGTGTGTGTGTGTGTGTGTGTGTGTGTGTGTGTGTGTGTGTGTGTGTGTGTGTCAGGAGCCGCATCAGCCATCTTGACAAAACATTTCCACATGTGATCATGTGCAAATGTGCTGGCTTCAATTTTGTTTTTAGGGAACAACTGAGGAAAGAAATAAGAAACAGCCCCACCCAACTGACCCTGCAGAAACCATGTGCAGCCTCCAATACAACATGATCTATATAACACACTTAATATAGAGGCTACCGCTTATCAACGTGCAAGCCTCTGATGCATTGGCAGAAGTTCATTCTTTACCCCATGACAAAGCTCCATTACAGAACAAGGAAAGTATTCCTTTAACTTAATTCAGTGCCTTTCTGTGGATGATTAAAGGCAGCTGCTGGACATGAAAAGGCAAGTTGTCCTCAACAATAAACATGTGGGAACTGCAGAAGACCAGTTAGAAATGTCAAGTTTCCCTTTTTCTCTCTCTAGACTTGTTGCCTCTATGGCCTTAAAATTGAAGGAAAGAAAACAGGTTGCTGCTAAAAATGCATCACTGTCAGCATTTATGGGGGGAAAATAACAAAATAATAAATTAATTCTTAGATGAAAGATTCTATTCACACAATATTATATAATTCATAGCTTCCTGGCTAAGTGGATACAAACTGAATGATCGCCAATTCTCCTGTTACAAAACCTGACATTGGCTTCTCCCCAAAAAGTTTATATAAAATCACAAAAAGCTAGTTAACAGTTACAACAATAAGAGTTATAAAAATCTTAACCAACACATAAGTATCTTGCATGTTTTTCACTCTTTAATTGTATATTAAAACAAATATGAAGTATTTAAAGTGAAAGTATCCATTAGATGTAACATCTAGCACAATCAAACTTTACATATTAAATGTACGGGACTGTAAATATGTAAGAATATTATACCATATCATAAATTATAATGATAAGAATCACTGCTGCTCTACCTGCTGTTTTATCACCTCGTGCCACATGGTGGAGGCAAAGGTCACCTGCTCCTCACCCTCATGAATGACAGTTGTGTGCTATAACTTTCCCAGAGATGACACAGGCAGAACTTTTTCTCAACAGCTACAGCATATGTATACTTTGGGTGGATTTTTGCCAGGTTACTGGAATTGATAATCAAATTAGTTTGTTCTCATCACTCTTCTGCATTAATGAATATACAACTGGTGTACTTCTCCGTTTGACTAATAGTGTTTTTAGTCATTTGTAACAATAAAAGTATTTAAATTTTTTAAATAATTTAAACAATACATTATCTAAAAGTGGACTGTGAAAAATGCATGGTAAATATAAAGTGGCTGTTGACAAGGGGATGTATATGGGTGTTATGGTTGGAGCAAAACCATGGATGAGTTGAGACAAATTGAAGCACTACACATCAATAGAGGCAACATGCCGCAAACAGTAGGCAGCTTCAGCCGGAATGTCTTTGGCACTGATCTCATTGGCGTCCAAACGCAGCATTCTCAGCTTGGAGAAGTTTATCATGTTGATTGCGCTGCAGAAACTGCTCAGGGAGAACTCTGAAAGAAACAACAAGGGGGGAAAACTTGAAGTGAGTTGAGGACAGCTTAATACTCCTACTAGGACATTAAATATGTCTCTGCTGGAGGGCCGGAGTCAGTTCCCTCACTGATGCACTTGCATTATTCATGAAATTGTTGGATTGGATCCACATGGCTGAATGCACTTTTTGTAATTGGCTTCAGATAAAGGGAAACGTTCTCCTTTATCCTGTTTTAATGCACCTGTGTAACTGTTGAATTGGATTTTGTATACGTTTTTCTTTTAAAGTTTGGGTTGTTTGCTCAGTAGAAGGGCATAGTTTTAAAGACTGATACACACAGTTTGAAAATCCTGATTCGGCAGTCATCTAGTATTGATAAATGTCCCTGCTGCATGCTTAGTCCCCAGCCCCAATGTGATGTGCATTGTTATATCATTGCAGAGCGTGGCCAAAGAGCGACAAAACCAACTTAAAAAAATGGAGACAAGAGAAGTTTGAGGGTGTATTCACACATGCCGTGTTTAGTTCGGTTGAAACGAACTCAGATGCAGATTCTGCCTTCGGTGCGCATCTTTCAGGCAGGTGTGAATACAGCAATCGCACTCGGGTGCGGACCAAACAAACGCTCCGAGACCCAGCTGAAGAGGTAGTCTCGGTGCGTTTCCAAACGCACTCTGCTGCAGTTCGTTTGTGGTGAGAATTTGTTCGGACTCGATCCGACCCAAATGCAGGAGGCACTGTGCCTTTTCTTTCTTTTCTTTTTTAATAAATAGCCGTCAGCTTCACATTATGGGAAAGTGTTGTTGTCGCCATTGTTAGGAAGATTAGTTGTGGTTTGACCGGGAGCCCAGAACAATATATTACATTTGATTGAGAGGACGCGTAAATCAGATGAAGGAGAGGGTAGCGTCTCCCGCACAGTGCCAACAGGTTCACGCTGCGCAAGAAGTGTGTGTTTTTATTTTGCTCCCCATGTACGGGACCGTCAATACTGACCCCGTGTCAGTTTGGAGCTGAACTGCGCCGACCCAGCTGATACACAGCTTAATCAGCTGAGTGTCAGCTTGAGCCTATTCTTCTTGCGTGACGCGCGTCCAGCACCAAAAATACAGTAAAAATTATGTTTCACATCGTAGGATACAAGCCACATAACGTGGCATTGACATAGGGCTACACATTATAACCATATGAAACAACAATAATTTGATGTTTTTCCTCTTTATTTATATGTTAGATGTAGGCCCTTTTATTATTTTTAGCCCTATATTATATCAATGATATATATTTCGCAGTTTTAACTTCGTGCTTCCTGTTTCTCTCCACCCCAGAATGTCTGTCCAATGAATGAATGACCTCAGATCACGTGTGGTTTTGCTTCGTAATGCTGGTTCACTTGCAAAAGGGGCAATATGAAAGTGGACCACACCAAACAAAAAAAATCAAAAATCTATTTGGTCTGGACCAAAGCAAGTGCACTAGCGGACTTTCCCAGTGTGAATACACCCTGAGGAGGTTGACCTCAATAATGGATAGAGGCTGGAGGATGCTATGCTTTGAAATAAAGTTGGATGGTGCTTTGGAAAACAAGACAGCAAAACAGCATATGCACGAACTGGTGGCGTGTCTGAACTATGGGGACGGATTTAATAGTTGAGCTCACTTAAGGACACAAAATTGGATAATAAGATCAGCCTCCTTAAAGTCAAATACCAGTTACTTCCTTCTTGCTTGGAGTTTATTCTGTTGTCGATTTTTGCCCAATCCATTTGGTGGTGTTGGGGAGTTTCAAAAGAATACATTTACCACACACATTTGTGCCATTAAGAAAATGTGAGATTTATAACTGTGTAAGTAGCAATCAATGGGTGTCCTGCTGTGCCAAAGATCTTGACTATAAAAGTGAAGTAGCATCTCTTAAAGACAATTTTTGGGCATTGGCATGAAAGTAGCTTTTCTTGTTCCTGATTTTAAATAAAAGGAAATGGTCCGGAAAAAAAGCGACAAAACTGACAAAAGTGATGAAAACTATAATTAAACATTCAACTCAACTTTTAACAGTTGAAGACTGTAGTTTCATATCACAAGATTATACTTAAAAATATATTTTGTTCACATCACATTACAGTTCTTAGTGGTACAGTAAACATGACTTTTATGTTTCCTTTAAATATTTAAAGGTGGAGTCAGCGATTTTGATTCATGTAAAAATTATTTTTTGTCAAAATCAGTGGATAACTCCTCACGATCTGCTACCTGTCTGTACAGTGTGTGCGCTGGAAAAAAATTCAGTGTTAATACACAGCCTAGGCTCTGTAAACTGGTGGCTGTGGTGAAATGGGTAGGGTGGCCGACCCTCAACTACAGGGTAGGTGGTTCGATCCCCTGTATCCCCGCCACATGTCGAAGTGTCCCTGAGAAAGACACTGAAACCTAAATTACTACTCCGCTGCAGACCCTGCGCAATGACCCCCTTCAGTTCGACTGCATGTGTATGTTAGAGATGTATAGGAGGAGATAGTGAAAATTACATTTTGACAGTGTGTGACTTACCTTACATGTGTGTTAATTGACAAATAAAAACTTAGATTAAGATTAGTGTAAAGAAAGGATGTAATTAAAGGGGACCCAACCTTGGCTAGCAACATACCAATTTACAGAGCCTGGACTTTGTATTAACACTGGATTTGGAAGTGCACACACTCTATGGACAGGTAGCGGATCGTGACGAGATATTCACTGATTTTGACAAAACGTAATTTTGACAAATAGCATTCTCGAGCATCGCTGACTCCACCTTTAAGTAACCAAAACATTTCAAAAATCCTCACAAAGAGGTGTTCATACCTTTGATCTTATTGGCTTGTAAATAAAGGTATTCCAAGTTCCTATTCACAACTGGGATTTTCTCCAGTTTATTGAAAGAAAGGTCAAGCTCAACCAGTGTGCTGACATTGAACACATTGGATGGAAGTCCTTTATCTGTTAGTTTGTTGTGAGCCAACCGGACAAACTGCAGTTTGGGAAGCATGGTGAAGAAGCCGGCCGGCACACTCCCTATGTTATTAGAGTCCAAATAGAGCTGTTGCAGCCTCTCAGGGAGTTGCTCTGGGATACTCTTTAGCCTGTTTTTCCTCATATCCAGCACAGTCAGGGACTTCAGTCCCTTGAACACACCTCCAACATCCTCTATGGCATTTGCTTGGAGCTGAAGGGTGGTGAGTTCGGCCATCCCCTTGAACCAGTTGGGGAATTTTGAGATCTTGTTGTGACCGAGTCGCAGGTCCTTGATGGATGTGGGCAAGTTGGAAGGCACGCGTGTCAGCTCATTGTGATCCAATAGGAGCCGGTCAAGGTTCTTCAGCTTACTGAAGACATTCTTTCCGATCTTGTCTGACTGGAGCTGGTTGTTGAACAGCGCAACCCAGATCAAGTCAGTGGCATTGTCAAACACCCCGTCCTGGATGCCTGTGATCTGGTTACGCTGCAGGTAGACATACTTAATATGTGAGGGGACGTAGGGAACATGCTGAAGCTTGCGGTTGTGACAGAACATAGCTGTGGGGTAGGCTGAGGGGCAGTCGCACTCCAGGGGGCAGTCCATGTCCTCGGCCTGCCAGGGGACATGTCGCCAACGCCCTCGCAGATGGGACAGCCAGTGCCACTGGCTGTGATACTGGCTGATGCTAAGATCCACTAGTCCCATTATGAGGAGGAGCACTGCTGTCTGCATGATCACTGATGGAAAACCAGGGCAGAAAAATATAGCCTATATTATAAAGTTGAAATAAAGTAAAATTACATATAAGCCAACCACAAATCTGTCATAAACAAGTAAAAGGTACATGTTTTAACGCTGGTTCAGTAATTTAAGACAGATCTAATTGTCTGCTCCACTCTTTAAATGTACAGTGTTACAGTTTACCTACTCGGTTGGTTGATCAGAGATGATGCCTCCTCGCTTGCTCACGTTGCACTTGTCTTTCTCAGACTGAGTGGAATATGTTTTTGTAGAAGGTTAAATATCCCCCCCCCCCTTCCCTCTGCATATCTGCAGCCCCAGCCCTATAGACACCCACTCTCATTAAGGCACTTGCATTCTCCACTAGCATGTTGAACCTATACAAAATATCACCTGCAGCCATGTCAGTATCAATCCCATCTGTGAACTGGCACTCACATCTGCTTTTTAACAGCCTTGTTTTCCCTTACTATGTCATACCTTATCATTAGCAAAGCCACGTCAAGTCTGACTCGCAGTTTATTGTTGGATGGCGGAAATTTTGCTGATGGTGGAGGATCATGGTATAGACAATTAAATTAACCAGACTAGGCACTGTAATTAGTGGAGTGCATTTTCTTTGTTAAAAAATGCATCATTGTTAAAGTTTATGATTGTACTCTTAAGTTGAACATGTTTTTTTTGTCTATGTTTCAACATGTACAGAGCCTGACGACCCTGTTATTTGTTCAAAATCATCCACCTAGAACATTTTTTTCTTTCCGTGTCTGTTCATGCCTTCTAAAGGTGCACAATACCTTCTTCAATTACAGTGCTCAAGCTGTGGAGAAAGTAGAAATATGTGTGTGCTGGCGCCTGCAGATAGCAGAGCCCCATCATCCGTCAGATTGTCTTTCCGAATGGGCCTTGCATTTGATGTAATCAGAGCAGGAAAACTTAATAAAAGATTTCATGGATTAGGTTTTGCCCCCACTCCACTCCCACCAATATTTGAGGAGGCAAAGAAAACAAGATCGCTTGAGGATACACATTTGGGACACTTTTGCATGAACATTTTTTTTTGTCACAAACTTATCAGTGCAAAAACAACCTTATGTATAAAACTAAGCCCAAATAAGTAATACTTTAGGTTATTATAAAGGTAAATAAATATCCACAACTATTAATCTCATTAGCCCTTTTCATGACAAAACATTTTGCCAACAGCTGTTTTTTTTTTTTCCTGAAAACACACTTCAGCCTATGCCGCCATAGTAAATGCTATAGTTATAGATGAAAGAGACCTGTCTGACATGTGCACTGTTGCTCATGGCAAAATGTAGGGCTTTTATCCAAAGCAAAACATCCAAAATAACTGTAATGTGTGAGGGCAAATTTATTTGTAACCATCGTATTGATCTGTTTTTCTATATGTATATCACATCAGTTTAACACATGTGCATTTCCTCGAAGAAATGTGCTGACAACAGTTGCTTTAACTAGTTTAAGGTGTATTGTGGCTGACCACAATAAACCACAATAAACCCCTGAGAGCTGTTTGACCATCTGTTAGTTGACACCCCCGTTGTTGAAGGGGGCCTTTAGAATCCCTGTCTGACCAAAAGATAGGGTCAGTCCCGATCGGGGGCTGACCATGCAGGTTGGAAACTTTACTCTGTTGTTTTATCTACTTTTATTAAATTGTTTATATTGAGAAGGTTCAGTTCATTTATTCCCACAAGGTTTAACTGATTAAAAACTTCCACGACATAATGGTGTAAAAGTGTTTTCCAGTTCCCCATTCATTCTGCTTGATCTAAAATGTTATTTGTGTCAACACCTCATCAAATTCATAATTTATTTGTTAGAAACAATTGAACAAATAGACATTTATTTGATATGCTAATTAAATGCTTATAGTGAACGGCTAACTGATCAAAAAACACGCAAAACGACAGAACATATCAAGAGATTTAATTCAGAGTTAAGGACAGACAAGATACAACAGTAGTTGTGGTGAACAACCTTTTACCACTGCATATCTCTTTACTTCTCCCTCTAAACGTTTACCGCTATCCACCTTCCAAAGCCTCACACAACAGACGTCATGCACTACTTTCCTATTTCCTTTGGAAAAAAGAGGCAGAACACATTCTTCAATCAAATGCAATTATTACCCATCTCACAGCAAGCGTGATTATTGCTATAGGTATGTTTAAGATACTGCACCACCACAATGTGCCAAGAAAACACCTACAGTATTTTGTGGTAACAAAACAACACATCAGCAAACAAACATTTAAGTGTTGGTTTCTGGTAATGTTTATTCAATTGCAAAATATGAATGATAATGGCAGCATCTTCAATGCAAAAGGTCTGTCAATGGTTTTCAAAGTAGAGAAAAACTGATAAACTGACACCTATAAAGCTCACTCACATGACTCACTGAAAAGTTACACCAGATCAACAAAGACTCTCCAAATGAACAACACATACAGTAGATTTAAGAATAGGCTCAGTGCAAAAACAGAATACCTTTTAATGCATAATAGAGTTGTCCTTAAAGCACATTTGCTAAATGCATATGAATGTTTAAAAATTAAATATTTTTTATTCCCCTAAAGCTCTTCTCTGTGTGTGTGTGTGTGTGTGTGTGTGTGTGTGTGTGTGTGTGTGTGTGTGTGTGCGTGTGTGTGTGTGTGTGTGCACCTCTTCAAAACTCTTTACCTCACTATCATGGAGGCTGTGAGGCTAAGTTTTTAGTCTTCTTTCTTCTCTTCAAGAGCAGGGGATTAGTTGAGTCTTCGATAGTTTTGATTTTAATTTGATCATAGTCCACTCTCATCGTTTGCAGGGCATTTGTCATTTCCTCCTAATAATAACAAAAAATATCACTTTTATCAAACAAAAACAAGATAAAAACAGTACGAACAATTTTCAAATCCTACTCTGCATTTGATGGTTTTCATTGTTCACTGACAGTCAATTATACAATTATATACACAACAGTACAAAAACAAATCAATGCTCAACCCAATCACCATAAAAACAAACCTAGGCCACAGAGTGAAACATTTGAACAGCACCAACACTTACTTTAACCTGCTCCCAGACGTCTTGTTCCTCATTCAGTACGCGGCTGGTATGGAGGGGTGTTTGTGGGACCTCGACTGATTGCTTCAGTGGTGAGAGGATATCGAAAAAAGCACAAAAGAAAACTTTTTTTTTTCTTTTTTTAAACCAGCAACTGTTTAAACAGACTCAAGCCTACAGGAAGCTGCTTACATACATTTATCCACGGATGATTAATGAACTCGGTGATGCTCATTCTCTGGGTGGGCTCCGTTTTCAGTAAGTCGCAAATCAGCTTTTTGGCTGAAACAGAATATCGTCATCATTCAACGGTCATATTTTTCGTCAACTAACATGAGACATATATTTTAATGTCATCATAGAAGATGCAATTATGTTGAACAGATTTAGCTTGACAAGGTCATCAATCTCATTTCTTATGACAAAAATATACATGAAAGTTGAACAAAAAAGATAAAAATCAGTGCGCTCCTATATTGCACAATGTACGATCTGGGGACATTTTTAGAAGACTGACATTTAGCAATGGTTTGCTTTGCTTGTGTGCTTTTGTATTTAAAGCACAGAAGAACACAGTTACTGGAATTAATGAAAAGATGGAATTTCTCTCATTTACTCTATACTGTGTATCATGCCAGGGTAAAACATCACCTTTTACTCAGAAGGTGATATGCGCCTGTTCCCAGGAGAAACAAATTAGACTTATCTCAAGTGGATGAGCATGTGTGGAAAGTAAAAGAGGAGGTACAGAAAGGGAGTATTTACATGACAAACTTGCTGTCCGATAAAACACTTATTTGCCTCACTCTCACCTTCCTCTGACACATCGGACCACTCTGGGTTGGGGAACTCATATTGCCCATTCCGGATCCGTCTTTTCATTCCTGGGGATATTGCCAGACCATGATAAGAGAAGAAGGGAGGATATCCACAAAGCCTGCATGTATAACAGAAGAAAATTGCCAGATGACAAGATGGATCACATAATTAGAAGCAACGTTAATTTATAGAGGCCAAGAATACATCACATCGATCAACTTACAGGATGTACATAATGACACCCAGAGACCACATGTCACAGGATCTGTCATACTTCTCTGGACCAAGAACTTCTGGCGCTGCCACAGTATCAAGAGAAATTATTTAAATGGGACTGGAGAAGATGCCTTTGATAATTGTACATAAAAAGACAGATGACTGCAAAAACAAAACAACAAAAACAGGTCATCAAAGTAGTGTTTATAGGACTTGGCAACCACATCAAAGTAGCCAATTTACAAAGGAGGCAAAAACATGTCAAATCCCTCATGAAAACACTCAAAAGCTAGCTTGTCCAGCAAACACTACATTCTTAACTGTGACACAAGTGTAATAATCAGTTTGCATGGCCAAGTCTCTACAGTAGTGCATCTTCAACCTTATAGTATTAAGTTACTTTTCAAAATCACATGCTGTGTGGTCTTACCAACATAGTAGGGGGTGAAGCACGGTGTTGCTAATGAGTTCAACATGGTGATTTCTTTGGCAAACCCAAAATCTGTCAGCTTGAGGAGGGCATCTGGCCTTTTGGAGGTGTACAGAAGGTTCTCTGGCTGCAAGAGACAGCTACAGTGATCAAACTTGTGGAGAATAGAATTTGCATACCTCAACAATAATCACAGGATAAAATAACAATTATGGAAAATAAATAAATAGCTAATGTAAACCTAAACGAAAGCTCTGTCTATTTCATCAAGTCCCTCTGTGTCAGTTAAAGTGAAAAACAACACCACCATGCAGCAGTTCACTCTTCAGTGACTCTCCAATTAGACTTGCACATTTTCTAATTCTAAGCTCAGTTCTCTCGTTTTGCAGGTTTTAGACACCTCAACAACTAAAGGTAAGACTAAGTGTAATTTGTCATTTCAAACCGTATTTGTATCAATGGTCTTATGGTAGAGTGTGGTAAACTGTGCAGATCTTAAGCTCCTTGACGCAAATATGTGATTTATGATTAGCCTATATTTATAAAACTGTCGTTACTGCACGATTGTATGACATTATGTGAGTTGTATATGTTTTAGTGTATTTGTATTCAAATTTCTAAATTTCGGACTGAGCAAATTAATTACTGCATTTTCTATGTGCTTTTATGCTGAAGCACACAATGAAAAATAGGGATTGGTGATTCGTAGCCAGATCCAGATACAAACAAACATAAAACCTTTCTGGGAACATGTACGTCATTTTTTAGCACAGACACAATTGTTTGGAAACCATAAGTGGCCCTCCAATCCGCCAAATCCGCTAGTCATTGTTTGCTCACTCTAAATACGTATTATGTAAATATCACACTTTGAACACGTTTCCTTTACAAAATTACTAGATTGCTAAACATATGTGAATAATAGTATTGTGATTGTTTTCTACTGATTGTGCCATTTGGCGTGAAAGATTGGCTCTTTGGCATGCACAGAATATTTGATTGCCAGTCGGAACAAAGCATAAAAGCACAGTAACAATTTCACTCACCACATTTATTTTCGAAGAATTATCTTGTGTAACATGAAGTAAAAACAAGTCCACTGTTGAAGGTGTGTCTAAAATATAATATACAGCCAAGTATTTACCTTGATGTCTCTGTGAGCAATGTTGATGGAATGCAAGAAATGTATGGCTTCCCCTATACTTTTCATGATGTCCGAGGCCTCTGAGTAAAAAGGAAGTAAAGGGAAATGACATGGGGAGTTAGGTTAGGTCAGGTTCAACTTTATTGTCCCTGAGGGGAAATTTGTCTTGGGCATGGTGCATCATTGCTTTCATAGAAACATACTTCAACAACATCTTAACATGGACAACATGGAGCTTGATAGTTAAAACAGAAAGATGAGGATTGGGCATCACATTAAGCAGCACATTTTGAGATTGTTTAAGTTATAATTATTTAGATTCTCAAGAAATTGGTTGTATTGTGTGGTTGGAATTTCGTCAGGATTAGCCACTCAATGCGTTTACCTTCTGTAATTACTTCTCTATATAGTAGGCCAGTTAATATTATTAGTGGCGGAGTCAACCATTCTGGGGGCGAAGGTCTCTAATTGGGACGTAATTGGGAGCAATTATGCTATTATCAATTAATATTTTTTAATAATCCATTAATTGTTGTATTTATCAAATAATGGAAAATAGTGGATAATACCTGTAAAATTTTTCCAGTACACAACATGATGTATTTGGATAAAAAATATTTTGTTAAATACCATAATTGACAAAGCAAATCCCTGCATTGCTTGTGACGACTGAATCACTAAATAGCTCATTAAAAGACTACTGTTTCATCTCTAGTAACTTGACCTCACTGATAACGGCTCGACTGTTCAATGTGCACTCTCTGCTACAGTATCAAAAATGTCTAAAGTTACTGCTCAGTGCTTATACTACAATACTTTTTCTGTTGAGTGGAAGAGAATTTCACAAAAGAAAGTTTCTATACTTGGCTGAGGCGGGAAAAAAAGCATGGATGGAAAATTCTGAGCTACATTTTGGATGGAAACCTACATCCTGTGTGCAGCATGAAATCAGCATGTTTGCTGATTATGCATGATGGGAAAAGGCCAATTACTGACTGACTTCTTGAGCAAAACAACATATATTTGTTTGGCTGAACTGTTGGCATTATTGGCTCCTCCATTGTATTTCTGAAAAACAGTGGCTCCTAGAGTGTTTGCTGCCCCAGAAACCCAGGGTTATAGTATAAAAAACAACTTACTGTTACCAACAGTAAGCATAAGTGCACCAAGTGAACCAGCATTACAATCGTAAGGGTTGCAACTTCAACTTTCATGAGAAATAATAACCCGCTTACCTCTTTCTGTAAAAGCATGATTCCCTTTGTCTTGGATATGACTGAATAGTTCACCTCCATCCATGCTGAAAACAAAACAAAGTGGAATGGACAGGAACAGAATAACAAATCGGTACACCTCCCCAATAAGAAACAACATATGACATTGGATTCATCATATCATATCCTGCTTTAGATTAGAAATACATTTCTAATTTGTAACAAGTTGTGGTTGTAGACATCAAGTAAACACCCGATTTGTTGTTTTTGACAAAACAGAATCTGCCTGCTTTTTGTATTACTTTACGTCCTGAAGTGGATGGGAAACTACTACGCTGAACAGACACAAAAAGCTGGCTCCATCAGCACAGAGAGTAACTAATACAAGCCACAACTTCCCGGTAAGGGTACTGTATACAGTAAACTTTTGTAGACATTAGCTCTAATTGTGAGTGTTTCAGAGTGTGTTTCAGAGTGTGCATGAAAAACAAATAAACACACCACTCCATCACGATGAGAAGACACTTTTTGCCCTGGTAGAGATTCTCAAATACATCTATGATGGGTACAATGTGGGAGCAAGGTGACACCCGCCAATGAAGCTCTACCTCCCGCCTGGCTTCAGGACAATCCTGCAGCATCTGAAACACAGACAGCAGAGGAAAGAACATTATGTGCAATTTCCTCAATTTTCTGAAAATATATATATATATAGTTCAGCGCTTTATAGCTAAGGCGGCCGCCTTAGCAACGCCAGCCTCCCGCCTTGACTACCAACCGACCCCCCCCAAAAAAATATATATATAGCTATATATATTTAATTTTTTTTTTATTTTTTTTTGTGCTGCACAATTAATGTACTAGCAAGCGCGATGTGTGTGTTGTGCATGGTCATAACTGCGCGAAAGGCCGCGATTTGCGGTAAAAAGCATGTGTCTCCAAGCGTTTCTCTATCAGCTGCTCTGTGTCTGCGGCTTTGCGCGCGCGACCGTACCGCGCGCGACCACGGCATGCACGCGGGAGAGTTAAACGAGCAGAAGCAAACCGAGATTTAACTGGTGGCGATAATAAACGCAGTGCAGTTCTATGGGGATATTTAGCTGAACAGAAAGAAGTGCTCTGCAAAGCTAGAATAGTTTAAGACTCCACATCACTGTGGCAACACAACCTATCAGCGCAGAGAAAAGTTTGAAGAAGGCATGAGAGTGATGGCCCAGGCAAGTTTCAGTAAGTGTTTACAGAAGTGCCAAACTAGGCCTACTGTCTTTGAAATGCATTAAGTCATTTTAAGGGGAAAACACATTGTATTTATTATTTAAAGTTATTTTTAAAACAGCATGCTAGTGTAGGCCAAGAAGATTTATTTTCTGAATTTTCAATGCTGCTTTATTTTTATGTTTTAAATTGGGAAATACATGTTCCAAAACGACCTCTGTATTTAAAAATAAATCAAGCAAGTAGGCTTAAAATAACCATTAATCGCACAACAGCCCCCATCCAAAAAGAAACTTTAAAAAGTTGTATTTGCACTTTGATGTGCATACACATAATGTATGGTCCATTATTTGTATTTAGTGTGTCTGTATAGTATTGCACCAAAACAGTAGAAGTTTTCTTTAATCGTGCTTTGTACTGTCTGTACGTTTACACATAATTTGTACCTGCACATAGCAAACAAAATTGCCAACTGTAAGGTCAGTGTCTGTTTTATTTTTGAATTCAAATAAACAGTTGTTTATTTCTTTACGGCGCATTGGCATCTTTGAGCAAAATACCCCTAAAATTTTTGCGGCGCCGCGCTGCGCCGCGCCTCCCCTAACACGGGGCAGTGACCACCTTGACTAAGACATTTTCTGGGGGAAACACTGAGTTCTGTAAACAATAAAGTACACAGTATGTTTAATACTGCTTACAAATAAATGAGCTCATCACAATAATAAAATCCCTGGATGCTAAATTTCACTTGCTTTCCTTGCAAACATTTGCAGCAACTCCAATGATGTAAAACTATGATTTAATGAGGTTCATTCAGAGGCAGTCACCTGCTTGTGGCTTCTGTCTCATACTGTATATATCATAATATAACACGAAAAGAAAAGGATAAATTATCCACTGACTTCACAAGACCTCAGAATTGTCAGCAATATGGTTCATTTAAGACCAAACAGTGTGCAAAACTAAGATGACCTACAGACATTCAAAGAATCAGGCTAGAAAGATAAGGTTGTTTTACTACACATGTGTGCTGTACACTGTACCGACACTGGCACATCCTGTTTGTCCACTGTCGAACAACTCATGCACATCTGGTTAAAACCTTCTGGAAAAAATTGCACGGGACCTGACCAACACAATAACTTGAGTGTTATTATTTTATTAAAAAGGACCATATGCCTTTATGCTGCAGCTAAAGGTGGTGGATCAAGCGCAAATCATCATACCAGTGCCTGATAACACACTCCCTAATAAAAGCTGAGAGTGTGCGATCTGCATGACACCTCATCCTGCTGTACCACACCAGACGTCATAATCTCTCAGTCATCTCAGGCCTTGCGTGTGAGGCTACTTTTAGACACAGGCATGTTCCCCTCTCTCTTTACGGCTGGCAGCCTTTGGATAGGAAAAGTCAACACTCCTCTTTCAAAACAGACGCCCTCAACACAGAAGGCTAGAGGCCAAAGCTACTGGACAATATATACTTTGCATGGCAATGGAACAGAAATTAGACACCGACAAAGCCAACTGTGGAGAATGCTAACCTCAATGACAGCAAATTACACGTGTCCTGGACAAAAGAAAATCTATAACTCACCACTGATGCCAACATTGACTACTTTATCTTGAACTCTGGCAGCAGCATTTAAGTCAATCTCTAAATGCTGCCTGTCACTCCAAATGCACCCATCACTCAGGTACTCTATAGTTGGGTCTGAATGACACATGCCTTTGGGGTGACCAATTGATCCCAAAGGAATGCTGTGTGGTCATATAATCATGTTGCACTCCCTACAGGCTGACAATGGGGACACATAGTGTTCTGAGGAAAGGATAGTAGACACAGTTCATAAAATCTAAGATGAAAGCATCCATTCTCCTTCAACTCTAAGCTCAGCATGATAGCTTCTGACCCTGGACCTAAAATGTTTGTTATCGACTGTTTTAATTCCTTTTGTAACGACCTTGAAACCAAAAGTACGTGCTGGCACAATATTCTCTTCAGAGTGGCAGTTTAGCTTAAAACATTATAATCTGCCAGCTTCAGCAGCTGGCTTTGAGCAGGGCTTACACTCACAAGAAATGAACACACCATACACATGGTTTTCGTCAAATGGGTCTAAATTCAAACCACATTCTGGCCAGACAGACTTCCTGTTGGTAAGAAAACTATGGATCATTTCTAGAGTTGGTGTCTGCAAATACCTTCATCTAAATGAACACAAACGTATGTCTTCCTCCATATCCAAATAAGTATCAGATACCTATCGCTGTAACTATAAGTAGGAGTAGCATAGGCTACCACAGAAAACATGTTGTGCTATCTTTACTAACAAATACGAAATTATAGTGGTGCAGGCTTCAACTATGACACCAGGCCAGTGCACTTTAGTGGTGTTTAGCAGTCACAATACAAAATAGGCCGGAAAGTTTATTTATGGTTATTATTAACAGTCCATTCAATCAATATATTATCAAGTGTACAGTTTATATTGTTTGATATATTTATTTTAATACATAAAACTCTGTAACGAAACAAAAACAATATGTTTACCTTAAGTGCATACTTTTCTCCACTCTCTTTGTGGAATATTTCCAACACTCGGCCATTTATCCCCATCCCGAGCACCTGACTTGTGACACTGTAAACGTCTGTTATTACATTCCTTCTGATTTGAAGAGATTTGTTAAAAGGTGTCACTAAACACTGTGGGAAAGGAGCAGAGTTCAGATTAGGCTGCTGTTGGATCGGGAAAGGCGGCTGATGCTGGTTCGACATGTTTAACTATCGGCAACACAGTGTGACAAGGGTCCAACAGGTGCGTTTCTCGTGCTCTCGCCGCGAGTAGGAGGGTATAAGAGCAAGTAAACTGTCTTAGCTGGTTGTAACACCTAGCTCATGTTGTCCTTGTGTGATATTAGCCCACCGCTAACCAGGACAGCCACAACCCCCTCACTCAAATATTCCACAGACAGCTGCACGGTGCACCGGAGGAGTTCCAGTCTTCACAGACTAGCAGAAGTTTGCCCCGGGCCGTCACACAGTGTAAAAATTAATAAAATTACAATAAAAATCAACAAACTTCTATTGATAACCAATAACTAAACTTCCGGACTGAGTTGGTGTCCGTTGGGGCCATGGTTAGGGCAGCATCTCCCTGTCAAACGGGCACGTGCCAAGAGGAAGGAGGCATGGGGGCAGCGACACTACCCCTAAACTGTCACTCCAAAACCCTGAGTTTTGATTGGCTGATGGGCATGGAAGAGGCAGGAATATCAAGCCAAACATATTGCACATTATTCTATTGCACATTGTTCATCAGCTTTATGGAGGCTTAGAAAAATTATAGTATAATGTTTGCTATATTTCACCCTTTTCAAATGTCCTGCTTTAGCCTAGGCTACAGTGTTTTTCTTTTTTATAAATGTATACGTAGGTGTTTTGGGTATGTTGGCCTATATTTGTATATGTTTGCCCTGCCCTGGGATGGCGAAATTAACGTATTACTGTTACTATTACAAGTGTGGAAAAGTAAATAATATTTAACAAATGTTTTCCTCGTACGGAACTAACGTTATATCGCTTTGGCTGTACAGTTTCTGGTCGGACATAAATATACGTCGGACCATGATACCCAATCTTCCATGCGATGAACCGCTGACTGCTGTAAAGCAGTTATAAGAAATATATTTGGCTGGTGCTGAGGCGTTTAATAATTTATATCCTGGTGTGATTAAAATAGTTACGTTTTCTGACGGGCTTAATTATTCACAGAGGTTTAGTTTTATTTCCTGAGAAGATGTTTGCCAGACCGTTTCGTGTCAAGTCTAACACTGCAATCAAAGGATCAGACAGGCGAGTCATTACTGCTGCCAGCTCAACACTGACATTTGCTTTTCGAGGTTTATTCCAAACTACACGTTATGTAATTTTAGTTCAATGGAAACTACACATAAAGCTCACCTTTAAACGCATGAAGGCACCTTTGGCAAATATCAGAGCTCACCTGGCATTGCTGGTAATATTACAGTAGTCTAGTGCTTGCCTAACCTTCATGTATGTCTATGAAACTAAATAGATTCAGACTCCTGCATATCAGTTGTTAGTTAGCAATTCTGAATTTTCAATCAATCCCAGTAGCTGAAGGGATAAAAGCAGCTCAAACTCAGTTGAAAATATCTTGTTGCCAAGACATTGTTTGTTTGTCATGTAAAATTATTTCATTAGCGATCTCAGATTTCTCCCTGAACGATCCCTGAAATACTGGTTAAATTGTATTTACATTTTCATGTCAATTCCTATCCAGTTCGATATCTTGTTATTTAGTGTTAGTAGCTTCTGATCATTATATTGCTCTGTTAATTGGAATCCCCTTGACTGGGTGTGTCAATGCCTGCAAATGTCAGAGACAGAAAATTTAACAAAAGTCTTGGACAAAAGGAAAAAATTGCATTGTCAGTGGTAAAATTATGTTTCTTTGACCAGCAGGATTAAACACAACACACATTGCAGAGAAAGTTATGGGTCAATCAAGACATGATAAAGATGTGTGTGCAAATATAATCTTATAATAAAATTTATTCAAAACATTGAATATGTAAAATATGCAAACTATTATTGCATTCCAGACAAGTCGGCTGTGGAAAATTGTCCATTCCAGCTGTAATTTCAAAATACGTACCTCATAGTCGGGGAAGATGGATATGCTCCGAGTTCAAGAGTAGGAACTCAGACCTTTAACGGCGCTACAGAGACTTATGCTGCCTTCCAGACAACTTGGAAGTCGTATTTTTTCAGATCTACTAGGAAACAATCTTCCAAATTGTCTTAAACTTGCACCATATGTCTCTGTTGCAGCAGTTACTAGTAGTATGACACTATCCAGTGACTGATAACATTTGTGTTTGTTCTTACCTTTTTTAGGAGGAAGCTCAAAGCTGACATATCCGCAGCCCTCCCTTCACTGTCTGCTGAAGAACTGTCTGAGCTTGTCCCCAATAAAGAGGAATTAAATGTAGTGAAGATTTATGCACATAAAGGAGATGCGGTGACTCTTTACGTTCTTCACAAAAATCCACTGTTCTTTGAACTAGAAAAACGACTTTATCCAACAGGTTAAAAACTAAAGCCCGTTATTATGTTAGTTAGATGATACTACAAATACTGCAAGCCCTTTTTAAGCAACTTATTTAAGATGTGCATTGTCATTTTTTTTAGTATATGTGCTTTGGCGCTACCCTGCTGTCCTGCCAGCGTTCAGGACATGGCCTCCTGTGTTGCAGAAGTTGATCGGAGGGGCAGGTATGTTTTTTTTCTCCAAAATCAAGACCTGGACAGAATTTTAATAGTGGAAATGTAGTCTGTTCTTATGTAACACAAACTGTGTTTCTCCAAAGATCTCATGCTGCCTGGTGTGGTGGTGCCTTCAATTGGTCTCCCAGACGTGAAGCAGGGGGACTGCTGTGCTGTGACAGTAGTAGACAATAGGTAAGTAATGATGAAAGACTTTGGAAAGACCTCTGTCTTGGTCCGTGCATGTTTAAATGTGATGCTGTTTTTTTTTTTTTTTTTTTTTTTTTTTGCAGAGCTCCTGTCGCAGTTGGCACTGCGGCCGTGTCCAGTGCAGAGATGCGTAGCTCGGCTATGAAAGGGCGAGGAGTGTGTGTTCTCCACTCGTACATGGATAATCTATGGTGAGTAGCTACCATCTTTTTGCACATTTCAGTCCTGAATATTTTGTGAATTAGTTTTTTTTTTTAAGGGGAAGCTCGACACTACCTTGCAGAATTTTAGAATATATAGAAACCATTCTTATGTGTGTGAATTAATTATGAAGCTAGAGCCAGGTAATGGTTAGCTTAGATAAGCAGAAAGACTGGAAAAACAGTCTCAGTCAGAAAGTAGAAAAATGCAGCTACCAGCACTTTTTTACAAGTTATTTACAAGTAATATCTCGTCTGTGTTCTACCTTCATGTTGTGGTTTGACAAAGGTGATTTTCTCAGGGGTAAAATAGCTATCACATAACATGTTAGAAGGTAGGTGAGCTGTTTGCGGATATAATGTCAATGTCAATCTCCTCACCTAACGCCCAGCAAGCAAAATTTGCATATTTCCCAAATAACCACACTTTTCCCTCAATAAGGACATTATAGTATTGATCAAAGTCACCCAATCATTGTTCTCACTGTTTTAATTATGCCCAGTAACCCTCTAAAAATGTGCATTCTCAAAAAAGCTTTTATTCTACAGAGGAATGTTTTTTTAATACCCCCTTTTTTCAGGGCTTTTGGAGACAAGTCAGGTCCGCCTTCTTTACCGGAGGCCGACAGTGAAGGGCTAGGAGTTAATGGAGACGAATATGAAGAGGATGGGGAAGAAGAGGAAGAGGCTGAGAAGTGTCTGGATAAGAATTCGAGTCCTGGTGAGACGGTCCCGGACAAGGCCTGTTGTGCTATGGAGGAGTTGAGTCTGGCTGAGCAGGAGGAAGAAGAGAAGGGTGAAAAGGTCATTGGGGAAGAGGAAGGGAACCAGGATGATCAGAAAATGCCACAAGGTACCCCATTAAGTCATATCTCCTATCCAATTTATTACAATGTCATTCAAAAAGGAACTGTTTCACTGAATCAGCTTTTAATGAGACTAAGCTTCACCAGCACATTTATCCCGGGATTAATCAAATTTAAACATTTCCTGTTAAATGGTTGCATGGCAGGCTTGATGGCTTACAGACCTATTTTTGTGACTTTATATTTGTGTTTTGTTGATACAACTGGAGAATTGTTTTGATCCGGCAAAGTGAAAATGTGTTAAGAGAGAAAAAGATTTGACCCAGGTCATTCCCCGATTTGACAGAGACAATGGACGCCCTACTGTTGCAGTGTTTTCTCCACGCTCTCAAGAGCAAGGTGAAGAAGTCAGAGCTCCCTCTGCTGACCAGTACATTTCTCCGAAACCACATGTTCTCCTGCTGGTAAAGTACAATTCATCTGTCAAGAAAATGTGATGACTGAATCGATATGGTATTGAAAACATCTCCTTTTTTTCTTTCTCTAGCCCAAGTGGAAAGCAACTTGATATCAAGAAATCCAGCTATAAAAAGGTTTAACTATAAATATGATATAATACATACATTTATAAACAGACTAATTTAACTCCATCGCTAAGCATGTATTTAATGTTTTTTTACAATAGCTATCTAAGTTTCTACAGGCGATGCAGCAGCAGCATAACCTCGTGCGAGTGAAAGAACTGGCCAAGGGAGTGGAGAGCATTGTTGAAGTGGACTGGAAAAATCGAGAGTGAGCCAAACCCCGCCTCAACTAGGGCTGTCAAATTAACGCGTTAATTTCGATTAATTAATCACAGAAAAATTAACGCGATTAAAAAAATTAACGCAGATTAATCGCACTTCTATAATGCCCTTTGACCCGGTGCAAAAGTGGTGCGCAGCTGCACCTGAAGCTTGCATACACAGCCCGCACGGGTGAAAGGGAGAAAAGTAAAGAGAGAAGCAGAGGAAAGGGCAGGGCCGAGGGCTCTATGGACGGTTTATGGGATGCTTTGGGCAAATAAGCATGAAGGTCGGAAGACATGTTACTTTATTCTCCGCAGTGTCTGTGATTTAGTGGGTGCAACAATGTATAGGTTCAAAACAGTATCTCTCAATCTTCCTCCGTCTGTCTCAATTTTGTTTGCTAGCTGTCTCGTCTCCCGCGTAAACCGACACCCGCCCCGTGTGTGTGTGTGTGTGTGTGTCAATATTTTTGCCTATGAGTACGACGATGGTGAATGAATCGGCATCTGTGGCAGTGCAGCGCTGTCTGTTGTGGAGACAGAAGTTACGAGAGACAGAGAGCGAGAGAGAGAAACAAACTGTAGCAGGCTATACAGCCGTTTATAAACACGTATAAAAGTGTCATAAAAGTATGCGATTAATTTAGATTAATTAATCACAGAGCCTGTAATTAATTAGATTAATTATTTTAATCGCTTGACAGCCCTAGCCTCAACATAAAGATATTCTTGACTGAGATTCCAACTCACATGCACCCACATTCCGACTGACTTGGCCTTTTGCTTCTCCTTTTTTATTGCATTAACACTTTATAGACTGCGTTCCTTCAACGTTCCCGGGGAGGCAGACATCGAAGTGGCCCCCGTGCAGGATGGAGGGGAAGCAGAAACTCCGTACCGACCTCCTGAGATCACCACCACATACTCTGTGTCGCCTCGACTGGAGCCTCTCTTCTTAGATGCAAACAAGAGGTGTGTGTGTGGATGTGCTTTACTTAACCCAAAGACTCAACAACGCATCCACATATTTGCAGAGGGAGTTGTATCTTGCTTGTCTGCGATCCTCCACACATTTACTTGAGTATGACACTAAATTATGTTATGGGCTTCAACCATAGATTGTAAATAATATGGATGTGGCATCCGAGCTGACCTCAGTTATTCACACGGCATCCAATAATCCAAAAAAAATTCACTCTCCAGAGTGTTGTCATTGACATATGACCTAAACATACAGACTAAAATGGTTTTGTGGCCCAGGCTGTAAATAGGTTTAATAAGACTTTGAAAACGGCCTATCTAACAAGTGAGTCAAAGAAAAACTGCTCGGTCTTGGCACCACCCCCCAGTGGCACTTCCTGGTTACTACAGTTGTGGTCACTTCCTTATTGGATGCTGGTAAAAATCGCTGAGGTTGGGGCTTGGCTTCAACCTCTGAACTCCCTGTGTAGCAAGACAATTTTACTATGACACAAGTCACGCAGTTCATATTCTAATGTGTTGTATCTGAAATATCTGTATCTGAAATCCCTCCCCTTGAGGACCAGTTGTTTCTCTTCATAAGATCAGTACATTGACATTTAGAACTTATTCTCAACATCACTGACAGCATCCAAAACATTAATAAGTTGCATTGTGGAATGGTTTGTCATGTACATTCCTTCAAGAGTCAAGATTCAAGAAAACTTTATTTATCCCCAGGGGGCAGACATTAGCAACAATGACAACATTCCTTGAATATTACTTTTCGCTCTACAAGGCCATTTTTACAGCAGCCATTTAGACTTGTCATAGCAGGAAAAGCACAGGGGTTACTAATAACAATAATAATTTCTCTGTTCTATTCAAGTGTCCCAGTGAGTCCGTGAGACACAATACCAAGATCTGAAAGTGAAGAAACCATCATTCATCTTTGTTATTTACACCTATATGCTATTCCGTCTGTGACATGTTAAAGTGACTTCTCTTGAGAAACACATCTTATGAACATCATTGAGGCAAGTATTTAGTGTATCAGTGATTCTTGAAAAGTGGGACAAAACAGGGTGCAATGTTGAAAAAATACAAACCTTTGGGTTACTTAACGTAATCCCTGGTTCTTTGATAACAGAGTGAGGTGTTTCACTATGGGAATCGCCTCGGCGTGACCCTACTACGGAAGCTCCAATTACACCACGTCTGTCCTTGACAGACAGGTCGGACTGTGCCACGGGGGCCCCGCCCCCTGCACTTATACAGTCGACCATCCCTCCTCACATCATTCTATAACGGTTTCTTTCCGTGTAAACGCAAGGAGGGACGTGTTGGTGAAACACCTCACTCTGTTATCAAAGAACCAGGGATTACGTTAAGTAACCCAAAGTTATTTTTCTAACTTCGTTCAGTGTTTCACTATGGGAGATATAGACCACTCCCGTATTGCATATGTCTCCCGAAGCCATATGCAATACGTTTCTATGGCCCCTTTGGCCATAGAAACTAACACACCGTTGAATCTGGGTGGTTTCATAGCAAATTGCAGTCTGTAACCCTGTGAAATAGTGGAGAGAATCCACGGGTGAACTGCGCATGCGCGCCACTGCTCTACTCGCGCGGCGAGAGGGCTTATGTGGCTGTGCTTCAATGACGTCACCCTCGGGAACAGAGGGGAGAGGTCTGCTCTCACAGGAGGAGTGTGAGCTCCCCCTATGGGAATATAGGGGCCAAGACTTTAATTTATTTTGTTTTGGGTTGTGCATTTCACCCTTGGCCCGGCTGTGAAAATGCATGGTTTATTGTTTTCACATTTAAACTGAGTGAAAATGCTTGCTGACACTGTGTTACTTGTTGCCCCTGTCTCACCTCGCTCTGAACGTGAGGCGGGAGAGACTGAGAAAAAGGCACCTGGAAAACTTGAACCTATCCAGGTCCCTGAACCATGAAACTTGGGGCTTTTCTCTGCCCCCACCAGTTTTATTTTCTTCATGGGAGGGGGAGAGAGAGAAGCTGGGAGCGTTAGGTTCCTGGCTGCCGCAGCAGCGAGGGAGTGTTTGCCCCATGGCCTTGGGTTCTCTGACCTAGGCTGTTGGTTAGTCTGTGGGCCAGCTGTGTGGGCTGGTTTGTAGGCTCTCTGAGGCCTGCTTCCCCCTTGTTTTCCCTTTGCCGCCGTTGCCGAGGCAGTAAAGCCTGACATCGTTGGTTGGGGCGGGCGGGGAGCCTGTTTTCTGGGAAGGCAGTGATCGAAGGCTTCTCCTTCTTGTTTTCTGAGAGTGCTGGTATCTCTCATCTTCTCCAGAGCTGGACCAAACAGACCCTTGGTTGGGTCATATGCTGCATCCATGACCTCAGCTTTCTGTGCGTCAGCCAGTCCGGAGAGATTGAGCCATAACGCTCTCTCACCTGAGACTGCAAGTCCCATAACTCGGCCACAGCCCTGAACTGCGCCCCGTGAGGAGCGCAGGACGAGATCATTTACAATGCAAAGTTCATCCCAGAGGGCAGGGTTAGGTGACCCAGAGTCCAGCTGGCGACCCATTTCCTCAAGTATTTCAGCTTGATATGCAGACAGCAGTGTCATGGCATTGAGTGAGCATACTGACTGTGCTGCATACTTATACATCCTTTGGTAAGTGGATGCGGTGAGACGGTCCATCTTATCAGGCAGAGAGATGCCCGAAGAAGCAGAGAGAGAGCGCCGGTTTGGGTGGAGGTGGTACGCCACTGAAGGCTCAACGGCTGGGGGTTCGGCCAACCCCAGCTCACCCATCCCGTGGATCTCCAGCTTAGAGCAGCCCTTGGTTGGAAGCTTGCTCTTAAATGGGCTGGACCAGTAGCGGCTCATTTCCTTCATGCAGATGGGAACTGCTGGCAGGAGCTGCTTAGATGGTGTTTGGGCTGGTGGGAGCCTTTTGCCGTCATACAGGTCTCTCTCTTCCCCTTCAGCATCCGGGGTTGCAGGCCATTGAATGCACAATTTTGCTGCAGCCCGTTTGCAAACCTCATACAAGTTACTGTCCATTGGTGGCACAGTGTCAGAGGCACTAGGGGGTCTGGACTGTTGGGCAGGAAAAGTGGAATCGTCCTCCTCTTCCTCCATTTCATCCATGTTGAGGAGGTCAGAGTTGGCATCGCCCTCTGCGTCCTCAGCACCCGGTCCCGCCTCGAGGAGCTCCTCGAATAGCGGAGGCACGAGCGGGGATGTTGCCTCCATCATGTCCGCCCAGCTAGCTGTGGCTTGGGACTGATGGGTGCTCGTTGAGGCTTTAGCAGTGGTAACTGCCAGGGAGGGGTCCTGGTTGTTAGCCACTGTCACCCTTACGGCCCCCACACACATCCTACCTCTACTGCGCGTCTACCTCGCGTCTGCGTCTGACTTTTTGTCACGGACTGTGAAATCAACGTAGAGCGAGCACACATCCAACCTCAGACGCACTGCTGAGGCGCGTCGGAGGCACGTCTGCAGCGACGCTCCCCTTCACCTCAGGAGGCTCGCCTATTTTTTTTCTGAGAGCAGCGCGTCTCTCTCGCGTCTCTGTGCTTTAACTGATAGAGAAATACTCTGCTGACAGTCATACCAGCAGCATTCACTCTAGTTACACGTTTACCCGGTGTGTTTATTTCAAAATAAAACATCCCTCAGTCGTATACGCGAATAATCCCTTTATTTCACGATTTAATTGTGCAATCAAAATCCGAGGGATTTAAAACCTAATTTTCAATTAGTTCTGGCATTTCATTTTTGGATAAATGACACATATAGAGATCCAATATAGTGAAGAAATAAAAAAGATCATGATGAGCGCAACAGTTTTCCGTTGCTCTATCTGTGTCTACGGCCTTCTTCTTCCCCGACCACACCCCCCTCTCTCTCTCCCGTATAAATCAGTAAATTGCTTTTTGAAATACTCTGCTGAGAGTCATATTGACTTCATACTGGCAGCTTTCGCTGTAGTTTCACCATTTCCTGGTGTGTCCCCTTCAAAATAAAACTTCCAACAAGCGAAAATATGGCAAAAAAAAGAAAAAAAATGGCAATGGGGCGCACAGATTACTGTCCAGACTCAATATAAATCATATGCATCATAGATGACATGAAAGAACTTCATTTTTAATGGGAATTATCTATGAAAACTCTATGTAGAAAGATAGGGCTTTTAGAAGCAGCGCTGCAGCAGCAGCAGCTGCTGAGACGTTGCATGTGTGTCCGAGAAAAGTCCGAGAGACGCAGCAGTAAGGTGAGGCGACGCGCTCCAGAGGTAGACGCAGGATGTGTGTGGGGGCCGTTAGCCTCCTTTCCAGTATTTTCTCTGGCATTGATGCACAGTGAGTGCATGAATGCGGGTCAGCTAGCAAAGTTTGAGCATGTTTAATGCCCATACAAGCTATACACATTGGGTGAGGGTCCCTGCCTGATATGGACGCCCCGCATGACGCGGGGCACAGGCGTGATACAGCCTTGTTGACCTTCGGCTCCAACCCTTTGGCGGGGGTGGCGGACGAAGACATAGCGACTGGACAAAGAAGAGAAAAGTTGAAAACTTTAGCCGAAATAGGCGCACCGTAATGCGTGGCCTTTCGGTAAATTATGGTGCTAGTAAACGGGGTTTAGCCCGATGCTAACAGCGTATAGACAGTTTGCTCGCCCTGATGCGTTAGCTAAACTCTGGGTGTTTTGGCTCAGTTAGCAAGCTAATGCTAACTGTGCCACGTTAGCCGTAAAATATAAACTACACCGTAACCAGCGACACCGGTAAACAAATACAGTGTAGCCGGAGTAGCAGCTCACCTTTACGCGGACACTGTCTGGATAATACAGTGTAGAAAACAGATAACTTCTTACGAAGTACTTACTCAGGCTATCCAGGTTAAAAGCCTGTAACCGCGTTCGGCGACGGAATCCTTGACGGCACGTCTGTGAACTGTTAAACAGTTAAAGCTAGCCTAGATGAGCTGAGGGAGCTTGAGTAGCTTTCTCACGGGAAGAAAGCGAGAATGATGTGAGGAGGGATGGTCGACTGTATAAGTGCAGGGGGCGGGGCCCCGTGGCACAGTCCGACCTGTCTGTCAAGGACAGACGTGGTGTAATTGGAGCTTCCGTAGTAGGGTCACGCCAAGGCGATTCCCATAGTGAAACACCGAACGAAGTTAGAAAAAGAACCTATGTTTAGGCAAATTAAATTGCTTGTATGTATCCAACATATACTAAGCTACTGAGCTAAGGTTTGACACAACCTCACAGCTTTTTTTTTTAAGATATTTTTGGGGCATTTTTATGCTTTATTGATAGCGCAGAGAGACAGAGGTGAATTGGGGCAGAGAGAGGGGAGTGACATGCAGAGAACGACCACGGGTGGGAATCGAACCCGGGTCTGCTGCTGGGCCCGGCCCGGGGGGGGGGACGCCCTACCAACTGAGCTAAGGGCGCCCCACAACCTCCCAGCTTTTGTCCTTTTTATCAAAATGGGCTTTTTAGCTTGCCATTCCTTATCAAAATGGGCTTTTTAGCTTGTCATTCCTTATTTTGTGTCAACAACACCGTCAGACACCAAAAAACAGAGCCTGTCTGACTCTAATGTACTCTGCAGAGGTAGAATGTGACAAGAGGTCCTTCATAGTGACAGCTGCCCCTTATTTTGGCTGATTTTATTACATTTTAATGGATTGTCTGACGGTGGTGACAAAAAGTGTTCCCCCCACTTTGAAACCATATAAACATGAATGTGTTGAAGAAAAACAGTTTTTATTGATATGAGAGATTATTTTGTGTTGCTTTTGATGAAAAAAGCACTTTTTAATTATTAAAGTACATTTTTAGCAGGTTTTATTGCATATGAAAGATTGAAACCCTCTCTGTGAACACACTGTTTTGGACGTCGTGAGAAGATAACAAGTGTCATATATTTGACATATTAAATTAAATTAAAGGGGATAATTGTGCTCCAGACATTCTATTCTTAATCCCTAATAACATCTACAATTTTAAATATTTTTATTTTTGGAGATAACAGCAGTTACATATGGAAGACGGCCTTTTGTCCCGGTTCTCAAGAATCACTGGTATAAATGTCATCCTTATCCACAACCCCTGCCAGCAAAGACTCAAAGAACTCTCTGTTGAACCTGACCTTCTATAACTTAATTATTAAACATAATTCAAGCCATAATACTCTCTAGTGTTTCCCTTGTTTTCTTACCATAGTGGTCTGTGTCTACCAACCCGCTGACTTCTAAGATCTTAATAACAGAGCAGTCAGTCTTATGCTTGGTCTTACACATGACCCACGAATGGACTTTACAGACAAGTACGATGCATCTGTTGTCCGGTAGTTATTAAACTTTTGAAATTAAACATTTATAATTCACGCATGATGTGAATGTAATTTCAAGATTTGTATTTATTTGGTAATACAGTAATTGGTATACCAAGCTAGCAGAGTATTGTATGTGTCTTAAAGTATGCCGGGAAGTGTGTAAAAGCACACGGTGCCACCTGAAACACTGGGAAGAGATCCACTTACTCACTTTAGGGGAAGGCAAATTGCGCTCAGACGCCAAACTGTCTGGGCTTGTTTGCGACGATGTCACATGATTAGAGCAAATTCTTTTGTGGGTAAGGTGCTAAAATGGGGCGGATTGTGGGTGCTATTTGTTTAGCATATCATGGAGCTAGTAGCGCACACTATCCATTCTTTGTGGATCTGGCCCTTGTAAAACAATGAATACAAATGGTCTTGGTTTGCAAACTCAACTATTTTTTTATTGGTTTTAAATTATGAAGAAGCATTTGAAGCATTATGAAAGCCTTAAAAACTCCCTAAGACGACGATACTGTGATATCGTTTTCCTTTCTTTTGTCATTGTGTTTTCAATAAAAAAGCTGTATTGGCATGGCATGTGTTGTCAAAATAATTTATTAAATGTGTTCATGTACTCTGGTGTGCTCTGCTGCCTCTACAGAAAAGGAACCATACTGCAGCCGGCTGAAGTGAGAGATATTGTCACAGAATATGTAAAGAAGAATGACTTGGTGGATGAAAATAATAAGAAGTAAGTAGAAGCTTAATTTTCTTTTTTTAAGATATTTTTTGGCATTTGTTATGCTTTATTGATAGTGTAGACTAGAGACAGAGTTGAAATGGGGCAGAGAGGGGAGTGACATGCAGAGAACGACCGCGTGCTGGAATCGAACCCAGCTCCGCTGCTGGCCGAGGCCCATGGGGGGGACGCCCTACCAACTGAGCTAAGGGCGCCCCCAAGTAGGTGCTTAATTATCTGAAAAATAAAAACAGTGCCTTGTGTAAAACTACATAAACAGAAAATACTGTCATTGCTACTGCCACCAAAGTCTATTAATGGATTTCTAGTTCACAATCAAATCCTATTTTGTAAAACTGTGGGCATTTGTGAAAGGGCAGAGCTGACCCCAGGCCATGTGATTTTAGTTAAATTTGACTCCGAAACACATGAGACATCTCATGTTCCTTTTTAGCTCGTGAAAATTGTGAATAGATAAAAATCTGGCGCGGAAATAGTTTAACAAGGCAGCTCTCTGTTGGGTGCTATCATTCCACTTTAAATGCAGGTAGCTTGAATGCTTTTCTCCCCTCTCACCAGTTACGTGACCATAAACCCTACCCTGTGCGACTGCCTGCTGGAGAAATCGGAGTACCATGATGTAGAGTCTCTCAAGTGGGATGACCTCTTTAGCAGGTTAAGCCTTTTTTACTTCTTTTTGTCATGGGGGACCAAGTGTTTTTTAAGCCTCATGCGTTATAGTCTATAGTCATACCAGATTTGAAATGTTCTTATCTTCACTCCTTTAGCAGACTACAATTGGAATACAATGTATTTATACATGAAGTGGAATTTTATTTCTTACAGTTGGTTTAGAAAAATACATGAATTAATATGAAGAGTCATTGGTTGCTACACCCACATATCAACGTGAGTCTGCATGTTCACACACTGTTACAGAATAATGTATAAATGTAATTCTCTGAACGAAAATCCATAATTAAATCCATATCTGATGTGCACACGACAACAAAACCCCTGCTTTGACATTCCCAACATCTTGTTTATAATGGCTACTTTGAAAAACTAAATACACTATGATACCAAAATGGGGCCATAGAGTTTTCAGCTCCTTGTGCAGTAAGTCAAATCAATTTTGTTGTGTTTAGGAAGGTCAAATAATTGGGAAGCATAGTGGTTGGGATCTGGTGGTTCTGATCCTGCATTGCTTTTTCCAGCCTCAGGAGTTATTAGGAATTAACCATTTCTGTTTGACTTACTTCATAGTGAGTTTGTGATGAGTATTGACCTTGATTTGTCTTGGAAGTTATTTAATCTATGTTCTAGTGTTACAGCCTTTAAACAACGTCTTAATTTGTCATCATTACAAATAATTAGGCTTGGGTTTGTGATCTGCATGCACTGTTTACCATTTGCAGAAGTGGTAAGTCTTCCAAGGCCAAATTGACCTCAATAGACCGATTTATGTCTCTGTAGCTCCATGCAAAGACAAATGTAAATAGACTTTGGGGGACTGTAGAAATGCCACATACAGACAACTAGAATTGTAATTGTTCATAGGTTCACTTTTTCATTTCTGTAATGCAAGTTGGCTATTACTCTGGGTAATAAAGTGCATGGCTTAGTGATCATCTTCTTAGAAGAATTTGTAAAATACAGTCCCCTACAAAAGTATTGGAACAGTGAGGCCAATTCCTTTATTTTTGCTGTAGACTGAAAACATTTGGGTTTGACACCAAAATATGAATATGAGACAAGAGCTCAACATTTCAGCTTTCAAATTCTTCTTTTTTAATAACTGCAGCAAGCCTGTGTGACCCATTGACATCACCAAACTTTTGCATTCTTCTTTTGTGATGCTTTCACCGCAGCCTCTTTCAGTTGCTGTTTGTTTTGAGGGGCTACTCCTCTTTAGTAGGTAAAATGCATGCCCTATAGGATTTAAGTCTGGAGATTGACCTGGCCAGTTTAAAACCTTCCATTTCTTGCCCCTGATTAACTCCTTTGGTTGCGTATTTCTTTAAATTGGCAGACAAAATGTTTGTGTAACCTTCTGAGTTCCTTTTGCTGTTGCCATCATGTGTTACATCATCAATGAAGAATAATGAGCCCGTCCCAGAAGAAGCCATGCAAGCCCAAGCAATGACATTGCCTCCACTGTGTTTCACAGATGAGCCTGTATGTTTGGGATCATGAGCAGATCCTTTCTTTCTCCAAACTTTAGCCTTTCTATCATTTTGGTAAAGGTTCATCTTGACAACAACACAGTAACACATGATGGCAGCAGCAAAATGAACTTAGAATTATACAGAAACATTCGGTCTGCCAATTTAAAGAAAGATGCTACCAAACTGATATGGTAGATCCTCCATCATGCAGCAATATAATGATCCAACACAACTGCAAAAACAACAAAGGAGTTAATCAGGGGCAAGAAATGGAAGGTTTTAGACTGGCCAAGTCAATCTCCAGACTTAAACGCTATAAAGCATGCATTTTACCTGCTAAAGAGGAGACCGAAGGGACCCCAAAACAAACAGCAACTGAATGAGGCTGCGGTGAAAGCCTTGAAAAGCATCACAAAAGAAGAATGCAAAAGTGTTGTGATGTCAATGGGTCACAGGCTTGATGCAGTTATTGCAAGCGAAGGATTTGTGACAAAATATTAAGTCTTATTAATTTTAATTTATTTGAGGTCTATCTATTCCAATACTTTTGCTCAGTTGTGAATCAGATCCAGATGTAAATACCTGGAATTGAAAGCTGAAATGTTGATCTATTGTCTCATATTCATATGTTGGTTTCAAACCCAAATGTTTCTAGTCTACAGCAAAAATAAAGGAATTGGCCTCACCGTTCCAATACTTTAGGAGGGGACTGTAGGTTCTTATAATTTGATTCTTTTGAGGAAAGCTATTTCCAGTAACTATCAGTCTCATTCTCTCTATTGTTGAACATTTGTGTAGATTGAACAATGCCACCTCCTTTTTTACAGGACGCTGGCAAGAATGCACGAGTGCTATCAAGTTGTATTCCCCGGACAAGCACCGATAAGAAAGAAGGGCCACATTGAGCCCATAGACATCTCTGTGGCTTCTCGAGGTTCCAACAAGAAGGTGAGAACTTCAGCTACAATACTTTAATTTGCCAAATGTAGATCATCGGGTGGTCTAATTAAACTGTACAGTATATCAGTCTGGACCAAAGTAGTTAACCAACACTGCCATCTGATATTGACAATTTGGCTGATACAGTCATATGAAAAAGTTTGGGAACCCCTCTCAGCCGGCATTATAATTGACTCTACTTTCACAAAAAAATATAAAAGTGGTATGTCTTTCATTTACCAGGAACAACTAAGTACTGGGATGTTTTCCAAACAAATTTTTTTTGAAAAGCAGTATTTGGTTGTATGAAATAAAATACAATGTGAAAAACTGGCTGTGCAAAAATATAGGAACCCTTGTGGTTTTGTTGATTTTAATGCCTGTAACAGCATGTAAAACTGATGACTTTAAACACAAAGTTGGTTGGATTATGTTGTTAAGCCTTGAACCTCATAGAAATGTCTGTTTAATCATGAGAAAATGTATTTTAGGTGCCTAAATGCAAGTTGCACTTCTCTTTGACTCTCTGCTGAAGTGAGACAGAATGGGATCATCAAAACAGCTCCCAAAAGATCTGAAAAACAAAGATTGTTCATTGTCATGGTTTAGGGGAAGGCTACAAGAAGCTTTCCCAAAGGTTTCAATTGTCAATTTCGACTGTAGGGAACATTGTCAGGAAATGGAAGGACACAGGCACAGTTGCAGTTAAACACAGGCATGGCAGACCAAGAAAAAAACAGGAGCGGCATAGGTGGAGGATTGTGAGAATGGTTGCACACAACCCACAGATCACCTCCAAAGACCTGCAAGAACATCTGGCTGCAGATTGTGTATCTGTACATCGTTCAACAATTCAGCGCAATTTGCACCAAAACATCTGCTTTTTATAAAGACCAAATAACTTAATTTTTGTCTCATCAGTCCAAAGCATTTTCTTCCAATATGAAGCTGGCTTGTCTAAATGAGCTTTTGCATACTCCATGCAACTGTATCTGTGGCGTGGGCGCAGAAAGGGCTTCCTTCTCATCACCCGGCCATACAGATGTTTTGGTGCAAATTGCACTGAATTGTAGAACCATGTACAGATACACAATCTGCAGCCAGATGTTCTTGCAGGTCTTTGGAGGTGATTTTTGGGTTGTGTGCAACCATTCTCACAATCCGCCGCATATGCCGCTCTTGTACTTTTCTTGGTCTGCTAGACCTGGGTTTAACTGCAACTGTGCCTGTGTCCTTCCATTCCCTGACAACGTTCCTTACAGTAGAAATTGACAATTGAAACCTTTGGGAAAGCTTCTTGTAGCCTTCCGCTAAACCATGACAATGAATAATCTTTGTTTTTAAGATCTTTTGGGAGCTGTTTTGATGATCGCATTCTGTCTCACTTCTGCAGAGAGTCAAAGAGAAGTGCAACTTGCATTTAAGCACCTAAAATACCTTTTATCATGATTAAACAGACCTTTATATGAGGTTCAAGGCTTAACAACATAATCCAACCAATTTTGTGTTTAAAGTCCTCAGTTTTACATGCTGTTACATGCATTAAAATCAGCAAGACCACAAGGGTTCCCATATTTTTGCACAGACAGTTTTTGACATTTTATTTAATTTCATAAAACTAAATACTGCTTTTCAAAAAAACTTTGTTTGGAAAACATCCCAGTACTTAGCTGTTCCTGGTAAATGAAAGACATACCACTTTTGTCTTTTTTGTGTGAAAGCAGAGTCAATTATAATGCCGGCTGAGAGGGGTTCCCAAACTTTTTCATATGACTGTATATGTTCTGAGCAGATATTTTAAATAGGGCTGTCAAATTAACGCGTTAAATTCGATTAATTAATCACAGAAAAATTAACGCGATTAATAAAATTAACGCAGATTAATCGCACTTCTATAATGCCCTTTGACCCGGTGCAAAAGTGGTGCGCAGCTGCATCTGTAGCTTGCACGGCCCGCACGGGTAAAAGGGAGAAAAGTAAAGAGAGAAGCAGGGGAAAGGGGCCGAGGGCTCTATGGACGGTTTATGTGATGCTTCGGGCAAATAAGCATGAAGGTAGGAAGGCATCTTACTTTATTCTCCGCAGTGTCTGTGCATTATTGATTGAGTGTGTGCAACAATGTAAGTTCAAAACAGTATCTCTCAATCTTCCTCCGTGTGTCTCAATTTTGTTTGCTAGCTGTCTCGTCTCCCGCATAAACGGACACCCGCCCCGTGTGTGTGTGTGTGTGTGTGTGTGTGTGTGCGTGCGTGCGTGCGTGCGTGCGTGCGTGCGTGCGTGCGTGCGTGCGTGCGTGCGTGCGTGCGTGCGTGTGTGTCAATATTTTTGCCTATGAGTACGACGATGGTGAATGAATCAGCATAGGCTATGCGCACCTGCAGTGCAGCGCTGTCTGTTGTGGGAGATGGAAAGTCGTAATTTAGTCTGCTTGTTTTTTTGAGAAAATTCGGCGCTAGTTCCTAACTTTATTTCATGTAGAAACCTGGCTGAGGGGAGGAGACAGAAGTTACGAGAGACAGAGAGAGAGAGAGAGAGAGAGAGAGAGAAACAAACTGTAGTAAGCTATACAGCTGTTTATAAACAGGCATAAAAGTGTCATAAAGGTATGCGATTAATTTAGATTAATTAATTACAGAGCCTGTAATTAATTAGATACATTTTTTTAATCGCTTGACAGCCCTCATTTTAAATCAAACCTGTCAGTGCCCTCTGAACTGTGTGGCAGATAGCTTGCTCCAATTGTTTCTACATGCTCCCTGTAGGTGACCCTAATAAAGAACCTGGAGGTGTACGGTTTGGATCCTGCAGTTGTGGCCACTGCTTTGCAGCGCAGAGTCCAGGCCAGCTCCGTCTTACAACCCATCCCCGGATCCAAGGACAAAGTGCTGGTCCAGATCCAAGGCAGCCAGATTCCTCAAGTCAGCAAATTGCTGCTAGGTAGTATTTTATGATTGCCTCTAAATTGCTTGTTTTGTACAAATAACCTCAATTGTTTTTAATCTTGTATTTCAATTTCAGATCATTATCAAATTCCTCGCAAGTACATACAAGGCCTAGAGAAAGCTCCAAAAGCTGGCAAGAAGAAGTAGCATTTCAACCATGCAATACTAATCATTGACTGTCTTTAAAGCTGTTCTACTGCATTAAACACAACAACAACAAACTGTTGGTCATTCATGTAATACGTTGATTCACCATCATCTTCGGCGAGTTGATGAATGAAGTCTTAAAACTGTTCTTGTTCTGATTTGGCTCAAAGAGATAATTCAGTGTACATTTACTCATGACTCACATTTAAACCAGACCAGGATTGATTCATCTCAAAGTAATCTGTTTCTGCTGCTGAAGAGACTTTTTCTCTTCAAAATAAATAAACAAGATGAATTTAATCATTTTACAATGGCTCTCAAAATATTCAAATAAATGTCTCCAGTGTTAGGTTGACGTTTTCAAAATATTTTACTTAAAAAATAAATGAAAATTAAAAAAAAAATTTAACCACACTTTTCAGTGGAAAGCTATAGTCCCTGTATATACATAAAATTCACATATTAAACCGAGGACTTAATAGATTTGGATCGGTGACCAAGGCAAGAATAGCATCTCTGTATAGCAGTTCTGAACCTGTATTTTCACATCAGCACTTGTAAAGCGCCACTCATACAGTTGAGGTTCAGGATCCTTATGATGGATGTCGTTTTTAAAAACTGACTTTCAAGGGGGTCAAAGTTGCTAAGTAGTGGGATCCCTAAAAGTCTATATAAAAGTTTCTAAATGGACCCATTTCAAGATATGTACTTTATATTTGTTCAAAACATGGATTTCACTAAAGAAACAAGACAAGGATATAATAAAAATAGCAGGAACCTGTCTTAAACAAGCCTGTGTTTGTGTTTTTTTCTTTAATTCATAACTGCAGTATTGTACATTGGGGAACTCACTACACTTAAGGAACTCTTATTTTTCTCCTGGGGAGATGTTTTCAAGCTCCTCGAAGAATAAGCCATAATTCTTATATGACTTTTATTGTTTGTGTTTTAGTGATGGATTTAACTTGTTGAGGTCAGGTCTTTGACCAATATTCTTTCAGAGTCTTTATCATGTTTATAGATTTTTTTTTATTTTTATATTTTGGGTCGTTAAGTGGTATTCCGGTTGGAATTTGTGCTGATCTGTTGTTTTCCTGATGGCAGTTTGGTACAGATCCTGACATCCTGTACACTCAAAGGTGCATTTTCCACCAAGGTGAAATGTTCCCCTCACTTTTTAAAATCGTCAGCTTTTTAGCTTATACGTTAACTTTATTTCTGAAACTTCCCTGAAGTGCATCTTCCCACTATTCAGCCACTATATACGGTATAGCCCAGATTAGAGAATATCTGAATAGATAAAGGTGTTTTGGGGTTTTCACATCTGAGGCTACTTACAGTCCTACCTTATTGTTTATTGATTGATTGATTGATGGACAGGAAGAATATTCAAGCCCGCAGTGGCATGTTATTTTATACCATGATATCGTCCTGATGTTCAACAAAAAAATTAAGCGGCAAAACAATGACTCAGATTTCTTAAACAATCACTGCGGGTTCCTGATGGGAAATAACTTGTGTGCCACTAGAAGCCAGACGGTCCAGCGAGGGGTGATGTAGCAGCCAGTGAATTCCCTCAGATTTTAAAAAGAGAAACCATAATAGTTTGGATCTATTAAATCAACAAAATAAAGTCAGATTGAGAATCAACTTTATTGCCAAGTAGGTTTTTACTTTGGTGAGCTGCTGTGAGTGAGGCCTGTTGTTATATACAGTCCTCCAAGAGCAACAGCGAAGTAAAGGCTGGCTGTTTGTCTTGGATCTTGTAGGGTCAGAAGGCAGGTCAAATATATCTATATCCATGTAATGGACACCTAATGTGATGGACAATAATGTTCCTATCAATGCAAATAAAGCTTTGGCAGTTTAATAGTGATTACAATAAAAGTGAACTATTGTATTAAAAGTTTTGCTTTTCCCAGGTTCATGTACAGCCAAAAGGCAAAGTGGCTAATGAAATTATACACAGTTAACAAAACAATTCTATTTCAAGTCCTTAGCAGTGCACGTGGTTATTTGGAACTTTAGCATATAAATACATAAAAAATCTACGTCATCTTAAAAGATCAATCCATTTCAGTGTACCTACCACTATAATGATATTATTTATAATTTGATTGTGAAGGAAGACGCCTGTGTGTGTGTGTGTGTCTGTCTGTCTGTCTGTCTGTCTGTCTCTCCGTTTGTCTGTCCTTCGAGTTTCTTGCCAACCATTCATCCGATTTACTTTACTCTTGGTGGGTGTGGGCTATTGCTGAGACCAAGTGGAGTGGGGTGCTGATTGTGAAGTTATTTAAATAAATGAATAACTTAGAAAATGAAATAAATGGAACTTGATAGTATCTCGTGACATATCCTTGTTAACCTCAACTGTGACCTTTATTCACCTAAAACTGTGTGGCCAGCCTGGACAGCTGAGGCAACTGGGCAGGCTTAGCCAATGGAGTGCAGTTCTCCTGCAGCCCAAATCCTTTTGTTGCTGCTAACTTCCTAAAGGCTAACAGTAAAAGCTAAATAGCTACTGATCAATAAGCAAAGAGAAAGGTAAATCTGTCTGAGAAAAAGAAAAATTGGACTCAAACACTTGGAGAGGCCAAACATACCTTTTAAGAAATATAATTATTTTTCTAATATCCCACTTTGTCGTGGGATATGTAAAATAATGGTGTACAATTGAAGTTGAAATTGTAAATAATGCTTGTACCAACACGATGTCAGTATTGTATTCTTGTTTTTCATGGGTTAGGGAGAATGTCCTCTGTTCTATCACCATTTAACTTATTTTAGCCAATAGCAGATAGGCCTAAACATTTGAAAAGGAGATCCCACCACCATTCTTAATTACAAATGTACATGTCTGTCCGTTGTGCATGACACAGTGATCAGCCCTCTGTTTCTCACCCAGCGAGTAATTTTTTCTCCAGTTTGTCGCCATTTAAGTATTTTGGGGGCGAGTTTTATTCCCCTTTATCCTTATCGCAGTCTAGGGGTCTAAGGACAGAGGGTGACTATGTATAAAAGATTAGAAGCCCCCTGAGTCAAATTACTATTATGCCATATACATAAATTGACGTGACATTGGTTAACTAACTTAACTTCTGTCCCTTCAGGAAGTGACCCACAAGTGCTACCCGTAAATCGCATAAGTCCACTGCATTTCCTTCCCTGGAAATACCCTCATTTTAACACAATAGATTTTATCTCTGTCAAACTGATTTAGCTCAGTTATTTCCCTGAAGCTGGCTGCTTGTCTGGTGCACTGAACTCGGTTCCTGTGACAAGATACCTTTGTCACAGCAAATATGTTGCCATGTCTCAGTAGAAAAAGCACAGCTGTATAAGTATAAGTAAAATAATAAAATGAACCAAATCCATGTTCTCTATCTGCTGTGAAATAGGCCTTTCGGCACAGCAATGACGTTGGCTGTCAAGTGGAGGCTTCTTGTTTGTTTGCTCTGGGTGCAGACACCAAATGCAGGAAATTAATTCTGAAATTTAAACTGCCATGTAAACAGTGGGGATGTGTGTCAGGATTGTTGACATTGAGGAAAAGCTATCTCACTTCTTTAATAGAGGGATCAGAATGAGTAAAAACACAGTAATAAAGAAAATGAAATTGAGTTTTATGGAGTCACAGTTCAATTAAAGGCATTGTTGTCTGCAGAGTTAAACAGTCATTAACTGGTTATGACTGCCATCAGATAATTACCTCTGCTGCCAGACACCTGGAAAGTGCATGTACAAACTTCCTCGAAGACTATGTGTCAGTAAATGTTTTTATTAAAGAAACCAAGTTTTTTTTTATGTCAAGAGTTTTCTTTTGCAGGAGAGAGACACCTGTCTGACACAAGTAAGGAACTCCTGGCGAAACTTGGACTGGGTGCATACATACAGGTACATGTTGACAGCTGCATTACTTAGGCTCAGCATGGTGCCAGTGTCTGCTGCTATATTTATACAGAGGTTATAATCATTACGATCCAAAGTGTACATGTGAGTGCGGAGGATGATTTGAGTTGCTGCACGGGTGATGGACAGCATCACAAAAGTCATGGACACTGTCACCAGAAGCACCACAGATTTTCTCTTCCTGGAGCGCAGTAAGGGCATGACTTTGGGAACCCTGGAAGTCAAATTAGCAGTGGTGTGAACCCGATTGCTGAGCGAGATCAGGCGCAGAGTCAGCCCATTAAGTGTGAGAATGATGTTGAAGGGGAATATGTAGGCCTGCAACGTTTGAAACCAAACCATGGTGTGAATGAAATGAGACGGAGCCTCCGGTCTGTATATACATCTGGTCTGGTTGTTGTCGTAGACCGAGGCATTAGACCAGTAGTAAGGAATGGCAAAAAGATGACTGAAGACGAAAACTGATGTTATAGTCCATGCTGCGCACCTCGGAGTGCAGATTGTATTTTTCAGTTTCCACGTGTGGATGGCGACGAAGCGTTCCACTGTGAACACAACCACCAGCCATGTCGAGGCATTGTATGCGCCGTAGGTAAAAATGTCCCTCAGGTTACACCATGGCTTGTAACTCCAAAAGGGCTCCTGTTGGTGGTACTCAAGAGAAAGCTCAAGAACCACAATAAAGATCAGAACAAGGTTGTCCGCCACAGAGATGGCCATTAAGTACAATGTACTCGACCTGGAGAGCATGCAGTTCCTCCTCCATATAATCAGGAGAGTGATGATGTTGGCTAAAGAAAAGATTTGTATCATTAAAAGCCTCTCGCTATTAGCAAATGCCATCACCACTTCACAGCTTCAATAAAATCAACAGGATAATTTCTAGAAGTCATTCAACAGATTTGTACTTTGGTATAAGATCTGCCAACTCTGACATTGAGTTTTGATGTAGGTTACTTACACGGGATACCCACAGCTGCCAGAGCAGGGTAGAAAACTGCCTGTAGCGTCACCATCCAGTGTTTCTTTTGAAGGCTCATATCCTCTCACACCACAGATGGTACCACGACTGCAGCAACGTCAAATAAAACCTCTTTGCTCAATATGCACATATTGCTTAGGCACATACAGTAAGGTCACTCCCACCTGATCTTAACACACAAACCATGACAGCGTGTCAACAGTCGGTGTGTCGAGTGTTGATGATTAAAGGGGATTTATGACAGTGTGCAAACGTAAAGCGCATGGGTTTTAAGAATTTTACAAAAGTAAACAACACAATGAGACCAGCAAGAGTTAATCAACCAAAGCAGACAAGTTGTGGGCTAGACGGCTAAACAATGAGGTGAAACTCATTATGAAGCTCAATGAATCCAAGGGGAGCTGTAGTATATCATGTTAAGTCTCTGTAGGTTCATCCCTAGGAGTGACCCTTTTCACTTAGTCGGTCGGTATATTAGGCCCGAGCACCGAAATGGTGTATTTTGTAGGGTGCTGAGGAATTTCACAGTGGAGGTATGGGTCCGATTTAGAATGAGCTATGTTGTCCTGGAATCCAGGGCTCCAAGGTCTGACTTTTATAGAGGAAGACAGTGTTGTGCCTGAACGCGTTCAATGAACGTTCATTCATGAACTCGTTCATATTGGGGGCGAACGTGAACTGAACGTATGTATTTCTGCCTCATGAACGTTTTTGCGAACGCGTTCATTCTGGCGTTTGTGAACGGCGCTCTTACAGTCGTTCAATCGTTCATCGAGTGCCAGATTTCCATAGAAAACCCCCGCTAAAAGACATCGTAAACAGCCCTTAATATGTAGCTGAAAAACACCCAATCTGGCAACACATGCCACCACAGCGTCGCACCGCCGCTGCGTCATCAAAATGCGAAACACCGCGGGAAAAAAAGTAAGGTTGCGTTCCGAATCGCATACTCTTTCTTTTTTCTATTCTACATACTACATCTGACGATAAAAAGAATCTAGTTAGGATGCAGTAGGCATACTATTGGGACATACTTTACTCTCTTATTTCATCATAACATTGCGCCTTGATCTTGCCTCTTGCTTTTATATCCGTCGCATCCCCGTTTGTTTTCATATGGAGGCTTCGTCGATGTGACGTCACTTCACATGCGCATTGGATTGTGGGTCAGAATTGCCCAAATAGGATGCACTTTTCAACACTAACAATCTTGGCCGCATGAAGTAGGACATCCGGGTACTTCTAACCATCCTAAATCTGGCCACAAGAATCGGGACATCCTAAATCTTTTTTCTACATACTATATAGTAGAAAGTATGCGATTCGGAACGCAACCTAAAACAAATGAATGCAGCAGCGCTTACTCAGACCCATGACTCAGACCATGGACCTAGCCTCAGGTTCTACCTCTTCTTCGTATGATTGTTACCTACCTCAGATTGTGTTTGTGTTAATAAGTATGTCAACTAGGGCTGTCAAATTAACGTGTTAATTTCGATTAATTAATCACAGAAAAATTAACGCGATTAAAAAAATTAACGCAGATTAATCGCACTTCTATATTGCCCTTTGACCCGGTGCAAAAGAGGTGAGATGATAGCGTAGCTGCACCTGTATCTTGCGGACACGGCCCGCACGGGATTAAAGAGTAAAGAAAGAAGCAGGGGAAAGGGGCCGAGGGCTCTATGTTATGGGCTTACCATGAGACAGAAGTTACGAGAGACGGAGAGAGAGAGAGAGAGAGAGACGAACGGTAGCCTATAGGCCTACAGTTGTTTATAAACAGGTATAAAAGTGTCATATAAGTTATTATTATGACTTTATTTGAACAGGGACAATGTACAAAAGAAACATTAACCTTGTTTGGAACAAGAGGAGAGATGCATTGTACCAGGTTTTAGCAAACTGCTAAAGTGTGCGATTAATTTAGATTAATTAATCACAGAGCCTGTAATTAATTAGGTTAATTTTTTTAATCGCTTGACAGCCCTAATGTCAACACATCTTCTGGACTTTGTTGTTAACAGTATGCCCTATACTGCAGTTTAGAATGGTCTCCTTGAGGGTTTTACTATTTTAAGTTGTAGGCTAATTTGTTTGTACAGTAGAACCTGCCTGGTATATTTTTCAGTATTGCTTTCTTTGAATGAATTTTCATTGTTTCCAGGTTTGGAAAATTATAAAAATGGAAAAACTTTTGCACCTTAACCGTTTTTGTTTGAATAATTCTTCATTAAAAAGACCATTCAAACAGCAACTTTTCCCTCATGTTTTTGAGAATATACTGTAGGGGTAAAAGCTGCAGCTGGCTTCTAGTGTGGACTGAATGTTATTGAAATAATTTCTGTCTGTGGTTCTATATGGAATGTGGCAATTATTTAGAAAAATAATAGCCTGCAGCAACATATTGAAAAAAAGAACTATGAACTAGTTCATTTTTGAACTGTGAACTTAGTTCAGAATTTTGAATTATGAACTATGAACTGAACTAGTTAATTTTATAGTGTGTGAACTGAACTTTCCCAACACTGGAGGAAGAGAAGAGGGCTCATCTGGAGAGGATTTCATGTATGAGGCTGCATGAAGGGTCATCAAATGCTTCACATGTTCTGGCTTTTCCCCCAAAACTACCCCACAGCGTTCTGGCCCTATTTACAACATATAGCAGGGGTCTTTGCTCCTCCCTGCAGCCAACCACCCTCTGAGGAAATCCGAGTTTACTGATGCTATGGCAACAACACTGCACAAAATATGACTGTGAGAGGTTACATAATGCTGTAAGCCTGTCATTATCAGAGATCTTTTTAAACATTTATGAAATCTGTATTTGCGTCATACCACCAACCTGTTAATGAATGATGTTGGTTGTATGGTGTAATTGTGTTGTTATCCCAACAGGAACGGTGCCACATAAATCTGTGGTCCATTTAAAATCCATATGCCTCCAATATTTAAAATGTGACCCACCTGCTAATCGTTAAATAAACTTCCAATGAAAAATAAACCTTTTAAAAAGGTAAACTAACATTTTAAAAAGGTAAACTTACCTTTTTAAAAGGTAAACTAACCTTTTTTGAAAGGTGAACTTACCTTTTTAAAAGGTAAACTAACCTTTTCAAAAAAGGTAAACTTACCTTTTTAAATGGTAAACTTACCTTTTTAAAAGGTAAACTTACCTTTTTAAATGGTAAACTTACCTTTTTAAAAGGTAAACTTACCTTTTAAAATGATAAACTAACCTTTTTAAAAGGTAAACTACCCTTTTTAAAAGGCAAGGCAAGTTTATTTATATAGCACAATTCAGACACAAGGCCACTCAAAGTGCTTTACAGGAGCAAGATTAGAATACATAAAACATATTATAAAACATTTAAAAGCGAATAAAAGAAGCAAAAAAAAAAATTGCAGGTTAAAATGGAAACAAAAAAGTCTTCAGACTCGTTTTAAAAGAACTGAGAGTTAAAAGGGTAAAAGGGTAACTACTCTTTTTTTGTGTACCTTATTGTAAAGTGTTACCCATTCTATTTTGTAGGGTGCTGAGGAATTTCACAGTGGAGGTATGGGTCCGATTTAGAATGAGCTGTGTTGTCCTGGAATCCAGGGCTCCATGGTCTGACTTTTATAGAGGAAGAGAAGAGGGCTCATCTGGAGAGGATTTCATGTAGGCTGCATGAAGGGTCATCAAATGCTTCACATGTTCTGGCTTTTTTCCCAAAACTACCCCACAGCGTTCTGGCCCTATTTACAACATACAGCAGGGGTCTTTGCTCCTCCCTGCAGCCAACCACCCTTTGAGGAAATCCGAGTTTACTGATGCTGTGGCAACAACACTGCACAAAATATGACTGTGAGAGGTTACATAATGCTGTAAGCCTGTCATTATCAGAGATCTTTTTAAACATTTATGAAATCTGTATTTGCGTCATACCACCAACCTGTTAATGAATGATGTTGGTTGTATGGTGTAATTGTGTTGTTATCCCAACAGGAACGGTGCCACATAAATCTGTGGTCCATTTAAAATCCATATGCCTCCAATATTTAAAATGTGACCCACCTGCTAATCGTTAAATAAACTTCCAATGAACAATATCAGTTTTTGAGGTATTCCTTTATGACTTTAACATGTCTAATAGGTTATGTTGCCTCCTCCTTAAAAATAATAATTTCAACTTCCATCAGTTTAGATAACATACTTTCTAATTATGTAACGGTTGCGTGGCATTGCTTCTTTTGAGCTTATGTCAGGATCACTGAGGTCATCCTGCATCAATAATAAATGTTCCATGCAGTTCCTTTAGCTGTGATGAAAATACATACATTTTGATGTACTGTAATCACAGGAAATAAGGTTAATCTGTTTCTGGTCTGCCTTCACCAGCAACATGTTTTCAATAGAATTAGGTAAGCCTCTGGTAGTGTTTTTGAGCTGCTAATGTGGTTCATAAAAATTACAAAAAGGAATGTAACCAGTAAAACCAGTGTTCTACAATCCTCCCAAATGAAAACACCTTGGTGTTGAAAACATCAAGGCAAGAATTCCCTGGAGGCAGACGTCAACAAGAGACAATGATAATCCTGTTGGAGTCTTTGAAAATAATTTGACAAGAACACAAGGTGACAACAAGAAATGTAGTATGAAATATGTCTAGGATTCAGCACATAGTCGACTGAATGGTTACACACCAATGAAAGAGATTTAACATTTAAACATTGATTAGCCAGGGAACTACCAGAACCACAGTCTGTGTCGCCATCTGTTGGTTAGCAGCAGCAAAGCAGGAAAACGTAACAGATAAAATGTCAAAAACAGAAACGCCTGCACTAAAATGTAATAAGAAGCCATGGTGGGCAAGATCTGTGTCAGCGAAGTCAATGTAGGAATATTTCGGGGCACAGTTTGAGTTTTAACCTCATGTAAAACACTCTGAGCCTCACAGTGATGTTTTTATTGTAGCTATTGTAATGGTTATAGCTATAGCTGTGTATGTGCCATAGTGTACAGGTATTTATTTGAATTGGTTAATAATAATCAAGAAAAGACAATGAATTAGCAATTATCGGATTTTTGGGGGGGCTTTTTCTAAAAAAAAATGTCAAATTTGATTTGAAGTGACAGGTGAAAAAGTAAGCAGGGCTTGCCACTGCTCCAGGTTGAAGAAGCAATACCTGCTGCCTATTATTCAGCTGAGCTACACTACTGGCGGGGCCCCCTGAGGTTTAGGATACACAGGGTGAGTTCAGAAAAGGCTGCTGTCAGTCACTGATCTCATCATTCAAGCTACAGTACGTCATCGTGCTGAGAGGATTGCACTGCTAGAAAGGATTACACCATTTGACATTTTCCCTGAGCAAAAACTGCCTAACCACTTTGACTAGAGACTGAAAAATAAATAATTCATGATGAAACGGCAGATCAATTCAGGATACTTTTAGGGGGCTTATTGCATACGTTTGTGATAAATGGAAAGTTATTTGAGGACACATCTGTATATTATCATGTAACTATATCCATATGGCTCTACAACACGTGAGTGGATATAATGATCTGTTCCAGATGATTACTGTCATCTTTCAGCTGTTGCTTGTGATCCAACTTCTTCTCACATCAGATTATGTCATTTTTATGACTATGTTAAAAACAATTCAAATAGCAGAAATCAAATATATTCATTATATATAAAATATCTAGAACAGTTCAATTATTTATTTAAATTAAAGGGGAAAACATCTCTGTCCATGTGTCACGAGTGAACATTTCACCAAGCGAGACACACTACTGCTTTAGTTTTCATCATACCTCTAATTATAGTGTTGTGATATAAATAAAAGTGCATTCTCACAATCATTGAATAATTGGAAGTCACAGAACAAAGTATTTTCTTTCTTTAAACAGAGATTTTGTAGCACCTTTATTACCGCCTGTTTGCAATCCATACTTTTAATGTATCCATCCCTCCCAAATTCCCACCCCTTAACGACCCAGCTTTATTGAACCCCAACGGTCTTGTCAAATCACAATGGCCAAGATAAAACTGAGGTCTTTCAGAGGACAACACCATAAAAGCATACTGCAGCTGTTTCCTGGGAAAAAGCCCCCCACCAAAAAACACACTGAACATTAACTGCTCAGAACTAAATGTTAGCGTTGTCATACACAGTTGGCAAGTAGCTGGTGAAGCAGCCAAAGAGCCAGATATTTTCGTCAGGCATTGGAGGAGACCAAAGTAGGAGCTAAATGCTAATGATCCATTGCCGACTGGCCAAGATCTTATTTGCAGGTTTAAATCTTCCACGAAATGATTACTGTCAAACCTTAAACTGAAATCATTGGGCGGCATCACGTCGTTGGGCTGGGTCGGGCCACAGGACCTCATCAACATCACAGGCAATATTGTCCATAGCCAAACAACGTGGGAAGAATGCCCTGGTATGTCGCACTTCGGTCATTGTCATGCAGTGTACAATGACGTGGTCAATGACTGTTGCTCTCATTTCATCTGTAATGAAAATGCGTTGTCTTGCTCGCCCTCCTTCTCCTCTCCCTCCTTGGCCTGCTCCTTTTGGACTGCTTTTCGCCCTCTTTGGCCCACTCCTCGGCCCGCTCCTCTCCCTCCTTGGCCTGCTCCTCTTTGACCTGCTCCTCTCCCTCCTTGGCCTGCTCCTCTCCCTCCTTGACCTGCTCCTCTCCCTCCTTGACCTGCTCCTCTCCCTCCTTGACCTGCTCCTCTCCCTCCTTGACCTGCTCCTCTCCCTCCTTGACCTGCTCCTCTCCCTCCTTGACCTGCTCCTCTCCCTCCTTGACCTGCTCCTCTCCCTCCTTGACCTGCTCCTCTCCCTCCTTGACCTGCTCCTCTCCCTCCTTGACCTGCTCCTCTCCCTCCTTGACTTGCTCCTCTCCCTCCTTGACCTGCTCCTCTCCCTCCTTGGCCTGCTCCTCTCCCTTCTTGACCTGCTCCTCTCCCTCCTCAGACACAAACTCCTCTTCTTCTGCCTTGATCATCCATTTTTGTTTGTAACCTTCAGCAAACTGCACTGACTTATATAGGTGTGGTCACATCATTTGCAACTTGTGTTTTCAATTACGAGTCGTTGTGTTTACAGAATGACACCAGGTATGTTCATTGTGTTCAAGTTTTGCTGACTGTGGGTGGCATTTTGCATCACATGAGCTTCACAATGCATATTGGAGCAGAGATATATACAAAATGTGTTTTAGCAAGGCAAAATGTGTTTAGAGTTTTGAGAAAAAGGGGATGGGTTTTGTGAACAGTGTCTACAGGTGAATTGTGTTTCTGGTTGTGGCAAATGGGGGGTAGTTTTACTAAATGTGTTTAGGCAACTGGTCATTTGGTTTAGAGTACTGGGTTTTGTGTTTTAGCAATAGAGAAAAACTGTAGTGAACATACTGTATATGCAGTATAGGGAAAGCTCAAAAATAGGAAGACAGGTTGTTGGAGGGAGAAGAGAAGCAGTGAGACTGGATGTGTGGAGGAAGACCTAGAAGACATTGAGCTGTAATTTCTGATGAAATACAGTAAGGGCTACACTGATAGACCCTGTTGTGAATCATGAGCCCCTTTTACTCAGAGTTTGCGGCATATTGACGGAACAACATCACTCCAATATGCTGGCTTTGCTTGCTTCTGTGTTATTTACATTTGATACACAGGGTTTATTTGACGGTAGAAAATCACTTTAAACTAGAAACTGAATAGACACAAAGCTAAGAAGGTATGTGAAGCGGAGAAGCAGAGAATTACAAGAGGATACTTTCATGCAACATAAAAAATTGAGGAAACACGCTCATTCGACAACAAGATTTCAGGAAGTTACTGCTCCTGGTCCTCGCCCAAGATATCCCAGAGCCCAAATCATATACTGTACAGTATATATATACAACATACAACCTCCCATACAAACTCCACATGTTGTTTTAACACTCAACATGTTAATGAGGTCACTTTTGAGGGGCTGAAAGATACAAAAAATGTTGTACTTTTACTGGCTTTAGCTTCATATTTGTTGGACAGACACAAAAGAAGTATCAATTTTCTCATCCAACTCAAGAAACCAATTTCCCAAAATGTCAGACTAATTCCATTTCAGAGAGTACACAAAAAAAAATTAGAAATTATGTTAAATGTATCTTAGAGGAAAAAAGGGACAGGTTTATATTATTGACCAATGCCTAGTAATCCCCCTCTATCTGTGCTTATAGCTGCATTTCTCTTAGGGCTGGGGCCAAGGGTAGATGGGAGCATAAGAAGCTGGCAGGTGGCAGGGGCAGGGTATATATTTCTCTCCCTGTTGTTATAGGCTAAATGCTTGGGATTGGAGACCTGTCCTTGCAGGTCCTTCAGAGTTCAGTTTGGGGGCAAATTGAAAACAGCTCTATCTCTCATCCCTCCTCCTCTTCAGACGGCTCCCAGGGCCCCATATCAGTTGTAAATCTTAAAACTCCCAGGACAGCGTTGCCAATAATGATGAAACTAACTGCCCCTGTAGGAAGTAAAAGGACGTTTGCATGTTGCACTTTGTCACCTTCTGATATAGAGAGTGAACAGGTGTGAGAGTAGAAAGTACTGTCCTGCTGGGCGATGAATCAATGCTGATACGAGGCACTAGCAGCAGGGGAGAGTCCGTTCCTTGGACAGCTGATCCCACACAGAACCCCGAGTCAGTCTGATATGACTCTGATTAGTTTGAGAACACGTTTCGATTGGTCGCCAAAAAGGATATTTAAAATTGAGATAAAGACATGTTACAAGCAACTAACAGATAAAAAAACACGTGTCACTCCCAAAGTGAACATTTCATATGGCTTTTAATAGGCTATGATCCATGTGAAAGGCTTGCATGTTTGTATTTTGCTCTACAGAACACATCAAATTAACATTAGCAGTTGTGTACTGTTACTGTATTTTGATTTTATTTACTGATATGTTGGCAATATGTTTAAAGAAATGGGTTAGAGGTGGAGTTAAAGATTCTAGAGAAAGCTTGTTGATATTTGAACTGAGCACTGAGTGTTTAACAAAACCTCTTTTGTGTAATTTGATAAAACTGCGCTGATCAATCGTGGGCTCAATCCTGATATTTTTTAATTTCTTGTGTGAATATAAAAGTCATCGTAATAGGTGGGACAAAGGTGGGTTGTCATACCGGTGTCCGGAGCTATATAAACAACTGTTACTCACAGAACAGGCCCTGCCCTTCATTGGGAAAATAGAAAAAGTGGATTTCAATCCAGCGCTACGTGGCCTTAATCTGCAGGATTAGGGGAAACTGGAAGTTGCCTCCGATGTGCTTTGTGTCTGTGTGCATGTTTGTGTGTGTGTGTAATTGAGTGTTTGCAAAGCTTTCTTTGGAGCTAACTTGTTTGCGTGCTTGCATGCTTTTGAATACCAACACAGGTGTGAATGCCTGTGTGTGCAGTAGTATCCGGAGCCACATGTGCAGCAGCAACAGCAGCAGCAGGCAGACAGGCGAGGAGGGAGGGAGGCTGGTGCCCATGGGTTAAGAGCTAAAGCCGCTTGGCCCAGATGAAGATGGCTCTCAGGCTCTCTGCCAATCAAAGCCCAGCCACCATCCGACACTCACTGACAGGGCAAGGGAATGGTGAGTGTCACCACACGCATGCTATATGTACGTGCAGCCATACGGTATATATAGTAACGCATTTTCCAGCACATTTTAAAAATGTAAGGTTTGACTGGAACTCTTTTAACTATGTCATATTGTTGCACCTTCTTGATCTTGCAATGATTTAATGCAGAATTGGTGCCACTGCATCGAGGTAGAGGACGATTATGATGATAAACACTGAGATCATTATTTAAGTTACAGGAAGAATTTTGATCTCTAAGTGGCGCTGATCACGGAGTAGCTAGAGATACAGCAGAAAGTACAAGATAGGATTTTATGGAAATTTTCCATGAAGGGTTTTTTTAAGTAAGTAACCGCCAGCCATGAGTCACAGCTTGTACACTGTTAACCAAGTTATTATGGAACCTGCCCAGGTTTGAATCTGGTATTTACAATTTCATAGCCAATTTGAGAGCCTTTTAAATGGTAAATGGTTTTATATAGCACTTTATCTCCGTTTATCACAGACAAAGCGCTTTACATTGTTTTGTACACATTCACCCAGTCACACACCGATAGCAGCAGCTACCACGCAGGGTAGGCTAAGCTAACTATCGGGGGCAATTCGGGGTTCAGTGTCTTGCCCAGGGACACTTCGACATGTGGCGGGGAGACGGGGGATCGAACCTCCGACCCTGCACACCAGAGGCGAACTCCCTACCCACTTTGCCACTGCCGCCCCTTTTACACAGCGGTAAAAGAAAGCTTGCGAACGTTATGCTATTGATGCAAATCCATAATCTTACATCTGACAACCTGTCCGTCTTATGTCTTTCTTCTGTTAAATGTGCTCCTTCACTATAGGCTAAAATGCCCCGTTACCTTCATAAAAAAAATGCCCCTGCCCCTCTTGTGACCCTCTCCCTACCTACCAGTGTCAGCAAATTTCTCCTTCCCTGCATTAGTATTCCTTTTCCATCCTCCATCTCCCTGTCACTCGAACATGACGGCTTTCTCAAGTGTCTACTGATTGAGAATTCATGATGAATGTTGTACTTGGAGAGCAAATGGTTGCCAAAGTAAAATTCCTTGTTTGTTTACGCAAACCTGGCCAATAAAGCTGATTCTGATTCTGATGTTTAAGATTTCAAAGGCCTGAAAATTGGGCATGAAACAAGTGAAAATGATGCAGCCTATAGCTGGTGCCAGTCAGAGAGGGATAACGTCACTGAACATCTGCCAAAACTCAGAGATCATCTTACCAGAAATGGGCACACAGTTCACTGTTACATAATGTCAAGCATACACATACTAATGGTTTGTAAAAAAGGCTTATAGTTTTTTTCTCTCTTGTCATCCATTAAATGCCAGTTGTGTTTTTGGCCCCGCTATCTTTTCAGCAGGCAGGTGGCGTGGATTAGTGGAGCTCTCTAAACTTTAGTACCGATGAAACATGCACCAATCTAGACTGTATAATCGACGAGCCCGAAGCTTTTCAGTCTTTAACAGACATCTGTTTGTCTCTATTTATTGCCCATCTTTTACTTCATTTCCTCACCTTGTAGCCTCTCCTCACCTTTCTCCTACAATCATATTGTCCCCTCAGCCGAATCAACTAGCTCTAACACGTCCTTTATTTCTCTAATTTGTCATTTGTCACAATCTATCATTTTTTACCACCTCTGTTCAGCTGCCTTGTGTCACCCTGCTTAAAAAATGGAAATTTCACTCAATGTCCTTTAGGTCATCCCCATACAATAATCATAATTTACTGACAGAAATCAGACAGAAACTATTCCAGTCTTACGGTTACAGTCAATAATGTTGAAATCGTTCAAATCATTGTCCACTTGTAATATTGTCTCTTGTAGAATCAGCATCGGTAACCCAGATGAGTGTTAGTAACCCTAACACTTATTTTGCAGTCTTTCAATTCCCAAAAGTTCTAGTTAAGATCTAAAGTATTTTTTTATAGTTTCCTGTTGAGGATTTTAAACCATTGGTATCACTAGGTGCTTACAAAATGTAAAGTTGTGTGTCGTCCACATACTGTAGATATAAATATTAAATCGGAGTAGTTGTGTATTTTGGCTTGGTGGAAGCATTTATAATGGAAAGAGGAGTTGGGCAAAGAACTGAACCCTGTGGATTACCGTGTGGAATGTAATGGGATTTTCAACATGCTCACCAATATTTAGAAATACAGTCAGCATGAAGGGATTTATGGTATGAAAACGAGGACAAGTTTAAAAACTACTACAGGTTCCATCACTGCCCATGAATCCACTATGAGCAGCCTATTACTTGTCTCAGTTTGTATCATATAGATAAGGATTTAAAATAAAAAGCAGTGATGAAATAAAAAAAAATCCAAAAATTGTCTCTCCCACACTCTTTCCCAGAAGACTAAAATAACCCTCAAACCACGGCTGTTCAACCAGTGTGTGTGCGCCTGCTACTGTTGAGAGGCATGCATTTAAAGTTCAGAATTATACAAGTGCAGCCTGCAGCCCTTCTACAGATAATGGACTCTGACCACGAAGGAAAATATAAAAAGAGAATGAAGCGGGTGGGGGGGGGGGGGATAACAAAAGAGGCATCAATACGCCGTAATGAAATGGAATCTCGTCTTCCATCTGAAAAGAACATCAAAGGAGATGCAGAATCTCAGGAGGCAGTACATCTGACGTGCTTTCCCTCTGTCTCTCAATCCATTCATCCATCCCTCTCTCATGATGAGATGGATAATGATGAACGTGCATGAGGGAGAGAGAAAGAGGAGGGGGGAGGGAGGGAGGGAGGGATAATACCTTCTGAAATACATGATGAATGTAGTCATCAGACTTAAACTGACTGGGGGCGAGAGGCGCACGGGAAACCAGGAGCGTGCGTGTGAGTGACACCGAGCACCATCATCAACTCTCCCCTGCAGCCTCTCTCAGTCTCTGCATCCGCCCCCTGAAGAGAGACACTGGCTATCAGGCAACAGACAAAAGTAAAAAAAGAGGATAAACTATTGCTTTGCTTTCCCTTTTTTTCCCCCCACTGAGCTACCAGAGGCCAGAGGAAAGAGGCTGTGAGAGTCAGAAGTCAAGCCCATCTTGTTGTTGGCTCCAGCAGCCCACCCAGAGCCCTTCTTCAGGGACCACACCAAGAGATGTGCACGGCCTGAGGAGGAGAGATGATGCAGAACAACATAACGGGCTGCGAGGAGGGAGAGGGGGGACCCAACAGCCAAGGTGAGTGACGAAAACCTGCCACTGTGTGTGTGTGTGTGTGTGTGTGTGTGTGTGTGTGTGTGTGTGTGTGTGTGTGTGTGTGTGCGTGTGTGTGTGTGGTGGAGGGGGGGGGCAGTGTGTGTGTGTGTAGCAGTGTGCGGACGAGGAGGGTGTGTCAATTGCGTATGTGTGCGTGTGAGCATCAGTGTGGGTTCTCACATCTGTGAGAGTTAGGGTATCAAAAAGATTACATGTCAAGGGAGAATGTTTCCGTTAAGAAAGACGGAGATAGGCAGACATAGAAAACTTGCAAACTCTTTCAGCTACAGTTTTATGTGGTTGATTAGATGTGAGTATTAATCTTCCACATGTTGAAAGAATGAAAACAACAAGTGGATGTGCTCCAGTCATGCTCCCTTCTCCTCGAAAACACGTCATTTCATTTGGCTCTCATGCATTGGACCTCCTAGGGTTTGCATATGTCAACCTCCAACTCTGACAATGATATTACTTTTGTTCTCTCTTAATGAGCTGTTGATCAGTGGATGAATTAATTTGACATCTTGGTGCAGTATGTGGTTCAGATGTGGTACATATAGGTTTCCATAGTCCAGCCCCCTGCAGTGAATCTGGGAAAACATTCATTAACTTTTTAACCAGAAATAGTTACCTTCAATTTTTAATATTTTTCAAATGTGGATTTTCTGTCTTTCTTTTGAATATGTTTAGACAAAACAAGTCAATTGGCACCGAGTTTGCATTTATTTCCGCACTTTTTCAACATTTGATCAACTTAATTAACATTTTAATTAAGAAACAAATAGGCAGATTTATTAATAATGAAAATTGTTAGTGGCAGCACTAGTTGCCTAAGGTAGTTTTCTTCCCTTGCAAATCACAGAATGGGAGCGCAGACACGGCACTGAGATCTAATGTGTATTGGATAAACACTGGATAATTTTATTTTGGTATATTGCTGTATGGCTGTAAATGATGTAACACAATAGTGATAGAGATTTGAGGTTGCTCTCATTTGGGTGAAATGGTTCTGTTTAATTACACTTCTTGCCTATAAAACATGCACACTCCATAACAGATGATGTAACAAAGGCCTTTGTTCGCAGTCATTTTGCAATGTCATAAAGCACTGGAGTTTCTAATAACATCGACAAATCCATGACAGAGGAACAGATCATTTGCACAGCCATACTGCGAGCTAAACACTCTAAAAAAAAAAGTTGTGAAGCATGCACAAGTTATTTCCCTGCAATAACATGAATGCTTGCATCAGGATATAATGTTGCATGTATACGATATGCTTTGACAGCACATTGACTAGAAAACATACAATTAGTATGTTTTGTCTACTACAATATTCCAAGAATGTGTTTCCCGCATGACCCTGCTTCAGTTGAACACAACATGGAAACATATTTAATCCATGAGAATGACAATATTAATCAACCCTGACTTTGCAAGATTGATATTTTTAGAAAAATTTCAACGTTAATGTTATGCTGCACAGCTGCACTTACTCACAGTGGTGCTTTGGATAAATTATTAACAATGCGTACATGTGTTAAGCAGGTGTGATTTTTACTATGTTTACCATCTTAGCTTGGATTGTTAGCACGCTAACATGTACTGATAATAAGCACTTAAGACAAAGTAAAGCTGAGGGCAATGGAAATGTTGTCACTTTTGCAAGCTCAGTAGGGATTGCAAGTTGAAAAGAGGAATATTGTGTTATATCCTGGTACAGACTGGATCCTAAAAACACTTGAGTTCATTTTTTGTTTGTTTTGTAGAAAACAATGGACTTCTTGTAAATGACTTTCCTATTCAGTTAAATATTGATGTGTCTACCCTTTTAGCTCTGTCTTCAGTTACTTCCTTAATATGTTCATGGAGTATCCGTTAAGAATACCTTATCATTAAGCATTTTGTACAACATGAATTCAAGCCATATTTTCAGAATATTTGTATAATCTTACAGATGCTTTATTATGCAAGTAGCATGTTTGTGCTGCCAAAGTGGATCTCATTTGACTTATTTTGTATTTCTGTCGGTCCGTCAGTTGAATCTATAACAATGCAAATATGAGATGTAGCTTAAAACTAGAGTTCTAAAATATATCTGGGGGAGCTCATAGTACAATAAATCAAACTACAATGCAACTGGAAATAGTTGATAAATCAGCCATCCACTCAGAACAGAGTTTACAATGGCGGCGTATCCACCAAAAGGCTGTTTGCTTCATCTGGAGCAGCTGGTGCAGGAGATAAACAAAGGTCATGGCAATGTCAAATTTTTGGCTGCTTTTATATAAAAGCATGTAATGGCTGCGTGTGCGTAATGCAGGGTCAGGGGAGACAATTTTATTTTAATATTACAGCTGGTGGATGAAAACAAATGTTCAAGCAAATCCACGCAAAAAGAAAATATAAACCCTCATAACTAATGCACATTTGACAGACAGTCGATGGCAGTTTTGCAGACGCAGCCTCTCGTCTCATTGTCCTTGTCAATATGGTCAGTCAGATCGATCTATAGGTGCAGATGGTCTGGAATTGCCCGTCTGAGGGCTAATAGAGATGAAACCTTGGTTGGAGGTGCATGCACACACACATGCAGTATTTGGTATTAACACACAGATCACTCTACATGAAGGGAAAAGGCTTTGGGCTGTGCTTATTGCAAACGGCTTCAAATGTCCAGTAATTTAATAGTTATGTGCTGATTGTTTAGTCAGAGTGCACACAAGGCCTATGGAAATATCATTCAATTTGCAGGCATTTAGACAAAATTAAATGTTGTACAAATTTAAAAGTTTGCATTTTTCCCACACTTAAAATATATATATATATATATATATATATATATATATATATATATATATATATATATATATATATATATATATATATATATATATATATATATATATATATATATATATATATATATATATATATATATATATATATAGGCTATATATTTTACATTTCAAACAATAAATGGATTAAATTAGAAACAAGTTGGCACATTAATAAATTATGAAAATTGTCAGTGGCAGCACTAGTTGCACAAGGTACTGTATATTTCTTTCATTGGGCATTACAGAATGGGAACCCACACATGTGTCTAATGTGCACTGTATATTTGCAAGAGAAAAAAATGTCCTGCCATTGGAGGATCTTATTCTGTTATATTGTGTTGGGAATTCATAAGGGGTAGATTTGGTCAAAGTCAAGAATATTATTAATTTCAAGGAAATTATAATATATATTGCTAATAGCAATGTGGACAACTTCTAAAAGTTGAATATTCTACCTTTAATCAGTAGGGGAAGTAACATGCAAAGCATGTATGTAACCTACTGCTTCAATCAAACACATAAGAATTATAAAGGATGATGCGGGGAGACTTTGGTTTTGTCTTCACGCAATCTTAACTTTATAATTACAGCAACTCAACACTCATGTATTCATTAAGAATACTTGAGGGGAAAATCACGAGTGTCAGTGTGTGTGTGTGATGTGCGTAGTTAGAAATGAGAAAGAGAGGAAACAAAAGAAAGTAGCCGCAGCTCCAGCGCGTAGTGAGCTGTTTCCTCCAATCACACAGTGGCTGCAAATGCGCATTTGCATATACTGAGTTGAATTGATAAAAAGGAAAGAACTCACTGGCTTTAAGAGTGACAGCAACAAAAACACATCAATGCATTCCCGGTTAACGGGAGAAAACACTGTGAGCGAAAAACACTTATGTAAAACACAAGTGAGTCAGAATTACTTTAAATCAGGAAATAGTGAGCTCGTCAGCTCTTACGTTTACTTCAAGTTAATGAACAACATAAAATAACTATCTTAGCCCAGACAATAGCCTCACGTGAATCGCTTGGGCCAGCGATGATTGGTTGAAGGCGGCTGGAGAAGATGAAGATAGAAAAAGGAGGCCGCTTGTCGGGCCTTGCGCTCGGAAGGAGCGCGTCTTGTGGAAGACAGTGGTGTGGAAACAGCTCAGCTGATAAGGGCAGCGTGCCTCACCATGCCAAGGGAAGGAAAGCAGGAGTGTCAGCAGCTCTTCTTGGCAATAGCGGGCTGTCTGCGGTCCGATGGGCAGCGTAGGCAAGGAGGAGAGGAGGAAGCGGAGAACTCCCTCTGCGTCGGGCCTTGCTCTCTGCTGGCGCTGTGTCTGGGGCAGCGTAGGAACGGCCCAGATGATAAATGATAGGCGGCTTCCCTTCTCGGCGGGTCCACTGGCTGGCTCCGGTCCGTGGAACGGGCAGTGCAGGCGTCTTGATGAAGGGATCCTGCGTCTTTGCTCACGCTTTGCGCGTGGGGTAGTTCTGTTTTGAGGAGAGGTTGAGGTGTGCTTCAGCTCTGGTGAAGCGGTTTCTGTAGGAAACTCTCTCGAATCCGGGAAAACAGAAGAAGAGGTTTCAAGCAGTCCATGAACTCGTCCAGCGAGAATAAAGACTGGGACTTGGTTGCTTATTCCTAGGCCTCAGGTTTAAGCATCTCGTACCTTCTATCACGGCTGGAAGCCGAAGGCGAATGGCAAAGATGAGAGTATTGCATCCTGTATTAAAACAGTCCAAATGCATCCTCATCCAATCAGAAGTTAGTTGTCTTATCAGCAAGCAGTGTTTACATTCAAACCAGCCAATACAATGCTCTTCCTTCCTTAGGAAGAGAAAGCTTTGAAGCTTTGTCACAGAGATGTGATAAGGTAAACACATCAGGGTGCCTGGTTTCAACTTACAATGGCTTCAAACAGAGTTTCATCCTGCCCCAAAGGTCTGGTTGGATTAACCAACCTCTTAGAATGGACTATCCCATCTTAAATTAGTTTATGACCTCCACAGGGGTCTGGGATGGTGTACTCTACAGAGAAACTTATGTAAACATGCGTTAGACTTTGTCTCTTGGAATGCACTATGGCATCAGCATTAACCCATTACAACATTTCAAATGAGACACTCTGTGTAGGCACAACAATTGTATTGTTGTTTGGCATGAAATGTGCACGCAAATCCATGCAAACAGATATCATAACATATGAATATCATACAAACCCTAATAACTAACGCACATTATCGGCCGATGGCTCGACCACAAACAGCTCAGTGTGCAAGGAGAAAGACTTTATTGTTTTTTAAGACAGATAATGAAAACGAGCACAGGAATAAAGTGCCTACAAATGATCCCGATGGGAACATGATTGTCCGTTCTATTAGAATGTAATATTTGTACAGATATTTTAATAACAACCCAATTCAAAAAAACTCCAGATGATACTAGTCAAGTGATCACCAAGGACATTCAAATGTATACTCTGGGGACCTCCTGTGGCAAATTTCATTCTTAACCACAAATGTCAACCATGGTAGAACTCAGAAGGAATCATCCTCAGGGGACCATACATGTCAAATGGTCATTTACACGTTGCTGTGTAAACTGTTCTGGCTTAATTTGAACAGGCCTGAAGCTGAAAGGTCAAATTGTTTAGTAATTCAATAGAAAAGAAGAAAAAGTGAAGCAAAACAAGGCTTTTACTTCTTCACATCTTTTTAATGTTATCTTGTCAACCCTCGTAATTTATCTTCTGACTTTTAGAGGGGCCCAACCTCTTGGTTGTGAATAACTTTATTGGTCAGTGCACTTTATTGACTACCATCAGAATTTTTTATCTAAATTGTTTCTCCATGGTGAATGACAAATGGCTGAAAGCAAAGCAGATAGAAATAAATTGTGTTTGATTACAGGTGTCATGTGTCAGACTATTTCTTGGCAGGCAATTTCTTTTTGTACGTTAAGCAAAAAAAGTTGTTTCTTAGTGAGTTTTAGGGGTTCTGGTAGGTTGCGAACAATGGCGATCAAACTATATCCCCTCTGTTCCAGGCTTTGTGATCAGTTAAGCCAACTCTTTCCTGGCTGTAGCATCATATTTAGCATGAGAGGGTTTTGATCTTCGATTCTAAGATTTGAAATAAGCTTATTTCCCAAAATGCCTTTGTTAGTCTAATGTATGCACCTTGCTCGCTCCCTGACACAAACCATCGCCCGCTGACATGGACTTAATCTGCTCGCCAGATGTTGTCATCTCATCCACTGGTGTTTGTATTTGAATCAATTTGTCTGATTGCCCATACGTTAACGCAGAGTGTCCAACATTGTCATTTCACTGAGAGAATTGTCACCTGACAAAAGGTGGATAACTGATGCAATGACAAACCTACTGCTCCTCCTACTGCAGATGAGGAATCATTGTTATTGCCATACAGGGTTACAGCTGTCCGCTAAAGAAGAAGAAGAAATAATCTTATTGGTATTATAGTATTACCATAGCATCATTACTATGATTGCACTGACATTAATCTGGTAACAGCAGTTATTTAAAGCTCAGTCATAAACACAACAACAATACTTAAACATTTAGCTTTGTTTTATTGTGTGTCTGTAGCATGAGTTTGATGAACAGGCTAACTGTCCAGTTTGTGTTTCATTGATTGAATTGTAATCAACATGGACATCAGGTAATAACTCATCACAGGGGAATGCTGCAATATGTAAAGCTGCTTTACTTTAATGTTGCTCCTTGTAATTACACCAATGTATCTACAGTATGATGTATGTAGCTGATTTAAAGCATTAATAAACTGGCTGCAGTATCCGATCCAAAAATCCCAATACAGGTTTCATAGGCTGTACAATCCAGAGCTACCTTTGACCTTCAGTGGGTAATGCAAGGGTAAAAAAAGAGTGGGGTTAACAGAAAGACAAATCATGTCAGGGATGGTCAATAATCCTCTGACGTGATGTCCCTGCACTTCAATGTCTGGACATTACATGAAGAATGTTTCAGACACTGAATTGAATACATATTCAGATGGTCAGAATGTGGAAATTGTATTAAGAAGGTCTTGTTATATAGATTAATCAAATTCGATACATTTAAGGTATATGTGCAGTCCATTTTTTTCCAACCCTCCTGTAGATAATGTCTCATCACTGCACTGCAGACATTGCATGCTATAATCTTAATGTATTATCAAATTGATTGCCCTTTTCCTTATCTTTATTTGATTAAAAGTAATCAAAAAAGGGGATTTGTGTGACAAAATATAGTATTTATCTTTAAGCCTGCATTAATTTATTTGGTCACTACTTAGAAGCAAAACAACAAGCTGTATCTTGTCTATCTATCTATCTATCTATCTATCTATCTATCTATCTAACATCTGTCAGAAGTTGCTTATTCAAACATTCGGCAGACACAGAGCAACTATAGCTTTCATTATGAGTCGTGTTCCTGACCACCTGATGATTGTAAGTCCAATATTCACTCTCTTTGAGCTCTGTTTTATTTCCCACCAACCAAAACAACGTGTTAAAAGTAGAAGTAAAGGTCGATGGAGCTTAGTGGATAAGCAGATTATCACCATGTGACACTTCTCATATTAGCCATGGTTATTTGATAAAACATACATTGATAAAAAAGAAAAGAAAAGATGGGTATTTGAAGCATTTGGAAAAGTATCCAAAGCTCTAATTTCTCTAGTAAGATGCATGTGTCAGATATTGATTTATCGTGACATACTGGTGGTGATATGACTGAGTCGGACTTTGATTGAAGCCTTACTAAGAACATGATCACACTACAAAGGCCTACACTTTGAGGTACAGGAGCAAAGTGATTAAACTGCAGAAAGACAAGTGGGGAATAGTGATAAAGCTTTCCTCTAATCCTCCCACTGAAGTCAAACATCACCCAGTCCTCGTCTCAGTTTAGAGATTATTAAACAGTTTGGTCTAATCCTTTCCTCCTCATCACTTTCCCTCAGCAGTCGAGTCACAACACTCTGTGAAGGCTGTAATGTTGTTGGCTCATCTTCATCACCAGATAACCTGTAGCAAATAAACTGAGATTAAATTTATTGTGGGACAATTTAGAGGATTGATGTGGTAAACTGGTTGTTAGCCTGCCTGCAAACAATTTAGCTTTGGTTGTTGGGTCATGTCCTATCTTTAAGTTTTTCTAAGTTTTTAGTGGCATGATATCTGGTAGGGTGGTGGAGGGGTGTACAGACCTTCTGGATTCAATACCAGGATCGCTTACCATACTTAAATTTTTATTTTAAGCATGAATGTGTGACACTATTTCCAAAGCACAATTAAGTAGTTCAGAAAAACTTTAAAATCATGCAGTGTTTGCATGTTCACCAGAGGTTAAACTGCGGAGTTAGACTACAAGGAACTTTCAGTTTAGATATTAGCTGCCTTTATGGACAAAAGCTGTGGTGTTTTTACAACACCAGCGCCTGCTGTCCTAGCGATCTTTGCAAGAGTGTGCCAGTGGCACAAGCATTTGTTTTTTGCCTTGCTTTTTTTTATTGCAAATCACTTGCTGCGTTTAGGCAAGGCTTTCTGTATTCATACATGTCTGCTTATCACAAGGCATCTTGTCACCACAGTCATGGCTTGGCTGTGGTGCAGAAGCCGTGTTGTATTGGTTCACATGTGGTGAAACAGGATTCTGGGTGGTCTCATTAGCTGGATGTAAAATTTTAACAACAACTGAGTGCTAGGAAGAAGTGTAAATTGAACAAAATTGCAGTTTTTTGGTTTGTTATTTTGCCGCATCCAGATCTGTTGACAAGCTGAGGGATACTTCTTCATCTTCTTCTTCATGGATTTCTGTCCTTCTAACTTCTGTTTGTTAGCTGTAAACAATGTTGCATTATTTTAATGTTTAGAGGGATATTATGTACTCAATGACGGATTACCGCATGGGCAAAGTGGGCACATGTCCAGGGCCCTGGCCAATAGGGGGGCCCTTGATTTTTTTTTTTAATCAAAACATTTTGACGGGGGTTTCCCCCCTGGGAATGGGTCGTAAAAAGTCGGGTTGTTTTATAATCGGGGTCTTATATTCGGCCGGGACAAGCGTGTGTGCGCTTGGATAGAGAACGATGTGTCTAGAGAAAAAAAGGCACGGGAAATGGCCAAAGAGCTCCACATCCCCACTGAAATCAAAGCCTCGACTCATTGTGTTGCGAGTCAACGTGTCAGAGGCACGAATCGGTACAGCGATCGACCTACAGTGGCTTTTCTGCTGTGGCAGTTGTAGTGAGGAGAGTTTGCCAACTGTGCGTTCCCTTTACGCACCAGTACCAGTGTAACGAGCGAGGCGGTTGTTTCACTTTACAGTTAGTCGGCAGTGAGATAGGGGTATCCAGGCTCGAGACATGCAATCAGATCGCGGAGCCTGTCCCCTCGACACCCGTTAACGTGCAGGAATCCCCTGTGATCATTTAGTTTTAAACCACAGAGTGTGTCTGTCTCACTGTGAACGACACCAACACAGCGTTTCACCGGGTGACGCGCTGCTTCGCTCAGACATTGAGTGTAGGCTCCGAGGGGGGCAAGGGTTGGCCAAAAAGCAGGCGCAGAGATCTTACAAAGGCAAAAAAAATCTGCTCGCGCGCTTAGCGCGCGCTCGCATCGTCGGTGTCTCTGCCCCAATCTAACTGTCTAGTAGGCTTCTGCGCAAAGAATCTCTTTCTCTTGCGCAGCACCAGAGAGACTTTATAGAATTGTATTTCGCTCTATCTCTCTCTTTCTCTCTCTAGGCCGTGCACTGCATTATAATGTGTGTGATTGTGGATTGCACGGTGTGCTAGTGCGTGTATTTGCGTGTTGGTAGGGGTCCATGACTGGTTTGTGTCCAGGGCCCGTGGTCATGTTAATCCGTCCTTGTATGTACTAAGACTGCAGTTAGAAATTAGCCCATTTAGTGCAACAGAATATGTTTGACATTGGGCTGTTGCAACATGTCTGGATGGAGAGCAAAAGTTGGTGCTGCAGTAGTCTGGCATGACCACTTCCGCCAGCGTCTATTCGCTTGCGTCGAAAAGCTACGCAGCCCCCGGTTGCTGGCTTTCCCCTATTGTGATCCCCCTCAAATTCGGAAACAATTCGCTCAGTCAACCCGTGTGCTTATGTGCAGCGCTCTCTCTCTCACACACACACACACACACACACACACAGGGTGTGAGAAGTCACATTACTGTAGACAGATATAAAGTGTGGCGATACTTCGGGATAATAATATTGGCGGCGGCGGTCCGGGATGCATCCTAGCTTAGCCTAGCTGTCCAACTTCATTGTACAACTACCCCCGGGCAGAAATACCCTCATAAACTCTGGAAAATGAAGCGTGGGGGTTTGAATTGAGCACCGGACCTTATAACCAGCTAGATTAAGATCCGCCGTTCCCTTTCTTTGGTGAATTAGGGACTATGCAGCGGTGTTTTAGCGACGGGGAAAGATTCCAACGGCTTCCACTATCACCTAGCAACTCTTACGGCTACTTGCTGCAGTTGGTGTAGCGCTCACAACGTCAAAACCCTGTTCTGCCTGTAAACAGACGGACTACGGCTCTGACTACAGCGATAGGAGGTGGTGACATAAGTTCTCGAATGCTAAAAATTCTACTCGACCGCCGTAGCCGTCCTCTCAACCGCCGATGATAATGTTACCAGAGATAACACTACGTGGGTGGCTAGTTAACTCCGGTTAAGTTATCCCGTGAGCTCCTCGGGGGCTAAAGTGTATGGTGTCTTGACATGCTGGTTAGAAAGCAACACACTATGTATATTCCTTTTGTCTTTAATAGTTTTTGTGTGGCGTTTGCGGGTTTAGCCATTTCTCTGACAGTCTCTGGACGTAAAGACGTTCCATCAAAATAAGTCCCCCCCCCGGCACTATTTTGCAGGACACCGCTGCTGCTTCCCGGGGTTAGCCCCGCCCTAGATTATTGTGATTGGTTTAAACAAATACAAACAGGCTAGCCCAGTTTCCCCGGTTTCCCCACCCGAATAGACGGCTCTAAACAGAGTGCTTCCAGACCCTACTACTTGCTGTAGTTTGGTCTGGCTTTGCGAGACTAGTGCTGCAGTGACTCCAATAGTTCCTTCAAGTCTGTCGATAGCAGTAAACAACCTTTCAATTGTATCTTGTCAGATGACAGAGGCAATAGTTTCATTTAGGGCTGATATAATCCTCCTGTTGAGTCCATTTCCTAATCTTATCATTGACAACCTGACTGAGGAGTTTTCCTAAAGTCGGCAACAGCATCAGAAATGTCTCACTTTGGTGATAGTTTAAACTCCTGTGACCTTAGTTTAACCACATAAGAGAAAAGGAAGGGTACATTACATTTTTCAACACTTGTAAACTTTATGAACATAGCTGTAGCAACACCTTTGTGGAGTTCCGTACTTAAATGTAAAGAATGATAGGCACTGGGCAGATTACACTATTTTCATCCATGACATTTTATTTACCGTATCTCACAAAAGTGAGTACACCCCTCACATTTCTTCAAATATTTCATTATATCTTTTCATAGGACAACACTGAAGAAATTACACTTTGATACAATGTAAAGTAGTCAGTGTACAGCTTGTATAACAGTGTAAATGTACTGTCCCCTCAAAATAACTCGAAACACAGCCATTAATGTCAAAAGTGCTGGCAACAAAAGTGAGTACATCCCTTAGTGAAAATGTCCAAATTGGGCCCAAAGTGTTAATATTTTGTGTGGCCACTATATTTTTCTAGCACTGCCTCCAGCAAGAATCCAACCAGAGCTTCACAGGTTGCCACTGGAATACTCTTCCACTCGTGGATATTAGAGACCTTACGCTCCTCCATCTTCCGTTTGAGGATGCCCCAAAGATGCTCAATATGGTTTAAGTCTGGAGACATGCTTGGCCAGTCCATCACCTTTACCCTCAGCTTTTTTAGCAAGGCAGTGGTCATTTGGAGGTGTGTTTGGGGTCGTTATCATGTTGCAGTACTGCCCTGCGGCCCAGTTTACGAAGGGAGGGAATCATGCTCTGCTTCAGTATGGCACAGTACATGTTGGCATTCAGTGAACTGTAGTTCCCCAGTGCTGGCAGCACTCATTTAGCCTCAGACCATGACACTCCAATCACCATGCTTGACTATAGGCAAGACACACTTTTCTTTGTACTCCTCACCTGGTTGCCGCCCCATACACTTGACACCATCTGAACCAAATAAGTTTATCTTGGTCTCATCAGACCACAGGACATGGTTGCAGTAATCCATGTCCGTAGTCTGCTTGTCTTCAGCAAACCTGACCTGCAGCAATGCTGGCAGTATTCATAGGTCTATTTTCCGAAGCCAACCTCTGGATATGACCCTGAGCAAGTGCACTCAACCTTCGTAAACTGGGCTGCAGGGCAGTATTGCAACATGATAACGACCCCAAACACACCTACAAGATGACCACTGCCTTGCTACAGAAGCTGAGGGTAAAGGTGATGGACTGGCCAAGCTCGTCTCCGGACCTAAACCCTATTGAGCATCTTTCACTGTTATACAAGCTGTACACTGACTACTTTACATTGTATCAAAGTGTAGTTTATTTAGTGTTGTCCCATTAAGAGATATAATGAAATATTTGAAGAAATACGAGGGGTGTACTCACTTTTGTGAGATACTGTATGTTCCCCAGGATGATCTGTGCTAACAAGCTAAACTAAGTGGTATGATGATCAGGTTTGCTAATCATCATAATTTTAGCATTGTAATTGTGAGCATGCTAGAGTACTTGTCTGTGTGCGGCCATAGACTGTTTACACAGACGACATGAATTTGAATTAAACAAATGACTTCATGGAATCAGCTTTATCTCCTCAGTTATCCAGGCAAGGTGAACATGATTGAGGTATGTGAGGTTGCTGTGCAGCTGTGGTGCAGTTCTCTCACATGCAGAAGTTCATTTCTGCCTTTCGTCCATGGCCTCCAGCAGCTGCTAGATAATCCCCTAGAGCCTGCGTCCCATTAAGCTTTTAAAAGCCGGTATAAATTGTCCATTTTGTAATAGCCATGTCACATCAAGGGTACAAATCTGCACCGCCAACTGCCTTTTTTTTATCAGCGTGCGTCAAGTCGTTGTCACAGCCCAGCCAGCTTTAGTGCATCAGTACAAACATTTTCAGATCTTGTAACTCTGTTGTTTCTGAGCCAATGACTTCTTATCAATAAGTTGTGGCTGTAGACGGGTTATCCATTAATGGCAAAACAAACAAAACATTTAGGACACATTATTTTTCTGTTACTTAGCTCCAATCCATCCGTCCGTGTGTGTGTGTGTGTGTGTGTGTGTGTGTGTCAGAGTGAGAGAAAGAGAAAGAGAAAGAGAGTGCATGCATGCCCAAGGACAAAGGAATCCATAAGAAGCATAAGAACATGATGACTTAATATGGTTAAAAGATGGGGTGGCTCGTCCTGATTTGACCCACACCTATTTTACTGTATTTTATTGCTTCACATGTTTTCATCAGACCCACATACTCACCTCTCACCTCTAATAGCCTACATTTACTGTGTCCCTGCTGCTTTAATGACCTATTTTTGCTTCTGGTTTGAATTTTCAATTCTCAATTAAATAGGCCTAATGCGTACCCACTGGGCCTACTTGACAGTATTACGGTATTGTCAGGTATCAGAAGCTTTCGCAACTGAATACAGAATAATACAAACACAAACTAAAAGTTAGAAGCAATAAAAACAATTAAAAAGGATCCTCAGCAACAAATTAAGCAACACATAAGTAACTTAAAAGGTGAAGTAAGCGTTTTATTTATGTTAATTTAAGTGTTAAATTGCTCTTCATTCAGACAGTGATCACTTATATACAGTAGTGTGTAGGTTTCATAAAGCCGATCTCTCAGTCACCCGCTCTGCATGTAATCAGCAAGTAAACTTTTCGGGGCTCAAATCCTCGGGCAGTGCACCCCCTTTTAAAACAATTATGAAAACCAATTTGTTTGGTGACCTCTACATGAACTGGGGTCAGAAAATGTATCCTGTGCAACATCACTCTTGTACAGTAGAGGAAATAATAAAACGAATAAAAGAAATAAGATTAGGCCTAGCCTACATACATGACTCTCACTGCTTCCAGAGTAGTGGCTAAAAGAGCTATTTAATTTTACTAGTAGTTTTGTTATGTTACATTGACATTTCCCTATAATTATGAGGGAAACATGTCTGAATGATTAGACCTGCCCTCCGCCATTAGTTGCTTGGCTACAGATCACTTGCTAATGTCACAGCAGAAAACCCATATCAACACAGTTTTTTATCCTTTTTTAAAACTCTATAACATAATATCAGGAATTCCAGTCGCTCACTGTTAAGAAAGGACCAAGTCCCTTTTGTGTTTATGTGATTAGTTAATGTTAGTTAATGAATGTATCATCATTTATGCATGTAATGTTAACTGTCCCTTCACATATTAGCTTTTTATTCAGCTATAGAAAAGGGCATTTAAGGATCAGGCATTACATCACCATCTCTATGAGCAAAACTGATGGATTTTTGGGTGAGTCGTGTGCATGTTCTGATACGCAGCAAGGTCATTCACTGGTTGCAGTGAAGAAGGAGCAGGAGGAGTTAAAGCTTGAACAATATATGAATGAATTCTGTTAACATTTGAGGAGTAAAATACACTGGTATAATAGCTTGGGGAAAACAATGCAGTGTTTATTACTGTATAGTATGAATTTTTTATGTTCTGGAGTGTAACACAATATGTTTCTTACACTACACTCCCTTTACATGGTATCTCAGGGCCTCCAGCAAGAATCCAACCAATATTTATGCATATATGAAATAAATAATCCCATTAACAGATCATTCTTATTTTTAATTTCATATTGTAATGGCTTTTCTTGTAGCATTACTCCGAGGGGTAAGGGTTAGACAGAAGTCTGACGCGTGTGTAAATTAATGCAATGTCCAGAAGATGCCGTATTGTTGGATATATCAATCCTTTTATTGACTACAAAAAAAAACTGTTACAAAGGTTATTGTTTCTTCATATAAACACAAAATAGGCTTTTTCCAGTATACAAACATTAGCACGAGCACGGTCAAAAACTGTGTGGCCTTCCCCATTACACACCTGAATCTAATCCCAGGTTGCCAGGTATTTATGATATCCACCCTCTGCAGACACCAAGGCCACACCTCTTTATCATTCATTAAAATAAACTAAACAAAAACATAAACAGCCACTTGGCTCCAACACACCGGCCCCTAATTGAGAGTGACAGAGGGCATGAACAATACAAAGTAAAACTCAAAAAATTGAGCCAATAAATTCACAAATTCATATAAAACTCAAAAAGAAATTCTCTGAATTATATTTAATGTGCGGCTACTTGAAGCCAGAAATGTTTTGTTACTGGTCTATCCAGTGTGCTGATTTTAGTTTTTACTTGTGTGCAACACACTAGTCCTTTCCTGTCAGGATGGGTCACCTGGACTCTTCCAAGGAACCACGTGGAGCTGCTGTGTCTGCGATAAGTACACAAGACTTCGTCTTCCTTACTCCACTTCTGCCGCTCCCGTTTGACCAGGGACATTTTCTTCTCCTCTCTCATCTTGTCGCTTCCTGCCAGGTCTCTCTCATACTGGGCCTCCATGGCCTGCATGTGGACCTCCAGGCGCAGCTTGCCGTCCTCCGTGGCCTGTAGCTGGTCCTCGAGCTGAGTCTTCATCTCCTCCAGCTGCTGCTTCATCGTACGCTTGGACTTCTCCAAGTCGTGGACTTTCCTGCAAACATCGTCTTCAGAGGAGACCTGGTCTTCTATTTCAGCCCGCAGCAGTTTGTTGTTGCGGTCCAGTTCACCCTTGTTGTCCATCAGAGACTCCAGCTTGTGGGTTATAGCCAGGGCTCGGGTTTCCTTCTCACGGGCCTCTGCTTCAGCTTTGTTTCGCTCCTCTGCATAGCGGGCAGATATGTTCTTCTCCTCTGCAAGCATCTGGTCAAACTTCTTCTGCTTCTTCTCCAGTTGTGCTATGGAGGTCCTATTGACAGAAGCAACGGGGCAGCCACTCTCGCTCCGCGCCTCACTGCAACCTGTAAGGAGACCATTAATAACCCACCCCAATAGGGTCCTAATGGCATATGGCCCATTGACTGTTAACCACTTCCCATGGTTCAAGCAATTTTGAGGTGCTGGTGTCTATCAGCAACTGTACATCAGCCTGAATACGAGGAAGGACAACACCATCCATGTATGGCCACTTAGTCAACTCCTCTTCTTTAATGATGTTGCTTGTGCTTACAGGCATCCTCTTTGCGGTGTAAACCTTGGGTAGATCGTAAAACTGTTTCCCAGTGAGGCTTGCAATTTCTAAGTCTGTGAGCATATAGCTGGACACAGATGCCTTTGGGCCCATGGTTTGGGTTTTCCTACCAGTCAGGTTCTCATCAAGGTTTCTGAGCAAAATGTGTCAGAGCTGCCTGGATCTAGAAATGTATAGGTTTGAATGATTTTATCCCCTTTGCTGGACTTCACCTGTACCGGAAATATTGACAAAACCCCATCGCTGCTACCGGCCCCTGTTTGTCCACATGTTTGCAAAGAGATGCTTGCATTACTCATTGATGGTTTCCTTGGCTGGTTTGGGTCTGTGTTGTTAACTCTCTCCCTCTGGTCAATGTGGAGAACACTTGGATGACTTTGGTTGCATGCCTTGCAAGGCATGCGCTTATCGCAATTCTTGCTGAGGTGCCCAATGCAAAGGCAACCAAAACAAATTCCTTCTTTCCTTATAAAGGCAATCTTGTCCTTGTGTGTCTTCTCCAACTGAGTGCATTGGTCCAGTGTGTGGGTTTGAGAGCAGCATACACAAACTGTGTTGTGAGCAGACGCAGCATACGTCGGGGGTTTTGATGGTAGTCACAGTGGTTGCAAAACTGTCCCCTTTGAATCTGGGTTTGATGATTTGTGATTTCATCCTGTTCACAGTTTTGCTTCCTGTGTCCGGTGGTGTATTTTGAATGTCTCCAAAGACTGGATCAGAAATTATTTTGACCTGTCGTTCGATGAATGTGACAATGTCAGTAAACTGTGGCCTTCTGTGTCGTTCCACCATTTCACATGCAGAGCCTCTTCATCTTTCTTTCAGCTTTTATGGAAGCTTCACAATCAATGCTTTCATTTTTGCTGACACATTGAGTTCCCTCATGTACTGTAGGGGAGAATGGGCTAAGTAGGCACACTTTTTACTCTAGTGAGAATTGCTTATCACCTAAACATCTTTCAATAGTCATTCCTACATTAAATTGAAGCTTAAGGTGTTGGCTTGAAATATGTACCCCTCACTTTTTCTATCTTATTGTAATAAAGAAGAAATGGCTCATCAAAGACACCCTTACACATTGTGACAACCGACCCCATCAAGGGGTCGGTTGTCAAACACTATGGGATTGTTTGTCACAATGTTATCTTAATGGGAATAATCTTAAAAAGAAGGCAAGAAAGTAGAACTAAATTTGAAAGTTTAATTGCATTGTCAAGTTGACAAATAGGCCTACATAACTTACTGTAGCCTTGGCAGCTGGTCTAGTTTGGGATGCACTGGGTTGTTTTGATTTTGTTGCCCTTTTTTATTTTGCACGCTAGCTGCCTTTTCCTGCTCTATTCTTTCCTTCTCTGGGGTGTCAGGGAGGATACAGCTTGACAATTTCTTTCATTATTGGGTTCCTTTTCTGGCTGCAGCCTTGAGATAACATGTGACAACCAACCCCCCAAAAAATGTGACGACCAACCCCAACTTGAATTTATTGCTAGCATCAAGGCCAACAACCATCTGACAACTAATTAGCTTGCTAACCACAATCTAAAATATAGTTTACCCTTCACACTTTGTATGGGTAACAAGTGTTTTGTTATAAACCCATTGTGTAAAAGCCTAGAAGAAAAATACTGAGGAGCTAAATATTTTCAATTTGACATGAAAAACACAAACAGTCGTCTCACCTCAAATTCAGCAGTCTAACTCCAAGGAAGACTATGTAGGTGACCTCTTATTCCAATTCTGGATATTTACATACCAAAATTTCACTGACAGCGCCTTCTGGTTCCGAGATATAACGATTGTGACAACCAACCCGTGTGACAAATTACCCCATTCTCCCCTACATTCTCTATTACGTTGCAACACTCACGTAGGAAAAGTGCATAGGCTTTGAGAGATGTTACGTCCTCAGACTTTACTAATGGCCAGCTGAGCACCTTTTCCATATATGCTGCTGTGATTTTGAATTCATCCCCAAAGTGTTTTTCAAGCAGATACCTTGCCATATAATAGCCTCTGTCTGGAGGCATGTGTTGACAGCTACGCACAAGCTCTTTGGGCTCACCTCTGGTGTACCTTTCCAGGAAGTACAAACAATTACCTCTGTTGCTTGCGTTCTTCTCCACACAATGTACAAAGGCTCTGACAAAGGTCCTAGTGTAAAGGATCCCCATCAAAACATGGAACCTCTCTGGATGGTAATAAGCGATATGTTTGCTGTTCTACTAGCATGGCTGCTATCTCATTTTGTCTTTGCAGTAGGTTGCGTATAGCTAATTCATCACTGCTTTGAGGAGAAATGCCAGTTTGATTTGTGAGAGATTTGTGCAAGGGTTTTCCATGTTCTAATGTCCTTTCATTGTCATGCCTTTTGTACTGTGCTGCATGTTGGCATTGTAATGGTGGTGGTTGTGGTAGCAGTATAGATTGTTGTTGCCAAAAGGGGGGTTGTTGAATGGGTGGCGGTTGTGCCAGGTACATAGATTGTTCTACTTGTACTTGCCTGGGTGGTGGTTGCTGAAACATATAGGTTGGTTGTTCTATAGATTGTTGTTGCATGTATGGTTGATATGCTTTCTCTTCAGGATTGAGTGTGACTGAGGGTTCCTTTAACCTTGTTCCTTTATCAAAGTATGATACCATTCCATCTGATTGGGTATGTGAACGACCATGTTGACTGGGATTTTAATACAGTGATTTTTGCCTCAGCTGCTGCCAGTTGTGTGTTCAGCTCCAACATTTCCCTTTTCTTTTGCGGCACTCGTTCCTGCTCCTTCAGTTCATGCCTCTCCTTCAATGCTGCAGCATGAATGACGAGTGCAGCTCTCTCTGCCTCTGCCTGCCTGCAAGATGAGGAGGTAGAAGATGCAGGACATGCTGGTTCCTGATTTTGTATGGCATTTATGGCCTGATTTTTTACTTTCCACATTGGAAATGCTGTCATTTGGATTTATTTCATCAATGTCCTCCTCATCCTGGTTAACATTTTCCACAGGTTTTTAAATTTCTGCTTTTCCCATCCATGTATTAACATCAGTGATAAAGTAATCAACATTGATCATTTTGGCTTTGTACCAAATGTCATGCTTTTCCTTTTCCTCTTTAGGTAATATTGGCAACAGAGAATGATGTGCCTCTGCTGCTTCCTTGCATATGCAGTGTTTCCCCCAGCGCTTTATAGCTAAGGCGGCCGCCTTAGCAACGCCAGCCTCCCGCCTTGACTACCAACCGACCCCCCAAAAAAATAAAAAATTATTTAATTTTTTTTTTTTTTTTGTGCTGCACAATCAATGTACTAGCAAGCGCGATGTGTGTGTTGTGCATGGTCATAACTGCGCGAAAGGCCGCGATTTGCGGTAAAAAGCATGTGTCTCCAAGCGTTTCTCTATCAGCTGCTCTGTGTCTGCAGCTTTGCGCGCGCGACCGTACCGCGCGCGACCACGGCATGCACGCGGGAGAGTTAAACGAGCAGAAGCAAACCGAGATTTAACTGGTGGCGATAATAAACGCAGTGCAGTTCTATGGGGATATTTAGCTGAACAGAAAGAAGTGCTCTGCAAAGCTAGAATAGTTCAAGACTCCACATCACTGTGGCAACACAACCTATCAGCGCAGAGAAAAGTTTGAAGAAGGCATGAGAGTGATGGCCCAGGCAAGTTTCAGTAAGTGTTTACTGAAGTGCCAAACTAGGCCTACTGTCTTTGAAATGCATTAAGTCATTTTAAGGGGAAAACACATTGTATTTATTATTTAAAGTTATTTTTCAAACAGCATGCTAGTGTAGGCCAAGAAGATTTATTTTCTGAATTTTCAATGCTGCTTTATTTTTATGTTTTAAATTGGGAAATACATGTTCCAAAACGACCTCTGTATTTAAAAATAAATCAAGCAAGTAGGCTTAAAATAACCATTAATCGCACAACAGCCCCCATCCAAAAAGGAACTTTAAAAAGTTGTATTTGCACTTTGATGTGCATACAAGTGTATGGCCCATTATTTATATTTAGTGTGTCTGTATAGTATTGCACCAAAACAGTAGAAGTTTTCTTTAATTGTGCTTTGTACTGTCTGTACGTTTACACATAATTTGTACCTGCACATAGCAAACAAAATTGCCAACTGTAAGGTCAGTGTCTGTTTTATTTTTGTATTCAAATAAACAGTTGCTTATTTCTTTACGGCGCATTGGCATCTTTGAGCAAAATACCCCTAAAATTTTCGCCGCGGCGCTTTGCGCCGCGCCTACCCCAACACGGGGCATTGACCACCTTGACTAAGACATTTTCTGGGGGAAACACTGGGCTGTATTGGTTAAAAGCACTTTGAACCTCGTTTTGACATCCTCCAGTTTGCATCAACTCCCTTATGCCCTTTTGCAAGTTAGATGCCTTATTCAATTTGCTTTTTCTCTCCTTTTGCAGTGTCAAGTTTTTCCATTAAGGCCTTTGGTGTTAATTTGACCTTGCGTTTTGTGACAACCTGTGATTTATTTTCAACCTTGTCAATTATATGCGTCCACGTCGGACTGTGTTTTAGGTTCAACCATTTGTTTCTGTTTTGCGTCACCATCACCAATAAGATGTGTTTCAGCCGTGGGGGCTTCAACCTAACGCTTGACCATGTAGGCTATTTGACTCTGTACACCTTTATCAGAATCCTTTTTCAAAAATACAATCAGATCAAATGTATAACAGTACCTTGAGTTCAATCACAGTAAACACAAAACTCAGTTATTCATTTGAAAGTTTGAACTACTCAATAGAACAACCCACAGAACCAATGCATTGGATTTTATTTCCCATTCGTCTTTTTTTTTCTTTTTTCTCCGTGTGCACACAATTGTTTATATGGCCATTTAAGGTGGTAGCGCGCTACAGGCCTACCTTTGGTCCTTCGGCTTTGTTTGTCCATGCGCTGCTCTCCATGTGCTGCTCGGTATTGTCTTTGTCCCAACAAACGTACGTCGTCTCTTGTCCAACTTAAAGCAGTGCGTGCACCGGGGCACTTTCCCGAACGCTGCGATGTCATTCCGGGTCCCATTCAGCTTGATCTGCCATCCTCTCGTCCATCCCCAGCTCATACGATGCGGGGCCGTGTCCTTTATTTGGCTCGATCAGCTGTCCAAACGAAACTGATCGTCTCAATATTGTTCAAACAATCCACAGAAACAGTGGTTGCGTTCCGAATCGCATACGCCCAAATAGGATGCACTTTTCAGCACTAACAATCTTGGCCGCATGAAGTAGGACATCTGGGACATCCTAAATCTTTTTTCTACATACTATATAGGCCTAGTAGAAAGTATGCGATTCGGAACGCAACCAGTGTTTCAGCGAACCCGGAAATCCAACGTTGTCCCACTGATCAGCTGTAGAATCTTGAGCGCTATGATCCTCGTCTTCCAACAAAACTTATCAACTTAAAAGTCCGTTTCCAATGGAAAACTCAGGTTGTGTTCCGAATCGCATACTCTTTCTTTTTTCTATTCTACATAGGCTACATTAATATCCGGCGCATCCCCGTTTGTTTTCATATGGAGGCTTCGTCGATGTGACGTCACTTCACGTGCGCACTGGATTGTGGGTCAGAATCGCCCAAATAGGATGCAGTTTTCAACATAGACATAACAAAGGACTGACGTCACTGTAAATGAATAAATATATTTATAGGCTATATAGCCTAATCATATATTGTTAACTTATTAAAATAGCTGACTTTACTGCCCCTATCTGTTTCTGCTTCTCTATCATATTTAGTGTATAGTGTGTGATTTGCAAAATACCTATCATAGCCTACATCACATATCATAAAGGTGACCAGACGTCCCCATTGTTGGTTGCCTGTCCCTGGCTAAACAGAAACAACTACCTGTTCCCGTTTTGTTGACACCTCATTAGGTTTTTCAATCAGATTGCTAGTCAAACTGGAAATGTCTCCGTTTTCCCCCTTTTCGGGGGATGTTCCTCGTTTTGATCTCGGACGTCTGGCTACTTATATCATATCAGAATCTTCTATGACTGTTAAGCCCACTATGAATATTAAAACACGTCGAAACTTGTGCCCTGTATCTTAGCTACATGTATGATCTTTGCAACAAAGAAAACCGCGTGAAAATCAGTTTGGTATTTAATGAGATATGATTAATTACATGTGCTGACAGTTCATTGCACCTGCCAAACAGACTACACTGAGGTTGCGTTCCGAATCGCATACTCTTTCTTTTTTCTATTCTACATACTACATCCGACGATAAAAATAATCTAGTTAGGGTGCAGTAGGCATACTATCGGGACATACTTTACTCTCTTATTTCATCATAACATTGCGCCTTGATCTTGCCTCTTGCTTTTATATCCGTCGCATCCCCGTTTGTTTTCATATGGAGGCTTCGTCGATGTTACATCACTTCACGTGCGCACTGGATTGTGGGTCAGAATCGCCCAAATAGGATGCACTTTTCAACACTAACAATCTTGGCCGCATGAAGTAGGACATCCGGAGTACTTCTAACCATCCTAAATCTGGCCACAAGAATCGGGACATCCTAAATATTTTTTCTACATACTATATAGTAGAAAGTATGTGATTCGGAACGCAACCCTAGTTTTTGACTTATGTAATGGCTTTTCTTGTAGCATTACTCCGAGGGGTAAAGTGTTAGACGGAAGTCTGACGCGTGTATAAATTAATGCAATGTCCAGAAGATGCCGTATTGTTGGATATTTCAATCCTTTTGAACTATCCTTATTGACTACAAAACACAAACTGTTCCAAAGGTTATTGTTTCTTCATATAAACACAAAACAGGCTTTTTCCAGTATACAAACATTAGCACGAGCATCGTAGCACGGTCAAAAACTGTGTGGCCTTCCCCATTACACACCCGAATCTTCTTCTTCTTCTTCTTCTTCTTCTTCTTCTTCTTCTTCTTCTTCTTCTTTTAATTTCCGGCAGACTGTATGCCTTTGCGCACATTGCTGCCACCGACAATAAATAAATAATCAAACAAACAAAAAATATATATATTTCAAGCGCAATCAGTCCATCCTATTTCCATAGGAATAATCCAGTGGCCTTTATGAAATCCAGAACAGTTTTTATAGTCCCAGGCTGATTCTCAATGGGAGAAGGCTCTTTAGTGTAACCGGTGTTGTGCCTAGGCTTTCCACTGCTGCATACAGATGTTCCCTCTGTGGAGTAAGTCCAGTACATTCCATCAGGATATGTTTTACTGTTTGCTGTTTTTACACACTCCACATAGTCCATTTTTATGTTTCCCAAGTTTTTGTAAGTCCCATGCGAGTCCGCAATGCCCCAGCCTCAGTCTGGTCATCATGACTGTATGCCTCATTTCCTTTCCCAAAAAACACTGGCTCTTTGTGACTCTATTCTGCAAGCTGTGCCTCCCCTTCTTTTCCTTATCCACCTGAATCTAATCCCAGGTTGCCAGGTATTTATGCTATCCACCCTCTGCAGACACCAAGGCCACACCTCTTTATCATTAATTAAAATAAACAAAACAAAACAAACATAAACAGCAATTTGGCTCCAACACATATTATTTCTCTTAATATATCCATAATCATATTTCACAATGTAATTATTGACGGAGGTGTTTACTGCCTATTCCATGCCCCCATCAACAAAAGACAGCAGGGTAATGAACAATTTACACTATATGAAATATCGCAAAACACACACACACACACACACACACATGCAGGCATTTAGTAAAACATTGTTAAACCGCAATTTTTGAAAAGCTGATTTCACTCTAAGCCAAGGGCTGAAATGAAATGAGCTTTAAATCAGATTTAAAAATCATGGTGGATTACAGAATACTCTGGTGGTTGGTTTCCACATAATCTAAACTACAGCTAAGAGTAGAAATAAAACACTTGCTCTGAGTCTTAGTGTCACAAAAAGCAGTCATCATTTACAGAAGGTGCGGGGAAAAAAAACTTCTTGACCTATACTATTGAAACAAAGAGGACACAAAGGTCTTGAAATAAGCTCTTTTCACATCCTCAAAGAGAAGGTCTAGAGGAAAGTGGTATGCAACCAGTGTTCCGGTGTTTTGCATGTGTTGTGTTCAGGTAAAGCTGATAAAAGCTCTAATCCTTTATGCAAACACACAAAAATTACATCAAATTGAAATGCTTTCTAAGCCAATTTGACACGCAACGCGTCTTTACGCAAGCAGTCCATCGTTCAAAGGATTGGGTGGCGTGTGAGAGTGGGGTTTGACTCTCTTTTAAACATTAATGTGTTATGTGTCTGCAGCTTGGGGAATTGAGAGAGAACACTTGTGTTGCTTCCAATGACCGGGAGCAGCGAGATTAACCCTAGTTGTGGCTCTTCTCACAACTCATAGAGCCATTTTAATGCCATTGTATCCCAAGGTAGTGTCCGCATACCTTGGCTAAGGGGAAACTTTGTTTATTTGTTCTTGAAGTTATTTTCATATACATAAGTTTTCCCCTAAAGAGTTAGAAATATGTCGACTAATGAGCATTCATAGGGGTGAGGAAGAGAGTGTCTAAATGAGACAAAGGAAGTGCTCATTGTGCAAACGTAATCCTATAAAAGGACAGAGACATTAAAACTGATAATGTGCTTTTAGAGGCTTCAATTTAGAAACTGAAATCTGGTTTGTAAATCATTGTGGCTTCCAAAACGTATACATGAAATGCTAAAGTGTGTGTGAGTGTGTGTGTGTGTGTGTGTGTGTGTGTGTGTGTGTGTATGTGTTAGTTTTATAACGAGTTTTGCTTGCCGTTGTGCTATTTACATTATGAAACTTAATATTGAATCCACAGGCTGAAGAAGACTTTAATCTTTAAAACTGCTGGTTGGTGTTTTTATGTGTTTCAGGTGACGGGAACCCCAAAGAGAGCAGTCCCTTCATCAACAGCAGTGCAGCCAGTGATGCAGAGAAGAGCCAGCAGTATGACGGCAAGAACATGGCTCTGTTTGAGGTAAGTAAGCCTTCAGAACACACAGTCGAAAACATAAGGGTTGAGGTTAGGTTGTAAAAACACTATAACTGCCATGCTTCTGTGAGTGAGTGTGTGTGTGTCTGTGCCTGTGTGTGTGTGTACGTATGTGTGTACGTATGTGTGTACGTATGTGTGTACGTATGCGTGCGTGCGTGCGTGTGTGTGTGTGTGCGTGCGTGCGTATGTACGTGCGTGTGTGCGTGTGTGTGTGTGTGTGTGTGTGTGTGTGTGTGTGTGTGTGTGTGTGTGTGTGTGTGTGTGCATTGCAGGAAGAGATGGATACCATCCCAATGGTCTCCTCTCTGCTCAGCAGTCTGGCCAATTACTCCAACCTGCCGACAGGCAGCAAAGAGCACGAAGAGGCTGAGAATAATGAGGAGGGGGCTCGTCCGTCTAAAAAACCTGTCAAGGTAAAGTACTGTGTGTGATCCACTAAGGCAGGGGTGTCAAACTCATTTTCACAAAGGGCCACTCTACGATATGATAATCACTCTAAGGGCCAGACTGACACACCTTCTTTTTAATCGAAAAATAAAAAGATCATATTTAAGTAAGTATATAAACTGCGTACAATGGCTAGTTTTCGCTTTTCGGGGGACAAATTATAGGTGGGGGGTATGGGGGTGCTCCCCCCGAAAATTTTGAATGTCAAACACTGAATTTCCTGCATTCTGGTGGATTTTTATCCACCGATCTGTGCCTTTTCGGCATCAATTTATGGTGGAAATGTCTTTCGGTAAAGGAAAAGACAACATTCAGGTTCCTGGTGAAACAATTATAAAGGACTATAATGCAGTAAGGCTCTCAGGCATTCTGGATTGAGCCACAATATTTATTCTCCTGGATTTTTCAAAACTTTCTGCACATTCAAAACATATCACATGTTTTGTTTTTTTATGAATCATGACGCAGCACCAGTGTTAGCTATTTATGACACTTTACATTGGTAATGAAATGCCAAGCCACAATTGGAAACAAAAGGGGAGGGCTATCAGCAGCTAGCTAACGTTAGCTAGTTGGCTATATAGTAACTTAAAGCAAAAGTTAGAAACCAGATAATTTTGGCATTAATCCTTTGACACTTGACACAATCAATCATCAATATTAGCATGCTATTTTGCCACATGTTGGCCTACAGCCCTCAGAAAACTGACAGCTCTTCTTAGATACAAGTTCATCAATTCATGGCTTAAAATCCTGAGCTGTGGAACTTTCAGCAGACATTCCTAGCTGTAAGCCACGTAAGTTTCTTAACAGTTGGAAGCGTATACAACGTGCGGATATGGCACAGGCTCCATGAAGAATGAAAAAAAAGAAAAGAAAAAAAATATGATTTTTTTTTTTTTTTCACAATTGATTCAAATCGGCCGAATTGATTCGCGGGCCACATCTGGCCCGCGGGCCTTGAGTTTGACACATGTGCACTAAGGGATCAGAGAGCAATGTTCAATATGTATGTCTGAAAAATGTGGCCTTAAGAAGAAAAAGGCTTTCCATCAGTGTAGCCCAAATCAGTACAATAATAGTATAAGCAGTATTACTAATGCACTGGGCATTATGTTTGACAGTTTGGCTTTTTAAAATGTAATTGTACAGTTTGCCTCACTGCGCCAATATTGGGATGACTGACAATTGGACTCGTACTCAAAATAATTTACATCTACATTATGTCTTTGCTGCAGGGTCACAGCAAAGTCAATTATTTCCGTAATGGTCCTCAATCTTAATTCATTTCCTTTATTTCTGATGTGCTTTACATTGTTCCTTATAATTCATCAACCCTACACACATTTACCATGGAGAACTAATGAAAATGAAGGCTTACAGTCTGTATTGTCCAGGGAAAGTATGGGAAATCAACAACATATTAAGCAAACGTTGTTGATTTGAATTTCATTGTATTTTAACATTTTCTGTGTTTTTTTTATTTTCATACCTGACTTCACTTCCCTTTAGTTTTCTCTGATCGGCTTATCATGTATTGGCCCTCATCCAGTTCTATTTTGGCTTAAAGTCCAGTTATCCTGCGTTTGTTCAGTGGAGCATAAAACAGGGTTTGTCACACAAATGCTGAATCCTCTCTGGGTTTCTTTCTAGTTTCTCTAAAATAGACCAATACAAGCATTGATTAATTTTGCATATTATTCTCTGACATGAAATAATAAATTAAATTCAGTTTATATGAATAAAGGAATTCAAACTCGATAGTATGCAGAGTATGCATCAGCCCTCCATAATCCACCTTTATCCCAACCAGTCCCTTCTTCAATAAAAATACAATACATTTACATGTAAAAGAATAAAATAATATTACCTATGATAGAGACAGATAACAAATTCCTTAGACATGTGGAAATAATATTGATACACCCATTAACACATTTGCACACAGAGAGGGCCTTTATGTTTGCACTTGAGAAAAGGAGACTGCAGGGAATAACACAAAGATGAGGAGTTGGTCACAAGATGCTGACTTAAAGGGTCATGCATTATGAAGACAGTACTCAGACAAAATCTTCACTGTCTCACTGTCATCTGCTTTTCCCCTGTGGGCAAAACACAATCAGCAACTTTGATCCATCAGTTCATTTTTCAGTTCATTTCTGTTCACATGCCTCCTCTCATAAAGAGCCTCTACATTATCTGAATGAGGACCCCAAAACATGTGGACTTTAGTAGGACACTTGATAACTTGTTGTTAATGTTTCAAATGTTGCCAATGAGTCAAAATGGTATGTCCCCTGCTTCCTAGTGGGAACTCGAACCAATTTGTCATTTGAAGGAGGAAAACTGAAGTTAATTTTCACACAAAAAAAAGTCATCCACTTTTATAATAACATCTGGCCCAGAGGGTAACTTTTTGAGGGTATTTTTTCTGCACATGTGCAGATATTAAGAAAGATATACTGTATAAACTAGTTTTGGTTTTTAGAGTTTTAGAGTTTTAGAGCATCGAATTTATGGAAAGATGAGTGCAGATATTTCTTATGCATGCAAAATATGTTTAATTTAATTGACCGTAAATAAAACTTCAAAGCCTTCCCATTTATCTTCAGAGAGGAGATTGGCCCACAACAAAGAAACAAAGACTATCTTCAAGGCAACTGAACAACAAAGTGTACCACTGACAGATTACAACCCACATCTCAATCCATTCATGTGGAAAGTTTGGTGAGCTCGACTAAAAACTGAAGACAAACCAACTTTGACTCTCACATTTCACCTTTGTGGTTTCTCAGGCTCCTCAGCTGGGCACTCTGATGGGCGTGTACCTGCCATGTATCCAAAATATTTTTGGGGTGATCCTCTTCCTACGGATGACCTGGATGGTGGGGGTTGGAGGCGTCCTCGGCTCATTCATAATAGTCTTCATGTGTTGCTCCACAGTGAGTAAAACTGCACAAGTAATTGCCGTCGTAAATGCGTTGTGTAGCACTCTTACAGTTTTTTACGATTGCACAGTGGGCACAACTGGAACGACATGTGCAAAACTCTAACAACAGTATGCAGAGCAGCGGTTCATTCGGACCAAACTGTAGCTCGTTTTTCATTGCTTAAACATAATTTTCAAAACTCTACACACCTATCTCATGGCTTAACCACAGCCTGCACAACACTGTGGATTTCCAGCACTTTTTTTCAAACGCTAACACACTGCTGCCACAACTGTAAACCACACATTCAAAACAGAATTAATGCCTAGTGCATTTCAAACACTGCTGATTGCAATTTCAACTGAAACACTAAGATGTCTTGTTTTAGACGTTAGTGAACATATATACAGTATAAAGGGAAAGCTCAAAAATATATATTTTTTTGGAAATGGACCAATGAAGACAGGTTGTTGGAGGGAGAAGAGTGGCAGTGAGAGTGTGGATGTGTGGAGGAAGACCTAGAAGACATAGAGCTGTAATGTCTGATGAAATACAGTAAGGGCTACACTGAAAACCCTGTTGTGAATCATGGTCTCTCATTGAGAGAGGCAGGGTTGAGAGTGCAACACAATCTGCAAAGATCTAAAGTTGCATCTGTAATACGAATTTTCCAGCAAACAAACAGCTTAGAGTTGCATCCTTACAGTAAATGACAACATTACAGGAATTGATTTCTGTATTACAATTATAGAATATTTACACAGATAAATACTACATTTGGAAATGTTTTCAATAAAATATACAAAATGTGTATCTATTGAAGCAAACTTCTGATTTTCATTTCTTTTTGTTTTCCTAAAAAAACTGATATGTTACAAAATAAACAATTTCATGTGAAAGAATTTCACCCTTTCATCAAAGAAAATATTATGTAATTTGTGTGAAATAACTCAAATTATTCAAACTGTAAAGATTAAAAGTTTGTAATTTGTGTATTGGGGTTTGATGCCAGTGTGTATACTCTGAGCATGTTCTGAGTGACAGCATGTGTTATCTCAATGAGGCTGGTTCATAGTGTTTGCTGCATTGAGCCTATTTTGCAGGTGAAGTGAACTGTTCAGCTCCAGTGACTGTTGGTAGTGCATAGTGTAGTTAGAGTTTTGCACATTGAGCTACAGTTGTGCCCACTGTGGGTTAGCAATCGAAAAAAACTGTAAAGGTTCAGTAAGCAAAATGGTACGTTTAGGTAACTTCCTGTCAGTGACTGCAGTTAGTAGTCCCCTCCCTCATCCCTACGTCACCACATTAATGCACTGAAGTCTTCAAGCAGCGAGTCATCTAGCATCATCTCAGATCAATAAGTCCAATAAAACATGATAAAAACCATGAAAACAGACACCAGGAAGGATTTTTACCTGCTCCGCCATTGTAGGTGCATAAACATTCACCCCTCTGTCGTTCTCTGCGCGTTCACTGGCAGAGAAACGTGCCCATTTGTAGCGTTCTCTCTTCTGATTGGATATCAGGTTGTGGGATACCCAAAAAGTTTATTTGCCGATTACATGCAGAGCTGGTGACTGAGAGACCTGTGTTACGAAGCACGCACATTATATAAGGGATCACTGTATGAATATAGAGCGATAAATATATCGCTCACTTCACCTTTAAGTCAAACCTGAAAATGAAATACTACTAAACTGACTGTAACAAGTAGCTTGCTGTACACATTCAGATGACAAAAAAAAGTAGTTTCTTCTCAAATGTAGCAAAAAAAAAGTCTTACGAAATATATTTGCTAAATTAGCTTAAATTACCTTAAAAGTGTACTTACTTAGAGTACTTATAATCAGCTCATAGTATCAGTGAAGTGGCAGTATGTGCCTGACCAGCCAGGTAGTCATCCCTGTGATGAACAATTCAATGTGGCCGAATTAGTCAGGCTTGTGCTGGCTGTATATATTTTTTCTTTTCACCCCCTCGGTTTATGGAGGCCTCTCTATGAGCCATATCTATACATTACCTGTTGCCTGTGTACTGCTTGTTTCAGACGATGCTCACAGCCATCTCCATGAGTGCCATTGCAACAAACGGAGTCGTACCAGGTGAGCGGGTGTTCTGAGGGAGGGATGCATTAGTTTATTTGTGCGTGAGCAGAGCATCGCAATGACTCCAGTATGTTTGTGACACACAGCTGGAGGTTCATATTACATGATATCACGCTCCCTGGGACCTGAGTTTGGTGGAGCTGTTGGAATCTGCTTCTACTTAGGAACCACTTTTGCAGGTGCCATGTACATTCTTGGCTGCATTGAAATTCTTCTGGTAAGTCAAATAACTTGCATGTTCATTATTTTGCATATTGTCTTTACAGCCTTATAGATTGTCTGCTCTACAAAGCAACACTCTGTACATTTTTCTGTCAATTTGATTGTAATCCACACCTTGTCGTGTTCTCCTCTCCCTCTTCTTCCTCTGCCTCCAACTGTCCATCTCCATCTTTCTATACTCTTTTAGATTTATATCGTACCTCAGATGGCTATCTTTAAGATTGAGGGCCTGGAGGGGGCGGAGGCCGAGGCAGCTCTCCTCAACAACATGCGTGTGTACGGCACCATTGTACTGAGCCTAATGTCGCTGCTTGTGTATGTTGGGGTCAAGTATGTGAACAAGCTGGCGCTGGTTTTCCTGGCCTGTGTCATCTCCTCCATCCTGGCTGTTTATATCGGAGTCATTCAGACCGCCGTCGAACCCCCTGTGTTCCCGTGAGTGGCTACCTAATTTGCCTTGTCAAAATCTCCTTTGTTTATCCGATGTATGTGTCTATGATGGCTCTTTTGACTTGCTTTACAGTGTCTGTCTCCTGGGGAATCGAACACTTCTTTCTAAAAGTTATGACGTCTGTGCAAAGTTCATTGAAATAGACAATGAAACCGTCACCACCAAACTTTGGAGGTCCTTCTGTGATTCCGAGAACCTCAGTGCCACTTGTGATGAATACTTTACCAACAACAAAGTCACAGAGATGCAGGGCATCCCAGGGGTCACCAGCGGCATCCTGGCAGGTAAGCATTTCTTATCAATGCAAATGAAAATAAGCTTTGCGGATGAATCCAACTTACATTCTCATGTTAATGCTCCTCTTTATCTAGAGAACCTGTTTGGTAACTACCTGGAAAAAGGGATGTTTCTGGAGAAGCGGGGGCTACCAACGGACACTGATCCAGACAGTCCTGTGACCAACTCCAACCGATATGTCCTGTCTGACATCACCAGCTTCTTCACCCTGCTGGTCGGGATATACTTCCCATCTGTCACAGGTTAGCACCAGATAGGCCCACTGAAGGGACGAAGGGACAGGAAGATATCTTCAGCCGCTTTACAGTCCTATCTTTAAAGCTGTTCTAGTCTATATTTTATAATGCTAATGGATAAAATGTCTACATACAGCAGGCAGACACAGTTATCAACTAGCTAGTGAAAACAACATGGAGCATTTAGTAACTAAAGTGCCGTTGTTTTATTGGTAAAGTTGGTGGGGACCAAAAACAGAGCTAAAAGAAGAGTGAATGTTGGACTTAATCGGACAATAAAAGTGTGCCCAAAAAGTCTACTCAAAATGAATGCTGATGTTACTATGTCTACATGTTGTGTAAGTAAGCAACTTATTGCCAATATCCACTTTTTATACTGTTAATACAGGGCAATCCATCATAATCAAGGGCATGCCATCACAACATAAAATGTTAATCCTGTTCAAGAAAAGTTCTGTATAAATGAATCCAGGCGGTCAACTCAAGTAGGCTACATAACATGCTCCTTTGATGCATTTATCTTACCCACAAAGTTGTTGTTTCAGTCTATCTTGATTTAATGTATTGTTAAAAACAATATTAGTGGGGCGCCCTTAGCTCAGTTGGTAGGGCGTGTCCCCTCCCCTCCCCCCCCCCCCCCCCGGCCCGGGCCCAGCAGCAGACCCGGGTTCGATTCCCACCCGCGGTCGGTCTCTGCATGTCACTCACCTCTCTGCCCCATTTCACCTCTGTCTCTCTGCACTATCAATAAAGCATAAAAATGCCCAAAAAATATCTTAAAAAACAAACAAAAAAAACAATATTAGTTCAAGTCTTCAATAAATTCACAGCAAATATCTGCTCTGTGGACCTGATCATTATGATCCTAGTGATATGTTGTCAGCAGACATAGACGAGGGGAAACAAAACAAACATCACTGCTCCCTGCGGGTTCAAAAGCACAAAGCTCCTAATTGTTTCAACCTGTTCCACAGGCATCATGGCCGGCTCCAACCGATCCGGAGACCTACGGGATGCTCAGAAGTCCATCCCCATCGGCACAATTGCAGCCATCACCACCACGTCTATCGTGTGTATCCTTCATTCAGCCAATGTCAATAAAAGAGAAATTGTAGGTCTGAAGGCTGTGATTGATGACGTTTTTATAACCTACCCCTCTGCTGGTTACCATGATGTTTTCATTTATATATTTCTTAACAGCTTTTCTACAGACATGTCCTGTGTGGTGCTGTTCGGCGCCTGTATAGAAGGAGTAGTCCTTAGAGACAAGTGAGTCAAATATAGATTTGTGTACATTTCAAGTTACTTTATTTTTTAGTATTTTTACTCAAAATAATATTCAGATCATGTTAAACAAAAGAATTCATCTTTTACTAATCCACCTCCCACATACAGCCATTTATCAATAGTAGCTGAGCAACAACTTAGCACTACAGGCCCGCCAAATTTTCGATACACAGACTATTTTGGATGGTTTCTGTTTCTGTTACCCTCTCCCAAGCCATACATACCGACTTTCCTACTATACAAGCTAATCAGCCAAAATGAAAGAATAGTCTGCTCCTTTTTCCTCCACCTAACACCACAATTAAATATCCTCTGAGAGGATTTCACCTAACCCTTGTCTGTTCCTGGTGTCTTATAGCAGTCTCGTAAATATAAGGCTGTTGTATGTCATAGGAATAAGCATACACATGTTTAACCTCTTCAGTGTTAAAACTAACAATGGGGTCCATATTTATTATTGTTTTATTTGAGCTAGCTTGGTTTGCTGAGGTCTGTGGAAATAAAACCCCTTACAAAAACCACTCCAGATGTTATTGTAGTGTTTCAACCCATGGATCTAATAAACTCCTCGCAAGCTGCAGACGACCAAATCAATGTTGCAGACTAGAAACAATAAGCCTGCTGTGTTCCTCTGTAGGAAATCAGGGATCAATTGTATCAGAAATAACTAAGAATTGCAGGTGGTTGTTGTGCCCTACATTTTTTAAACTGCAAGAGCGTAAGCTTTCCATCATATATGGTCATGGTTGTCCATTTAAGAACTGATATATCAGTTAAGATATATAATATAAAATAGACAAGACTGACAGGTAAACTTTGGAGTATTTTGTCTACACCCCTCTCCTCAGGTTTGGTGAAGGGGTCAATGGTAACCTGGTGATTGGGACTCTGGCATGGCCGTCTCCATGGGTCATTGTGTTTGGCTCCTTCTTCTCCACGTGTGGAGCGGGTCTCCAGAGTCTGACTGGAGCTCCACGTCTCCTACAGGCCATCTCTCGAGATGGAATCATCCCATTTCTTAGAGTGAGTACACATGCAGAGAAGCACAAATGTGTTTTAGACATCTCAGAAGACAGACTCTAAATCTTTTTTTTCTTGTGAAGGGATGTGTACTTTCTGTGGCTTTAAGGTACATAAACAGTTACCATTACATTATTATAAATGCCATACCTATGTTGCTACAGGTGTTTGGACATGGCAAAGCTAATGGGGAGCCCACCTGGGCCCTTCTGCTCACTGCTAGCATTTGTGAGATTGGCATCATCATCGCTTCCCTGGATGCAGTCGCACCGATTCTCTCAATGTAAGGACGCTATACCCTTACACAAACTGTATAATCATTGCTGTGCAGACCTACTGTATTTGGATCTCATTTGTTTGTCTTTTCCTTTGTGTATATTTATATTGCTCTTGTTTTTTTTCCTTTCTTCTGTCTCTTTTACTTTAGGTTCTTCTTGATGTGCTACATGTTTGTCAATCTGGCCTGTGCTCTGCAGACTTTGCTGAGGACGCCGAACTGGAGGCCGCGCTTTAAGTTCTACCACTGGTGAGTAAAATCAAACTTAACATGAATAAAAGGAACATTTTTGAATGCTGTTTTGAAAGCTTCTGTGTAGCAAAAGGTTATTATTTTAATGATTTATGGTATCAAACCATGTGGACAAGAGAATGACAGCGTGTCACACATTTATTTTCACTAACTAACTAGCAGGAGGAAATATTTTACATTTGCTGACGATATTAACCGGTGCTATGTGCACATAAATAACCAAGGAAAGCGGAAGCCTGTATATCTGTGTTCCGGCATGATTTAGGCAGAAGCAGACTCAATTCAAAACCTTGTATTTATAAGCTGTCATCATTGCTGTGTTCCAGCTCATTTAGATCAAACGTGTTGCTTTCTGTCCTCTGCAGGGCTCTGTCTTTCTTGGGTATGAGCCTGTGCCTGTCGCTCATGTTCATCTGTTCCTGGTATTATGCCATAGTCGCCATGTGTATCGCCACCTGCATCTACAAATACATTGAGTTCTGTGGGTAAGTAGTCATTATGACAGCAAAGGAAGTGGACCAGAAACAGGAATATGAATGTATTGCAGCAACTACTTTCTAATCATTCTGCCAGCGGTTATTGAACGACAGTGATAAATTTGGTTTGCTATATTATAAAGCCAACCCAATAATGTGCTGCCTGTGTCACAGAGCTGAGAAGGAGTGGGGTGACGGGATACGTGGCATCTCTCTCAGCGCTGCACGCTTTGCTCTCATGAGGCTGGAGGAAGGGCCGCCTCACACAAAGAACTGGAGGTCTGTCCACACAACTTCAACTTTTGAACAATTATATCAGCTTATATCACCTGCTGATATATATATATATATATATATATATATATATATATATATATATATATATATATATATATATATATATATATATATGACATTTCGGTGCCTTTCTTCTCAACAGGCCTCAGATTCTGGTTCTGGTGACCGTGGATGCTGAGCAGAACGTAGAGCAGCCTCGTCTGCTCTCTCTGACCAATCAGCTGAAAGCGGGGAAGGGTCTGACGATCGTTGGCACTGCAGTTCAAGGAACCTTCCTCGACAACTATACCGATGCCCAGAGGGCTGATCAGGTCCGTCCTCCAATCTCAAAACACTTCCACTTTCACTTGTGATACAAACAATACAGATTAATATTGCACAACTCTCCCAGTGTCTACAAATGCCCATATTCCTATATCTCTTTCTGTCTTTATTCGTAGTCTTTGCGTAAGTTGATGGAGACAGAGAAGGTGAAGGGCTTCTCCCAGGTGGTCATCTCCTCCAATCTTAGAGATGGGACGTCCCACCTTATCCAGGTTGGAGGACTGGGTGGTCTGAAGCACAACACTGTGATGGTCAGCTGGCCCAAACACTGGAAAGAGCCTGAGTACCACCAGCAATTTAGGAACTTTATTGGTAAGTCCTACGATGGTGAAATATTAGATATTTAAATGTTTGTTCATAATTCATGGTGTTTTATAAAAAAAATCCATTCACTTCTCTCCCTTTGTAGAGGTGGTTAGAGAGACGACTGTAGCCAGTATGGCCCTGTTGGTTCCTAAGAATATCTCCAGCTACCCGTCCAATGGAGAGCGCTTCACTGAAGGCCACATAGATGTGTGGTGGGTCGTCCACGATGGAGGCATGCTGATGCTTCTGCCCTTCCTGCTGCGCCAGCATAAGGTGGGAATCTAGACACATAAGATATTCTTAAGATATTTGAGGAGGTTTGAAATAATGAACACAAGTCACAATGGAGACCGTGTGGAGGAACACAATGATACAGTGTGAACATTTACGTACTTTATTATCTGTGAATTTTACTGTTCTGTCCCGTAGGTGTGGAGGAAATGCAAGATGCGCATTTTCACTGTAGCTCAGATGGATGACAATAGTATCCAGATGAAGAAAGACCTCATCACCTTCCTCTATCACCTGCGCATCGATGCTGTGGTTGAAGTGGTGGAAATGGTGAGAGACTTGTCTGAAGCATTGTCACAGTTAACTAATCATTTGTTGAAAAATTGTTTTGTGTTCTTCAGTAAAGTAATTTTTTTTTTATCCATGGAACCAAACTTTTTTTCGTAACGGGACTCCTGTGTCAGTAATTGACAACTGTATCATTTTCACTCTAAAGCTTGACAATGACATCTCAGCCTACACCTATGAGAAGACATTGGTCATGGAACAACGATCACAGATCCTCAAACAGATGCATCTGACCAAGAATGAGATGGAGAGAGAGGTAAGCCAGAACACATTACCTACCTAAAGAAAGCTGATATAATTTTAAATCACTTTTAAGAGGCCAAAGGTCCCTGAAGAACATCAGTTTTCACTGACCGGGGTAAGAATGAAGTCCAGAGGATGTTTAAAATGTTATTTTTTAATAACTACAGATCCAGAGCATTACAGATGTATCCCGTGGGTCCATTAGGCGCAAAAACCCATCTGCCATGCGCTCCCAGCACAATGTTGAGGAGGGAGCCAGTGTGGCAGAAACACCAGAAGACGAGGTAATGCTGCCAAGTCCCTTTTAGTAGAAATGACAGTTACTCCTCTGTCCTAATTTCTTCATTACCTATTGTCTTTCCATGCTCAGTCTTTGGCCGAATCTCCTGCTTCTGTTTTTACATCTCAGACAATGTTTCACTCTTTCCCCTGGCTGCTCTGGGATTTCCCACATGCCACTGGCTTCCAGAGTTTCACCCATACCATCTCTTTTCTCTCTTTGGATCTGTCACACTGTCACGTCACAGTCTCAGTCTATGGATGTCTCCAACCCAAAACAGGTACAACTGATCCACAATCAGCCACAGAACGCTTCCACACCAACCAGCCCTACAAGCCCCACTTCTCCCGCTGAGCCTGCAGGGGGCGCCACTACCTGGACAGACAACAAGGGCGCAGGCAAGGGCCAGACCCAGTCAGCAGCCAATCCTGAGGCGGGCCCCTTCAACATGAAGCCGTGAGTAACTTGTCAGCTCAGAACACTGCAGAGGAAGCTGACATGACACATGACATGAACACATATTTGTGTATGGACCCAAGTCCCAGGGTTTGACACATTTCGTTCCTGCACAACCAAAACATAGAAATCAAACCTCTAACCAATTCAGCTTCCTGTGCGTTATTGACTGTGATTATTTCCTTCTTAACTTGCTGCTGTAGGGAATGGGAGCACTTGTAAGTATTTACATTTTGCAAAGGCAAATTATGTGTGAGCTGAGAAGCTACAATTCTGATTTGTGAACCCAAAACAAAATTTGACCAAACTTTTTTGCATTAGGAACCCCACTGATCTGAGGCGAATGCATACAGCGATGCGTCTTAATGACGTCATCATGAAGAAGTCAAAGGAGGCAAAACTTGTCCTGCTCAACATGCCTGGACCACCCAAGAACCGTGTGGGCAACGAAAACTGTATCCTTCACCAAACATACAGTACATAATGTACTTGTATTCCATATACAGTATAATATTTGTAATCTTAGCACAGTTCAGATGAGTTCACTTCTTCACTGTCCCAGAATAAGATAATATTTTGCAGCAAGGCAGCAAAAAAACATAAACTCAATCAATTCAGTATGAGACATTCAAACGTGTTAAACAGGATTTTAATACGTAAGCAATACAGAATACAATTAAAGGACAGGTGTTGGCACATGCTTTAGAGATTGTAAAGCTCCCTGAGGCAAATTTTTATGTTGTAGTGGCCTATATAGGGGGAATGAGAAAAATTTAGTTGAAGGTTCAGGTGATAAAAGACAATAAAAACTACCACAATAAAAAGAGGAATTTGTCAGTTTAGTATGCTACATTAAGAATAACAGCTCTGATTTCACTTGGGATAAATAAAAACTGCTTCCCCTCATTTTCAGATACCACTGTGAAAACCTGTATGACGACAAAGAAGGTTGCTTCTCACCATCAATCTTCCTGTTTCTTAACTTAACTGTTTTGTGAAATATTATATATTTTTCCTTATTTGGGCCTTAAAGAGTTATTTAAACGAAAATAGTATGGGGGAAATTACTGTCACAGATGTCTGAAGCATGTGAGAAGGGACCCTGACCTAGACAGAGCTGTTTTGTAGTGGTCAAAAACAGGCTGGAAGATTGAATTGAGAAATGGTTAAATGCATTAGCTAAAAGTAATGAATATATGGATTAAATTGTAAAAGTAATAGATAAATGCTCAAATAATTGGTTAATGGTTAAGTTTTTAGTTAAAAGCAAAATATACATGGAAAGCTACAACGATGCATAAATGTGTAATAGTGTTAAAGTGTTCACACCTGACATTCAATCACACCTAGATAAAAATCAGTTTGAACAAAGACATTTGGGACATAAGTAAATCTTCGGGCAGGGTTATGGGAGTACATCAGATAAAAAAAAGTTGGCAACTGATCTACTGCATGTTGTAAAACCTATTGCTTTATTTGACACTTTTGTGAGTTTAAAAAAAAACTGCATTCCTTCACAACCCGTCTCTCAGACATGGAGTTCCTTGAGGTGCTCACTGAAGGTCTCAATCGGGTCCTTTTAGTGCGTGGAGGTGGACGTGAGGTCATTACCATCTACTCCTGAAGGGCTTTAAACAACACCTGAAATGACTCTGCTTGCTCCTCCCTCTCTATGTTCCATGAAAATCCTCCAATACAACCATCTCCTCATTGAACCTTTTAGCGGTTAGAGTACACAAGGGATTATACAACAGAGTACCCTGAGCTCACCTTTCTGTTCTCTATTGTTGGTTGATAACAACAGATGAGTTCCTGGTTACTTCTGAAAGATAAAATGCAACAAAAAAAGGATAATATTATCCATAAGAAAATGAAAGGTTTTTCAAACGACCCTTTCCCTTTTATGATTTGAGAGGAGTGTTTTTTTGTTCCATTTCTTTTCATACAATAATTTATTATTTATGTTATTTATGTATTTGTTCATCTGATCATGTCTGTCCTTCTCCTGGTCTGTTTTTGTATTTCATCGTTAGTTGGCAGCTCACATGTAATAATATTAATAATTTATCAGTAATGATTTGAATTAATTGAAAAAAACTTTTTATGATGACCTTCCTGTGTCTAGACTATCTAGATTTATTATACTATCTATGGATTTGACACTAGTTTGCACTCATTTTGGTACTCATTTTTACATTTTGACATTAGACCATCTAGAATGATGCAGGGACAATACATGCAATTTGTATGTCCTTGTTGTGGTAGGGATTTATTTGTCAGCATATATATATATAAAAAGAAACGTAAATGATCTGATGTAGATTATCATGATGCCAAACTGGATTGTTGGACGATATCATCCCCACAGTTGGACAAGGATAATATAGATTGAATGGGCTCAGTGACGAGCTGAAATACAAAGCCTTTGAGCTTAGCTGTGGCCACTTTAAATACTTCACATGCAGTAATTATTTTAAATGTATAACATCCAGTACTTTGCAGGCACATCATGTGCATGTGTCTGCTACTGTTGAGCTAGTTCATCAGGGTTCACTATATGATCTTTATAGTAAAGAGGAGTAAACTCCCCATAATTAGGGGACAAACTAGATGTTGGTACCCTGCTCTAACTGGCATATGAGATCTTTTTTTTTAAATGTTATCTAGTGTGTACTTGAAGCAATGCAAAACTAAGTACACTAAATATGGTATTTAAATGTTAAATTTCAACAGATTTCAGACCAGGAATCTGTACAAAAGTGAATCTAGAATTTTATATTTCATTTTGTCACTCATGTCTAACCTATGCAATTAAATAATTATGTTTGTAAACAAACACAAGTTAATGTAAGATGTTCTTAATGCACTTAAAGTTAACAACATTAGCCTATGTCATAGCTTACATTTTATCTCAGATTATTTATTTTAATGATAAAATCAGGAACTGTAAAGTTATAGACATCCACATCTGTCCAAATCAACTGATTCTACGAAAACCTTCATAGGATATGACCGGAGTTAAGCCAAAGTATTATTATTGTCCCTGAACGTGCATATGGTGTCATTATGGAAACCAAGTGTTGAGTTTTAATAGTTTACGTTTTCTAAATAGAAAATTATTATGCATCAATGTTGAGGCAAAAGGAAGATCATTAGCATTCAATATCTTTTCTAGGAAAAAATTCTTGTACGTTATTGAATTACCTTCAGATTTATTGTATCCATGTATTGTTTTCATCGCAGTAGCATTTACATAGGCTACCTCACCTTATCATACAAAGTATTCTTCTTTCTTGTTCTGTGCAGCCCTTATTGTTTCCCTTTTCAACTCTGAAAAGTGTGAGTGTGTGTTTACTTTTGATTCATTAAAAGATGGTGTATTTTTACCCGGTCATATTTTGGTCACTAGTCTGCTGAGGTTTAGAGTTAGGCCTAACATTTTTAAACTACTCACCCAGAGAGTGCGAGTGTTTATGTGTGTTTTGACTAAATGTCTTCATGCTGCATGTTTCTGTGTGAACCTGATACTTTGAGAGAGGTTGACACATGTAACTAAACACAAAGCTTGAATGAAAGAGGGACATTTTCAAATGTATCTTTGGTTTTAGGTTTAGATGTAATGTGTGTTAATACAGGTTTTATAGCTATTAAATAGGCGGTTGTCTTTTAAACAAACTTTGTTTTACGTTCTACCATGTCTTATGCAATTATATAACAGTAATTAATGGTCTAAAGAAACCATTTTATGTGTCAACACAAAATGCAATAAATTCAAATAATTTTAATATAACAGTGAAGGTTTGTCATTTTCTACCTCTACAGTAAATGCTGATAGCATGCATTGCTTCAGCTTTATAGTTCGTAATTTTGGAAATACCAACTGTGCATTTCAATTATTTCTCAGCATCGCTGATCTCAACAGTCGTCAGGTAGGTGGCCCAACACAGATTTGTAAAATTTGGTTTAAATTGACTTATTCAGGCACAGCAGCACTTTGAATTACATGCTAACATGCTTTTCAGTGACAATACATGCTAATGTTTAACAGGTATCATGTTTACCCTGTTTACCATCTTAGTTTATCATGGTAGGGTGCCAATATTATCTAAATAGCGCCAATCTCAAAGTAAAGTTTAGGCTGTCTTTTTTGCAGGTTTTCTTTTGTTGCCAAAAACCAAACTATTCATCATCTGACTGGGAACTATGAATGTCTGTTTTAAGTTGTGTGTCAATCCACAAAGAAAATCAGAGCCGGCCCGAGGCATAAGCGAACTAAGCGGCCGCTTAGGGCCCCCGACTGCCTGGGGGGCCCCCTCCAAAAAAAATATATATATTTTTTTTTTTTTTGTTTTTTTTAGTTTGTGTGTTTGATATTAACATCATATTATGCAAATGTGAGTTATACAAAAAAAGGAATAAAATGTTTTGGTCTAGATAATTAATAGCCTAAAAATGTAATCAGTTAATCTGGGAGGAAATCCAAAATTATCTGATCATGTCACGTTCACATCCATGCACAGTGTGTATTGAGTTTATTTAAAAAGATTTAGCCTATTAATTTTCCTCTCAAAGTGCACCAGATTCATGCATTTCACTTTAAAAAGGTTAAAAAAATCTCCCGGGGGGGGCATACCCCCGGACTCCCCTAGGAGGGTCTGACTCTCGGCTGTCTAATATTTACGCACAGCTGCACAGTGGAGGCACTAGCGGAAAACACTGGGTGTGTGAATGATATTTAAGGCGAGACACCCCAGGTGAATAGGGATTTTTTTTTAACTTATAGATATCATCATGAAACTTTGCCAGTTGATTACTGACACAAACACAATCATTTTTTGTATTACATGTTTTTCTTTAATATTTTATTAAATATGCAAATATGGCAATATTTAACCAATTATGCGTAAATTTGGGTCATTTTTCGAGAAAGATTTTGAGATGTTGGATAAAGCCAGAGTTAAAATCTCTATTTTATTTTAACCACATATTAGTTTCTAAGGTTTTTACAGAACAGATTTTGGATACAGCCTTTTTTCATTTAATAAATCAAAAAAGACTATGTACATGTCTTAGAAATGCATTTTCGGCATGTTTTTAGGAGGAAAATGTATCATAAATCAGACAATTAACAATATATTAACAAATCCTTCTGTAAAAACCTTTAAAATAGTGCTATGAATGATCATAGAAAGTTTGGTTGATGTCAGTGGTCTAGAAGTTGAGATATCTTTCGCAGAGTATTGGAAAAAGCTCATTTTGAGAAAACGGCCGTTAAAGATAAAAACGTGAATTCTGCTGATAATAGCTAGAGTTATTTATTGAATTAGGCCCTACACCCTTCAATGCCATATAGGCCTACCACTGCTTAACATATATAAACCATAGCATAGTAACATTTACATCCACATGCTAATTTAAACGTGGTTAATTCATTATTAGCCACTGTCTGTCAACCTGCTCCTGTCGGCACAGACGCTCTCTCTCCCCACCATCTCCCCTCTGATCGTCTGACAGTCTGTGTCTCTCCGACGTGATCGGCGTGATTTACATGTCTTTAACACTTCTCCCCTTCAAATGGCGATCATGTAATGTCCGTAGCCAATTGATTAAGTATTTTTTTTGTCTTGGTTTGGCATATTTTCGACGTTTTTCCCATTTTATTTTGTGATTTTCGAGCTACCCGGGGCTAGCATCACGTGATGCCTTTTAGCGAATCACATCGTCAGAAATGTGCATTAGCCAATGAGGTCGCTTTCCTAGCATTGAATCCCTCCTCACACTTTCACGATTGGTTACTGATACAAAGGAAATGACCATATTTGGATCAGATAACGTTGTTCTTGAGATTCAGAGCTTTCCAACAGTACCATGGTTATTATGATTCATACAGCGGTCTCGGTGCTGTATGTTACGTTAGAATGCTCACTTTTGACAAATTTAGGAGCAAAATACAGACGCAAGCAGTCAAAGTTTAGTAAAATAAACACCTAAAACGTATATTTTGGACATTTTATCCATACTAGTATGAAAGAAGAGATGTTATGGAAGCTAAATAGACACAAATCTCAAAATTGACCAGTGCTTAAAAAAACGATGTTTTTGCCTGCCGTGTCTCGCCTTAACAAAGATCTATAGTTTCAGCAGCGCTAACATTGGAGAGGGGCCCCCTAATCATATTTTGCTTAGGGCCCCCTGAAGGCTTGGGCCGGCTCTGTTGTTTGGGATTTTCACTTGATCAGTGAAACTGACCTGCTGGTGGCCAAAGATTCAGGAAGTCAGCAAAGTCAGTAAGATAAGATTCCTCCTCTGGGGACCATGAGTCTAGACCTATTCACAAAGAAATCTTGGCAAATTCAGCAAAAGACTTGGTCTACACCTTGGACAATAGCAAGCTCTTTTGACAAGATGAAATCAGTTAAAGTTAGAGTATATTTTATAAATGTTTTCACAATTGTAAAATGAGATGTTCAGCGAACAGTTGTTTGCATTGTTATTAACCTTTTTTGTACTCTGAATGATCAAACTATAAATTAATTTCATATTTTACCAAATGGTAAGAGGATGCAATATGTTATGTTATCAAATAAGTTATATAAATATATTGTAGGAGACCAAATGTTGATTCAGGCTTCACATGGCATCATTAAAAATATAAATACTCTAAATATTAGTTCTTCAAAAAGATATTACTATTGTAAAAACACTATTGTAAACTTTGTTAAAGTACACATTGTTGTGGTAAATGCTATGATAATGTTATCACTCTATCAGATTAAAATGATTGTCAGGTGCACTTTATGACACAAGCCAATGTCCAAAGTCCACGTAGCAGCATTTCAATGTAAGGGATCTATTGCTTGTGATTGTGTTTGAGAAAGCAGGCTTTACCAATGACGCTTGCCTTTCGTATCTAAACAGAGAGACTCCCGGTTGCAAAACAACTTAATTTGACATTAAAAGGATCGACATTAGCTGATGCAGCAGGAGTCATCTATAGTAATTTTCTCCAAAGAGGATGAAGGCAAAGTCCCCCAGCCTTCGAGTGAGGTTACCTGTTTTTGTGTTTGTCACAGAGGTGATTTTTGTCGCCTTTTATGCTGCCTTTGTCACCTACGATGATCAAGCGGACGCCAGATTTCAAACCAACACCACTAAACCGATGGATAATGCCATGTACAGGGACTACCCTTTTTTTACCGACATACAGGTCATGATCTTCCTTGGCTTTGGGTGCCTCCTGGCATTTTTCCGGCTCTATGGCTTTGGGGGGATGGTTTTTAACTTCCTCACGGCTACCTTTGCCATCCAGTGGGCCATTCTGGTGCAGGGGTACTTCCAGTTCAGCCATGATGGTAAGATCCACCTGGGTGTGATAAACCTCATAAATGCAGAGTTTGCCTGCGCTGTGGTGCTGATATCTTTTGGGGCAGTGCTGGGGAAGACAAGTCCATTGCAGCTGCTGGTCATGGCTCTGCTGGAAGTGCCAGTGTTTGCAGTCACAGAGTGGGCCGTGCTCAAGTATCTGAAGATCAACGATGCAGGAGGCTCTATTCTCATTCACCTTTTCGCCTGTTATTTTGGGTTGGGTGTCACTTTTGTACTGTACAGGCCTTCCTTAAATGAGGGCCATTCAAAGGAGAATACCAGCTACCAGTCTGACATCCTGGCTTTGATGGGGACCTTGTTCCTCTGGGTGTTTTGGCCCTCCTTCAACTCAGCATTAACCCTGAAAGGAGATGAACAGCACAGGGCCATCCTCCACACCTTCATCAGCCTCAGTGCCTCCACCATCACGGCATTCGCTCTCTCTGCGATGCTGAACAAAAACGGTAAGCTTACCATGGCCGATGTTCAGAACGTTACCCTGGCTGGGGGCGTGACAGTCGGGGCGACTGTGGATATGATGATATCACCTGCTGCTGCATACGGCCTTGGTATGATGGGTTGCACTGCATGCATGCTGGGCTATAAATACTTGAGCCCCTTCCTGGCACGGCGCTTCAGGATCCAGGATCAGTGTGGAATACATAATTTGCACGGCCTAACAGGACTCATATCGTGTGCTGCAGGAATATGTGCTATACTGATGGCCACTGAGGAGGTCTATGGCCCCAGTTTTTATGAGATTTTTACCCACAGAGCACCAGTGCAAGGAGACCCTAAACTGCAGGAGCTCCAGATTTTGATCCCGGGTTTAAAGCCAGGGTTGGGTAGGACTGCTCGGGAACAGGCTCTCTTCCAGGTCGCAGCTGTGTTCTCTACCATAGGAGCATCAGCGCTGGGAGGCGTCCTCACTGGCTTCGTATTGAAGCTACCGTACCTTGCGTCACCATCCGATGATTCCTGTTTTGATGATGAGCTGTTTTTCGAAGTTCCTCCGGATTATGATTCACCACTTTAACTTATCACAATGACAACTGATTATGCTGCCTGACATGCAACAGCGAAGTGTAGTCAATGTTGCTCAAGAACAAAATGTAAATAAGCCTGTGTCTTTAAAATTAAATATAGTGGTTCAATAGTTTGGTAAAGTAGTTCAGTGTTTTATAATTACATTGTAAATAGGTGGATGTACTGAACATAAATGATAATAAAAATACCAGTGCAGTGACACTGTCTAATACAACCAGTAATAGTGTTATTTTCTGTCCTACATGCAAATAAATGGTGTGTTATAGCTCTCTCGACCATCTCGTCACAAGTTATGATAAGACAACTTTGTTGTCTGTGTGCACGTTTTTATGTATTCATGTCAACAATTCAAGCTGTAAGGACAAAGATTGATTGATTCTTGGTAGACCAAGATGGTGCCAATGACAGTCAACTGGGTTGTGAGGTGCTCACCACCATTCAATTGTAATGTGTTTATTATGACAGTTTTTATTTTTAACAATAAAATTAAACTTGAATCTTTATTAATTACATTGATTATTTGTTGCTAACATATATTTTTATTTTATAGTGCATCAAGTTCTTCATATGTTTTGTGTCTAAATATTTATTTGTAAGGTAACAAGAACTACAGCTGTCAAAATAATTATAATTATATAAAAAGTAGGCTTTAAAACCCTGAAATCATTATAATCAAGTGTATTGCTAGGTACCAAACGTATAGGCTAAGGGGTGATAAATCAAAATAGAGAACTTAGGTAAGGGCAAGTCAAAGAATATAAATAAATAACACATTTACAGTAAAAACTTTTTTTTTAAAGTGGAATATGTGCATTTATATAGGCTATTTAAAAAGAAGAGCTGTCTATTTGTGTGCAGGTGTGAGCATGTTCAAAAATGACCAAATGGTCATTTTGCAGACGGAGCGAAGAATAAAGCATATTGAAATGGAAATACTCACATTTGTATTAGTAGCCTAAAGTGCACATACATGTAAAGTGTTGGTGGAGATGCAGGAGAGTGAAGTGCTATTTTTTTTGCAGGAGAGTGAAGTGCTATTTTTCTCCAGTAGGTGACGGTAAAGACACTCAAAATGTCGCGGCTTCCGCAAAGCGATCAAACCTCAAGGAGCGGAAAGAGACGAAGAAAACGGAAGGCGAGCATTTTGATATCAGGCCACGACCTGCTTTGAAGAGACGCTATCGTTGCAAATAAAGAAGGTTATATAACTTATACAATTTTGATTTCATCTCAGCATTGAATGATCTGCCGTGAGGGGAGCGTCGAGACGAGTCTCTTCAGCGGCCCATTTCCCGTGATATTTTGACTTTGGCTCATCATTTCAAACGGTAACGTCAATGTTTGCTAATAAAGCTAATGCGCTGTCGCGGAAACGCTGTTAGCTTAGCGTATGAGCGCCCTCCTGTTGACTTCGCTCTTGTTTTCCTAACATTAGTTGAAATACTGTAAACGCCTTGAGGCTTAAACTTCTTCATTGCATACACGTATATGTGAATATATGTGTATGTTATTAGACTATTGTAAAACACAGCGTTAATTAACATGTATGAGGGTCACCGACAAGAGCTAACATTAGCTAAGTAGAGACGACGGAGATGTAGCTTCCCGAGGTGGCTAGTTAGTGTTAGCTTGCCGTTGAAAGCAACGCGGGTTTATCTTCTAGGCTTCTTAGCTGTATTTAATATGTCAAACTACGACCTGTGTAGTCATTTAGGTCACTTGCTTTTCAATTCTGTTAGAAGTTAAATTTGTATTTAAATGTAAGGACATTATAAGCAAGTTAGTTCCTCGAGATACCGTCTCTTATCGTTGCCATCTAACTTATTTTTAGCAGATGTTTTACTTGCACTATTTCCCCGTATAGATTCCCACCTATCTTCATAACTTACCAAACAGTCATTTGGCCATAATTTCAGCGACTTTTTCATCTAAAACGAGAAATATGGTTTAATGTATCAGGTTTAATTGAAAGCTTTGTTGCACATGTACATTTCGTGTTATTGCTTGGCCTCAATCAGTCTTTTCACACTTGTGTGCCAATGCATGACTAAAAAGGCATGACAAAGATAATAATAATAATAAACTAGATGTGAATGTCAGGTGTTTTACAAGAAAGGAAGCTCAAATCACCGTGTGTATAGTACAAATAGAATTTAATTTAAGCGCTTAGCTTTGCAAAGAAAGCATGCCATTTAACATATCAACTAGATGGGTATCTAAAGGAATAAAAGGCTATTAATTTAATGTAATTGCCCTAATTTCGAAGATGTACAGTATCGGGTAGAAAGGGAAAACAACGTATGATCTCCTACATGGTATTCATTTTTTATTTGATGTTTTTACATGTAAAGGTTTCTGATGTGCATTTAAAGGTAGTCATTGTTTTCTCTTTTGCAGGATCATCATGGCAGATGATTTTGATGTTGAGGCCATGTTGGAGGCTCCATACAGAAAGGTGGGTCTCAGATTACAGTGATATGAGGCCTGTTTCACTGTTATAATTTACTCTTGAGTCCTTTGTTTATATTTGCTACTGTGACAGTTTACTTGAATGTTCTGTGGTGTGATTGAGTATTTAAAACGCAATACAGAATTATAAATAAATCCAAATCTATCTCTCTTTATAGACTTCCCTAATGATATCTCACCTCTACTCCCATGAATTCATCTTTGATTCCACTGTGAACTGTGAAAAAAAGGAAGGTAGTTATTGTGCATATACTGATGTACTGTGGTTCACCTTAGGACTTAAAGAGAATCAACCTAGCTCATCCAATTCGTATTCGGTTGCAATAACGTCAATGCCAAAGTTGATAAGCCCATCCTTACCTGTCCAGCAAAGGAGGCAGTATTCAGATTTACAATCTGCGGCTATCACTTTTCTTTTTTTAATGTGCAGTCACATAATCAAATTGAAACCCCAGTGCTGTTTTTTTGACAAGAATATATCACCTTGAAGTAATCCAACTTTTACCATATAGCCCTTTTGTTGGAATTCTCATACTAAATTATTTAGAATATTGATACTAAAGATACTTAATTATGTTTGTTTCGAACTATTACCATTTAAATCTAAAAGTTGTAGTTTGACAAAAGTCTTTTTAATGAGGCAGAATGAAGCCCCACTACTGCAATATCTACAAACACATGAGCCAAGTCATGATTTTATGGCAACGTACAGGTGACTTATTTTATTTCTCTTGCATGTAAATATGAATACTGTCTCTTTGCCAACTGTAATTTGAATCAGCATCTTGATTTTGCATGCTACACAATACCACAGATATTGATATATTGCTAGAATGACTGAAAAATAGATACTTCTATATAGCAACATTGTATTGATAGTTAGTTTTCAGTAGTTGATTTTTCCTTAAGTCAAAATATTAGAAGTATGACCATATTGTGCAAACTAAAGACAACGGCAGTGTAACAAGTGGCTGATTTGATGGATTTTTTTTTATTATTATTTTTATTCATTTATTTTCATGGGCATCAATATTACTAAGAAGTGTGAATCCCTGTTTGCTTCAGGGCAAGATGTGTGACAGAGGTGGCATCGAGCTCTTACAGTCCAAGAACGAAAATGGGTGAAGATCACTGGACTGACACCAACCACACAGGATCTCTTTTAGTGGCCGTGGGCCATGCATGGTCACATGATTAGGCACAAATAGTGGCATTGGTACGGCCTATTAGAAGGGGGAATGGTGGAGATGATCTGAGTTCTGTCCAAGCTTCCTGAAAGTCTGCTAATAATGTTGGATATCTTCCCTTAACTTTGTTTTGTTGCATTAAGTATTGTGCAGCCTTGTAAAAACAAACTGCAGTGGGATGGGGAGCTATCGGGGTGGTGGAAGGACACTGTCCAGTCATGACAGTAGAAAGTTTTGAAGTATTGTTATTAATTGAATATATTCTATATTTTCTCTTGTCCCACCCCATCCCCCTTTACCTTGACGACTTGAAATGTTTCCTCTACGTCCTCATGATGTTCTTCTATCAACCTTGCTTAGGATGAGCTCAAGTCCTCTCATGCCAATGGACATGATGGCCAGAACAAGAAGTAAGTTTTGAATAAATGGTGTGTGTATAATGTGTGTTTGTGTGTAGTGTGTGTGTATATAATATGTGTGTGTATATATATATATATATATATATGTGTGTGTGTGTGTGTGTGTGTGTGTGTGTGTGTGTGTGTGTGTGTGTGTGTGTATATATTATGTATGTATGTGTATATATATATATGTATGTATGTATGTATACATACATACACACAACTTAAAGATTGTTCATTAAAAACATGGTCCCTTTGCGCGACGATAGCAGTGTTGTAACATGTTCCAGGAAAAGAAGGAGTCGAAGCAAGAGTCGAAGCCCAGGCTCTAGGAAGAGAAGAAGCAGAAGTAAAGACAAAGATAAAAAGAAAAGCAAGAAGAGGAGTAAGAGCCGAGAAAGAAAACGAAGCCGCAGCAGAGAACGCCATCGCAGCGGCTCCCGTGGCAAGGAACGTTCTGGTCGTTACAGAGCACGCAAGAGTCCCATGTATGTGGCCTGTTTTAAACTTGAAAGTATATACACTCGGGGGCCACTTTAATTAGGTACACTTGTACATTAGTAATGCGATTCAAACCATTTATCCTAATGAAGCTCATAAGTATATTTTTGGAGATGTCTGAAAAGTATAAATTAATGTTTATTACTGATGTTTTAGTATTATACTGGGCAGCCATTACATTAAAGAGTGTTTTAGATTTTTTTTGGGGTGGGCAAATCCAAATTTACATACATAAGGGGGCAGAATATTTAACACATTATAATAATGCTGTCCTCAATAACACCACCACCAGCTATCACTTCAATGCTAAAATTTAACACTCAGTTAAACAATACAGACGTCATAAGAAGTAGAATTTATTACATAACAGTGGTATAGGTTTGAATTTGGTGTGCTTACTATAGTGGACATTTGAGTATAAACAGTTACCTATCTGGTTTGTCCGATTTTAAAATCTTTATTTTACTTTGGAAAAAATTCTTCTTCTTCATATTTTAGCAAGAAACGTTCCAAAAGTCGGAGCCCCTTCAAAAAAGAGAAGAGTCCCATCAGGTGAGATGAATATTCACATTACTTGTTGTTAAGGTCTGTGAATACATTTCCTGGTTTTATTCTAGCATCTTACATGCAGTCTTAATTGCATAGTAAAATGTAAATTATTTTTGTTTTGTATACCTTATTTACTTTTTACTTTCTATAATTCTTTATACTTTTGTCCCTGCTGCAACAACCAAATTTCCCCTAAGGGGATACAGGGTTATCTTTATCCGTTTAATATTTCTTATGTTTTGGAAATTTCACCCACCTTTTTTTTTAATGGCTTGTCTTAATGTTTCTAGAGGCATTCTAATGTTTTTGTCTAATGTCTGCTGGTTTTTTCTCTTTTTAGGCAACCAATTGACAATCTAACACCAGAGGAGAGGGATGCCCGCACAGTTTTCTGTATGCAGCTCGCTGCGAGAATCAGAGCCAGAGACCTGGAAGATTTCTTCTCAGCTGTCGGAAAAGTCAGTCAGTTTTCAAGTTTATTGTTGAATATAATCCTGCTAGTCAGTTTGTATTGATTTTTTAAAATTGTCTTTGTTAATCTCTTTTAGGTAAGAGATGTGAGGATGATCTCGGACAGAAATTCCAGGAGATCAAAGGGAATTGCGTATATAGAGTTTGTGGATTCTTCTTCTGTCCCACTAGCAATTGGATTGACGGGGCAGAGACTTTTGGGAGTGCCCATCATCGTCCAGGCCTCTCAGGTCATGGTAACTTAAACTAATTTTAAACTGGTTTATTTCCATCCGATGACACTGAACATATAAATAGACGGCTGCCGTGCTTCAGTAGTGGACTGAATGACCCCAAACACAGTCATGTTGTCAGAACATTAGAGTTGGAGTCAGGGATTCTGGAAACTTTTGTCAAAATCAGTGAATATCTCTAAAAAACTAGTGTTAATACACTGCCTAAACTCTATAAGCTGGTAAGTCAATAAAATAGGCCTACCATTACTAGCAGTTTACAAAGCCTAGGATGTGTATTAACACTGAATATTGACTGATTATGACAAGCGTTCTCCAAAATCGCTGACCCTGCCGTAAGTGAAGTTGTGAAATAATTGAAAATATTGAACAAAAGCATGCAGCACATAATTCTATCAAATATCTTGTCAGCCAATACCTTCCCTTTCATCAGATTTTTCTATATTGATATACAGAATTTACATAATTACATTTTGTTCTAAATGTAATTACAGGCAGAGAAAAATAGAGCTGCAGCTGCAGCCAATAATCTACAGAAGGGCAGTTCTGGTCCAATGCGGCTGTACGTAGGTTCGCTGCACTTCAACATTACCGAAGAAATGCTTCGAGGGATCTTTGAACCTTTTGGAAAGGTTAGGAATAAGTTTCTCACATATATTAAATGTATTTTTTTAATATTTTAGTTTGTGTTAATTAAAATCATTGTTGGTGTGTCTTGTTTCCAAAGATTGAGGGAATCCAGCTAATGATGGACAGTGAGACCGCACGATCCAAAGGATATGGCTTCATTTCGGTAGCTAAAGCATCAATATGTATTTGACGATGCTTATGAGCTGGCAGCTAGTTTGACTAGAACATCTTTGTTTTTTAAAGTTTGCAGATGCAGAATGTGCAAAAAAGGCCTTAGAGCAACTGAACGGCTTTGAGCTGGCCGGACGTCCGATGAAGGTGGGGCATGTCACAGAGCGCTCCGACTCATCGACAGCCAGCTCCTTCCTGGACAATGACGAACTGGAGAGGACTGGTATCGACCTCGGCACCACAGGACGTCTACAGCTTATGGCTCGACTAGCAGAAGGTCAGTAACGCGCAAATCTTTTTTTTATCTGGAGCAACTTGTCATATTGTCAAAGGATGAAACTTTATTTTACCCAAGGAAATTATTAATTTTATTTAAACCAGACAAACTTTGAGTGTTATTAGGAAAATTAATATTTTTACAATTGGTTTGTCACAAAAAAATTGCCAGTTTTTTTTTTATAGGTGGATAATAATTTAAATCTCAAGCAAAAATAGTAATTTCATTTCTCATAATTCAAATGTCTTAATGATAAACTGGTGTGGGCCTTTGGTCAGAAAAAATCAGTCATTGAAGATATCTATATTTTCAAGTGATTGCGATTTGGCTAAAGCGGTCAAAGTTTTCCTACTCGGAGGGTTATCAGAGTAATTTGATCAGAGGCCTTACCCGATTGTTTTCTGTAAAGTAAACAAGACCCAGCATGTGGACAACATGGTTTTGGAATAGTTGTAAGGTGTGAATTTTTCGGAATAATTTCTCTCCCCTCGACAGGAACTGGTCTGAAGATTCCTCCTGCTGCTCAGCACGCTCTACAGATGACTGGGTCCATACCTTTTGGAAACATTAATCCTCCACCAGGTGACTATCTACACAATGGAAAACATTTTGTGTGTTTAAGTTTTTATAAAAAAATGTTGACCAATTATTTTTATAATTTTTTTCAGCCAATCTAACTCCAAGCCAAGCCTTGAATCTCCCATCACAGCCGCTGGCGACACACTGCCTCCAGCTGTCCAACCTCTTCAACCCACAATCGTAAGGAACTTATCATTCTAACAGGTTCACATCTTCAGTGTAATAGGGGAATAATTCATTTTGTACAAAAAACAAGGGCTGGGATCTCCCATCTCATTAAAATAGTTGTGTTGCCAGTATGAACAGGAGCTAAACAGCAACCAGTAACTATAAAGCACATATGGGCCAAACAGTATTTTTTTCAGACAATCCGAAGAATTTGCAAATATCCTTTTTAAATATTCTTCTTCTGAGAATACTAATAGCTGTTTTTGATAGCACTGGATTTTGAACATTCCCAAATGTTTTTTCAGGGAAAACGATCCCAGCTGGGCCGTCGAGATCCAAGACGATGTTATTGAGGAGTGCAACAAACATGGAGGAATTGTTCACATTTATGTTGATAAGAACTCCACTCAAGTAAGTTGAAGCTGACAGGTTTATCTCAGTCTTTTCTCAAGTCGAGCTAAGGGTCTGTGAACTGTTGGTAAATGTTATATTTTGTGTCCGTGTTTTCTCCCAGGGTAATGTCTATGTGAAGTGTCCCTCAATACCAGCAGCGATGGCAACTGTAAATGCACTTCATGGACGTTGGTTTGCAGGTGTGTAATAATAGCATTTGATTTTGAATCTTTACATTCATCAGTTAAAATAAAAAACACAATAGATATTATCTGGGTTCTAACTTTTTCTTATTCTTTCCCCCAGGTAAAATGATTACAGCTGCATATGTTCCCTTACCTACCTACCACAACCTTTTCCCTGATTCAGTAACAGCAAAGCAGCTTCTTATGCCGGCACGTCGATAGTCTGCGACATGCTTCTGAAAGTCAGTGTAAATACATTTGTTTGCATTCATGGGATTGTCATTGAAACGGGTGCATTGAATTTAGTTGGCTTTGTGTAATAAAAGTTGCCTCAAGTTCATGTGTTCACCATTGAAATTTAGGCAGGTTTTCTTTTTGAGTTGCTTTGTGGGTTTGTGTTGTAAACTACCACTGAGAAATAATCTGCAGGTATCTATGATCTGTATGTTTTTAAATATAATTGTCTTATCTGCTTGTTAAATCAACCGTTTTAGATTTAAAATAAATTTCAAAGAGTTACAGAAACGTGTTGGGTTAATAGGCTTTACATGCCAAAAGTATATCAATGTCAACAATAATCCTTTGTAACTTTTTACAGCCATAATTTCATTTTTTGTATGAAGGCTCCCAATAAACTTTGGCAAATTTGACAATTCAGTTGGCTTTTTTCCCTTTTGGGAGTTTGATTATTTCTTCAGGAAATTTGGATTTGCCAAATTTGACCAAGTGTTATCCCTCCATAATTACTTTGTACAAATGTCCGGACAGATTTTATAGCGACGAATCTCCTTTCAGTCGGAAGAAAGCCCAACAAATACTTACAATCTTTCAGTTTAATTTGTGCTCACTGTTTTTGATGGAAATGTAATCCACTACAGAGGCTACAGATGTCCTATTTGATCAGATGTGAAATTGTGGTAAACCGGAAAAATACTGTTAGATGCGGGATTCGCACACCACCTTTAACATCATGTTCAAGGACCCAACAGTGGATTGTTCAAAAGACAGATCAACACTATTTTCTATTGAGAACTATCTTGACAGATATGCAGACATTTACACAAAAAAAAAATCTCTAAAACGCATCCAATGATAAAGATCCCCTGGAGTGGAGAGCACTATGCTGTCTCTTGTGGTTGGAAGAAAAAACACCCACTGCAATTTGATTTGTGATTGAAGTACCAGTTGGTGTTTTACACCTTTCAGCCTCAGGGGGCAGTACTGATAAGTACTACAAGGCAAAGAAGTAGCTGCCCTAGAAGATGTTATTTGACAGGTGAAACAAAGTCGAAATTCTTGCTTTAAAATAGTATTTTGCAATGAAACAAGAAATTAACAAAACAAACAGTTTGGGCAAATGTACGTCAAAAACATTAGGGTCTGACACAGTGGAAGAGGCACTCACAAATACAATTTTAAACCAAGTAAATACGTTCTCCTGCTTTGACCATCTCATTAACAAATGACTCAAGACAGGTTTAATGCATATACTTTGAACTTTATCTTTTAACAAAAGGTATTGCAACAACAAAATATTTTAACTTGACAAATCTCCAAAGAACATTTTTCTTTTTCTTTTTTCTTCAAAAATTTACTTAATTTTTTCCCCCTCCTCCACAAAGCTGTTTACATCTGGGGGAACAAAATTACATAGTTAAATATTTTGTGGTAACATAATGTCAACTGTATGTAACACCATTGTGCAGTATTCTCTCAACTATTGGAATAGTGATTGTCACAAGGGCCTAGACTTAACACCAGAAACTACCAATTCCTGTTAAGTTTAAAGCTTAGATTGAAAAAAATCCTCCACCAAATATTTGCTGCAAGTATGTTATGATAACACCAACTGAACATTGTATGGTCAAATTCTAACAAACAGCCACTTTAAATAAGTAAACATGAGGAATATTGCAATTTATAACACAGATACTTATCCTTGAATATTGCACATGTTAACAGCAAAGTGCTCAGAGAGAAATTGTTTCTGACCTGAAAGGTCTCTTCACTTCTTAGGTGAGCATTCCTTCACCTGGTGAGCCTGCAGGACAGCAATCGCCTCGTCCACCTGACCAAAATGATAAAAACATATTTCCGTTACTCCAGTCCGGAACCGATTTAAATTTTTTTCGCACATTTATACTACATAGGATCTTAGAATTCAATACACCTTCATATTCAAACCGGTGAAGTAGGCCTTTAAGGATACTACTTGTGTCTGTACGGTAAATACGAAGCTACAGCCAGGAGACACCTGCATTAAGATTTGAAAGAAGGGGACACAGCAAGTCTGTCCAAAGGTTTCCTAATCTACCTTATCATTAAATCAGAGGCAAAGAGTAAACATTATATGGATCTTCTTTCCATAGTTCCACTAAGAAAGTGGGTAAATAACAAGTCCCCAAAAATAAACTTCCTTTAATAAATTAACAAGCACATTTGTGAGTTTTGAACAAACGATTCCCCTTTTCCTAACAGTTCCTGCTTTTAAATGCTAAAGACACCCATTACCAGTATATCAGTAATCAATGATATTGATCATTACCATCTGGGAGACATGTTTTAAGCTGTCACTTTCTCTATGAAAACTGACAGGACAAAAAAAAACTCACAGTATGGCGAGTTGTAAACTGCTCTGCACCGTACTCATACTTCATCGAATAAAAACATAAATATCAGCTGAGGTAACTTAATTGTGGTGCAAGCAATAAGCAAACCTCTGGGCTGTTCAGTGGTCTGGCTTAAGATGTTGACAGCTTATTTTCTCAAACTAAATAACATCTTCTTTAATAAATAGAAAAATGTAATGGTAAGACTAAGAAGTGAAAAGGGGAATAATTTATGCCTTAGAGTGCAGGGACTCGGGCGTCTCCAGCATGTGCAGCAGCTCTGAGTTGTCGATCTCAAGCAGCATCCCGGTGATTTTTCCAGCCAGGCTAGGGTGAAGGCCGTGAATCAGCGGGTACAATCGCTCCCCTATATATTGCAGAGGAGAGAGAGAAAGAGATAGGATTGATTTACAACCAATTCTACACGTTTCATCTGTTTACATGTAAGGGATTGAGTGATGCCACACCAAGGAGCTGTTTCTGATCCATGAGTGGAGCTGAGGCCAACATGGAGGCGCTGAGTGGCTCGTGGCCTTGACTGTGTACGTGTGGCTCCATCATGGGAGCTGGAAAAACCTACAGACAATGAATAAAACACAGCATTACTCCCATGACTATTTATATTCATCTGATATCCCAATCCCAATGATGGTTTTCTATTTATTTAAAAAAAAAATGTACTATGAGCTACTAAGTTGAATATACTACAGCACCTGTAGTCTTGTCATGGGTGCAGGTACAGTGACGACCTGTTGGACATTTCTCACTGCAGACGAGTACTTGTACTGGCCGCTTCTGGTCACACCTGGCATGTCAGTACGCCCTCCCACAGTCTGGGTCGCAATGTTATCTTAATAAAGACATTCTACGTGTCATATTCTATATTCTTTCAAGAGTTCATCAAGGCCTCACAGTTCTGATACTTACTTGTCTTTTGACAGGAGCTTATGATGCGCGGGGCCTGGGTGGAAACCTGTCTGACTGTAGCTATTGGGGTCGATCCACGTCGCGGAACAGAATTACCAACAAATTGGGTTGTGTAGGGGCCTGAGAACATGTGAGATGACGTTTATAGACATTGCATATATTCATTCATCCATGTGACCATAAATCAAATGATCCATTCACCCTGTATCCTCGGTGGTTGTCCTGTCCAACGGGGTACTGGTCTCACGTTGCTGACAGCGTTGTGGTTGTAGAAGGAGCGAGCGGGAGGCTGTAAGAATCGCCATTCACGTAAACCATTTGAAAATCACATTTCATTTCAGTGTTTGTAAATATTGACCAATGATGACAATTGAATAGACTTGGTCATTTGAGCAGGTTCCCAAATTTACACCTGCCAGTGACCAAAGTCATTGAAATAAAAAAGGCATGAGGAGAATTCATGAAATTAATTATGAGTGAGGGGTATATTTTTACTTGAATGTTCTTGTATACAGACTAGTATAAATGTTTAGTACCTTGACATGTTTTGACTGCTAAACTTCCTGCAGTCTTCCTCAGAAGTGTCGAATGTTGCTGTGACGAGTTGTGTATATTTTATTCCCCCACCTCCCCCTATAAAGCTAATTCCATCAAAAACGGTTGAAGGATGAGGCCCTCATCAGACTGCCTAGCATTGTGGTTGTTTTGCTTACATTTCCTTTTTTTAATCCACTTGATGGCCACACCAAAACATTAAATTCATACACTGCATTCAGAAAATGTAGCGTTAAGGCATAACAAACACTATCAAAAGTCGTTGTGGTTTCCTACATACCTGTGGCACACTCATGTAGTATCCAGCCTGCTGGTATTGGTCAATGATGGGGCTTGTCATGGTCCTCATGGTAGCAAGTCTCTGCATGTATTTATTGGTCAGGATTGCTTTCCGCTCCTCCCTCCGCTGAGCCAGAGCCACATACAGTGGTTTGGTGGCTACAATTCTCCCGTTCATTTCAGTCACTGCTTTAGTTGCTTCCTCAGGTGAAGAGAAACAGACGAAGCCAAAGCCTTTGCTTTGGGAGCCATCTGTCATGACCTGCAGGAAACAATGAAGCTCCAGTTCAATGTGTTTGAGAAACTTTACCTGAGAAATGCAGAACTGAGATTTGGGACTGTAGTTGGACTCCAGTTGGTGTGAGACTTGACTTAGTTCAGACTTGAATACCCGAAGACTCGATCGGACGTAAGGCTTAGCTTCTTGACCCATAAATATTGTAAAATGTTCTGCTGAATGTATTTGTGCCTTATGGAGTTTTTTGCTTTTGTTTTGCAGTTCACATTGTGTTTTTAAATGTGGGCATTATCAGACTCCAACTGGTTATGGTCCTAAGCTGACCTAGTCTGGTCCAACCAGACCATCGTACTTCATTTCATTTGTACAGAAGGTCTGGAAGTGCTGTAATTGGCAAATGTTCACTCACTTGGAGGCGGGTGTCTGTCGAAGTTTAAAACTATTGGATCTGCCCAGTGCCACTCTGGAATAGCCAACCAATCGCGTCAAGTTTGGTCGTCACGTGTGTCATGAGCCGGCTTTTGACGGTGCGTTCCAGTTGGACAGGGAACTCGGAAATTTCCGACTTCACTACATATTGTAGTCTATCAATCTACCGGTACCTGGCAACAGTAACTTGTTAGAGCCTAACGTTTAGTTATTTGGACGAAAAAGGTTTTAGGCGTCCATACTTTCGCGAGCAGATGCACTGGAACACAGACAGGTCGGAACTCGGAACTACCAATTCTACCAATAGGAAATCTCCTAATTCCGAGTATAAAGGAACGCAGCATTCAACTGAAACTGGAGCGCGACTTCGACGTCATCGTTCTCAGCCACTCGCTCTGTTCGCTGATTGGACGATTGTAGATCCTCCGGAGAATCTGGGAAATGCACTGGACACCCAGACTGACTACTGAAGAGAAAATTAAATTTGGCCGGAAGTAGGCGGGCGGGCAGAGCCAGGCTAAAGCTGACCCCCATGCGCAAAAGAAAAATAACAAAGACGTCATAAGCAGCACGCTGTCGTACTGAGTAAACATGGACAACACTGAAGTCAGTGTTTCCGGTTTTATAAATACATTGATGGTGCAGTGGAAGGAAAATTCTGAGTAAATAACGAGGATGAGGAGAAAGACGGACACATGCTACTTCTGTACAGAGGTCTGAGTGGATGCAGTCACAGACAGGAATGGTGGGACATTCGTGACATGAATGACTACACAAAACAGCTGTCTTCCATGTTTGTATTAATATAGTGACATAGAGAAGAGTGATTGTCTTGAGGTACAGAAGTCCAATACGGCTGTTCATGATGAGATCGGAATGCAAAACATCAGAACTGTATCCGATGTGTGTGTGTGTCCTTAGCTAATTTGAGTAAGAACATGAATAACAAAAGCACATTAAGGACATGTTTACTGCCAAAGTTTAAATGTGTTTTCAGGGCTCAAAGTCTCAATCTGCCAAAAGTGATAATCAGTGTGGTAGAATAATTTTGTATTGGTGATAAAATGAGTACAAACAGTTTCTGCTGTTTGCAGAGAAATTCAGGACTTGAAAATCTGTCCTTGATACTTAAAGCCTACATTTTTTGGTGAGTATACCTTGGGAGGATTCAGTTTTATTCGTAGCTCTGATAACAAAAAAAATAAAAACTTTACCATACCTTGGCACTAGTGATGGTGCCATAAGGGGCGAACTCCTTCCTCAGTCTCTCCTCATCTATGCTATCGTCCAGGTTCTTCACATACAGATTCACCCCCTGGAATCAGAAAAGAGTAAGAAATGACTATCAGGCAGCAACAAATGTGTCTTACTTATTGATTGGAAACTGAGGAATTAATTTCAATGGAACAAGCTGTTTACGTGCAGGGTAACACCACTCAAGAGGCCCCGGGACTGATATGGTCATCTTGAAACAATGACTTAAAAAACCTTGATCTTTTGTCTTTCTGCAACCTTAATTTTGATCTTTATTTATGATGTTTATCTGTATATAAAAATATACAGATTATAAATGATATCACTAATATAAAAAACTTTATTATCAGTCTGTTTAATATAAAGCTACAGACTGGAGATGGTTAGGACTGGAAAAATCTAGCTTAGACACACACACACATATATACACACACACACACACACACACACACACTGTTCAACCAAGAAAATGATCTCTATCCATATTTGGATAGAATACTGATAGTGGTTGTGGCTTATACATTGTGTTTTTTTGTTTGTTTGTTGCAACAATTAATGTACAGAACAAGATGGGAACAGACATGATCAAATTAACAAATATACATTAGATTAAAGGAGGTAACACTAAATCTGGCAAATGTATTTTCTAACCTAATATTGATGGCATTGTAATTGTTGTCCCTTCAAAGCATTACATTGATTTAATATTGGCATATAATACTGAAATATGTGTACCTTTTCAAACTGTTTATTTTTTAATTAGAATTTTTCGTTTTGTTGCAAGTTTACAGAGGTTCGTGTTGGACAAGTTCTCCAGCTGGTTGCCTAGCACCATGACGACAGGACTAGGGTTGCTGGACGGGTCCCGGGATTTCGGGATTCCCGTGAAATGAGTCAGTCCGGGAGTACCGGAAATTGGCCGCGGGACCCGTCCTCCCGTTTTTTTTTTTTTTCGTTTTTTTTGAGGGGGGATATTTTTTTTAATAAGCTAAAATGAATAAAACAAAGGCTACACAATATTTTGTGTGAAATGTATTTTTTAGACAGGCAGGCATACGAAATACCAGCGCCTCTACAATAGGCTACTGAAAGTGCTGTGTCCGAGGAAGAGTCTGATGATACCCAAGAATATGCGTATCAGCCAGAGCCAAGCGAGCAGACAATGACCCAGAGCCTTACTGCACATCTGCAGCAGGCAGTCATTAGCCTCGTTAGAGATGTCGCCGTCTTGCTCAGACCTGCGCAATTATGACGCTCGGCTTGCTGAGCGCACAGCATTTTTGTTGTGCGCTCAGCAAGACGGGCTTCATAGTTGCGCAGGTCTGAGCAAGACGGCTCCAAGTCGAACGAGGCTAATGACTGCATGCAATGTCCCGAGCCAGACCAGAGGTATGGGAATGACCTCCACAAAATAATTTCAAAAGAGTTTGCGCTCTTCGAGGCAACCAAAGAGCGACCCAAACACCTGCAGCAGCTCTACTCTGCACTTTCCACCATACAGCCGACGTCCGTGGAAGAAAGAGCGTTCTCGGTGTGGTCAGTTCGTGACAAAGCTCAGAAACAGGCTGAGCAGTGTGTCTTGAAGTCACACTTCATGAAAGTAAAAGAAAGGAAAGCTGGAAAGTAATCTTGCTTAGCGTGTCAGTTTGAATAGGCTGTTAGTTCTGTCATGTCTTATTTCACACGTTAAGAGCAATCGGTAGCCTAGTGCATTTTTTGTTATTTGCCTATCCTTTGGAAAATATTCAATTTAAACTGATTTCGTTCATAGAAATAAAAATAGATTGTTTGAAATACATTTGTTCGCCAAACACCGTTTTTTGGCCATGTTTTGATATTGAACCTCTGTGAAACATTTTTCGTATTTTCTTCATAAAAACACCGTTTTCAATAGGCCTATTTAACTTCTGGAAAATATTTTGCCTAATTTGAATGGCTTTTCTTCATGTTATTTAAGTAGAAATAAAACGTGATGTAATATAGCCTTGTCCTGCTGCATTTATTTATCTATTGGCATTGATTTAGTCCCATTAAAGTAGTATTAAAGGGCAATAATGGTTTCAACGGGAAATCCCGGGAAATCCCGTGAGGAGCTCTGAAATCCCGGGATTTGAAAAGGGGCCATTTCGGGAAATTTCAGCAACCCTAGACAGGACACCATGAGCCTTATATTGCAGATATGAGTGTGTGGTAACCATCTTATTTAATGCTTTCATTCTATTCCTTCCCCTAACCTTTATGGGGTCAGACACTTATAGTGCTTCCTAATGGTGGTTTTAAATAAAATAATAATTATATATTTTGCTGCCGCTGGTAGGGATTTATGTGTTCTATGTAATTCTCCTAATTTTTCAATACAATTGTAAGGAAGACATTAGATGCTCAAATGACTTATCTTGTGTATATAAAAAAAAACACATTTGCATAAACAACTCAGGTAAGGCCTTCAAAATGAACACTACCGATTTAATTTATTTCCAAACACTTAAAATATAAAACCTTTAGAGACGTGATGGCAAGAACATTATCAATAAGAGTCATTACTAAGTCTTTGAATGACAAAGGCCCATATTGATACAAAGCAGCAGCAGCAGCACCTGATAGCGCTGGATGCGGTCCTGTTTGATCTGGTCAAACTTGCGCTTGAGCTCTCCCTGGCGCTCCAGGCGCTTCTGAGCTCGACCCACGTAGACCGCTTTCCCATTGACTTCCTTTCCATTCATTTCATCAACTGCCTGGGAAAACAACATATATATATTTTTTTTTTATATATATATATAAAATCGTTTCATCAGGTGGCAACAACTCCAATAAATGCTAATTATTTTCTATGTATCTGCACTGCACATTTGTGAGTCTCTGCCCCACGGTAGTAAAATAAATTCACTTAATGCAACTTTAAATTTTGAAACAATAAGGCCGATATATTCTTGATTGTGTTTGAATACAGTGGGTGGTATTCATGGAAACTAACTTGGCCGTAAAATAATGAGTCAATGCTACAGGTCCAGTCTAAATGTCAATATATCGACCTGCTTCTGTTGGCGGACATCTGAATGGCCATACAAACGTGGCACACATTACCTTCTGAGCATCCTCGTGATTAGCATAGTTTACAAAGCCAAATCCTCGTGAACGGCCCTTGTCATCCTTCATCACCCGCACACTGAGAGTCCTCCCTGAGAGGAGGTTTGAGCACAAAGCAATGTGTAACTAGCTGGTATAAAGACAGATTTTTATACTCTACCGACTGTGGCCGTCAATCTTCTTACCGAATGCATTAAAGACCTCCTTGAGTTTGTCATCAGTGTAGTCTTCACCAAAGTTTTTGATGTAGACGTTGGTGAACTTCATGGCTTTGCTGCCAAACTCGACCTCTCTTTCCTTGCGGGACTTAAAGTGGCCAACAAAACTGCAGACCGGATCAAACCCACCACACACCCAGTACAGTGAAGGGATAAAAAGGACAGTTCAATTTTATAACAACAAGTACAACAACAATTGGCTTCAGCAAACGTCAAAGCGTCACAGGACAACTGATAAGGACAGGAATCAAATCCGTGTAAACAAACAGGACTTTAATAAAGTCAGAAATAAATTATATCAGTAAATACCTTATATACCAAATCACAAAACTGATGAACAAATAGCAATCACCTCGACTATTACTGGTATAGAGTTGGGAACAACTTTGACTGTTAGGACATTATAGCTTTCTGACGACCTTGCTTTGCCTGATTTGTTGAGCCCTAAAAGTACAAGAAACACAAAGACAACACACCTAAACATACATCCTACCTACTCACTGACCTAAGCAGGGACAACTGACATTTCCCCCCCAGGGAATGGGCCTTTGGGATGACAATGCCAGATTCCAAATGATTATGTTTCTTTGGACTGAGCAAAAAAAACAAACATGGAAAAGTCAGTTTGTGATGTCTTTAGCATTCATTTACAGTTTATATAGTTAACATACACACATATATATCCTGCGCTACTCTTTGCCTCAACTTTGCCTTTTTGTGTATAAATATTTTTATATGAATGACATTTGGCACATTATTTGATTTTACCACTTTAACTTCTCAAAGTAATCAGTGTACTCACACTTTCCTGTCATTCAACAGCATCCCATTCATGGTGTCTATGGCCCGTTTTGCTGCCTCGTGAGTCTCAAAATGAACAAAGCCGTAGCCTTTGGATCCTCTCTCATCACACACAACCTACAAAGACAAAGGCATCAAAATAGCAAATAACAGAGTTTTTGCAACACAGCACCAAGCAATTTAGTTTTGAATATGTACTTGAGTATTGTGCAGCGCTTATCTTCTGATTCTGGTCATCTATCCTGTCTGAATGATACGATCATGCTCTTGTTTTACACAAATAATTTGTTTCAATAAATATTTAAGCAATCTGGTATTAAAAATGGAATTAGTAAAATATTTTTTTGTTTAACACAATAAAAAGGGTTAACTGCCATGACCATCAGCTTTGCTTTGTATGCATTTGCCATAACAGGATATTTTAGTAGTATTTATATTAATGTTGTAACACCGAGTAAAAGAAAATGTTCTACAATGTTCTATCATCCTAACATTGTATGGTACAAGATGTACATGATCAAACATCTGTTTGATACACACTGTACAAACAAATAGCTGTCAAGACAAGAAAGCGTCTGCGGCCATGCAGTTGTCAAAAGGTTGATGCAGACATTCATACCTTGCAAGACAAGATGTTGCCAAAGGCTGAGAAGGTGTCGTACAGGGCTTTGTTATCAATAGACTCGTCCATGTTCTTGATAAAGATGTTTCCCACACCAGACTTCCTGAGTCCCGGGTCACGCTGAGACCACATTATTCTGATAGGCCGACCCTTGATAACATCGTAGTTCATTGTATCGAGAGCGCACTCCGCTAGAAATACAATTTAAAAACACATATAACCATTAAACGTCCTATATTAATTGTATTTGTCCTAGCAACAGGACTTTACCTTCCATCAACATGACACAAATATAAGATCGGATGGGCAACGTTAGGATAAGAATTTTTCAGTGTTTATCGTCTACAGAAAGTACTCACTTGATACAGAAAAGTGCTAAATAATACTTCACTCATGAGGTTAAAGAATACACTCCGATTTATCCCAAGGTGACAGGGTAATATTAAAAAAACTGGATGGATATTCAGGTGAATTCCAGTCAACTTTCTATCATCATTGTTTCCAGTGAAATGTATAAATTAAAATAAATATAAAGAGAATGACGTTGAATAGAGATATGTATACACAATACGTACAGATATAAGTTATAAGACTGAAACTCACTGAATATGAATTTTCATATTCAGTGAGTTTCTTCTTGTGCATCAAATACTTGAAGTTGCAGCTCTAGATGTGTAGTGATTGAGTGACACACAATATTGCAGTGTCTAGTCTATTGTATGACAGCATAAACACCTGAAAAGCAAAATCATGGTCTCTTGTTGATTTATGTCAATTTTCACTTGACATCGCAGTGATTAATAATTGACATGTTCAAACGTTAATTTGGCGTATAAAGGGTATCTTACCATCTGCTGGTTGCTGGAAGTTAATGTAGGCATAGCCCAGAGACCTGCGGGTGATGATATCTCGGCACACGCGGATCGACATGATGGGTCCAGCAGGAGAGAACTTCTGGTAGAGCATGGCCTCTGTCACATCAACATGCAGGTCCCCGACATACAGAGATGCCAGGGGATATGATGGTCCATTGCTGTTCATCTTGGGGAACATCTGGTTCAACAAAGAAGAATTGTATTGCTTGTTGTCATTTGGTTTGTTCCAACTAAACTTTTTTTTTTACTTGAAATGCAAACCTATAATAGAGTTGCGACTACTCCCTTTATGAAGTTTATCATATTCTGTTCTAGTTGATCAGAATGTTGATTAAGCTCTGCTCATTTATGGTGGCCACTAAATATTAGAAACATGGGCTGGGGGGATGGTACAGGTTCATGCGCCTTGTATGTTTTCTTAATGTGGCTATGTTTCATATGTGTTTATTTTTATGATTTTTTAAGCCCTTCTAGGGACGGGCATTGGAAATTAGCATTAGCTATAAATGCTGTAATGCTGTACATTCAACATTTGTTGTTCAAGTGTCTAATACGTAATAAAAGGAAAAGTTTCAACAAACACTTGTATAACTGTCACACAGGTAGAATTTAAAACAGGGCTATTTATAAGACTACATTAGATCGTGTCTCTCTTGTTTTGAGAAAATAAATCCTACTGTAAAAATTGCAGAGTAAGTCACTGCCTACATTTAATATGATCGATCACTAAATCACATTTGTATTCATCCAATTGCAAAAACTGGGAAAAATATATAGTCCCTGTGTGGAAGATGTTTTTACAATTTTTATTATTATAACTATGTCCATGATTTTGCATACGGGTGGTAATATGTTTTTAATCACGGTGTAGACAGTAGAGACAAGACATAAAATATAACACATTTTTTAAAATTAATTCAATAGCACCACAAACTTACTACATCCTCAAAGTTATCATGTTGAATCACAACATTTAACGGCATTCGTTTAAGATAGAATTACCTAATCAATTTTGAGTGTACATTGTTTTGTTTTTTGTAAGTGTCTATTATAGACAGTTTATGGATTGTGTGTATGTTTTAGAATGATTTGTATATAACAAAATATATTCAAGAGAAAGGGTGTGGTTAAACTGTGGACTGAAAAATTCCAGTAATCTAAAATGGCCTCACACAAATTAACATTTATAATATTTAATCAGATAGCTTATCATGGGATCGCTTTTAATAAACGATATCAGGCAGGAATGTGAGTTAACAGTTTAAAAGTTCAAAAAATATTAATATTAAAAATAGTGAGGCGAGCTAGCTAAAGTTAGCTAAATTTACACTTTTTCTAAATTCTCTTTATTTCAAGCGTGTATCTGCTAAGCGTGAAGCAACTCGGTCTCAACCAAACAAACCAAAGGAAATCACCGTAAATAAACGTTACTTACAGATTGCTAAAAAGCCAAATGCGCCTTGACTCTGGTGTATGATTTTAGTTGTAGCAGCTTGTGAGCGCCGTCTTCACGTTGCACATGGGCGGGAGGTTGTTTTCGTTTAATTACAACCGTGGAACACCTGCACGTGTCTACTGCGCAAGCTACAATCAATTAAGTTGCGCGAGAGCAGAGATTCAACTTGCATGATACTCCGCGTTCAAAAATAGTTCTCGCGTATAAATAAGTGGGTAAACCGGAAAACCTAATTTTGTGTCGCCCTCTGGTGGTAGACCAAGACCGCGAAGACTTAACATTTGCTTGTACTGAAATCACAGCCCATACACAACTTTCCCCGTTCGTCTGCATTACCTTTAAATTTCCTTCCACGGCTAAACCATATTAAGAAAATAGTCTCTGTGAACAAAAATGAAGACGTAATGTTCCCGTTATCTTAAACGAAACTTTATTTCACTGAATGGTCTTTGACACTTTCCTATTTCTTACATGTATAGTGAAACTAGAATGGTTTTAAAGATACATAAACACAAAGCTAGAATTACACCAACCATTGTTTATCTCCATTTCATTGCTTTTTAGAGCTATCTAAATTTTCACAACCACGTGTGTGCACTGGGTAATAGACTGTTACAGAAGCAAATTTTAGCCATTAGACTGTCAGTAAAAACAACGCAAGTAGATACCTGATATACAGACAGGCTTCGTTCCACATTCACTAACTGCATTTTCATCAAGCATAATAATAAACTGACATGATTTTTTTTCCCCCAAGAAAAGATTTCAATTCATCAGAGCGTTGTCAGAGTAAACAGACAGTCAGCTATAATGTGGAATGGTGTATTCAACTACAGTATGTGGAATGTAGTGGTGATACATGGTATTGTGACACTGAGCTTCTCTCAAAAGTGATGGAAACAAGCTTCTCCAAAAGGGACTGATTTTCTGAGGTGATCATTCACACCTGGGTAAAAACTAAGGTCAAGATTTAGCAAATTAAGCAATGTGTGTGGTCTACCTCGTTCTCTTTGAAAGTCCTGAAAACAAAAAGCAGATGCTGCCACCTTAAAGTAAAATAGAGGCCACGAGAGAAAGCCAGGCACAGAACTTTTTGTTTTGGAGAAAACAACCGCTTTAAGAGGAATATTTTGCAAGCAGGGTTGATACAGTGTGGTAAGACATTTTCAATTAACATCAATAAAAGGTTACTTTAGGTTTTACATACAGATGATAGTCAATCTTGCAAAATACATGGAACCACATTTACGCACATACAATTTCCGATGTACTGAGATCAAGCAGCACCTGAACAGTGAGTAAAACTACAATGACAATCCATACTTAGTTCCAAAAAAAAAAGAAATAAAGAGCACTGCCTTTCCAAGAGCCTAATAATGTGGAATGTCTGATGTCTGAACAAATCTAACATGACAATTTAAGGGGTCCCTTAAAACTTTGAATCTGTGAACATGATCAAGGAGCATTACACCCAAGATGTCAGTGTCACAATACAGCCTGCCTCCTTTCTGTATGAGCCCACAGCAGAATTGCAGTTAGTCAAATACAGGATTGTACGTGTGTCTGGAAATTTAATAAACAAAACTGTTTTGGGTTGTGAAGCAAATGGAACACCTACCATCACAGTGTTTGGTGGAAATCAACTGCCAGTTTAATTACCATACATTAAAACCTGTAAATATCAAGAGGAATCACAAATAAGAAAGTAACAAAAAGAAAAAGGAAAAAAAGGGATGAAAAATGCACAACAAACTAGCTGGGACAAAGGGATTTGGAAGGACGATTAGAATTCACAACACCCCCCTCCCCCCAGACCATACACACAAACTTTCACATCCTTTCACACTTGCTCACTCACTACATACATACAGACACACAAAGCCAACAAAAATAACAGCAACATGGACTCACTAATCAATACAACATGTTTCCACAAAGTGACTGAATCTGCTAACTGAAAATTACCCTGTCACCTCACAGTGAACTGAGAGGGGTAAACTAGTTGGTCAGGAGCAATTCAGGCTGCTTGTCATACAGAAGTGGGAGGAGCTGATGGAGTGGAGGGGGATGTATATAAGCTGTCTGTGTTTAAGATAAGAGTGTAGGTGGATTAACAGTGCAATTCCATTAGTTTTCCCCGTCTCCGGTCTCTGCCTCATCTGCCTGGTTTTCTGATGTCCACAGCTGGGAACAGATACAGAAAGACGTTATGTTTTTGATGTGAATAATAAATACATATCGCTATCTATTAATCAGAGGCAAAGCGGCATTGAGCCTAAAACTCACAGTCAAGTTGTCCCTTAGTAGTTGCATGATCAGGGTGCTGTCTTTGTAAGAATCTTCGTTCAAAGTGTCAAGTTCAGCAATGGCTTCATCAAATGCCTGAAAAACAAAAAGATGAAACTTGTTATTTAAGCTTTAATAATCTTACACATTTGTAACACACTGAAAAATAAATGTAATTAATAATACTAAATTTACCCAAGACCTCTGGCTTATTGTAATGTTATGAATAACCTGTTAAACATTTTTCAAAACAATGCCTTTGGCTTCAGTTCATACCGTCTTAGCCAGACCACAGGCCTTGTCCGGGTTGTTTAGGATTTCATAGAAGAAGACTGAGAAGTTGAGGGCCAGACCGAGCCGGATAGGGTGTGTTGGCTGCATCTCCCCCTTGCTGATGTCGAAAGCTTGCTGGTACGCCTTCTGGGAGTTGTCCACTGTATCTTTAAACAGAAAAAGTAGGGGGGAATTAACATCACCATTCTAAACCCATTTCAAAGCCGTATTAAATTATTTTCTGGCCACTTGGGGGCAGTGGAAATGCAATGGATTACTGCATTGTCTCCTTATAATTAAAATGTCAAACTGAGCATAGAGCAACACTAGCCAATATACATGTCCAATATTACCGCTCCTTAAAACTCCATTTACCGTCTCCACCAGTAAGGGGCCAAATATGTATGCCTAGCGTGTTTGATGCACAGCAGCTGGACTGCTGTGAGCTTATCAGAGAGGGATGCTTTGTTTTGTTTTTCTATAACAAGCGGTTGCCTGCTGTTGCTGGAACCGAAGTTGATGACAGTATTGTGAGTGAAGCAAAAAATAAAACATGAGCTGAAAGACCCAATGCAGAGCTGTAAATCACTTACCCTTCTTAGCATCCCCAGCTGCAACCTCAGACAGATATCTATAATAGTCGCCTTTCATTTTCAGATAAAACACCTTGCTCTCAGCAGCAGTTGCGTTGGTAATAAGGAAGTTGTCCAGTAGCCCCTGAAAACAATAGTTGGATTTATTTATTTTTGTGATTTTCAGGCTAAACTAGAAACACTGTCTTCCCAAGAGTATGAATTACGAAGTTTTCAAAGCACCAAAGAAATTAAAAACCCTTACGAGCACATCATGGCAGATTTCCTGCAGCTCAGTTTCAATCTTCTCTCGGTATTCACGTGCCATTTGCTGTTTTTTATCATTGCCCTCAGTCTTCTGCTCGATGCTGGAGATGACACGCCAGGATGAGCGGCGTGCTCCTACCACGTTCTTGTAGGCAACGGAGAGAAGGTTGCGTTCCTCATTTGACAGCTCCGCACCTTGCTCTGTCACCGACTTCATGGCTGCTGCCATGTCATCATAGCGCTCAGCCTGCTCGGCGAGCTTGGCCTTCTGTACCAGGTCGTTCTTATCCATTTTCTAGACTGGGGAAAAGAAAAAGAAAAATTGCTTTAAAAAAAAAATAGTTGTGTAGTTAATCAACCGATGTAGAAGGATGGCTCTGTGCTGGTGACTGTTCTGGAGCCCCTATAGTTGGTTGTGGAGCGAAGGATGTTGCACAAGCAACTTAAGATAATGGCCAGCACTACACAACAGGAATGATTACAGAAGATCATTCCTGCCATCAGTAATAAACCATCTAAAAGGAATCTGTTTATGTCAGGAAAGGACACAAGTCAAGTAGATGTAATAGACAATGCACATTTTTATTTCTATTAACTTGTTTTGATGATTTTTATTTTCATAATTCTTTATATTATTAGTTACTAAAATCAAACAATTTCTCTACGATGATGAGAAAAACATACTTATCAATGGAAAAAAACAACGAAGATTGTTTCACTTAAGTACTCATACAGTCCATTCACTAGACATTATGGTTTGTTCTGATCTTTGGATTATGAACTGAATTTATTTCACTTGACCGGCCTGATCTTTTCAGTGAAGAAGATATCACTGGATTCAATGGAAAGTGAGGATAAGCATTGCGAACTGGGCCCCTTGGCAAGTGGGTCAACCAGACACACACAAATCACTGGCTAAGGTTAGCTGTTAGCTAGTCGATAGCGTCTTTCAGATTCGTTTCTCATCCGTATCGCTCTTTACCTGCTATTGTCTTACAAATGACCAAATCCACTTTGGACACGGTATTAAAAACTGACATTAATGAAAATGTAATATACACCGGGGTTTAACTGGATCGTATAGCGTTGTTTCTATCGATACTTGCTAACTTGCAGCAGCAGAAGCCTTCCCGGGTCAGGTTTTAATGCCCTCCCCTACATGTTGCTAGCGGGATGATACATTGTGCTTATTGATGTGAAATGCGGCCGATCTGATTATTCATTGTGTTTTGTTCCGTATTTACATTGGCGATTTACTGGATTAGCTAACGACACAGCTACTAATACGTCGTATTCATGATAATGCAAAGCAAGTGGCGTGGCTATGGTTAGCTAGCTGCCGTATTCTAATGTACAGTTACCGCTATCTAACGGTTACGTCGTTTAGCTAGGCCAGCAAAACCAACGACTGACTTTCGTTTAAAAAACACGGCTAGGGTGTTGACAATCGATTATTACCTTTTAAATATTCAACATAAAATAATATATTGTGTTACGGGGTATTATTTTCGCGTTTAATTCATTTTGAGCAGCTATACGACGGCCCGCCCAGGACGATGAGCCTGTCAGAACAAAGTGTCACCGAGTCCGACCGTCGGTTAGCTTGCGGCTAACGCTAGCCAGAGAGCTATCCGCCTAGCCTGGCACGTTAGCATGATGGCACCTCAACGGGATCCAACCGGACACGATGAAACAGCCATTAAAACACCGAGCTACGAATGAAAATGTAGTATTATAGTGAGATTTTTCGCCATCGCGAGGTTCTTACACTTACAATAGTGGCGACTTTTAATCCTGCTTTTTATTTCTCTCGCTGGACGATTCAGCCTCCGTCCTCCGTCTCGCTCAGCGTATCGTTCAGGGCAGTACCACTTCCGCTACACTCGCGCTTCTGTTTCCCCTTTTTTCACCACACATCTGCCTTACGTAATGCTATCACTGCTCATACGCTAAATTATTACATTAATATATAGACAAACCTCAAATGTATTTCTTGAAATTGAACACGCGTATTTTGTAGTTACACCACAATAATCATTTAAGGGGGATTAGAAAGGACCCTGGCACCACCTTCATAGCAGGCCGATTTATTCAGGCTCAGATGAGGATTTTTTTTAACTTAATTAACGTAGATAGCATATTAACATAGCTGCTGATTAGTGTGCCATGCCCTGCCACTGTTGTCCGTTGTGAGTGACTTGCTGGTTACACAAAGCGAACATTATCCAGACTGAGCACACTAACAGTAGACAGCCCTCCTCTGCATGGCTTTTCTGCTGTAACGTTAGAGCCGTGTAGCCTACCATTTAAACACCTCACATTGCTATACCAACAACTGTGTGCATAAATCTGGATAGCTCATAAATGGTCATTATTGTGTGAATGCATCTCACTTTGTTTTACATCCTCTACAGCAAGGTCAAGGTCAGCCAGCAGGCTTGCTTCAGGTGTTTGATGCTCCAGTTGAAAAGATAAAACTGTAATCAATAAATCTACAGTAAAATTAAAGATATTTATGTTTTACCTGAATGGGCCACACATAACAGTTGTAGAGGTTGCAGGCCCGGTTCTAGAAAGTCAGACTTGGGGGGGCCCGTAGAAATTTTGGGGGGGCACACTGGGCAGGGAGACCGAAGATGCGAGCGCGCGCGTAGCGCGCGAGCCGAAATTTTTTGCCCTTGTAAGATCTCTGCGTCTGCTTTTTGGCACATTTACTGTGAATTGTGTAGAACACAATATGCAAATAAACGTTGAGTGTTGCTGTGTGGGAAATTTGATTATTGCATGTTTTTTTTCTCCAAAATGTTTATGAATAACATATAATATACATTATATACAACATAATGTGTATATATATAAAATAAATGATTGTGATGTAAGTGTTTTATTGGCTAATTTTATTTGATGCCTCAAATGGTGAATTAAATAGGCCTACTTTCTATTAGTCAATGCATTGTGTGTCTGAATGTGTTCTCAACAGGATAATGCAGAACTGATTTAAAAAAAAAATACACTTGGTTAACAGCAGCCAACAGTAGCCAGCTAATCTATATTTTACAGTAGGCAATTTAAATCATGTGTGTGTTTGTGTGTCCAACAGGACAAATGCAGAACAGATTTTTTGGGTTTTTTTTTATTTAGTTAACAGCATTCAACAGCAGCCAGCTGATCAATATTAATTTAACAGTAGGCTATTTCAATCATATATATGTGTGTGGACCCAATTAATTTTATTTGACATTTTCTTGGACAGCGAACGAAATTTTCCGTCCGATAGTGGGTCGGGAAAAAACCCAGACCCACTATCGAAAAAAAAAAAAAAAAAAAAAAAAAAATCAAATTTTGGTTGGGGGGGCACAGCTCACATCTGGGGGGGCACGGCCCCCCCTGTCCCCTGGTTACCACCGGCCCTGAGAGGTTGTATTATCTCTCCTCAGAGATAACGTGCACAGTTTGGACGCCTCACATAGGCCTACAGTGATGTGTGAAAGTTTGTGAACCCCTTGAACCTTTTGGAATTGTATTTATTTTTACCATTATTAATTCATTTTTATCAATACCAGTAGTTTTTATATGAAATAACAGATGTTTGTTTATCAATTCAACATTTTTCTTTTCCAGAAATCAATTGTTAAAAGACATAAAACAAATGATTTGCCAACTGTTGTATGTGCAAAAGTTTGTGAACCCTAAGCTGCATTGCTTAAATCGAGCAGGTTAACACAATCAGGTGGGCCAAATTGATTGATGAAATAGACCAATGTAATGAGAGATATTTAGGGAAGAAATTGGGTGGCACTATAAAACAGATAAAACCAGGTCAGTTTAGGCTCATCTAAAAGGAAAAGAGATCTCAGAGGATCTCAGGATTAGAGTTTTGATGTTGCACATTTGTCTGGGGACAGCTATAAATTCATGTAATTTTTTTTAGCTCCATCGGTCCACCGTGAGGCAAACATCTACAAATGGAGAGCTTTAAGAGTGACTTAACATCTGCCTAGAAGTGGACTTCCTTTAAAAATATCCTTAAGCACCACAAGAAAAGTGATTTTTCAGGTAAAAGCCAACCCAAACATTACATCTTGAGATTTGCAGACAATTTGACACCACCATTCTTCACTTGGGAGAAGGTTCTCTTGGTGGTAGGCAGAGTTGCGTTTTTGCCCAAACATGGCGGTTTTGGTTATGACCAAACAGTTAAATTTTGGACTAATCTGTCCACAGAATAAGACTTCAGGTATCTCCAGGTGCTCTCTGGCAAAGTTGTGACAAGCAGTGTTGTTCTTTTTTTGAGAGCAGAGGCTTCTTCAGCAACCCTCCCATGAAAGCCATTTTGACTGAGTTTTCTTCTTATTGTGGAACCATGCACATCTGTCCCAGATGCTGCAAGAGAGGTCTGCAAATCACTAGATGTAATGTTTGGTTTGGCTTTTAACTGAAAAATCACTTTTCTTGTGGCGCTTGTGGATATTTTTGAAGGAAGTCCACTTCTAGGCAGATGTTCAGTCACTCTTAAAGCTCTCCATTTGTAGATGATTTGCCTAACGGTGGACGGATGGAGCTCAAACTTTTTTTTAAATAATTTATAGCTGTCCCCAGACAAATGTGCAGCATCACAACTCTATTCCTGAGATCCTCAGAGATTTGTTTCCCTTTTAGGATGTCTGACCTGTATGGGTTCACTTTGGTGATCCTAAACTGACCTGGTTTTATCTCTGTTTTATCTAGTGCCGCCCAATTTCTTCCCTAAAGATCTCTCACTACATTGGTCCATTTCATGACTCAATTTGGCCCATCTGATTGTGTTTACTTGCTCGATTTAAGCAATGCAGCTTAGGGTTCACAAACTTTTGCACATACAACAGTTGTCAAATAATTTGTTTTATCTGTTTTAACAATTGATTTCTGGAAAAGAAAAATGTTGAATTGATAAACAAACATCTGTTATTTCATATAAAAATACGGGTATTGATAAAAATGAATTAATAATGGTAAAAATAAATACAATTTCAAGTTCAAGGGGTTCACAAACTTTCTCACAGCATTGTATATTCTTAGAGGTATCTGTACTCAATTGAGATTTCAGGAATAATGCCTCATCTTCTAATGGAAAACCGAGTTAGTGGGGAAGATATTTTGAAATTGCTGTTTGAATGCTAATATCTACCAGAAATCACCACCATAAAACTTAAAGGGGACATATTATGCAAAATCTCAGTTTTAAAGGTGTATTTCCAAGGTCTACTATAGGTTTTCATGGTTTATTGTTCAAAAAACCCAATAGTTTTCTACCATTTCCCATTTCTTCATCGCCTTTTCCAGCCTTCTCTGCCCTCTATCTCAAAAGGTAGGTTTTGACAGCTTACCCCCCTTCGCAAGAATACTATTCTACTCTGACTGGTCAGATCTACATGGGCGTGCATGCACCGCCCTGCTCATTTACTCTATACCTACCTACATGGGCATGGCACACGCCCAGCTGTCAGTTTTGTTTACTTTTGGCCAATGAAGCATGGAGACCAATGTAAACATGCTTAGCTTCATTTCTACCACAAATATCGGCACACTAACCAGTTCTAAACTAAAAGATGTACAACTGAACCTGTTCAGACAGGAGTCTGAGCTGAAAACTGTGAAAATGGCATCAAGATTTCTGATTTCCCTGACATTATCCTCAGGTAAATACTGTTTAATTATGTCACAGTCAATAACATAATTTGAGCTAAGTATTTATGCATAAACTCTCTAAACTGGTAACATACACCCTGTTTTACGTTTGTCTTTACAGGTCTGTGGAATGATCTACAGCCCAGTGGAGTGAAAAAGCTTTGATTGTGAACCGATACTGAGTTGACATGTAAAAATGTACAGTAACCATAATGGAAAAGAATGTATCCTGAATCATGTCAAGATTCACTGGAAAGGCATTATCTTTTGTAAAATGTATGGTTGAAATAATTATGCTTTAGGTTTGTCAGAGCTGCAAATTATCTGACAACATTTCAATATCTAGTAGATAATGTATCATTTGTATTGTGATCACTCATTCATAATAAAGTTACCGTTAAAAAATGTATTGTGTTGCTTACTGTCACTGTTTGCTACCTGTAGTAAAGGATTACTTGAAACTCACATTTTCATCTCGCTGAAGATTTTCTCTGATAAAACAGTATCATTACATTTTAAAAAGACCAAAAACATCCTTAAAAATAAAGCAGTTTATTCATAGCCAGTGGAATGAAAATATGAAGTGTACATATCAAACAGAAGCAAAGCCATAACTTTTATGTTACTGTCCAGTTGTTGTTAGGCCCTGAAGAAGACCACCTGTCCCACCAAGTGAACACATCCTCCTCTGAAGGAACGGATAGTGTGACGGTCTTGGTGGCTCCGGCTCCATCAGGTCACTCAGACACCTGTAAAACATGGCACATTCAGTTACATCATGTAGCCTAGCTGACATGTATAGGCCTACATCATACATCTGTTATGGCAAAGCTACAACAAATTCAGTACAGCCCTGGCTCGATAAGCAACCAGTTCTGAGTGATACTGTGTGCTTTTTGAAATATAATGGACAGGAAACAAACACCAGCAGAGACAACTTACAGTATTCCTGTCTATGTGTACATTACACTGGAGATCATGTAATAGGCCTATTGCTGCTTGTACTACAGGTTTATTTTGCTTAAAAAAAACGTCACTTTGTCCCGCATTCTCCCGCACAAACGTAGTCTTTGTCCCACATCTGGTGAATTGGGATCTGGTCACCCTAACTACACACTGTCCGCAGACTTATTGCGGTGTGTACTTGAGCTATACAATCAGACAGCTAGCAGGTAGCAGGATGAAGCTATTAAAAAAATACTCTTCAGTTTCCAACACACCCTACAGTTTCACCGTCTGTTTTTCACTCAGGGGCTGTCACGGCAGGACTAACGTGAGCTCACAAAAGAGCCAAATGTCACTGCAAAAGAATCACAGCTCTAACCGTTAGCATAAAGCTAGCGGGCGCTAATGCTAACGACTAAACCCCGCATTCTCTCATTTCAGTCGGTGTTGGTTATTATAGGAGGGATAAAATAAAGCACATTACAGACATTGAACTAACAAACGGACAGAATTATTTTTTTAAATAGGACTACTTACATTTCGGACGGATAGTGTGTCTCAGTCTTCCTGGCACAGTCTCCTCCACACTCCAGTAAAAAGGCTTTGATCACACTAACAGATTGCAAACCTTTGCTGGAGATAGCCTAACAAAAAATGAAGTAAATCCATTCAGCCCTAGTGTGCTTCGAGGCTGGGGTGTGATGGTAGCTTGAGGTTGAGCTCACACTGCAGCTTACTTCTCCTCTGTTGTTGCATGAGTGAGTGGAGGCTCAGCCAGGTGTGTGTGGTTACCAACGGGGCGTCTTGATTTGCCAATCAACTGCCGAGTTTCTGGTGAGCTTTCCCGTGGGAGTATTTATGATAATGAAAACCGACCGATTTCGTCATCAGTCGGTGTTTTTTGGAAGAAACCTTCAAATCCCCCCTTTTTCGAAATAAGTGTCCCAGAAGAAACTGACATATTTGTCTTTTTGAAGCTTGTGTGTGCTGGTAGGGACGCCAATAACCTAAACAGTGTGCCCAAACACCGGCAATGTTTGGTTTTTCATAATATGTCCCCTTTAAGAAGTAAACTAAAGAAAATATTCAACCAACCTCAACAATGGCTGTTCCTTGAAAAAATAGGAGTCAATTTGGTAACACCCTTGTCCTAAATAGACCTGCTCACATTCAAAATAGTTTTCTCTCTCCAGTTGGGCGCTTGCTTTGGCAACTGATTTTGTAATTCACTCCATTTTCCCCCATCCCTTACTGGAACTTGGGTCACTCTGTTTTTCCAGGAATAACATTCTTTTGACACTGAAGGTCACATTTAAAAGCAGTATCTTTTAAGTTGGCTTGCCTTCATCTGATATTTTGGTCAAGACTTATGTGCCCAACATCAAGCCACTTTAATTAAAATTACAATTAGGAATCAACCTGACTGATGAGAGCAACACAAGCGCAGCATGTATTGAGTTAAAGTTTGTTTCCCTCTTTTTTTACTGTCAGCTCAATAAAACCTGGATGGAAAATTTTCCTGCTCACTTGCACCGCAGACCCCAGCCCAGTAGACAGCACTCTCTTCTCTCACCAGCAACACAATGATGCACCTAAGGACTTTAATTTTCACATCTGTTATGCTCCCATGGATTCTGACTTCAGCAGCAAAAGATGAATACATGGAAGTAAGAAAACCGAAGGTAAAAATGTATTTTGGGTGTATACACTGTGTCAATGAATGGGTGGAAGAAATGCAATTTAGTCTTGACTTGGGAAGAAAGAAAATGCTAATATGAGGATTTTTTTGTACAGAAAGACATTGTAGCCCTTCCAGACTATGGTATGTCTCAAGACTCAGACACTGACCCTGGAGCAGCTCCAAGAGCCAATGGTATGTTTTTAGAGTTTTCAACAACTCAAAAGCCGATTTTACAACACTTACTGATGCATTCTTTCACATTTTTGTGAATGTAGCTCATGCCCATATTATGCAATAATGGGGGCTATTAAGTGTCCTCATCTAAACTGCGTGTGGAGTATTTTAAGCTGCACAGGCACAATGTCTGTAACACATTACTCAACCTACTCAAAATACAAATTAGAAAAAGATGCACTTCTCTGTAAAAAACAAGGTAATGAGACATCCCTGAGACTTTTTCTTTTTTCAGAGTTGCCGACATGTCTGCTGTGTGTTTGCCTGAGTGGATCTGTTTACTGTGAGGACGTGTCCCCTGAAATGTCAGCTGTCCCAGCACTACCCAAGGAAACAGCATATTTCTATGCCCGTTTCAACAAAATCACAAAAATAAGCAACAGAGACTTCTCAGACATGGGTACATAAAATTGTCCACTATTTTTTTACCCCTTCTAAGTGAATGTCTTCTTTCACACTCTCTTACCCTTTGTTTTTTTACTCCCCAGCCACATTAAGAAGAATTGACCTGAGTGGAAATCTCATCTCTGAAATAGACGACGGAGCTTTTTCAAAACTTCCCAATCTGGAGGAGCTTGCTCTGGCAGAAAACAAACTGACTAAACTTCCCATGCTGCCCACCAAGCTAGTAGTATTTAATGCCAATAACAACATGCTTAAAACTCAGCATGTAAAGGCAACTGCTTTTAAAGTAAGTTAGCAAGATATGTTAATTTGTTGAGAGCATTGTGTGTATTTCAGTATTTTAGATAGTTTCAAACAGCAAGCAGCCTAAACCAAAATAGCTATCATTTTGTTGCTGCAGAAACTCGCAAGACTGGCATATCTTTACCTCGATAACAATGAGCTGACAGCAGTGCCCCAACTCCCAGAGTCTCTTCACGTTGTGCACCTGCATGTAAGTTAATCTGCAATTCACTGCATTTAATTTAAACAAAGATAATTTGTAAAATAAATTATATTTCTTTCTCTGTCTGGTGAGCCAGAAGTAGCTATATGTTGAGCCAATTTTGTGTCCCTGGATTTGGTCTCCTGTTTCTGTTCCGCAGAACAACAAGATTTCAACAATAACGGACGAGACGTTCTGCCAAGGCAACAACAGTCGCTACATCCGGCCCAACATGGACGAGGTGAGGCTGGATGGGAACCCCCTCATGCTGTCGAATCACCCCAACAGCTTCATCTGTCTGCAGTCTCTTCCTATCGGACGGTATAACTAAAATGGCCACAGTGGGCTTCGGTAAAGGTAAACCTCAGAGCGGGAGGTTCTGTAGAAAATGAAGGATCCGGATAGAGAGAGAGGATAAATACTTGTTGCAAAATACAGTTCCTTAGTTACATTTTATATATTTAAATGTACCACACTGTTACATACTTCTAAATTTTTTTTTTAAAATATAATCAGACAGAAATCATATCCATTACAGAGCAAATGTTATCAGTGCAAAATCATCTACGCTATCTCTGCTTTATGTATTTATTCTTAATTTTTTTTATACAATTTGTCTGTTTTGTCTTGGCAGGTTCACCAGTGGTGTTATTACTGCTATTTTTTCTTAAACTGAAGATATATATTGACAATAAAAACCTGCATGTTGGAAGTCCTTTCTCCATCAACCTTTTACTCTTGACTCGTAGAAACACATTTATAACACAATAACTGTGATGTGGTTGTTGTAACGCAGTCACATGCTGGAAAGTTCACTCCAGGCTGTTGGAAGCAAGCACAGAGCACGAGTCCAAAACAGTGTCCTTAGACGGCACATGCGAAGTCCGCATTATACATGATCAGTTGTTCCTTTTTTCTGCAGGCTCATTAAGAACTATCAAACCAGTGGTTATCTTCTCCTGGTACGCCCGTTCTGATTGTTTTCTACGATAGACATCATCTGGAAAGACGAAAAATAGAATTAAGAGACTGAAATGAGACACCAGTAATATAGGCATTTTTGATACAGTTAAAGGTGTATAATCCACTTGTGATTTTCTAACTTTGAATTGGCAAAATTTCCCTTGTGAAAATGGCCTGTAAATTATCCTGCAGATTTTTTTTTGCAAATGTGGAAAAAGTAAAAGAGAGTTGGCAACTACACCAGGTATCCCTAAATGGCCTCAGAATACTCCAGGATAAAATATGCTGGGCAGCCTTTTCCCTGAGATTTTGATTTCTCCTGAAATGGCACATCTGAGCACATCTGGATATGGGTTTAGTGAGAGAAAAAAAAACACACTAAGGGTTTCCTTTTCCTTTTTAAATCTTTGGGGAGATCCAGTAGCATATCTACCCTTTATAGGTGTAGCCTCAGACGTCAACAAAAACAATGTGATATGCAGCAACGGAAATTACATGCACTTAAGTACTGTCCGTAAGTATCAAGTTTCTGGTTTTCTTTCTATTCTTCATAGTACCTGCACCTTTATTTCAGAGGGAAATATTGCCTTCATCGGACAGCTATAGTTGATATGAAGATTCATACATACATGATGCTCCATACAAAGCAGCAGTTTTTAAAATATGATGCACTGATGATATATATATTTCTTACAGTATATAAAGTAGTCAGCACTACCAGGTAAGCGGTAGTACAACTTAAAAATGCAGCTCAAACATTAACTCAAGTATATGATATCCTAGAGTTGATAGACTTACTCAATTAAACGATTAGTTGAGTCTGCACTCTGCAACATATAAAATGTGAGGTTTTGCTATTTTTTCTTTAAAAAAATACAACTTTAAATGTTTTGGACAGTTGGACAAAAGAAACCATCAATGTTGCAACGGAAAATTCTTTAAAATGGTATAGACTAAATATGTTGTATTTAATAATCCAAAAAATGTATATATTTATAAATCCTCACAATTGCAGCCTCAAACATATGATAACCACCTGTACTTTATTTGGTATGGAAATAAATAGCAGATGGTTACACCACAATTGTCATTATCACTCGGGTACTACATTTTTCATTTACAGTCTATGATTTACTCACTTTCGACAGGAATTATATGGCTCTGTTAGTGTTGTAGTTTTGTTACAGTTTGATCAATACAAACTTTCCCCCAAAACTCATTCAAAAGCGAGACTGAATTTAAATCGACATTATAAAATTAACTTCGTGATCCAAACAATTTTGAGACCTGTCAAAATCGCAAGGGCTGACGTCTAAAATGTAGATCATTGGAAGTTCAACTAGCGAGCTATGTCCCAACATCTGTGTACAAACACAGTTGACAGTAGACCGAGATCCACTATGAAACTGGTGCTGAACACACAACGAGTAAGTTACTCAAGCAGGCAGCATCTTTAATCAATATACGAAATGTATATCAGACAAGAAAGTCCTCTCAAATAATTTTTTTTTAAATATGGAATAATTAAAAGAGTCACTCAACAGAGCAACTGCTGCATATGAAGGCTACATAGCCTGATGTAGTCCCCCTGATGCTAATAACAGCTAGCTGAAGTCCAGCCCAAGACTGTTGATAACAAACAAAATGTGTCATTTTGCACTCACAAAAAGTCTCCTTTCCGATCCTGACGTTGATCATTATCCACTCCATGACGCCTCCGATGCAAAAAAAGATGGGAAGGAACCGGTACGTCCCGAGCTGACGTTTACCCGGAACGAGGCTCAGAATGTAGCTTAAATTTTTACTTCTGTTTAACATTCTGGCTTACGCACATACACTGGGGAAAATCTTGAGGCGAGCTGTTAGTTTCAGGTTTCAAAGGACCTTTTCACGTCCTTTACAAATGTTATGAGAGCAGCGGGCACGAGGGTGGGTGCACTCGTTTTATGAACCTGGAAAAGAAAACGAGCGGAGTCTTCGACTCAGTAACCTTCTAGAAAGGGACCACCGTCCGAGCCGGACGTTTGGAATTTAAAAACGTGCGCACCCGAGCGATACGTAACATCCGGTTCTTTTTTGTTCCGTTTAGTGCACTGCTAGATTAAGATGAATGTAAATAAATCTTACATGCAGATAAGCGAGGGTTTGAAGATCAAACAACATTAATAATGAATAATAGAATATATATTTTTTTTTCAATAAAATTATAAGTACACAATTTCAAATTAAGTTTTCTGGATACTATTTCAGGACAGATTCTAAGACCCATTTTTTTAGGCAAGCCCTTTCATAAATCTACATCCCCATCTCCTGTGGTGGTTTGTTTTATTTTGGTCGGTCTCTTTTTGTCATGTCCTGCTTTGTAATTTTCTAAAATATTGTTTTTAATTTATTTGTGTGTGAAGCACTTTCTATTAAGTAATTTAAGCTTTAGTTATTAACATTTATTCAAATGTTTGTTAAAACAATTCACCACGTGCCATATCATAATTATCATGTCTGACTCATCACCACCAATAGCTCTTAAAATTAAAGTGAACTTGTTTGATCCTGTAAGGAGCTTGTTAGTGGTTTGATGCTTGATTATCTGACAGAAATTAACAAAATGAGTGAGAGACAAATACACAATTCGATTTAATTTGGCTGATGACCAAACACATCGCTGTTATGAGCTCTAAAGAGAAACAGTACGACACAATAATGCGAAGTGCACAACTACAAACACAAGACATTCAGACACGTGCAACAGCGAATAGGGACCTAAGAAACAGTACCGCTATATGGAGATAATGGAGAGCTAAGAGACTTATTTTAAGATCTACTGTAAACTCAACAGAAAGAACCTGGGCTAAAGAATATCAACATTTATTTTTATTTTAAAAGAAAACTCCTTTTGGTCAAATCTTTAGTTCGATCTCAAGTTACTTTAATGCATGTTAAGACATACATTTGAAAATCATCACATTTATTACTGACTGCGGAATAAAAAGATGCAGATATTAGAATGACATAAAATTACAATTATTCTGGTAAAAATCTGGTGCCCGCATTTTTAGCATCATTAGGGTAATAGTGTCCCTAAATATAATCCATCTGTCTGGAATTTGTGCCTTTTGCCCTGTACCACATTGATCAAATAGGATAATTAAATCATTATTAGTGATACTGTACTTCAACAAAGTTACATTTTTCTCATCATGATTTGTGTCATATGAAAAAACTAAATCGACCGTGCTGTAACTCAGTCTTCCACTTTGTGAGCCGGTCTACAGAAAGTCCAGTGATGCTCAACTGTGTTCTCGTTTGCGCGCTCACTCATGTGATGCACCCGCGTGTTGCGGATGGTGAATCCTTGTTTCATGATGTAGTCCATGAGGTGAACCCTTAGGGAAATTTCTTGATGATAGTCACATGGTCCGAAGGTGAACGACACCTGGCAGTCTCTAGTGTCCATCATGTGTTTGTTCCACTTGGTAAAGTTGTTGGATATTCCTTCCAGCAGCCCGTGGACCTTTGTCGTTATGGTCAGCTGTGTGATGATGACGGCAACCGGGTTGGAATATTTGGACAGTTTACGAGTGCTGGACAGCTCTACAACCTGTTCGAAGATGTCGGGAGGGTACAGCGGCTTGGGGTCGTAAAGGCACTGGATCAGAGGTTCGATCTGGTAAAAGTCCGCCTCTTTCCTCAGGAGGTCCGTCTCTGTGAAGTCCACAGGGAGGGTGAGCTCAGAAGTCCGCAGGAAATTCAGGATGTAGCGGAAAAGTGTTCCGTCGCGATCTATGAAATAATTTCCCTGGGAGTCGCGAGTTGTGGGGAAATCTCCCCGGAACATGGCACCCAGCATGGAGTCTGGATAGCGCTGTAGGGTGGACAAACTAGTGGTGTACATGTGGCCGCCCACGTTCAACGTGACAGGAGTAGTCATCTAGGGCAGAAAGAGAACAGAGAAGATGAGAATCACTTGTTCATTCATGGTTAAAGTTAAGTTTGGTTTGGTTTTGTAGGTGATAACAAACCATTGAAATATCAGCTGTCAATCTATTAGGCAAATTTAGCTCAAATAAAAACAGCCCAACACATAGCCAGCCCTTCAATAAATAGCTTAAGTACTTCACTGTTGTATTGTTAGGATGCTAGATGTGAACAAAACTGGAGTGAATTTTTAAAATCAGATTATTTATCAGAGACAAACATCTGACATTGCTGTTGTTCTAGTCTGACCTCTATCCATCTCTTACCCTATGGCCCCAGTCTCCATTATCCATTGGTAGAACAATAACCGCTTGGTAAGAACCCAACAAAGAAGAGGGAACAGATACAGTTTTGCTTACTTCAATTTCACCTGTGAAAACAACAGTCACATTAGCACCAGCTGTAACACAAATCATGCAGAATAGGAGGGACATAATCATGTAGGCTTAGTCAAATCATGTTGCACCTCTACATGTCTATTATCTTCGTCAGTAGATGGATTAAAAACTTCAGACTTTAAGCTAGCATGGCAGTTTAGTGCCCCAAACGCTAAGGGAGAAATTGGTAAATGTGAATATCAATAAGTGGCTTACTCCAGCTGCTGATAAAGATGTTATAGCCCAAGCTGTTGCATTCGATTATTATGTCAACGGCTGTTTCCAAGGTCAGCATGAACGTTGAACCCCCAGACACATAACCACCTAATAAAGAAGTGTTGAATGCTAATGAAGTCTGCTAATGTTAAATAGCTAGTGTTAAAAAAAATGTAGCCATCAAGCCTCACTGCAATACACGCTATTAAAAAACAACAAGCAAGCTAGCCAAAGAGCTGATACAGCAAGCAATAAAAAGCTTTATTAAACGATACATTTTTTTGTATCCAACTTTGGTCGACTGAGGTGTGTGGTTTAACCACAACAGGAGTATCACTGGAAATTAAGCTTGCTAGCTAATTGCTAGCTAGCGAGCTAACATGGCTAACAGTCCACGAGCCACTGACGTTATCTGCCAAAAGGTTTAAGCCGGGAACTTAATGAGACTATCTGGGAGTTACATATACTTTCTTTAAAAAAACGCCTTACCAACTCACTTGCTTTTGTCCCAAAACAGCAGTAGGCATTTAACGGTGCAGCCGCGACAGTGAGTGATGTTCACTACTGGTCGCTCCGGACAGCTGTGATCGGTCGGCTTGTTTTATACAGTCTATTGTCGGCTCCAGGCTGCAGCAAAACTGCGCACCCAAGGAGGGGAGGAGGATGTCCTGCTGCACCCGCCTCTGCATGAATATAAATCCACTCATCTGAACACATGAATGCATGGGAGTTTTATTATCACGATTTATCCAGTTAACATTACATTTCACAATTTCACATGAGCTTTATTTGATCAACATAGTTCGTCTGCCTGCAACATATGTCTCAAAGGCAATGCATGTCACATAGGCCTACAAGCTACGTTCATTGAAGAGCAAAAAATAAATAAAAAAAACTCAATGATTTTCTTTAGGAGGCTTTCTTTGTGCCACCCCTTGCATCTTGCTGCGAGATGATGAACTCCAGGATGAGTTTAGCTGTCCGGCAAGGCCTCTCCATCACCACAGAGTGCCCACAGTTCTCCAGCAGGTCAACCTTGCATCCAGGCAGCACCTCTGTGATGACCGTAGCTCCAGAGACATCCACCACCTGGTCAAAAACGTGAAAAAATATAGGCTAATGTCTTTGTAGGTATGTGACTGAAAGTTGTTAATTCAGGCCGAGCAAATCAGGAAAAACCTGAATCACTCCATTCAGGTTACAGCCCATTAATTTTTCAAAGCAAACATTCGCCATATAATCACTTCTGTATATGTACAGACTCAATGAGTCACTGTATCAGTGGAACCTCATACTTTACCTGGTCTTGCTTGCCCCATATCACTTGTAAAGGAGCAGTGATCAGATGTAAGTGCTCATGTAAGGCGTATCTTGATTTCTCACCAACAATCTCCATAAATACTAACAGAAAAATACACAAAATATTACAGTAGGTCTTTTTAAATATAGTGTACACTCATGTGGGACATTCTTACACTTTTCAGATCCAATTGAACTAACCTTCTTGGTAAAATGTGTTGTGAGGCTGCCGGACATCTACCAATCCTTGAAGAATCTAAACAATGGGCAAAGAAGTTTAAACAATGTAGCGTGGATAACTTTTTATTTATTTTTGTAAGTGCATACAAAGTGCACATCCATTAAACTGATCGGTTGTGGGCCTGACCTGCTGAGGGATTTTAAAGCGAACGTGAGAACAAAGTCTGAACATGTCCTCCATCTCCTCGGGTGTGGTTGGGATCAGCGGGATGTTTAATACATAATTGTGCTCCATGTCCTGAAGATGATTGTCAAATTTGGTCTCACATGGGTGTTGTATACCTGCAGGATAAAGTTAGTGTTTTCTTGTTAGGAACCGATATTGAATGCTATATATGAATTATATGATAATATATAAAATATCTTCAGGTTTATAAAACAATTGTGTTAGAATCAATGCAGCAGAAGCAGAGATAGCATGGCTCTTTAGTTTCCTGTATGAGAAAAGCATCTTGAGAGATGGATTCTACATTTCCCATAATCCAATATGTCTTTCACTGACTACAGTATGGATCCTTCCTGCATTACTCATGCCTGGTGACCCCTGGTTAGTGTTATTAGGTTTTCTGCCTCAAAAAGTATTAAGGATAATAAGATTAAAGTGTAATTATTTTTTTCCCTCAAAATGACAGTGTTACATTTATATTTTATTTTATTTCAATCTGGTTTACTTGGTTTTATTAAGCTTATATAAGTGCTGCTCCATCAAGCTCACATCAACTGCACTTTATGTAACACCCAGGTCCTATTCTGGGTGTTACATCATATTAATTTAGCAAAGTTTTACTTTCACACCTAACACACACGCCTTGAGTAGATAATTGTTCTTGCTATAAGAAAAAAGATCCCTATGAAGGCAATGCCTAACATCTGGGGACCGTACTCTCTTCGCATTAAAAAATCTGGGGTCCCGAGATAACCGCAGTTCGACACTCTTTTGAACACAAAATACACCAATGCTCATTGATGATTTTTTAGACACACACACACACACACACACACACACACACACACACACACACACACACAGAGTGACTGACCATCTGGACAAATGAGAGTCATGCTACAGATTTCGGATGGATAGCAGGCTGCGTAAACCCCAGCTACATTTCCCCCCATGGAGGTTCCAACCAGATGGAAAGGTTTCCTGCTTATGCGAATGGTTTCCACAAACTGGGAACAAAGGGGGTACAAAAGAAAACTGATTTTCAGTGGAGTGGAAAGATTTTAGTACCTGAAAATGACACCCATGTATCTGCTCTCTCATCAGTTTACCTGATGGATCCTTTTGACCTGCCCCGTAATGGAATAATCTTCTGTGTTGGTACGGGTTGTCCCCTCATGGCCAGGCATGTCCACACACACAATGTGAAGATGTTTTGGTAGATACTAGAGTAGTAGACGAGAGGAAGTACAGATTTAGTGTCTGAATGGAAGCCAAAAAAGGCAACTGGAATCTTATACATTTAAATATCACTGAATTTAGCATTGAAATGTCTGGATTCATGTGGTTTGAATTCCTCTAGAACTTCCAGGTAATTTAAAAAGGGATCCATTTCACAAATGTATAAGTACAATATTTCCGGTTGCTCATCGAAGCTTCAATTTCTTGGATCATGTGACGGACAGAGTTAGCCTCATTGGACAGACTTTTGTTTTAATTTTTAATTTTAAAATAATTTAAGATAATTTTCAGATCCAAAATCGGGTTTTTGAGATGGAACCTCTTGAAATGAATTGGAATACTCTCAACATATTCATGCATATGTCAAATTAGCTTAACACAATTGCATTGTTTTATATTATCATTAAGATTGAACAGTCTGGGATCTATGTATTTGTGCTGTGGCAGCTGTCATAGCAACAAACTGCTATGTGTTAGTGTTGCAGGTCCCCTGACCTTGACAACAGTGAGCCATGTGTCTTTGTGAGCAGAGAAGCCGTGCAGCAGTAAAATGGAAGGCCTCATCCCGGGCTTTCCTCTGTAGGAGTAACAGAAGCGGTATCCACCGCACTCTGCGTAGCGCACCTGCAGGCCAAGCGTCCTCCTCCAGTACCTGTAGGGGGACAGGTACTGTATGTCTGAGATTATACACACACACACACACACACATGACAACACCTGAATTCAAATTTGGGACAAGTGATAAAGGGCTTGGGTGCACATTTTTAATGAGAATGTTTCACAATAATTTTCTCTTTCATCACGTTAATGCTCAGATATTTCAAGGCATTCATGTTGAAGCAAATGACTTGAAATGCACTTTCATGTTCATTAAATTTAAAGGTCATATTAATCTTTTCAAATGAGAGGCATATCACTAATTTTTGATGTAAATTTCAAAGCACAGCTGAAGCTAATATGATGCTTGTTCCATCTACGTTATTCATATCAATTGGGTATCCTCTAAAGCTGCAGTCTTTTAGGGTATTAAATTCCCTCAGACGGGATTTTTAGTGAGCTACAGTAGTATGAATTGAAAGAAAAAGTGACAAACCATGTGAATATGGGCATGTGGGGTTTGTGTAAAGAAAGCCTGTGCAGCCAAACATTGTTGATGTCCAACACAGGTTGATATTTGTGGCTCAAGTCGATAAAATATTGCACAAGGCGAAGATTTCTATAAGAGGAAATGGAGCAGGAGTAAAAACATATTGGGCTTGAACATTTATCTCAATGTTGAAGCTGTACAGCTTTGATGAAGGACTAGAAAAAGCAAAGCAATATCTTTAAGAACATGAAAATAAACATATACTGAATATTTTGATTCAAAGCATGTTTTGTCATCAGTACTTTTAAAATATTTGTTGACAACACAGTTATGGACCTTACCAGTAATAGACTTTAATGAGTGCTGAGGGCCAGAGGAGGAATGAGGCGACAAAGGCAAGGATGGGAATAGCCAGTGTTCCCCCCGCAATGACAAACAGGTTCACCACGTCTAGATCAGCTGCCATTGCTCACCTAGAAATCAGACGCACACACATATATGCAGTATCCCATGAGCACAACACGTCGGAGGAGGGGTAAAGTCAGGATCCATCATCCACACAATGATGCAGTTTGCGATCATGAATAATAACTCAATCAATCATACAACATGAAACATCTTCTACATCTCACAACATTCCTCTTCAAAAATGAAAAAACATACCTTTCAAATGGCTTTTTTTGGCTGTCTTTCCTTCACGATTCTTCTGGTCTAAATGATTGTTGTATTTGCAGATGTTGTTGATGTGTTGAAAGTAGAAATAATCAACAAATCATTCCGAATATCTAAATAAAAGAGAATAACCCTCGCTGTGGAGTGCAGTTAGTCCCAGCAGATCATGTTTGCTCTGGATAAAGTAATTGATTATTACTCATCATTGGGGGAAACCGGGCCACTAACGCCATCGGTCAATCTTTTAAAGTGAACGTACTGGCAGGCCAGAGTTTGATCAAGTCTAGGCAGTACACTGACATCACAGATAGGGTTTACACTGTGAATTATAAACAACAGCCTTTAACACCATAAGCAGTAATAGTAAGCAAAGTGAATACGATAAACTTACAATACAAAAACACTGTTCTGGTGTGTAGCAAACTTCTATTTGTCAAAGCCTCTCTTCAAATCACATCAACAGCCTCATCTGCCCACCAAAAGTGATCAAGACCTTCATACCCAAGATGAGGCCTGGAGATATTTTTAAACAGATTATCCGACTTTGATAAAAGGAGCGTAGTAAGTCACTGGAAGCCTTTTCTGTCTCTAGTGTTAGAGATGGCCGGAAGCAATTCCTACATTCACACAACCTTAAACCTTAAACCTCAAGTCCTTAACTCACCACTGGGTGTCATGATAGAGGCAGACTGTGGCTTTTTCCACACAGTTTTGTGACATCAAAAGAGTGTGAGGCATCAGTTTTGTGCTCCAGTTGACAGTGAAACTCTGATGCATAGGTTCACACTTTATTCATCCCAAACTAAGAAGGGAAATTATGTTGTTGCAGTGGCATGAGAGAAAGAGATTTTTTTTAAATCCAAAGTTCATGTGGAACTCTTTGTAGGAACGTCTGATGCAGCTGTGGTCTACAGATGTCAACCTCTGTCTTAGACACTTTAGTTTCCTTGACTGAAGGGAAGAAACATATGTGATGTGATGAACTCGCAGACCCCTCAACATGAACACATAGACCTCCAGACGTGTGATGACTTGATAGGAATGGTGTGAATTAATAAAAGAGGAAAGAAAAGGTCCATACAAGTGTTTTTGATCGTGGCGGACTATTTATTTACTACGTCGAATATTACACCTTTATACATTCAGTCCATCTCATATGAACAGATGAACTGTTACATTCCCTGAATAAAGGGAAATATTCAGCTAAATGTACAGAGTGATGGTCCTCTAAATTTCTTGATGTCAATCCCAAAAAGGGTTGTACAACAGTAAATTAAATTGTCTCAGTTGAGGTTCATTATACTGTTGACACATTTGGTAGGTAAATGAGCATTATACATAGGGGTTTGCTAAAGAAAGGTATAAAACATTCATATAGTGTATACAGTGGCTTGCAAAAGTATTCATACCCCTTGAACTTTTCCACATTGTCACGTTACAACCACACACGTACATGTATTTTATTGGGATTTTATGTGAGATAGACCAACACAAAGTGGAGCATAAGTGTGAAGTGGAATGAAAATTATACATGGTTTTCAATTTTATTATAGATAAAAAACTGAAAAGTGTGGTGTGCAAAAGTAATTAGCCCCCCTGATTCTGTAGAACCACCTATTGCTGCAATTACAGCTGCAACTATATTGGGGTATGTCTTTACCACCTTTGCACATCTACAGAGGGGGCTGAATACTTTTGCACGCCACACTTTTCAGTTTTTTATTAATCAAAAAAATTTAAAACCATGGTTAATTTTCATTCCACTTCAAAATTATGCGCCACTGTGTGTTGGTCTATCACATAGAATCCCAATAAAATAAATGTACGTGTGTGGTTGTAACGTGATAAAAATGTGGACAATCTCAAGGGGTATGAATACTTTCGCAAGCCACTGTATATGTCAGCTTACACGGTGAAAATACCATCAAATATAGCAGCTATTGTGCTGCATCTCTGGTCTACTACAGATGACCTAAATACAAACTAGAGCAGAACAAATGGATACAGCAATGCTGCAGAGAGGCATGCCATGTGTGGGAAAGATTCTCATATTTGGTTTACATGGGACAATGAGGCTGTTCTCAAACTGCTCACGTTTCAAATCCACAGTGTATTCGCCAGGTTGTGTGAGGTAGAAACCCCACGTCACACTGACCACATCACTCTGGTCGTCACATTGTATCCCGAGACGGATCCTTGACACAGCTAAATCTGCAGAAGAGAAATGGCAGAGGATTGGCTCTCTGTCATCCACGTATAGGGTCGATGATTTCCACTGCAGTTATGACCTTATGAAATCTAAAAATTAAGAAACAGTCTTCCCATTCTGAAGAAGAAAAATAGGGCTGCTGCACCCTCCCCCAAAGACCTTCCATCAGTGTGGTCAGCCTGCTCAAAAGGGCGTAACTGTACTCCATGCTAAACCCTATAATCGTCCTGCACATGTGAAGGCCCCCACAGTCAGTATTCACATTAACTCAGATCATCAAACATCCAACCTTTTAAGAAAAGCAGCAGAGACAGAGATATCCAGAATATAACTCCCCAGCAGGTATGATACTCCATAACTGAATACTTTATTTAACAAAATGCAACACAGCTTTTCAGTTGTCAATTTCTTATCTAAGCAGGGTTTCAGACTGCATTGTTTAAAGTACTATATTGAGAGATTTCATAAGTGTGAAAAGTCATGACAAAAGGTAGGATTTGACACTATTTTTATATAAACTATTGTATCTGTTGTTGCACCGATTGTGACATTAACAGTAGAAATACACATTTATGTTACAAATTAATTTGAATGTGCCCCAAACTGCAGGTCACAAAAATAGCTTTCAGCACATTGCACATGGTCTGCTGTACCATTGTGCATATGCTCAGTCTTTCTCCATGGTGCAGTGATGGTCAGCTGACACAGACAGACTCATGTTCACCTGAGAAAACCTCCCTCGGAGAAAAACACTGTGTGCTTTCTGCTGTCAGCATCAGTTAGCTTCCTTAAAGGCCACCTGCAAAACAAGAAGCGATAAGATGGAGGTGACATGAGAAGATTTAGCCTCAAAGTAGACGGTTGGAGAGTGGCAGCAAAACTATAATGTTTACCCCATCCCCTTATGTCAAAAACATCAATTAACAACTTACCTCAGACATTCTGTAAGCAGCCAGTGTTCTTCTGGGTGCAAAGAGCTCAAAGGGATGGAGAAGATTTGGATGACTCAAAAGAAACAAAACTACAGGAGGACAGTAATCCCCATGAATCTTGCTGGCTTCACTTACCGCCAGTCCATGCAATGCATAGGTGCATTAGCCGGCAAATATGAGGCTAAGATCTTTAATTGAGGTCATGCTTACATTCTAAAACATTCATTTTAACCCAAGAAATTATATAACTTTCCATTTGTTACATATTTCTATATTTTGTACTATAAATGAGTAACCATGAATACAGCAAATATATCATGTAATGCATGCATATTATATAGAACCACCGGAACATGTGGGTATTGACAAATTCGGAATCCTGTTTTAACAAACCATGACATGTCGAGTTCACCAGTTTTTTTGTCGTGGTAAGATGTGATATATCACTGAATATACTAAATGTATTTAAATTATATTTTGTTCCGTTATGCAATACTGACTTCTTGCTACTGAAAAGTGATGTTCAATCTATGGTTTTCAATTGCCCTTATCCATAAAGTCCACCTAAACCTTACCAATGGTGTGCAATAATACCGAAAATTCTCATTATTTGATTTATAATACTGATGTCGACTGAATCCGGGTGGCCGGGAATGTAAAAATGATGGATAGTAGCTGGTGCAGACACAGAAAAGGTAGTTTTAATATTTTATTATCACCTTGACTGTCTATGGAAGCAACTGTGACTTAAGGGAGAGGAAAGGCACACAGTCACACAGGAGTTAGGTACTTACAACCCAGAACTAGATTCTGTTAATGAAGGAAAACCATCCACACAGAATGTACACATTTCAACTGTGACTGTATCACTTCAATTATAACAAAACAACTAAAGATACATAATGTCTCCAAAATAATTTTTTTTACATTAAAATATTTTTTAGAATAAAATAAAATGCAGTGTCCAACACAACTGGCCATCGATGTTTTTTTATATATGTGGGGAAATCATCATGCACTCGAGGGTGCGCATTATTGTGACAATATGTATCATTTGGACAGTTAGAGATGTATTACATTTAGGGAGATGATCCATCCAAAATTTCATCACATATATTTAGAATGTATTAAATGTGTATCATATCTTTTACATTCATTAATGGATAATCCTTTAAGTCATAATAACCCAACTAGAGTTCTTTGAAATAATAAGATACAAACATATTCATTTGCAGACAAAACCAACATTCTTTTAATAGACTGTCATCTAAAATAGAGCATCTTAAAAATTAAAATTGTTAAGTATGAGCCCTCCTAATTAATAGTGCAGATATGATAAAGGGGGCAAGTTTTCAATTATAGTGCAGAGAAATCTGATGACACGTGTGAGTGTGTCTGTGTGTGTGCATGTACGTGTGTGTGTGTCCTCAGGTCCTGAACAGCACAGCAGTAGTCACAGCTGTTAAAGCCACAGCAGCCGCCAGAGGACCCCAGATCATCCATGGCTTCTGAGAAAAAAAAATGGTGACACCGAAATGGAAACATGAGCACCGCTGCATGAAACTGCCCATTCAAAGGATTGCCAAAGCTTTGACAGAGGGAGCTTGCCACTGAGACCAATGCAGGGCACAGAGAATGTGAGTTAAAAGCAGCTCTTTCAGATAAAGGTTAGCCCATCCAAGACAACTGAGAGAAACTGGTGTTAAGCATTAGCCATCCAGCCAAGACAAACAGATGTCAGATGTAGGTACTATTGTATGATTAGAAAAGGTTAGAGTTTCTGAGACATCAATTACCCCCCCCCCCCCCCTCCCCCACCCCCGAGGAAGGCATTGTGGGAAAACCTGATTAAATCATGCGATAATCTAAAAGACATTGATGAGAATGAAAGATGCAGGCTGACTTGACATGAGTAATTTGTACCTTACTACCACAATGCGCCGAAGCACCAATACAGCAAAGCCAAGATAAGCCCGATGGCTATGGCTTGAACAGGCAGCAATAGGGATGTCTACAGAAGGGAAGGGATATTATAGTAATCAACTCCAACGAGACATACTTTAGTCACGTGTAGCTTTATTAATAAACCCCTCAGTCAGTGGTCTGTGTTTGTAATTGTTGTTTATAAAAATCTCCATATCAAACACATTTTCATTTATTTGTTTGTATAGCACCTTTCTTAAAACCCTTACAAAGTGCATACGGCTGTTAATGTACAAAAGCAACGGTAATAAAACACAGTGGATGAGTAGAAGGGAGCAGGTGTGCCGAGATACAAAAAAAATATATATCTATATAAATTGTGAATCTTGAAAAAGATTCACCTTTTATGCCTGGAGATATTTAAAAAATAAACAGATTTTTAATCAACAATGTTTGAAGCAAAGCTCATGCTTCAGCAGATGCTTTGATGCAAATAAAAGCTATGCTCCTGTGTTTGAACCTTAATGCACATAATTTGTTCTACTCTACATTGCGCCTCTTATCATATAATAAACTATTATATACGAGTGCATGACAGCAGCACTCACCTTTGTTCCTTTCTCCTTCAGTTCCCTCATGTTGGCTTTGCACTCGTCAAGTTCATCTGAAATCGACTGCTTTTCCTGCTGGGTCTTCTCATATATTTCCTTAAGGTCTGACAGCTCCAGCTTAGCCTCATCATACTGTATAAAACAACACATCATTATTTTACTTAAAGCAATCACTTTAATGTATTTTAAAAAGGGTAAATGTGGCAGGGGGGCATGCTGGGGTGAAAAGTTTCTGTTTCTATCGATGATAGATTCAAGGTGCTTTAGTCAGGTCAGTTTCTCACAGGCTTTGTCCTCCAACAGGGCTTTCCACTTTCATTCAGTTGAGCAACGCCACACTGGGATGAATGACTTGTGGTTAACGATGACTTCATCTCTGCTTTCTATTATTCAACAGTGCCCCTCCTGTCAGTGACTGATCCCCATTCAGCCTGCTAAACAAGACTGGGAGCCTACAGTCTTATGCCACTACCAGCAGCAAGCAACCTGTGAGCTGTTGGGACAGGAGAATGCTTTAAATCGACCTTTTTCTTTTAGAAATCAGGCTGGGAGTATCACAATAATTTCAAATCAGTTTTCAATTTTAGTTAGTTATACTGAGTATTTAAGAGCCATTAAGGCAGTTCTGTGTTGAACATTCTGCTGTGTTGTCTTCCTGGTCTGGGTAACTGAAAGTCATAGAGGATGGTTGGTTCAGGGCCTGAATTTAATAGTCATCTAAAATAATGTGTAAAAGCACATTCTTAACTGATGACACATACTCAATGACATGTACTTCGTCCGCAAAAGCTTTTTTAAACCAGAGGAAACATTCTTTTCTCCAGTCTCTGACGACCAGAACAACTAAAACAATCCATTTGGATAAGATAACAACAGGGAGCTGCTGCCTGTCTGATTCTTCTAAATGTATCACAACATAAACTTATGTCCTGCTTGCCCATTTGTATATTAAACTTTATCATTGTGACATTTTAATTAATTGTTAGCTAGGCTATAATATCACATTACGTATACAGGCCAATTAATTACCAGAGCAACATAAGAAACCGCATGCCCAGTTTAACAGTAGCCAGTGTGCGAGCTGGAAAGATTAAGGATCAAGGCCTGTGTTTGTGAAACAGAAAATCCAACTGAAGGCATGGAGTAAACCCATTTAATTGAATCCACTATAATTTCCTGAATCTCCAATATAATACACAAACAAGAATTTTGCTGTTATTAACCATGGTAAAACAATTTAGAAAGTAGGATTTGGTCCATTTTTGGGGGGGATTTGTTAATGTAATGCTCACTTAAAAAACCCTACTACAAGCTTAAAAAGTGGGTGAATTAATATAAATTGTATGAATTAATTATTATGGAAAGATACCATAGTATCAAGATATACTGGTTATGCATATTTGAGCTTTGGCTATACCATGAAGATGAACCAACAACAACAATGGCAAACTAAATTAATACCATGGTTCGGGTGTGTTTGTGTCAAGTGACGCTGTTTTCTGTGTTTAATTTAACCTTTGCTGTATCAAATTACTAAATCGGCTTGTTCGTATTTTGAATAAGGTTTTGTTTATTCAAAGTAGGATATTTGCTCACAAAATAACTTCTACATCTAGATTACGATGTTCGTGAGGATGTTTCAGGAACATAAAATTGGGACTGAACAACAACTGGTGTAGACAGGGTGTAACTGTCAGTTGTAAGGTGAAGTATTCTTAGACCTATAAATGATTCCAAGGGGTGGTTCTCAGATGCTCAACACTTGGTCTTTTTTACTTTTGAGAGCATACCTCTCTCTGCAGAGTTTTGCTGTGGCTGTCTGCTTCATCCAGTTGGATTTGCAGCTTGGTGCTGTCCTGCTGGTGCTCAAGCTGCAAGGCCGCCAGCCTCTTCTCCAACTCGTGCTGGGACCTCTCCAGGGCTTTGAGGCTGTTGCTCAGCTCAACATTCTGGGTACGTGAACTAACAACAAAACAACAAATGTAAAAAAGGTGTAGGAGCCCAAGAAAAGAGGTGAAGGGAATATTGTGTAGGAAATGAAACAGCAGTGGCACAATAGGTGTGGGGGTAATGTCGAGCTCTTTCTAATGTGGCTCGCTGTGCACTGACCTGGCGAGGTCTTTCTCCATCTGCTTGTGTTTCTGCAGCGCTGCCTCTTTCTCAGAGCGCAGGGCTGCACAGTCACTCTGCAGGTTGCCCTTCTCTTTCTGCTGTGTCTTGAGGAGTTCCTCCTTCTCAGCCCTGAGGGAGGCACACTCACTTTGCAGGCCGCTCCTTTCCTTCTGGTGCTTATTCACAATGTCTTGTTTTTCAGATCGCAGGGCAGAACACTCCTTCTGAAGGCCGTTGCACTCCAACTGCATGGACTGCAGTTCACCGGCTGTGGAAAAGATACGGGTTTGATGTAGTGGTATCAAAAACATGCTATTAAAAATGTGTAACATTTTCCGCGAGTTTTGACAGGCTAAGGTACATTTGAGAGTATAAACAAATCTCTTAATGCTAAAAACAAAATAACCATATTTAAAATAATGAGGCCATTAGGCAATATTTTCTCAAGTAGTAATAGAGGTAAATTATATTGTTCTCTCTAAATTGAGACTATGTATGACTCAATTAAATACCAATGTAATTACAACAATCATTGTGTCTGAAACATATAGTATCCTTTGTACCAGCCATCATCATTATGATCATCATTGTATTTGGTATTATGTGTATTCGCCCCATGTTGTACCTTGAATTTCTGCAGTTTTCTGCCACTGCTTGCTCTGCTGTTGAAGGTCACGCTGCAGGTTGTCAATCTCCCCCTCGTATTTGTTGGCGGTCTGACGCCATTTGTCCAGGTCTTTCAAGGCGGTGGACAGGTTGTTTTGGATAGCAGAGACGTCACGTTCCTGTTCAGCAGTGGCTGCCTCCAGGGCACGTTTTAGCGTCTTCACCTCCTCACGTGCACTTTGGAGCTCGTCGCGTGAACTGGAGGACACATCGATCTGCTCTCTTAGAACGCCCGTTTCATCTTGGAGCTGCATCAGCTGGCCTGTTCACACAACGATCAGTGTTTACATTAGTAGAATTGATTTTTTATTTTTATTTTTTAAAATCAGGATGGACACAACTTTCAAATCCACAGATACACAAATGTACCTTGAAGAAGTTTGATCTGTTTTGCAGATTCATCAGCATGCAGTTTCTTTTCTTTTCTCTCGTCCTCCAGGACACCTACGAAACATAATTGCATTTATGTCACTTGTGGTCCATGTCTGTAACATATTATACTGTGAAGAGGTTTTTTTATTTGTATGTATATGTAGCTCCATGCATTTATGTTTCTCAGTATTAGCCAGCTCCTGGGCTTCTCGAAGTTCACCATTCAAGCACTGGATAATCTTCTCTGGGTCTCTAGAGGACCCCATGTTTGACCTGGTCAGGTCATCTGTTCATGAAATATGGGACAAAAATAATTATCCAAATGAGAAGATCCTTTCTTCTTACACAAAATGATCTAGCTGTAAGTGTAAGGGGCTTATCTTCATACAAAGTCACTTGTGTGCATAAGGAGAAGTTTATACCGTAATGATATAAAACGGCAGTAATTTACTATAAAAATAGAAGGATAAATCAAAAGTTCCACCTTATTAATTCTGCTACAGTCCCAAATATTTAACCAGGTCTGACACACTAGATGATTTCCCAAGATATTAAAATGGGATGATTACATAAACTAATTGCTCTCCCAGAAATAGGCACAACTGCGTTATGTGCATTTTCTATCCCACCTTTCATTCCAAATAGTCTATTAACCACGATAAGAGTCTCTGGGTAATCCACACTGCTTTTGAACAGTAAGTTACCGTAAACAATACACAAAGGGAATGGACTTGCCAAGGTTGTCAAGGGTCTGTTTTGTTTCCCAAATGTGGAAACAAACTTGCTCCGCAAATACTTGGGCTTTGCAATGCCCAGTGAATATTTTGATCCCCTAATCTGCCTTGGCTAGAAAAAGAAAATGACCTCATCTCAGGCCGAGCATTTGTCAGAAATTAGAACAAGAGTTGCGACAGGTCAAGCATGTGCACCATAAATGGACATATCAGGGGACTGAGATTGCCATGAAAAGCTGCATTTGTTAGGAAAACTGTGATTTTGTCACATCCGTACGGCTAAGTAAACACAATGTACGGATGCACACACATATTGTTAGTAGTGCTCAGATGGCATTGATAAATGACTAAAATGAAAGGGTATGAAGCAACTACTGGAGACTGGTGGCACCCTCTGACTCAAGCACATGACACCGCTGCTGTTTGCCAGACAAAGGATAGGCGGTCAGCGCTGCATCCCGCATGTGTGTATGAGGTTTGTGTGTTCCCTCATGCATGCATATGTATGAGCGAGAATCAGAATGTGTGTGGGCTCCCTGTGCGTAGGGCGGTCTGTGTTCAGTTTGTGTGAAAGATGAATGTCCACTCGTCCAAATACGAGGGGGAGAGCACAAGATAACGCGATAAGTATTTCAGATGAGTGACTCAAATGTGCTATCTTTAGTTGAATTAGACATTACAGCCCTTATGTCTAACAGTTACAGACCGACACATGACAAAGCAATTATTGGAATAGCCTGTGGGTAAAAATACCCCTCAACATTGAGCATCACGCTCCCTCAAGTGACAGAAAAAAAAATGTAGGAGAAAGTCTTTTTTTAGCTCAAGTGCTGAAGGCTAGAGCCATCATGCTCTATCTTTCCCCGCTGTCTGTTTCCTTTACAAGTGAATGTGACGGGGTTCTTTAACCAAAGCTGAGGCTTAGGATGCTCGCAATGAATGTATACAGTATTCTGCAGCTGGTAAACGCCTGGAAATATATTAATTTACAGCTATAAAATGTACTGTATGTGACCAAAACTCAGAAAAAGTCCCCATCATCTGAGACGCTGTCGTCGTGGGTACACTGTTTGCTTTGTGCTGCTATATATACTGTGCAGTGTAGCGTTACAAATTCATCCGCCATGCAAATGTTATTCGCTGAATAACCAATTGCACATTTTGTCATGAATGTCCCTGCAGATTTTTTGTTTATGTTCCTGTGAAATCTTTGAACAAGACACCATTTTCTATTCTAATTAGCTGCCCTAAATGTCACTGACATGCATCAGCTGATTGAGTGTCAAGAGACTGTCGTCTAATAACTGTTAACACTTCAGAAATTAGACTGTAATACAAGGCAATAAGGGCTACAACACCGTGAGCTCTAAAGCTAAGCAGCTGGCCCCATAGATACAGACTCTTCCCCACTGTGACTCATGCTTTTCTCTCTCAGTTAGGTAGATGCGCTGTGTCAGGTAGGAGCCATTTGAGCAACAAAACAATGCCAAGTCATTTACTCACAAATCTGTCTGTCCATGTTTACAGAAACAAATAGAACAGCTGGGTTACCTTTAATGAGTGAAACATTATTCAGGGGATCACTCAGCTCTTTCTGATCCATTTGTTATCTGTAATAAAAAATAAAAAGATATATATTAATATGAATTACATATCTGAACAGATATACAGAACTAAATCAAGAGTTAAAATAGACAAATAAAATATGATTTAAATAAACATCTACATGATTAGAGATGACTTTTGTGGTAATGGTTAAAGATTTGAGAAGTAAAATTCAAAAGGTAAACACAAAATGCATGTTCATCCACGAACACATAACAAGTAATTTCCGAGGACGAAGCTGCATAGTTGCTGAGAAAGAGGAGGATAAGGTCAAAAATAACACACAACTAAAAAGGTTAGGCCTTAAACTCAGCAGGATATATTACCTTAGGTGATCCAGGAGCTACAGTTCTCTTGTGTGCTGAGGCTACAGCGGTCCCTGACATGAAGAACTCTTCTAGCAACTATCAGATTTTTTTTTTCACATGCGAGATTGGAATAGTCCAAGCAGTGAGAAATGGGAGGGGGGGCTCTTGTGGGAATGAAGGACTTTGTGTAGTGGACCGCGCTGCTATTGTTTGACTGCAGCCAGTAGAGCCAAATAACTGGTTGAATTAAGTGGACAAATACCTTGGGCGGATTAAAAATGCAACACTAGTGGTTAGTCAGAAACGTGCCCTCAAATACATGCCTCCCCCCCCTATTTTGTGACCAAAGTACCCAGACCCTCCAGACAAGGTCACGCATCCGAGTCGGGCATCTCGGAAGCTGCAGCTGCATACTGACACAGAGAGGTTTTGTTCATGGAGCAGAGCTACTCTCTGGCCAGTTGGTACTGATGTTAAAACAACAACTATAAATGACAGAGAATATGTAGGGCCTGTGTGTGGACCCTGGAAATATTTGAATCCTGTCTGTTGTAATGTGATTGGTGGACTCAAATAAAGAATTAAAATGTGTGTGTGTGTGTGTGTGTGTGTGTGTGTGTGTGTGTGTGTGTGTGTGTGTGTGTGTGTCGGTGTGTGTGTGTGTGTGTGTCACGTACAGTATGTGCTAAACCCACCAACTCTCGTTTTGCCACAAGGGTGAAGTTGTGCAGAAATTACAATACAATTACTTTGTAGTCTATATTCAAACTCTATAATAACATAGTTAGCCTCTTTAGCATGTTTTAAAATGTTTGTAAGACTGAGTTCATTAAATTTTTGAGTATGATGATGTACAAGTCCACACACACTCAGATTGTGCAGGTATCTCCATGTTTTGTGATGTCATGGTTTAGAGGAAATTTTATTAAAAAAACTAACTTTGATCAAATAATCTAATTTAACATATTTGTCATCAGCTTTATTTCAATGTGTAAGATCATTCCTGGTATTATATATGCAAGCATAACATGAAAAAATGTTTTTACAGGTCGGTGCATACTTAATAGGATACTAGAATCTACTCAAAAAGTGAAAATCCGTCAAGAGGTGACCGTCACCCAGCAAAATAACAGCTAGCATTGTAAAAAGTCAACAATAAGTTGCAAAGTTTAGTTTGAAATATAAGAACAGATCCCTATAGTTTGCAGCCGCACAATTACAATTAATTGTTGGAACACTGCAATGGCTAATTTTGCCAAAAAAAAACCCTAAGCATCAGGGTTTATGTTTGGACACCAGAGAGTGATACAATGAAATATATCTTACATGGGTTTCCTAATGAATTGAAGTGTTGCTGTCAGGCCAGATTTCTGAGACAGACCTTAACCTTGGCTGGTAGGACAAGCTAGCTAGGTGCTAAAGGTTTACGGATTAGAGCTAAAAATCATTGACATATTGTAAGTCAATAATCAACCATTCAAACCAAACTGCTCTTTTCTCAAAAACATTTACAATCTTTACAAACGGGATCTTAGAATCCCCTTACGGAGTTATCCTACTCTAAACTAAAGAACACTAAACAGCCAATCTTCGATTAAGAAGATAATGTTTCTTAAAGAGCACACAATAAGTGCTCTCTACACAGACAAATGAAGGGTAAATCCACATAAACAGATGTTAACTACATGTTATGGGTGAAGGATTCAACCACCCTTATTCACATACAATTCTAACAACTTAATGACTAACCGTTATGGTATGCCATATAATCAACATGATCTAAATTTGAAAAAGGGTGCAGCATATAAAAGCACCCTGGATCAATGAAATTACTTGTTTTATTGTAAATGTTTAAAAAACTAGCTATAAAAATTGCTTGTTGTCTTCTGTACTGATTTACACTTACCTGAAACTTATTAGGTAGCCTACACCTTGCTAAAAAACAATGCAGTAGAATACAATAGCTTTTTCAGACAGCTGTTGATCAAACTATATGATCATTTTGGAGGGATTATACCCTTACTGAAGGTTAGGTTAAGTTTTTTTTTGGCTAGGTTTGTCTTGTAAACTGGCACAGAGAATATATATATATGTGTACAGCTGGCCTATTAGGTTACGTATAAGCTTTTGTAGGGTGGAAGGCATTAGATATGTCAATTATGTGTTGGTCATCCACTTTAAATCAGAGTTTGCCCACGCAAACGATAATATATTAAAGCAGCTTGTATCAAATATATTACTTTTTCATTCTTTAATGTTTTGTCAAATTCAGTGACTATCTCCTCACAATCCACCCTGTCCGCACTGTGCGTGCGCTGACAATAAATCTGTACACAGCCTCTTTAAACTGGTATGTAAAAAAAGGATAGGATGTACACAAAGGGAGGGGGGGCACAACAGCTAGCAACATGCCCGTTTACAGAGCCTAGGCTGTGTGTTAACACTGGATTTTGTTTCAGCGTAGACACAGAACACATAGGGCCAGTGTGAAGTGCTTGTGTGTCACCCAGGCACTTCACACTGGCCCTTCATATGCTTAACCAAATCTATATATTTTCCCTTTGGGCCACACAACTGTGACGTTGTGCTTACCACAGGAACTGTAGTTTGAAAGTTTGTAGAAGCCTACATATCGTCACCCTCTTAAAATAATGGCCTAAGTCACTTTTTGGCCAAAATTAATGTTTTGCTTAAATCATCTCCTCATGATGCTGGCCATCTCTGGTAAAATGGCCTGAATCCTCAGTTGAACAGGTCATGTGATTCTACTTGACATACAGTCAAGTGCGAAAGTTTGTGAACCCCTTGAACATTTTGGAATTTTATTTATTGTAACCATCATTAATTCATTTTTATCAATACCAGTATTTTTTATATGAAATAACAGATGTTTGTTTATCAATTCAACATTTTTCTTTTCCAGAAATCAATTGTTAAAACAGATAAAACAAATTATTTGACGAATGTTGTATGTGCAAAAGTTTGTGAACCCTGAGCTGCATTGCTTAAATGGAGCAGGTAAACACAATCAGATGGGCCAAATTGAGTCATGAAATGGACCAATGTAGTGAGAGATCTTTAGGGAAGAAATTGGGCGGCACTAGATACAACAGAGATAAAACCAGGTCAGTTTAGGCTCACCAAAGTGAACCCATACAGGTCAGACATGCTAAAAGGGGAAACAATCTCAGAGGATCTCAGGAATAGAGTTGTGATGCTGCACATTTGTCTGGGGACAGCTATAAATTATTTTAAAAAAAGTTTGAGCTCCATCGGTCCACCGTGAGGCAAATCATCTACAAATGAAGAGCTTTAAGAGTGACTGAACATCTGCCTAGAAGTGGACTTCCTTCAAAAATATCCACAAGCGCCACAAGATAAGTGATTTTTCAGTTAAAAGCCAACCCAAACATTACATCTGGTGATTTGCAGACCTCTCTTGCAGCATCTGGGACAGATGTGCATGGTTCCACAATAAGAAGAAAACTCAGTCAACATGGCTTTCATGGGATGGTTGCTGAAGAAGCCTCTGCTCTCAAAAAAGAACAAAACTGCTTGTCACAACTTTGCCAGAGAGCACCTGGAGATACCTGAAGTCTTATTCTGTGGACAGATTAGTCAAAAATTGAACTGTTTGGTCATAACCAAAACCGCCATGTTTGGGCAAAAACGCAATTCTGCCTACCACCTAGAGAACCTTCTCCCAAGTGAATAATGGTGGTTTCAAATTGTCTGCAAATCTCCAGGTGTAATGTTTGGGTTGGCTTTTACCTGAAAAATCACTTTTCTTGTGGCGCTTGAGGATATTTTTGAAGGAAGTCCACTTCTAGGCAGATGTTAAGTCACTCTTAAAGCTCTCCATTTGTAGATGATTTGCCTCACGGTGGACCGATTGAGCTCAAATTTTTTTTTATGAATTTATAACTGTCCCCAGACAAATGTGTAACATCAAAACTCTATTCCTGAGATCCTCTGAGATTTGTTTCCCTTTTAGCATGTCTGACCTGTATGGGTTCACTTTGGTGAGCCTAAACTGACCTGGTTTTATCTCTGTTTTATCTAGTGCCGCCCAATTTCTTTCCTAAAGATCTCTCATTACATTGGTCTATTTCATCAACCAATTTGGCCAACCTGATTGTGTTTACCTTGCTCGATTTAAGCAATGCAGCTCAGGGTTCACAAACTTTTGCACATACAACATTCGTCAAATAATTTGTTTTATCTGTTTTAACAATTGATTTCTGGAAAATAAAAATGTTGAATTGATAAACAAACATCTGTTATTTCATATAAAAAATACTGGTATTGATAAAAATGAATTAATAATGGTTAAAATAAATAAAATTCCAAAAGGCTCAAGGGGTTCACAAACTTTCGCACTTGACTGTAGGTCACTATACCATAGTACCACTTTGTTCAGAGTGTGACCATTTTATTTTGCCAAAGTCAAAATGTAATGTTACTTAGGCAATGTTACATGGGTTTCAAATTAATTAAAATGGTTCTGTTACATAATTGACAGAAATGGTCATATTTTGACATAGCCCGTTTGAGTGAAATTATTAATAAATATAAAATATTCAATAGCCTATTTGTTCAAGTTTTTTGTGTTTCCTGAAGAAAAAAAACTGAAAAAACTAGGCCTACTTATGACCGAACTCTTGCATAGATTGCATTTTTAATTTCTCTTTGCTATTTGGTCTGATTGTAAAAACCAAGAATTATATTTTTACATGATGTAGTTTCTGAGAAAAATGATGTCCACATATGAGGACCGCGGTTTTAAATCTAGATAAAACACAATAAAGTCAAAATTGAGTAATCATGAACACAACTCTTTTTTTGGTGCCTGAATACAGCAGCATTTTTCCTGAGTGCAAAAACAAAATGAGAAACAACAATTGTGCCCCTTTGAGCAATATGACTCATTAGAAGGGCTGCTAACAGTTGCAGGAAGAGGTATATCCTGAATTGTAGCCAGAATCCTGGCCTTGGCCCTGGGGATGCTAGTCAAAGACCTGGCCTTGGCCCTTGGGTTGGTAGTCGGCGATCTGGCCTTGGCCCTTGGGTTTGTAGCCGGAAAACTGGCCCGGGTAGCCAGAATCCATGGCCTTGGCCCTTGGGTTGGTAGTCGGCTATCTGGCCTTGGCCCTTAGGTTTGTAGCCAGAATCCATGGTCTTGGCCCTTGGGTTGGTAGCCGGAAACTTGACCCTGGAAGCCAGAATCCTGGCCTTGGCCCTTGGGTTAGTAGCCGGAAAACTGGCCCGGGTAGCCAGAATCCATGGCCTTGGCCCTTGGGTTGGTAGTCGGCTATCTGGCCTTGGCCCTTAGGTTTGTAGCCAGAATCCATGGTCTTGGCCCTTGGGTTGGTAGTCCGAAACCTGGCCCGGATAGCCAGAATCCTGTCCTTGGCCCTAAAACTGGCCTTAGCCCTGGCCCTTGGGTTGGTAGTCATGAGACCTGGCCTTGGCCCTTGGGTTTGTAGCCAGAATCCTGGCCTTGGCCCTTGGGTTGGTAGCCCGAAACCTGACCCTGGTAGCCCGAAACCTGGCCCTGGTAGCCAGGAAACCTTGCCTTGGTAGCTGGAAACCTGGCCCTGGTAGCCTGAAACCTGGTAGCCTGAAACCTATCCCCTACTGGGGATAGTAGCCAGAAAACTGGCCTTAGCCCTGGCACTTTTTGTAGCCAGAATCCTGGCCTTGGTCCTTGGATTGTTAGCTGGAAACATGGCCCTGGTAGCCAGAGTCCTGGCCTTGGCCTTAGGAATGGTAGCCAGAAAACTGGCCTTGGCCCTGGGCCTTCGGTTGGTAGTCGGAGACCTGGCCTTGGCCCTTGGGTTAGTATCAATCAATCAATCAAACTTTATTTATATAGCACTTTTCATACAATCAAATGTAACACAAAGTGCTTTGTGAAAAGTATCTGGAAACATGGCCAGAATCCTGGCCTTGGCCCTGGGGATCATAGCTGGAAAACTGGCCTTGGCCCAGGCCCTTGGGTTGGTAGTCGGAGACTTGGCCTTGGCCCTTGGGTTGGAAACCTGGCCCTGGTAGCCGGAAACCTGGCCTTGGCCCTGTCCCCGGCCCTTGGGTAAGGAGCCAGAAACCTGGCCCTGGGGTTGAAATGTACTGAAATGTACTCATTGTCACTGTAAATTAGGGAAACCTCAGTGTCTCTTGAGTAATAAGTGAAAGGTTATTGATTGATTGATTGATTGATTGATTGATTGATTGATTGATTTATTGAAAAGATATAAAAATGTTCAACAGAACTAAGTCCCGCTGTCCACATACAAGGATTTTTCAATAAAACTAACAGAACCAAGTCCCTCTGTCCACAAACGTGTACATCATGTTTAGCGGCATGGTACATCGTTACAGTTATTAGCTTTTGTAAATGTTTTACTTCCATAACAAACATTGAACACTTTTATAAATATCTGAACAAGAATCAGCCATGAAATTTCATAGATTTTTTCCTGGTCGAAGTTTGGATCGGGAGTTGCCATCTGAACTTTTGGGTATGTTGTCGGCCATCTTGAATCTAAAGTATAATGTATTAAAATCTTCTGCCACCACTAAGTGGCAGTATAATGTCCTTGTATGTGGACCCCAGGGGCCTCATTTATCAACCGTACTTAGGGCGTAAGAACATTGCCACGCAAAGTATGGAATTTACCAAAATGTACTTAGACTTATGAATGTGTGTAAATGTAAGCACAACTCTGACCATGCTTACGAACATAATCTAGTGGTAGAATAGCGATATTACAAGCACAAAGCAAAGCATTTAAGAGTTTCAACGTCTGCATTAACACTAGAACCGCCAGCGTTCTCTTTATATCTATAATCGCCACGTGTCAAATCCACCCGTGCATTTCTAGGGTAATATAAAGTCATACATTTGTTTGTTTAATCATCATCTGTGTTTTGGACCTCTTGTATTATAATCTAAGTTTCTTTAAGAACACTGATCACGACTTAATGAAACTGAAGTAGATATAAAATCGCCAATACATCAATGAAAACAGACGGTCAAAACAGCTTCCAAATGAGCTAACATCCTAAATGCAATAAATAGTTATATGGCTCACTTATTTTTAGGTAAGCTCTAATTGATTAGGCTACTCATTAAATGTGTCACGTTTACATATTTTGAAGCGGAGGATCCCTCCGATGCTCTCTGTGCGTCTCATCTGACAGCACTCAGCTGTGAGCTGGACGAGCCGCGGTGACTCGCGAGACTCGCCAATCACTCATTTCACTTAGTAACTCTAATGTTGTTAGGAACTTATCTTCATCTCTTATTTATTGAAAGAGTTTATGAATGACTGCACGTAAAGTTGTCAGATCGCGGACCCCAAACAATGCCATTGCCTTACAACTTGCTCGAAAATGTCACATTTTCCCATGCAGCAAGCTTTCTTTTGTTTTAATGCCTGCACTAAGTGAGCCAACAAAATATGTTTTGCTTTGATACAACCTCGTTTACAAGGGTTTCCATTTATGTGTTGGAGAAGTTTCTTTTCGTTGCCCTCTTTGTCATTGTAGCGAAGAGGGATAAAACACATTCACATGGTTGATAAATGGATGTGTTGTGACCATATATGGTTAATTGGAGGCGTTTCTGAATGCAAATGGTCTGAGCGTGAACGAGCTACTTAAGAACATGTGGGATTTATCAAGATTGATGACTTACTGGTGTGCGTACGATAGGCCGGCGCACGTTTGATAAATACCGATTTTTTTGTACTTAAAGGCCTACTTCACCGGTTTGAATATGAAGGTGTATTGAATTCTGAGATCCTATGTAGTATAAATGTGCGAAAAAAATTGAAATCGGTTCATCCTAGCCTGAAAAAAGGCAGAAAGAGTGTTTTTTTTTAACCCTATATTTCTCTTTCTCGTGACATCACAGAAAGAGAAATATAGGGTTAAAAAAAACTTACTTTGTAAATATTACTGTGATGTCTTTTACTGTGACATCACAGTAATATTTACAAAGTACGTTTTTTTTAACCCTATATTTCTCTTTCTGTGATGTCACAAGAAAGAGAAATATAGGGTTAAAAAAAACATACTTTCTGCCTTTTCTCAGGCTAGGATGAACCGATTTTAATTTTTTTTGCTTATTTATACTACATAGTATCCCAGAATTCAATACACCTTCATATTCAAACCAGTGAAGTAGGCCTTTAAGCACATACTAAATTTCATTCGTAAGAGTGAATTTAGAACCTTTTCTACGCACTGTTGATAAATGAGGCCCCAGGCCTTTTCTATAGCAAAATTTAGTATTGCGGTCTAGACAGCCCAAAATGTGATGTCCACACAGGTGGACGCCGGGTCCTAGGAGGTTAAGAGGGTGACGATATGAAAATATCAGCGTCTTCAGAGTGCTTAAAAACATTTGTCATGCTGAGATTAAACATAACATTTGTAGAACATAGGCCTATGCAAACTAGCCTATATCTAAAAAAAACATACTCTGCACATTAGCCTAGCTATTAGGCCTACAGTAAATTGAAGCAAACTACTAATAAATGGATAAAGATGGCCGCTAGAAATAGTTTATTTCCCTTTTGGCTTACCTTTTACTTAAAAACTTAGACCTAGATAGGCTAGTTAGTCCTGACTAAACACACACAACAAATATTTCAGCAGCTGTAACTTACCACTATACAACTTTAAAAATAAGATGAGGTCAGCATTAATTGGCTTATTTAGCCTACACTAATCAAATGACATGTGGCGCTAATTGCAAACAGTAGGGGTCGTTAGAGTTAATTTCGCGTAGGCTAAGTAATCCTAGCTGCATTTAAATAACTCTTATTCTAACCCTATGGTTCAAGACAGTGTAATGCTGGAGAGGATGTCTCAAACCTTCCGCAGTAGGAAACAGTAGTGAGTTCATCCTCAAGAGTGGAAAACTTCATTGAAGGGTTGCCTAATCAGTGCGGTGGGCGTAGCCTTTCAGCATTTTACGTGTCAATTTAGCGGTCCGTGCAGTTCCCCCACAGGAGTCAACTCAAGAAGCAGTTATACTCTTTCTTAGCTTCAACAGCTAGGGAGGAGGCGGGAACATCACTGCCACGGCTTTTAAGTTCAACCAAGCCACCACATGTACGAGAAGTAAATATTCTGGTCTCGTGTACCTTGCTTCTCTTCCCCGATGACTTCGTACATCTCTTCCTGGATTTGGAGTGAGAGATTCTGGCTTCCTGAAAATGTTTCATGGGCGGACCTGGAGCGGCCACCACCTGGTGTGGACTACCCTCATTTGGAGCACATATACATCGCTTTGCCTCTGGCTGTCGGTGTCTGTCTGCTAAGGCTGCTTTTCGAAAGGTAAAACATTATACCCATCCTTTGTTCTTTGTTGAAAATGTTAGGTGAAGTTCCTCATTCGGTGAGGGCCATCTGTGGGAGTTCACGGCTGAGGGATTCAGTGTTGAAACTGTTCACTGTGGAGATAAAAAAAGAGAAAGAAAGAAGGGGACCAAGCAAAACAAAACAAATGTCACTCCTTGCAAGAGTCTTAGCACATGAGTCATTCCTTGTGAACACAACTATCTGGAAACTAGAGAGAGCCAACCAACTCTCTGTAGGCCTGTATGCTCATGTAGGCTATCTTCAGCCAACATCCCAGACATAAAGTTGGTTACAACGTAACCTTTTTAACACATTGATTCATAGATGGGATTACCTCAACTACTGCCTCTTCGTGAGACAGATAATTACAGGCTATGTCTTTCATTCTTAGTGGGTCGTTCTTGTAGACCTATAGCTGGATCCTCATAATACAGGGATTCACTCGTTATTGCCTAAAGGTGGCATTAAAATAACTTGATACACCAGTTTGCCTTGCTGAGCAATGATTTGTTTCCCAAGGGTAGCCTAGTTTAAGGGGGAAAACAGAAATGGCATGTAATTATCGCACAATGTAAACACTCTTTTGAAAATATATGCCAGGGTTAGGGCGCTTTTAGAACCAGTTTGTGCTGTGAATATAGCAAACAAAGAGTCAATTCTCTGCTATAAGGGTTAGGCCTGTGTAAATGGCCCTAGCTTTTCTTTGGAGTGCTTCCTTTCGAGTAAAACAACCAATGAAAGGGCAGAAAAGGCCAAAGCCTAATCTGTGCTTCAATTCACCCAGTCACTGTTTTTCACCATGTAATGGAAACGGTAGCCTACTAGCAGATAAGTTTGGGTCATTGTGAAATAAATGGCGTTAGAGTTTTGGAGTGTGGGCACTGGTCAACTCAACCAGATGATCTTGTGACACACAGCAGTATTTTCTTTGTTGAGAGGCGGATCTCACATCCACTGTTTCCCACCCTCTCACATGATGGGGTCATCACGCTGTTTAGACTAGGTGCCACATTCCCTCAGGATTCTTCCAGTGTGTCTACCCTTTATGCCCTATTGTACTCTTTTCTTTTTCTAAGACACGCACACACACACACACACACACACACACACACGTTAAACATTACTTTGTGTAAGAACTGCTGAAGTTCAACAGTTAATGTCAGTAGGAGGAGACTTTTGAAAGCCCTTTGGCCAATCTTGGCTAATAGTTTATCCGTTGCTACAGCTTGTATAAAGTGATTACCTGTCTCTCCACACACCATCTCTGTGTCCCGTCCCTGCCCCCACCCCTACTCTCACTCTCTTTTTTTGCCTCCGTCTGTGTGTATACAGGCTAGTGGCCAAGCCCTGTGCCCACATACTTGGGATTCAGGCGGGAGCGCCTCGACGAGCTCAGCCCAATGATGTCCTGGAGAGGGTGTATAAGTCCAAAACGGTACATATTGCCCATGCTTGTTGTTGTGTACTAGTCCATTAAATGTTCCCTCTACACACGGGAACACAGACGTTACTGCACTGGGAAACCACACCAAGAATTTCATGATATGTTCAGTATGTTACTTCTTGTAGTGTGACAGTCAAACCTACTGGTGTTAGTGACATTTTTACAACAGACTACGAAAAGCAAGTGATTTAATTTTTTGTTGTCCTGTATTGTCTTCTTTAGAGTCCAGACACTAAGCAACTGGACGGACTCTCCAAGCAGCTGGACTGGGATGTACGGAAAATACTGCGATGGTTTCGCATCCGTCGGAACCAAGACAAACCCACCACTCAGAAAAAGTTCTGTGAGAGCATGTAGGTTTCCTACTGAACTGCTGTGTTGTGGGCACGCGGTTCACGTTTGGAGAATGATCTGCGCTGCATTATTTCATTATTGTTTCAACTATCGGATCTATCGGATAGATTGCTATGACATTTTTACAAAGATGAATGGATAAAACTCATGATGGTGGTCACATGAGTTTTCCTTTTGATGTTGACATTTGTGCTTTTTGAGTGAAATATATTAGATATAAAATTGTATGGATTACCATTAAATTTGGTCTATGACCCTCACATAAAATGGTGAATGTGGTTAATGTTAGTGTTGTCTTTGTGAGTATGTTGACATTAGCATGTAGCTTCTGTGCCTTAGTTGCATGACTCTTGAATCTTGTTTTTGAAGAGGTGTCCTTTTAACCCAATCCTCCTGTATTCTTTCACTACAGGTGGCGATTTACATTTTACTCTGGGATTTTTATCTATGCCATTCGCCATTTGTGGGTGGTGAGTTGAATTAACATACTGAATGCTTTTGTTGAATACTGATATTGTTGCACAGCCTTAGCTTAATTTGAAAGGGGGATCAATCCCATTGTACGTTTTTGTTGATCTAATCACAGACGGGTTTAATCATGTGCCCATTTGATCTGTTTCCATTAGTCGCCTTGGATGTGGGACACCAGGCAGTGTTGGCACAACTATCCTTTTCAGGTGAATAATTTATTTCTATAGTAACTGTCTGATCATCGTTCAGCTGCCTATATTTTGACTCAAATCTTTTCTGCACCACAATATTCATATGCCTGGGGCGTTTGGGGTACATATTTGTTAACGGTTGTGCTTTTTTTTTTTTTTTACTTTGTCTCAAAGCATATAAGTTCCGGACAGTACAACTACTATGTAGCTGAGCTGGCTTTCTATTGGGCTCTGATGTTTTCCCAGTTCACAGACATTAAGCGTAAGGTGAGTCAACAACAGCTTAACACTATTGTGCGGCCTCTCAACAGCTCTCATGAATATCTAATGGCAAGCCCTATTGTATCACAACTTTTTTCTTTTGAGCTTTTCATTTTGTATATCGATTTCTTTGGAGGTATGTTGTAAAAGCTTGAGCTTTCACATCATAGACTTTGCTAATTCTAATGTGCTCTGGAACACTGGGTACTGGAAATAGTAATTTTTTTTTTTTTTTGCAACCTCGAAAATTGCAGTTTCTATTGCACAATGCACAGTAACTTTTCAATAAAATGTATATGCTGTACTATATTTTTTTATATCCTATATTATTCTAAATATTCCAAGTGTGTAGGAAAACAACTAGAGTAAGGAATTAGTTCTATTTATACAAGGCCTTTCAGTTGGTCTTTTAACTGACAGTCTTGATGAATGTACAAAAGCAGCGAGGATTATTCTACAACCAGCTATTTCATGTCATTGTTCCACCAGCTGGTGTTTTTATGTACTCATGAATTACCCACTTTAACTCTCTCTCCCTTCATTTCACTAATGACAGGATTTCTCCATCATGCTTGTCCACCACCTTGCCACCATATTGCTCATCACGTTTTCCTATGCCAACAACATGCTAAGATCTGGCTCTTTGGTCATGTGTGTGCACGATGCATCCGACATCTTCCTCGAGGTAAAGAAACTCTTTGACGAGGATTTTTTTTTTTCTGTTCCAAGGAGCAAACAAGGTTTAACTCGGCAAAGCCAAACATTGATAAAAACACAGCTGGGACCATATGAGCATAGAAGTGATACTACTGCAGTATAACTACTTGTACTACCTGTCTGACAGAGAAAGACAAACACCTCTTATTAGCATGATGTCAATGAAATGTAGTAATACAAGAGCTACCCGTCTGACTGAAAAGAATGGAAAACGTCTCATCAACATTTCAGTGACAAGATGTCATTGAAATGTAGTACAAGTGGCAACCTGTCCCACCAAAAAAAAAAAAAAAAAAAAGCATCTCAATTTAGAATTTATATTACGAGATGTCTTTACTTGTATTGCGTATCCTGGTGTGATATTTTCATAACGTGAATCATTATGCTTCATTCCTTCTCGAAGTTTGCCAAGATGGCCAACTATGCCAAGTACCAGAGGCTATGTGATGGCCTGTTTGTGGTGTTCAGCATAGTCTTTTTCATCACCCGACTTGTCATCTATCCTTTCTGGTAAGACAAACGAGAGCTTATTTACATTTCAAATGACATACTCTACAACTACATAACGTTTTAGAAGTCATATTTTGGGAGCTCCACTAAACTCCTGTATGTGTGCCTTTTGTTGCAGGATTGTTAACAGTGTTCTGTTTGAGAGCTGGGAAATCATGGGGCCATATCGGGCCTGGTGGTTGCTCAATGGGTTGCTGCTTGTGCTGCAGGTTCTTCACATCATCTGGTTCTACCTCATCTGTCGCATTGCTATCAAAGCATTATTCAAGGGAAAGGTTAGTCTGGTTGAGTGTGTGTGTGTGTGTGTGTGTGTGTGTGTGTGGTACAATTTTGAGTCATACTAGCGGCATTGATGTCTGACATTGTTGGTGCATCTTTTTAGTTTGGACTAAATTATCTTAACAATTATTGGATTGATGGTATCCAGAGGATGACTCCTACTGACGCACTGTGTCTTTAGTGCTTGTCAGAAAATATAGGCATGCTAACATGCTTCTCTAAGATGGCAACTCCAGTAAATATTACCTGCATCAGGATGTTGGCATGCCGACAGCCGCACAGAGCTGCTATTGTGGCTGTTCACTCTTAGTCTGGCTGTACTTTCCTCAATATGGAAAACATGTAATTCCTATGTGTTTCTATTTAAATTTTTTACAGGTGGCTAAAGATGACCGCAGTGACACCGAGAGCTGCTCTGACGAAGAGACGAAGCATAAAAATCCCGGTCAGACCCTTAGGCCAAATGACATCAGTCACACTGGTAACCTCAATGGAGACACTCATGACCACTGAGCACCATGAGGGGATATTTACTTCCAGTGTGGCATTTATTCACCTCATGCGTGCCTGTTTGACCTACATTGTCACATTTTCCCACTCTGATGAGTTGTTAAGATGGAGAGGACTTGGATACAGGAGAACTGCATGTGTGGAATACAGACTTACGCTGTCTTACTGAGTCAGGTTTACACTGTGTGAGGTTTACACCTGCTTTTTGCTTACAGGAGTTGACGGAAGTATGTGTGTAGTCTGTCGGCTCCTTGCTCTGTGTGTGCGTGTCTGCGTGTGTTCTCTAAATTGGAAATTGCAGCAAATCATTAACAGTGCTACTGTCAACACTCATTTTGTACATGTAAATAGATTTTATTAAACTGGTTAATATATTCTACAGCTGTAAAACAAATGCATCTGCCTTAAGAATATATTGAAAATATCTCTTGAAATGCCAAAGATTTCTTAATAAACAATATTGTAAAAAAATAAGTTTCCAGCGATATAGGATCTTTATTATGGATGATGAACTTTACTGTATAATGAGTAACTGGATACTTTTTACACTTTTGCTTACATCAGATAATTATTAGATCAATTATTTGTTTATAAAATGTCTAACAATCTTATAATTTATTTTTTGATGAGACCCACAGTCCAAACGTAAACAACCTCCACACCCTTAAACATACTCTCATGTAGACAGAGAAACGTGTCAAATCCTCTTGGAAGTCTAATCTGTCGTCTTTAGTATCTTATTTTCTCACACTCGTCCAACATGTCAAAAACTTCTTCTCCAAAGTCGTTGTACTTCAGACTGAAAGAGTTGGAGACCAAAGCATTAGTAATTTGCAAGTTTATGATTTGTGCTTAGCAACTGTATGTGAAAACACACTGGCTCAAACTGGTTTATGATTAACGGATCTGGCATACTTCATCTCCAGCATGTTGGGGCTGTCCTGCATGACTTCAACGAGGGCTGGGACGGACGCATCAGTCAGCGAGTTGTTTCTCAGTTCCAGGCTTTTCAAAGTCCGACTGGCTCTTATGGCAGCACACAAGTCCTCAACACAGGAATCAGTCAAGCCAGTCATTTCAACGCTAGGATAAGGAGAGGTAGACATGTTTGAATGTAGTGCACACTGTTAAAAAGTAAGGTCTAAGGAGATTGTTACAGTGTGAAACTTACTCCAGTTCCTCCAACAGACAGCTTGGATGTGCAACGGCATCCCAAAGATATTTAACCCCTTGATCTCCGACTTTATTTATACCTACAATCAGGGACTTAAGTTGAGACGTCCCACCTTTCAGCACTGAACCTAGTTGCTTGAAGACCGACTGGGTCAGCTCGCATCTTGTTAAGCTGTAGGATGGTAAAGAATTATAAACCAATCTGCTTATCTGAATTTCACCAAGAATTTGTGAAAGGCTGTACTTTTTTAAAGTCAGATGAGCGTTTAAGGTGCAGTGTGTAAAGTGAATTGCCGTTATTCAGCACAGACTTGTATAAATGGAATATTATTATATTCATAAGTAGGTTTTAATTGGTGTACAATCGATTGAAATTAAATTAAAGTTTATTTTTGTTTTTTTAAATACCTTTTTAGAATAAGCATTTTATATTTACATAGGAGCAGGTTGCCCCAAAACCGATAACTTAACGGCCTTATGCGTTTTTATATTTAGTGGTTGTCCCCCAGGAAATGCACCTGTTGGAAGACGAAAAAGTACTACCAAAGAATAAATAACTCAACACTTCTTCATGAACATAATACCATCTTTAGTACCTAGCTTCTTGTCCTTGAAGGCCACTGTAGCTTCTGTAAATTCCGGGACGACATGGAGCTTTTACCACTAGATAATGCCAAAATACCTCTTATTACACACTGCACCTTTTAATGGAGGTGACCCTACCCGAGATTTTCTATTGGACATCCAGGTCGATTGAGGGCTTGGCAGAGCAACAGTGCCCCCTCCTGGCCCAAATCATTCACTGACAGATCCAACTCTGACAGATGGCAGTTATCTGACATCAACGCCTTCATCAAATGAGGACAGCATGCACCAGTCAACCCGTTATCAAAGAAGCTTGAATTAAAAAGGAAACAAAAATGTCACCAATGGTAGAAAAATAGGGAATGTGAAGGGATAATTCATCATACAGTTCTTATCATAAAGGCTGAATGCAGTTTTTTATCATCTTGATGCAAACACTTACTTGAGGCTCTGTAGTTTACAAAGTGGGTGTTGCAGGGATTTGCACAGATGCTCCACTCCACTGTCATCGATTGTGTTTCCAGTTAGGTTCACTTTTTTTAACTGTGATTGGCCGGAACATAAAGCTGCTGATAAAGCCCCCATGGATGCCGAAGTCAAGTCACAGCTTTGCAGCCTTTTAATGAACATAAAAAAGGTTATTTTTCTAAACTAAAAGTCAACTATTTGTGCAGAAATAAAGGCAGTTCCAAAAGACAAAAACTTAGTATATAAAGTGCATACTGAAGCTCCTGTAGTTTACAGTGCGGACTGTGCAGTGCTTTGCACAGTTTTGTAAGGCCGTGGTCACCAATCTCATTAGACCTGAGGTCTAACAGATGCAGCCGAGAGGTGCCTGAGGTCAGCACAGACACCAGATCTTCACAGCCCGCCTCTGTCAGTCTGCACACTACAAGTCTAGGTGAATCAAAAGCAAACATCAAAGACCCATCATTAGTTGAACTTTAAAAAGTGTCTTAACAGTGTAAACAAACGCCTCCTGAGCATATATTACGTCAATTTGTGCAGCTTGCAGTCCCTGAGTCCGGTGCAGAGGATTTTTAGCTTTTCATCTCCGAGGTGGGTTTGAGACAGATTCAGCTCCTTGGTGATGGTGATTCCTCGGCAGAGAGATGAAGCCAGTTGTTGGACAGCCGCTGCACTCAAAGAGCTGTCTGACAACCTGGTGGACACAATGAGATATGACATATGCAGCATACTGACCACACCGAACAAATTATTTTTTTACAGTGGCTTACGTTATCTTATGTGACAAGCACATAGCTGGAGCCAACCTCTCTGCTTTCTCTTCCGTCAAATTCCTGGTACGATACAGGTTCAGCTGCTCCATCTCTCCGAGGCACATCACTACATAATTCAGGGCCACGCAGTCCTGAAGGCTCAGGTCTCCATAGCTCATGCCCAGTCGGGAGGAGGGCGTGACGATCTCTTTCACTAAACTCTCATTTTGAGCTTGGTGAAGCAGATGGAAGCAGCGGTGGTGACTGTCTTTGCAGCATCCCTTCAGCGTGATCTCAGAGCTACTTTGGAACCAGCGCTTGAAATCCTTGATCTGATCACAGTTTAGCTCGCCCAGCATGGTCTCCAGCGGTTTGCGCTGAATTGGCTCAGAGAGCCCTGACAAAAAGAGATCTAGATACTTTGCACCTGTTCCTTTGTGCTTTTCCAACATCTCCTCCACCCCTCCAGACTTCGACTTGTCCAAAAAGAAAGACACGGCCAAGAGGAACTCCCGCATCAGCTGGGACTGGAAGGAGAAGACCCATCTATCTGACAGCTCACCGTCTACTTGCAAGAAACCACTAGCGGAGGTAAGAAAGCTTCGAAGACCAAAGGCATCCATTTCCTCTTTGCTACAGCTCGAATGCTGGTCGAGGGAGCCGTGAGACGCCATCTTGCCGAGGGCCAACACCAGTTCTCTGTTGTAGGCCTCTTTCAGCGAGAGCGTCCTCATGAGGTGGACCAGGATCTCAACATAGAGCTGAGATAACGTCTCAGGAAGTTTGGCCCCAGCATCCATCAGAGCCTGGTAAATAGAACAAACTGTCCAACAAAACCTTGGGGAGGTGCAGATGTCATAAAAGCCTAGAGTCCTCTCCATGTGCACGAGTGCTTGGTTGGCAGCAGCCGGGTCAGTGAAGAAGTCATTAAAGTAGGCCTCTCTCTGTGGCTTCAGAAACCCACACACTTCCACCAGGCTGCCACTCAGAAACGTCAGACATCCCGTTGCCGGCCTGGTCGCCACCACAAAGGCAGCCCCTTTCAGCAGTGACCCGTGAAGCAAGCTGGCCACTAAGCAGGGCAGTGAGGCCGTCTGGCCCGGGTCGGAGCTGAGGCTGGATGGGTCCAGGCTGTGTTTGCACTGATCCAGATCATCCAAAACAAACAATACGTCCTCCGGCTTCTGCAGAACCAGCGGCACAGACTCAGGAGGGATGAGGCTGAGATGGTGCAGCAATAATGTCTCCAAAGAGAGCATCCCATCGAGAGAATGTAACTGGCTGAACCGCAAATGGAAAACGTACTGAAAGTTTTGGAGGTGGTTCCCTTTAGCCCAGTCCACAAGCAGCTTCTGCAAAGCTGTTGTTTTACCTGATCCTTCAGGACCGACCAGTATGACGGTTTTGGTTTCTCCAGACAGAGCGGCATGGATAGCATGATCGAGGGAGGGCAAGTTGTCTTCCACGTATCTGTCAGTCGCCTGAGCTTCAGAGGTCAAAGGGGATATGTACTTATTGTTGTTCACTACACTCACAGGAGACTCTCCACCAAGAAGTGTTGACATGCCCTTTGGCTTCAGGATACAAGTCAGCACAGCTTCTTTGTCCATTGTGTAAAAACCTGTTTTGAGAACACATAAAAGTGAGTAAACATGCAAATGACAGTGTCATTTAATTCCTTACTTTGTAGGTTGTCCACTTCCAGATAAAGTCGACATTATCATATTTTCAAAACACGGAAGCGACAAGTAACATGAGCCTACCTTTGACGCAGTGTTGGAAAAAATAAGTTGATGAAACAATGTCATAAAATACAACAAAATAAAGGTGTATTTTGAAAGCAACCCGTTTTAATGGCGGGGTTACGCCTGAACACAATGCAGTCGCGCTCGAGCTACCTACCAATTAAACCACGAGCAGCTCAAACAAGGAAGTGTAGTGTGATTTTAAGCCCTTCTCGCTGCTTTACAGGCAACAGGGTGTGACGATAGCTTGGTCCAACCTAGTAGGTCCAACCAGACCATCGTACTTCATTTCATTTGTACAGAAGGGAAAATGAAATTTGGCCGGAAGTAGGCGGGCGGGCACCTGAAAGGTACGTGTAAAAATGCCTATTTATGAAGGAAAAAAGACCATGGAGAAATGTGTAAAAATCCGGGATCTAAGCCTCAGTATTTATTTGAGTAAATTGACAAGGCATGTTGGCAGGACAGGAAAGCAGGAAGAAGAGACGTCCTTCCCTAAAACACAGTATTATATTGTCTAACATGTCTACTGATTGGTTAAATCTTGTAGTCAGGCAGATTTCAGGGTCCTCCTCTTGTTTTCTCCTGGCCGAAACCAGAGATCATCGAAGTTGACCTCCCCAAGCCTTGAGAAGTTACCCAGACTTTGTTCTAACAGTTCCTCTGCCTTAGGAATGTTGCTATCTCATGGGACATCAGCTTCAGTTTTATGGCTAGTGTCTGACTATTGGTGTCCAAGCACCAAGGAAAAAGTGAGAACATTTATTCAAGTCAAATGTGAAGAATATATCAATTGTTTAAATGATTATATATTGGTAAATGCCAAGTAATGAGGGGGGGGGCATAATATCATACAAATTGGAGTTATTTTTTCTATCACACCTGCAAGTAGAAAATGCGAAAATAAAAGTTTGCATGTGTAATCCCAATGGCTCTTTGTGATTGCCTTTAAATTAAGTTTTAGTTTGGGACGAAACAGAAGGCGAAAGTGCATTTACTTTATAAGCCCATAATAAGTCAGTGTAACACATCAATTATCACAATCCAGTAATATAGCCTAATAATTGTGATGTTGAAATGTTTCATTTAGCATAATACGAATTTTTAAGCACTCTCTATTTTGATGCTAATGTCTTAAGCTGAAAACACTTCTGTACTTCTATTCAAGTAACAGTTTAAATGAGTATTTCCACAACATAATAAAGTATAAAAACAACACAGAAAAGTTCTATTCACTTCAACTCTAGAACAAATCACACACATCAGACTTTCAATGTTGTAAGTGACCTGCCTTGTAGAGATATTGTGCAAAATTACAAAAGGCACTTTAAACGTTTGTGTATTTATTAAGACAAAATAATGCCACCTGCTTTCTTTGTGTTAGCATATTGGAAGTCTGAACATTAGACCTTGAGGCCATAAAGTCCTTTCAAACGGGTGGTGAGGGGTCAGTCCTGTATAGTGAGATACATATGCTCCCAAAGTGAGCTGAAGTTTCTCCAAACAAGCACTGGATGGCAGCAGGTCAGCTCAGCTGCAGTTTAGCTAATAGTATACACAGTCGATCTGTGCGTCAGTGCAGTTAAACCACTGGATGCCAGCAAAGATGAGATTGAAAAGTTGGCACAATTACACTTCTGTGTCTCATTGAAAAATACACAAGATATGAGTATGCAAATATCTTTAATTTGAACAGTTCAACAGCTGGACACAAGATGTCTCCTACTTCAAAGTTTAGTCCAGGTCTCATATGTGTGCAATCTGCATATTGCATAATAACTGTTGAGAAGTTGCCAAATGAAAAGTTGAATTTTCACTTAATCCTGCTATATCAGCTACAAGACTTCTCCTCAGTGGCTCAATGTGTAAAACACAGCACTTAAATTATTCTGTACTGGAAGATCAAACTTCAATGTAAAGGAACTTAGTTGAAAGGGGAGGGGGGGGGGGGGGGTCTTTAAAGTCTCTTGTGCATGAATTCAGAAAAAACAACATGAGTTAATAAAAAACACACAAATGATCATGCATCTAAGTAAATAATTTTTAATGTTAACACAGGAAGCAGTAAATCATGTAACATCCAACAGAATGGGAGAAATAAACAAATAAAACACGAATTTGGCTCATTGGTGCAGGTGGCTTATTATAGGTTACATTGAGGTCAAAGTAAATGTTAGAGTTTAAAGGGCAGCAGAGATCCAGCAGGTTTCTTTTTATTTAGCTGTATGTTGTGTCACGGGTGGTCTCCACTTTCTTGATGATAACTCCACTGTTTCTTCTCCGCGGACCTGGAGGGAAGAGGACATAGGAATAAAAATCAGATAAAAACACACACTGGTTAGAGCTTCCCCTTGAGGCTCAGGCCTCACAGCAGACCCGGGTTCGATTCCGGCCCGTGGTCAGCTACCTGCATGCCCTCCTCTCTTTGCCCCATTTCAACTCTGTCTCTCCAAATCTCTCTTCAAGAGTGTTGAAGAGAAAATGAACTACTTACTTTGGTTGGGCACGGTTTGGATGCTGAGAATAGAGTCCTGTCCGATTCTGAAGAGAAAACAGGAAACACAGTAATAAGAATTGATGTACTGTCAAAAAGGTACAGTCTGTTAATAGATCTTAGGAGTTTGTGTTTCAAATGTGTAGCGGGCTTACTGTTACCCCTTTAGGGAGAAAGACTAAGTTATCATTTAGGCAAATGTGGATCTGATTAGCATAGACTATATGCTGATTAGCTTTTCTGATATTTGTGTGTGAGAACTTGACACTGCCAAGCTCAACCATTGCATCTCACCTTCCTTCCTCTCCCTCCAGCAGCTTGCTGTAGGTGGATATCTCTATGTCCAGGGCCAGCTTCACATTCATGAGCTCCTGGTACTCTCTGACCTGCCGGGTCATGTCCTGCTTGGCCCTCTGCAGAGCCCGCTCCAGGTCCCTGATGCGAGCCTTGGCATCCTGCACGGCATCCTCCCCGCGTTGCTCCGTCTCTGTCACCTGGGTCTCAAGCTTGACGCGCTGGCAAAAAGTTCATTTATAGACGGTGTAAGCATTTTCATGCAGATAATTGGAGATTTTAATTTGCTAGGTATCATGTCATTTCAAATGCTTGTGATAAGCAGTTAAACCAAAATACTTGTAGGCTATAAATCAATCTGTTATCGAATGTAATTAGCAGTAAGCTGCACCAGTAAGAGTAGGTCTATCACACTTGAGAAGTGTCACTTTTGCCTCCATTTAATTAAGTTTATTCCTGTAATTTTCATTTATTTTGAACCTTTACTAATTTGTAACAGAAACCGAAACTTAAGGCATTATGCGTGCACTCTCTGTCAGGTTTTGAGCCCATAACAAGTCAGTCCGGATGCCTCTGACCTGACCTATAAACCATGGTATATAAACCTCTCCCTCACCTGTGCCTTTACGACCTGGATCTCGTTCTGCAGGCGGCTGATCATTCGGTTGAGCTCAGATATGTCCCCCTTGGCGCTGCGCAGTTCGTTTCCATACTGGTCGGCCTCAGCAGTAATCTGGTCAAACTGGTGGGAGCAGAGAACAAAAAGAAGAGTAAACGTGTTATCAGTAATTATCAGGTGCGTCGAGGGTGGTTCCTGTCAAAAGGTGTTTCTAATGTATTTATGAGCAGTAGTAAACTGTTGACCCAGCTCACATTTGTAGAGAAACTTGTTTTACTATGAATCTTATCACACGAACAGCGACATGCAGTTGTTCAAATCCACCCAAGTTTAGGTAATTCATTATTGGTTATTCACCTTGTCCTTGTGCCAGCTTTCAGCTTCTTCGCGGCTGCGGGCAGCAATGTCCTCGTACTGAGCCCTCACGTCTGCCACGACCTGATCCATGTCCAGGCCACGGGAGTTGTCCATCTCCACCACCACAGACGTCTCCTTCAGGCTCTCCTGCAGCTCACGCAGCTCCTTTAAAATTATTATTTTTTTAAAAACATCACATTAGCAATTGTAAGAAGACAAAATCTAGAAGGCCAAACAAGCTCACTCTCTATATGTTCTTGTTCATGTTAAGTCTTTGAGAAAAGAAAAAAGGTATGGTCACGTACCGCGTCATACAGAGCCGTCAAGAAGTGGAATTCGTCAGTGAGGATAGTCACGTTGTCGTCTAGATCCACCTTGGACACGTAGCCTGCGTCCACATCCTGCAGGCAAAAAAACACACTTTCTTCAATTTAATGCTTAATCTTTAACATTTGGAAGAACTCATTTCCTGTGGCCATGATTATTTTAAGATTTAAACCACAGGTAATATACAATCTAGTTTTTTTACCCCGCAACAAGAATATTTGTTAGTAGAGAAGTTGCTTATAAAACTGAATGTATTGTGAGTTAGTACTCCGGCTTAATGAGTTGTTGCCTATTTTTTATTTTGAGAGCAAAGCATTCATCTGCATACTGTACCTTTTTGAGCAGGACAAAGTCATTCTCTCCTTCATTCCTCTTGTTGATCTCGTCTTCATACCTGAAACAGCAACACAAATACCAGGTTATTCCCACAGATCTTATCTGCACTTAACTGATTTTGCCTTTTGGTCTAGACACTCCATTCAATTTCACAGTCAGCAGTGGTTCAATGTCTCTCACATAAAAAAAACAAAAAAAACGTACTTTGCTTTGTAGTCGTTCACATGTGTGTGCATCACTGAGTTCTCCATGTCAAGCCTCTGTTTGTCGTTGGTGAGGAACTCCAGTTGTCTTTGGAGGTCGGAGATGTAGGACTTCATCATGGGCTCAATATTAGAGGAGGCGGAGGTCTGTCCCTGAAGCAGATCCCACTTGGTCTCCAGCATTTTGTTCTGCTGTTCCAGGAATCTTACCTGTAGCACAAGGAGGACATACCAACTGAATCAAACAGATCACAACATCTTGATCCTACAGGTCAAACATCGATTCAAATGGCAACATCTTCTCTAAATGGATCATCAGGAGTGTCAGAGTAATTGAAATCTCACACTCATACTTGACGTTCACCTGCAAAAGGGGTTAAAGAGAAATGTCCTTTCTTACCTTATCAATGAATGAGACAAATCGGTTGTTCAGAGTCTTGATCTGCTCTTTCTCCTGGCTGCGGACAGAATGGACAAGGGGGTCCACGTCCACGTTGAGCGGGGTGAGCAGGCTCTTGTTGACGGTCACGGCTGTGATTTGAGACCCATAGTTAGCCCCATAGTTAGCCCCGATGCTGCTCTTGGGGATGCTGTAGGCTCCCATAGACATGCTGCTGAAGCCCCCTGAGGACCTGTGTGATGTCTGGCGGCTGCTGCGCTTGCTGCTGCTCCTCAGACTCATGTTGATGCTGTGTGGAGGTTTCTCTGCCTGGGAGGATGAAGAGGTCAGTCAGGAGGTGGACGAGCGCTGTTGTGCATCTCTTATCTTTTGGGTGGCTACTTTATAGGCAGCGCTGGGTGTGGCGAGATAGCGAAGTTATGCGGCTCCCCAATGTGGGTAAACCAGTCAGACTGTTCTCCCACCTACCCCCATGCTGCAAAAAAAGTTGCATTTTTTCTGTTGTTACTTGTTACGCTGGAATTCGGGGCCTGCCCTGCGGCTTCTTGGTCTGCTGCTTTTGAACAAAACCTACAAGTATGATCTCAATGTAACAATGGGTTAGTAGAAAATGACGAAAGAATTTCATCTTGTGATTCAAGAAGTTATGACGAGCCCAGATCTTTAATGAGAAACAATAAAAGTAGGTGTGGAATAATAATGGATATTATTGAATATTACCTGTGAACCTTCTAAGATGGTAACATCTTTCCAAAAATGGGTTTTGGATTAAACTCTCTCCCTTTCTTTATTGCCTGATAACAGTTAAAGCGAGACATTGACAAAAACATCATATTTTTCAAGCACTGGTCAATCTAGAGATTTTTGGCTATTTTGCCTTGCTTTATCTTCTCTCATACTAGTATAAATAAAAGGTCCAAAATGTACAGGTAGATGTTTTACAATACAATGTCTGTTTGCATCTGTATATTTATCCTATACAGCTATCTTTAAAGGTCATTATCTCAAAATGTGTTCTTTAATTGATTAAATAAAATGCTGAAGTTTTTTACAATAGGATTTTCTCATATGTTGTTAATTGTCTGATTAATGATACATGTTGTTCTTTAACAAATGTTTTTTTTATTTATAGATCTGTACATTGCATTGTTTTGATTTATAAAATGAAAAAAATCTGTATCCAAAACTTTGGACACTAAAATGTTATAAAATGAAATAAACATTTAAGCTCTGGCTTTATCCAAAGTCTAGGTTTTTGGTTTTTAAAGAGACACAATTATGCCTATAACGTTTCAGAAAAATTGTAATAACAAAAAAAGATTTAAAGTTTGATGAAAATATAAGTTACACATTTTACCCTATTCACCTGCAGTGACTTGCCTTAAGATAACATAGAACGGCATATTGAGTCAATATGTTGGAATAGGTTGCTACACACTATTTTCACTATATTTGCTTCAACTTTCTGTTTAATCTTAACCACTGTTGTGACACCCGGTTGTCAAGGAAAAAAAACAGGCTGTCTACCTTTGTCACAGTCTTTTCTTTCTTTCACAAGCTCTCCCATTGAGTCTGATTATCCAATCATTGCCTTCCTTTAAAAAAACAACAGAGGCCAGGTTCCACATTCAACCAGGTTTATTCTGGAAGGTGTTCAAGCTGTATCGTCTATGCGGCATCAAAAAGTTATTGTAGGTTAGTAAAGCTGTGAGAAAAAACAACTTTGCGGGTGTGGCTGTGCTGTTTATACTAAAGCAATACGCGATCATTTCTCATCTCTATTAGCTCGTGTCAGCTATGAAGATTGCTTCGTTCAACGTTCAGAGGTTTGGATTGACAAAAGTCGCAAATTCAGATGTCCTGACAACTCTGGTTAAGGTAAAATCTTGTCTAAAAAATGCTAATGGGATCCTTTTAAACTTCAACTTGACCTAGAACTTTTGTCTTATGCAGATTGTATCTCGATACGACATCATATTGATTCTGGAGGTAGTGGATGTGAGTGGAGCCTCTGTGAAACTCCTTCTGAAAGAACTGAACAGGTGCATTTACATTAACTATTGAAAATATTGTCAATGCTTCTCTTTTACTACATGCATGCTCAATTTTTTACTGTCTGATGCCATGTCAGGGTCAACACAACCCATAACTACGCCCTTCAGCTCAGCACTCGACTAGGAAGGAACAGATACAAGGAACAGTTTTTGTTTCTTTACCGGTGAGCTTTAATCAGACTCTTGGCAGACTAATACTCCTATAACAATTAAACAGGTGCACTAAAAGCTTTTTTTTATGTACTCCGGGAAGGGATGACGTCGTGGACCTGATCGACTCCTATCAATATGAGGACAACCAGGTGAACGACCTGGATGCTTTTGCGAGGGAGCCTTTTATTCTCCACTTCAAACCCCACAACACAGGTCTGTGTCTGCACTTAAAGGAATCACAGGGTGTGGGATGTCTCAAGTCATGAATTAACCTGTTTGCTTTCCCAAAGTGAGAGAGTTTGATTTGGTTTGACGGGTAATTCAAAGGAGCAGAGGTGCAGGACAAACCTGTTTTGTCAGCCAAACACTTTCTGTGTAGCTCCACACATGTCTAAGATACATGTCATGATGGGGCACATGTTATCTGTGACGGCCATATGTAGTTGACAGGACTGTTTTGGTTGCAGTGCTTAAGGATATGGTGCTGATCCCGGTCCACACAAAACCGACCGACTCGAAGAAAGAGCTGGATGAACTGTATGACGTTTTCCTAAGTGTGAAAGAGAAATGGAAAACGGATGTGAGTTGCATCCCTCTGTTGCTTTACAGTTTCACCTGCAAGTAGTGATTTATGGTATAAAACTCTATTTGTCACCGACACTATGGCTTATGAATTGTCAATGAATAATGTTGTAACATGGCTACTTTTGATGGGATTTCTCTGTATACTTGTATTTCAACTAAGGAGGTAGAGAGAACTTTCATAAAATGGCCATTTTCTGATATTTTCTAGAACATAATGATCCTGGGGGATTTCAATGCAGATGGTGTGTACGTCACCAATAAGGGAATGAAGGACATCCGTATTCGCAGCGACAAGAATTTCCACTGGTTGATCGGTGATGAAGTGGACACCACTGCCAATACAACAAACGAACACACCTATGACCGGCACGTTTAACCAACTCCATGCAGTTCAAGAGAGGACATGGTTTAAAATGTTTCAGAAAGCAATCTGTGAAAGGGTTATTTTATGCAAGGAAAAAACCCTACATATTGTCATTATATGTGAATTAACAGAACATTTCTTTATTCCTGTCCCAGGATTGTTGTTTACGGCAATGATATGCTGGCTGCCATTGTGCCAAACTCAGCCAAGCCATTCAATTTCCACAAAGAGTTTGCCATGACAGAAGAAATGGTGAGTTGTCCAAATGTATACACAAATGTATGTCACTCCCTAGTTTCATGTGGATTAACCCTAATGAAGCGTCTGCACCCTCACACAGGCCCTGAGCGTGAGCGACCACTACCCTGTTGAGGTAGAATTGCGTAGTGCTGCTCCTTTTTGGACGACAACGACCTACCAAAGACATGACACCCAGCAACAAGCACCTGTTAACACGTCTTTCACAGGTAGAAAGTAACATAGTCATTTTTAACTCACCTGTCACTGATCGACATGCAAAGACAAGGGCGGAAATACTTGATGTTATGTCCTTTTGACTTTCAAAGTGTAGTGTATGCCAGGAATGCTCGGAATTTAGGGGCACAACTGAAAGGTTTTACTTACGCCCACATTTTTAAAAGCACATGATTTTACCCTAGATTCTAGAACTTTCCATTGTGTGATGGCAACTAAATTGTCGAATTACATTGTATATTTTTCTTAATATGTCAGACCAATGATGAATTGATCAAAAGTAAGCCGGATGGAGTTCATTACTCTTTTCTACATACCTCCTTTTTGAACTGTTGAGCTGAAATGCAGTGACTACATATTAAGTGAGAACTGAGTTACCACCTAACCATATCATTTAGCATAAAAATACGTTTAAAACATGTTTGCTATTCACTAGAACACTGAGGTGAAAAACCAAACTCATGACAATAATGCTCTGTTAACCAAATCTTTTTTATAGCTCTCTTTCCTGTTTCCTATTATGGAAAAATGAATTTTGATTTGATGCTCAAGTGTCTGCGTAGTTGAGTTTCATTCATCACATAAAAAAAACAATAGCTGAATCTGATCATACCAAGTAAAAAGAAATTTAAAAAAAAAAAACTAAACCTGACACAAAGGAACTAGTCATTAGTAGCATGGTAGCATTATTGTTTGGAATATATAAAAATAGCTAATTGACTCAACAACAAATAGCCTTATTCTGACTTCAGAACCTAATTTACCAACTGCACTGGTTCTGTAGCCTACTTACTGCTTTCTTCCTTTGTAAGTATTGTTAGTCAGTTACTCCAGAGTCGTTATGGTTTTCAAATTGGGTCTTTTCACAGGATTTGTTGACAAGAAGTCTGCTGACACAAGTTCAAAGTCTCTCCTCTGTCCTGGAGGGGAAATGACCCAAACCCAAACATTGAGGCACCAATTGTAACTTGCCTGACCAAAGCATCATGTGGTGCTTTCACTGAGGTTGAATTAAAAAAATGTGTGTTGTTCTGTTAAACAACTGGGCCTAATCATATGTTTCTCTTTGCGCTGTCTCTACTCACAGAGAATTTGCAGGTTGATGTGTTGAACCTGCAGAAGGAAAACCTCCTGCTGGAGCGAGAAAAACTCCAACTTCAGATCTTGTTGTTAAAACAGCGAGTTGCTTCTCTCCACCTGAAAGAAGAATGATTAGAAGTTCACGAACACTAAGCAGTTTTTTTTCTCGTTTAAGTAGGCTTTATGAACTGCATTTCGTCATCATTTCATTTCTATGATTCAGAACTGTTAAATGAATAAATAATGGTTCCATACAGGTATGTTGCACATCAATTGTTATTTAATGAGGTAGCTAAACACTACATCTCATATTATTACAATTATCATGGAAAAGTATTTTTTGGATCTGTAATTTAATCCAAAAAGTTATCCATATATTCTAGATTCATAAGACTTAAAGTGAAATATTTCAGTTTGTTTTGGTTTAATTTTGAGGATTACGCTTTACAGCTAAGGAAAATCAAAAATCCAGCATCTCAAAATATTAGAATATTCCATAAGGCCAATCAAAAAAAGGATTTAGCATATAATACATAAATGCCAACCTTCTAAAAAGTAGGCTATGTCTGGCCTGAATGCCTGAGATATTTCACTTTATGTCTAATCAATAAACCTAGGCCTATATAAAACTTTCACTTTTGCCCAAGGCCTAATCCTGACAAGTAGGCTTTGGAAAATTGTCCTGCTGTAATTTCCGATTTCCGACATCAAAGTCGTTTCGATGAGATGAGCCGTGTGCTGTTTTAGTCTTTTTAATACTATGACCTTCTTTTCAGTCCCCAACCCCCCCTCACCTGAAAATAATTTGGTTTTTTGGCCGTCTTTGTAAATAAGAATCTGTAGGCTTCTATACCTGCCTAAAGGTGAAATAAAAAAAATTGCCGAAATAAATTAATACAAAACTAAACTAAACTGAAACATTTTCAGTTTGATTATTTTCTGATCAACCATAGAGTCGTGTTCAACCTGTGTTCAACAAATACAATTTTGATAAATCGCAGTGACGCATGCTGCATTCAAGTGAAGCGCGTGAGCTCCGATTTTCAGCCTTCTGTAACCGTTAGCACTTAGCTACACGCGTCTGCGACATGGAAGTATAAAGAACATGTTGTTATTCTCACGCCAGAACCTTTATATTATTTTATTAACAATAATAGGCTAATCATAATGTATTGGCAACAATAATTAGGGCTACTAAAAATCATTACAAAGAAGCACAACACAATATGAAAAGGAAGAAAACGTGCTATAGCAAAGAGATATAGGTTAGCTTTTAAACGCTCTACTATACTTTTTTTCTACTGCTAATATTTTAAAAGGGATCCTACCAACTATAACTTCGCCTTTTTATTGTTTTTTACTTCATTTTACTTGGTAGGCTATGTAGGCTACTTTATTTTTGTCATGTCATCAGTGTTCTTTGTGACGTGCATTATTTGTATAGCATACATGTAGGCTAAATAATTAAAACTATAAAATTGGGTCAAGGTTGGTATAATCTGGTGGAGTGATACAGCGTTAAGCTATTTTTGGAGGAGGAGGACGAGTGAAGCGTTTTCAATTTACCGTATTTTTCGACGTCCAGTGAAGTAGACACTGTAGTCACGTGGCCCGTCTTCGACCAAAACACTGAAGATCCAAGAACAGTTTGTCAACAACTGCAGAAAGGTGTGACAGCAAGAGCAACTTTACCAAAATCGCCAAGTTGAGTAGATTCTGACGCTACACCAAACCATCGCTCACCTGTCCAACTGACAGGCCGTCTCAATGCATTACAGAGGACCGAAAACACCGCGGCGATCATGGATGTGTACGATTTATTTAGCAGTTGCAAAAAGGGCGACATTTGTAGAGTCAGGTAATCAACTGCTCAGTGACGTTGTTTTGAAGAATTCTTCTTCTTCCTTGCCTCAGCCTGTGTGCATGAAAGCTGTTTTAACTTACTTATATAGTTTCACCTGCTGCAACCTCTTTTCAATAATGTTTTATGTCCCTCTCAGTCATGTCCCTCACCTTCGTATATTATTCGGCCTGCTGGACTGGCCGCCTTGCAGCTAAACCCAAATCTTAGGCTACTGCATTGTTTTGCATATAAACAAGAAGTTAACACACAAAAACAGGGGTTGCTGTGTGTCAATTTCTAGAAACAGCGTAGGTGATATATTAAGCGTGACAGTGTGGTGCTTTATCGGCCTACGACGGGATGTAGAGGATTTTACTGTTGCGAGGTCAGGTCAATAGCTTGGATTTTAACTAGTGTAGTAGGCTAAAAATCCAAGCTAGTGTGCTATGTCCAATTAGAAGACCAGTCAAGAAAGACAAGTTCAGGCAAGGCAGTGCAATAACCAGCTTAACTGTCCAGCGAGGTAAACAGCAAACACTATGCAATACACTTCCCCTGCATTCCAGGATGTCACATCCCTTTAAAATATCAGTGTAGGTGACCAACAAGTGCATTGAATAACCATAATCCTAATGCTTATCATATGGATGCAGCTGCCTGAACAATGCATCTTCTTATTAATTCTAACTTGCATTTTGCCTTTCTGTTTTTGCTGCCTGGTATTCAGTGGTTTACACACATCACTGTAACCCCTCTTTTCCCCTCTCTCTCTCTTTTCCCTAAGATATCTTGTTGAGCAAAGAGATGTGGACCTCAATGTAAGAGATAAATGGGACAGTACCCCTTTGTGAGTACCATTTAGTCAAACAGTCTTACTCTCTAACACAGCACCACGATTGATAACCGCTTAAAATGTGGACACTTTTTGTTCAGGTATTATGCTTGTCTCTGTGGACACGAGGAGCTGGTCCAGTACCTGTTGGCAAATGGTAAGGCTGACATTTAGCTAGAGGGGAGCTTGCATTTGTCTTTTCAGTCATGCAAATAATGTATAGTACAGTGTGATGTCATGTTGAGCATTATGATAATTGGACATTTTTCTTTGCTTTGCTTTCAGGTGCCAAGTGTGAGGCCAACACGTTTGATGGCGAGAGGTGCATGTATGGCTCCCTTAGCGATTCTGTTCGACGACTGATCAAAGACTACAAGTGCGTCACGGTCCGCGCCATGCAGCGGGATGACTTTAACTACTTCCTTCACATGTAAGGGTCAATCACCTTTTGGCCATTAACGTCTCCTTGGCTGCTTTTGAGCAGTTTACAGTGAAAACAAACAGGACAAAAAAGAAGATTCCATTGAAAATGCACAGTGTACTCCACCACCTGCAAACCTCCGTCGAATCCTTAATGTTTTTTTTTAATTGATCTAGGTTACTGGAGCAGGGTCAACTCAGTGACGTCAAGTTCCTGGTCCATGGGCAAATATTTACAGCCCACCGATGTGTCCTTAGTGCACGCTCAGAGTACTTCACAGCTATGTTTGAGACCAAGTGGAAAGGAAAGAACCTGATCACCCTCAAACACCCTCTGGTAGATAAACAAATATGTATTCAATTAGCCCATAGTCATAGTCAATTTTATATCTGCATTCACAAAAGTAATTTCATGATTTTTAGATCAACCCTGCAGCTTTTGAAGCCATCCTGCAATATTTCTACACAGGTGGGTGTGTATTAGAGCCGCAAATACTCGTGCTTCTACATCGGTCACAGTAGTTAGGCTTTGCAAGAAAATTCAGTCTTTACTATTTTTTTTATATGTGAGCAGCAAAGATTTATTCTTCTGGATTTTATTTCAGGCTATCATTTTAAGGGATAGGTTCACATTCTTTTAATGTCTGCCTGTAAACAGTAGTCAGGGACCCTTATAAACATTTAAACAGGTTTTTCTTGCTGTAACCCGATCTTCCCTAAAATGCTTTCACTGATGATGGACAAAATCTACAGTACTCATTCTGCATACAAAACTACTTCATTTTATGTGAAGTTTATCTGAAGCTAATGCTGGGCTTTAGTCTTTTGAGTCCAACAAATAAAGTGGGGATTCTCCATAGTTACAGTTACCCGATTAGACATGGGACTATATTGAAAAATCATATCCCGATTATCCATGCCAAAACAATTGAATGTTTTTATTGATAATGATCAAACTATTCTTAAAAGTCTTAAAATGTCTCTAAAACACTCACTTTACCTTACATTTTGTTTAACAGTAATTACAGTATTTTCTTAAGTTTACATTTTGTGGTAGATGTAATGGGCATGCCTTCAGCCATGGTAATAGGATTAGGGTTTAGGAATGAGTGTAAAGATGCAGTGCCCCCTTGAGGCAACTTTAAAATAAATCAGGAAATCAATACTAGTGTTATTAAGCCAGACAGCTTTTTCAAGTCGTGTAATAGTAATTAATGGAAATTCTCCATGGACAAAATATAGTGTGTATGTTTTTTATTTATTTGTCAATATTTGCAATTCATTTGCTGATATCAGCCCATCCCTTCTGTAGATTTTGCCCTTCATCAGTTATAACACAAGCATGTTGGGACGCAAAAACAGCAAGCAAAAACTGGAGCAAAGTCTTGTAAAAAGGACAGACTTGAAATAACATGAGCTTATTCTTTGACAAGGAATGGTATGAAAGGCAGATATGGAAGCTAACCAGCTTTTATAGTCTTGTCTAAAGTAGAAAGAAAGGGGTACAGATATACAGATTGTTCAAAGTGAGTGTTTAGGTCTAAATTCAGACAAAGACATACCACCATGCTTATACTGGCCTATTGTCTGTCTGACTGGCCCTGTACTAAATTGAAAGTTTAAGTTTAAGAGTCCAAACTTGGTTAATTGATTTTCTTTTTTTGTTAATGTTACAGGACGAATGGATATTGATATAAGCCTGGTGGAGGACTCCAGACGACTTGCCAAACAGTGCAAGATGGCCGACCTCATAGAGGAGCTTGAGAATAAATGCAAACAGGTGTATGAGTTTGGTAAGATGCTGCATTACCTACATTTGGTTCACATTTACAGGGCTCATATATGTTTGTGTAATACAGTTTTTTTGTTGCTGGACCTTGGATTTACTTGTCTCTGTTTTTCTCTCTCTCTCTCTCTCTCTCTCTCCTCATACCAAAGTGTTCAACAAGCCAGGCGTGTGTGTGAAAGTTCTCAGCCTGGACCCTCACACCTGTCAGCTTCAGGATGATATGGCTCAGTTAGCAGACTGTGCTATTCCCACTGAACTAAGAGTGAGGGCATGGTCACATAAATATATAAACACAAGTGCTACTGTTATGGTTTTAATAAGGCTTTTTTTAACCTGACTTATTCTGTTGACTCTATCCAGGTCGGATTCGGTGAACTCCCCTTTAACCGAGTCGATCGGTTCCCCACCTATCCCGACATATGCTTCAGAGTTGATGGCTACAATTTTTTGTGTCATAAGGTAAAAACTATGAAGCTCACTACAACATTTCTAACATTGCAGCACCCAAAGCCTTGCCAGGGTTTGGTTGCTTAAAAGGCTTTTTGGTGATTCACTGTGTGCTTGTGTTTTTGTCTCTAGGCGTTTTTTTGTGGACGTAGTGATTATTTTAAAGCCTTGTTGAAGGACCACTTCAGAGAGGGCGAACAGCTGCAGTCCCAGCCCAGCACCCCAGTGATTACTTTACACAACATCACCCATGAAATATTTATCCACGTCATGTATTACATCTACACTGATGACACAGAGGTTAGTGCACCGTGTTTTGATATATATTTTTTAGATTCTTTATCAGGGATGCAAACTTGTCATTCATTCAGTGAGAAAATGAAAAACAGTTGTTTGTCAGTCTGCCAGCATGATGAGTCATACAAGATTGTTAAACATAAGCTACACCTTTTTTATGGATGTTTTTTGTAACTGACAAACTAGTTGCAAGAAAGAAATGAGAGTGTGTGTAGGGACAGTCAGCGGGGTCATGAATATTCAGTTTAACATTCGCCCTAGTTACTGAGTTTCATCATATTTTCACAACTTCACTTGTTTGCATCCTTGACCTGTGTTACATTCTAAACGTACATGTGCATGCATCATAAAGTACAATAATGCAAATGTTGTATGACCTTTGAGAATGCAGCCTGTGATTGTACAGGCCTCCACACACAAAAAAAAATCATACACAAAAGCCAGGAAAAAACTGAAAGATTGTTGATAGTTGAAATTTGCGCATGTGAACCCCTTTAAAGGTAATGTTACTTGAGTACTGGCCATTAATACTCATCCGACAGCTCACTGGATGTTTTTATTTATGTTTATGTTTTTATGTCCAGCTAACATCAGAAAACGCATTGGACGTGCTGTGCGTGGCCGACATGTATTTGCTGCCGGGGCTGAAGCGTGTTTGCGGGAAGACGCTCGCTCAGAACATATGCGAGGACAATGTTGTGTACATATGGAAGACAGCAAAGCTTTTCCGTCTCTCTCGGCTAGAGGATCAGTGTGCAGAGTTCATGGCCAAGATCATTTATCAGGTAGGTGTAAGAGGCTTCATTTGAGCTGGATAACACGAGGGTGTCGCAGCTGCTGGCTGAAATGCACTTCACCAATTCAAGCCTTCTTTTGTATTATGTTACATTTATGGATGGTTATACCTTGTGTTGCGTCAGCAAGTGCATTAATTATGCTCCAGGCATATATACAAATAGTTTTATCTTCTCATCTAAACTCTTGTAAAGAAAGCGATTAAGCATATTTCCCAAAACACCAAACTATTTCCTTTTAAAAGTGCTTCCATAGAGGGATCTAGCTTTCTAAAACACCTAAATACATACCCTGCTTTTTGATTGTTATGTGAACTCTCCTCCGAACCAGTGACGTTGTTTGGGAAATGTCTTAAGTACATAGTAGTTTACAGAAAAGCAGCATAAAGTGGAAGCCAAGAAAATAAAAATAAACAGCTAAAAGACACAAAGGAGGAAGTTAAGATCACAAGTCACAAGATTTGTGAAAAAAAGTATTTTTGAATTTAAACGTCAGGAATAAAAAAATACAAACACAACAAAAACACATGCCCATTATTATACTTTCTGAATACATTCACACCTGTGTGCCTTGTCTAACCTGTCTTGTCACAGCTGGTGGAACAGCCTGAGTTTGCAGAGATCATCAAGGAGGACGCAGAGTCTCTGGAGGACCGTCACGAGACCGACTCTGTCCCTCTGGTGGACGACATCCGCTACCACATCGCCAACAACGTGCAGACGTACAGCGCCATCGAGGAGGCCAACCAGAAGCTGGAGACCCTGGAGGAGCTTCTCTGCAGCATCAACATTGACTGCTGAGCGGGCGGCAGGTTTCGGAAGGGTTTGTGTGAATTTTTTTTAAATGTGGAGGCTTTTCGGGAAGGGGACATGTGTACAGAAGAAAAACATATGCGTCAGTTTTATGCTATTCACAGTGAATCGTAAAGAATATATATTTTCCAAGGATGTCCTGGTGTTACAGGGGCATTGTCAGTTTAAGTTGGCTGTTGAAAGTTTCTTTGAGTGAGACATATCAAATGTGAGACATATTTAGGACAGAGTATCTTTGAATTGCTCGTGCATGAATTTATTTTAATTATTTGAGCCATCTTATGTCACTACTAGAATTTGTATCTGATTATTTAGCTTTAGTTTTCAAAAGTACTTTGGCTCCTAACTCATCACCATTATAAGAAATGTATTCTATTTTCATGGGAATAGAAAGGTGAATGAGTGCATACCATGCAATGAAAAGCAGTGGGTAACCTTTTACTTATTTTGAAGTGACATAGAATATAGTTTTATGATGGATTTTTTTCTGCACAGAAGCATGACGCTTTCATATTGTACTTAATTAGAGTTGCTGGTAGAAACCCACCTCACCATTCAACCTGTAACATTGCTCCATTATGGATACTACTTACACCTATCTCTGTAGCATACTACTGCACTTTGTTTAAACAAACATTAAACTAATTTCCTGATTCCGTGTACAGCAGCAAAACTACAGAAATCATGCTGTTACTAAACTGTTTGCGTGCAAAATCCACCTTCAAAATACATACATATACATTTGTTTTTATTTTTTTCCTAATTTTGATGTCATGAATTTGTTCAGTCTCACCCTTCTATTATGTAAAATAATACATAACTGCTATTGGGTTTTGCAATTAAAGGTGACATTGCAAGCATGAGTAGTGTTTTATTCAACATCAGAAATGTTGATGTGCGTCATTGTGGCTTTGTAATTACTTGATGACTCGTATGATTCTTCATGGCATTTTTATTCTAGCCACACTAGCAGCATGGTTCAAGGGATTTGCCATGACATGAGGTCCAGACATTCACAGGATGATCTGCAATCACTCTGATGATCCCCCTGACTTTTCATCTAGCGCCTTCAACTGGTCAGTTTTGTCCCGTAGGCCTACTTTGGTTTATGGCTTGTGGTTTATGAGGAATGAATAACATCCCATCAATGTCAGCATCACTACTAACTCTTGAACTCCCTTTAGCTAGCATTTATAATTAGTATATTAACATTTAATGAATTGTTTTTAACACTACAACTGTAAGAAGATTTAATAACATTTTAAATGGTGTATTAATGTTCAGTATTTATCAACAATTTAACCATTAATGACACATCTTCAATAAAGTCAGCTGGGTTTCATTCATTATCTATTCATACAGTAGCCTCAACTCATGGCTGTCCACAGGATGTCTGCATAGCGGCAAATTATAGTGTGATTAATATTATTATTAACCTATGTTTACAGCAGATTATAAATCCTAATTAAGAGTGTTAGGGTGTCCCACTACACATAATTTTAAAGCTTAAGAGAAAATGCTAAGAATCAAGATGTTATAGATGGCACAGATGGAGTTGAGTGAATCAGAGGAGCCCCTTCCATGAATTAACATTCTGAGATCAAGTTCACTTACGCACCTAATGGTGGCGCCATTCCTCTGCTTAACATCACTATGCTTCTGGATGAGTTGCCTCTGACCTTACAATGCCTGTTCCTTAAAAAGAAACACAGCTCCTCATGCATTGTGGGAAACAAATAAATCTCTCCTCCAGGTCTCTGAATTCATGGGAACGTGTTCTGAATAGGGCTGTTAGACAGTTGTCCATTTTTCAAATCCCTCCTACATCACTAGTCCACAAAGGTGTGACGTTGAAGCAGTCAGCAGCGGGCCACTGTTACATGTTTGCAGTGATTTAAATGCGTGCTTCAGACAGTGTACTTGCGCCATAGTTTCTAATAGGTGTCCCCTGTTGGTTCCATCGGTCTCATTTCAAAGAGTATTTGAGGAGAAGACAAAGCTGTACGTCACCTTAATGGAGCCCTGAGGTTCAGAGCCGTGGGTGAGCTCAAATCTCCCACAGGGAGCAAACTGTGGAGAAGAGTAGCTCTTAATACACATTAAAGTACAACTCAACCCAAACACTGTGGCCATCAGGCCCGGTTCTAGACAGTTAGATTAGGGTGGGCCGGTAGAAATTTTAGGTGGGCAGACTGGGCACACTGGGCAAAGAGACCGAATTGTTTTGCCCTTGTAAGATCTCTGCGTCTGATTTTTGCCACATCTACTGTGAATTGTGCAGAACACAATATGCAAATATTGAGTGTTGCTGTTGCTGTGTGGGAGATCTGATTCTTGCATGTTTTTTTCCCCAAATGTTTATGAATAACATATAATATACATTATATACAACATAATGTATCTTTTTTTTGTCGCAGTATTAACTGTAGGCAGCCTGAGCTGATAGAAGAGAAAGCTTTGGGACTGGGCAACCTGGATGGTGGTAGTCCAGAGCTATATACTATACACACTATATAGATATATAGTCTTTCCACTCGCCTCTGATGTTCAGCTGGGTGAAAATAGTATACCGCCGAGGTCACGATCCTGCTAGGGGGGTCCGGGGGTGAAAATTAAGAGGCTAAATCTGAGGAATTTTGTGTGAACAAATAATTTGGAGACACTGGTCGGATTAATTAGAAGCTATTGAAGAAAGACACATGGATTTTTCATAGAAATATAAATTTGAAATAAAATATTATGCAGGGTCCTCTGGGTTGGGCTTGGTGCTCTTTTTTTTTACGGGACATATTTTTCTGTAATATAATGAATTCATTTAAATGCAGTGAGAGGAACGAAGCAGAAGAACTCCGTTGTCCAGTTATCTTTTTTTCCACAGACGAGGCTGAAATAGGCTATAGACTACACACAGTGCATGGGCAACTGAGGGCAGCTCCATTTTCAAATATTTTTAAATAAACTCAATACTAACTGTGCATGCCATGGACGTGAACGTGACGTGATCAGTTAACCTCGGATTACCTCCCAGATTAATTGATTCAATTATTAAGCTATTAACTATCTACCAAAACATTGTATTCCTTTTATTGTATGATAATTCAAACACACAAACTAAAAAAATTGTCGGGACCCTAAGCAACCGCTTATTTTGCTTATGCCTCGGGCCGGCTCTGCTAACCAGTGACTACTATAAGCGGGTGGGTAACTTGGAGGCAGGCTGTCCTGCCCACCCAATTATACAATTAGAAGCAATGGTATATTCTTTAGTATTATTTAATTGTCTGAATTTTATTTGACATTTTCTTGGACAGCGAATGAACCGGTCCGTCTGATAGTGGATCTGGACTTCCGACAAAATTATTATTTTTTTAAATCTAAAATTTTGATTGGGTGGGCACGGCCCACCCTGGCCCCTGGCTACCGCCGGCCCTGGTGGCCATCATTCAGACAACAAAGCCCTTGGCATCCAGCCCAGAGCTTTGACGGTTTACACGTTAATGAACAATATAGCCTACAGCAAAAATAGTAATTACCCCAGCAAACTGCCTTTGCAAATGTGTTCTGGCTGTTGCCAAGCAACTCGGTGTATGCTAGTCCTGGTCTTGGGTGGGAAAGTCCAGTACAATGGGTTTCAGATTAACATCGCCCTGCATGGAAAAATGTATGTTTATCCTCTGCACAGGATGAACTCATCATTCTTATCCCTTTATTGAATGAGTAACATATAGAAATGGTGATATTTGACAAGTGCTATTTATCTTTATTCCATTCCCCTATTTTTATTTCAATGGTCACTTTGTTAGATTTCCATGGAGACTGTGTTTACTCAGCCAGTCTCCTCTCCACCCACACATCAAAACTCTGCAGCCTTGGCGACAGAGCCTTCTCCAGGGCAGCTCCCAGGCTCTGGAACAGCCTCCCCCAACATATCCGTGACTCTTGAGTCCCTCACCATCTTCCAATCCCACCTCAAGACCCATCTTTTCTCCCTCGCCTACCCCTAGTTCACCCACCAACCCAACTCTACATGTTCTTTTTGTTTTTTTATTGTTGTTTTGTAAAGTGCTCTGAGTGAGAGAAGAGCGCTATATAAATAAAACGTATTATTATTATTATTACAAGACAAACCGGCCTCTCTCTCTCTATGATAGCAGCTGGGCGCCTCAGTTATTGTTCTATGCCTCTCCACCTTCCCACACCAAGTCAGAGCAGGAGAGAGTGAAGACTAAACAACTGTAGATTCTGGAATTAGTTGAAAAGCAACACTTTGCAGTTAGATTTGGCCTTAAAAGGAAATTTTCCTCTAAGACTGTTTGTCTGTTAGCAGCTCTAACAATGACTATGACAGACAGTTGCCCACTTTGACCCAGACTGAATTATCCCAACAACTAGTGGAAATATGTAGATGAAATGTTGTGACGGTAGCATGGTCCCCAAAGGATCAGGCCTAACTACATTGGTGAGCCTCCTGATTTTACTTATTGTGCCTTTAGTAGGATGAAGTCTTTCTCTTTTACTGAGATATTTCTTCACTTCCTCGTGGTTCACATTTGTAATTTGTATGTGAAATGTCTCAACGACTATCAAGTGCATTTCCCATCTCCAAATGATTTGTTACATTATTCTCTGACATTTCACCCAGCACCATCATCGGGTCAGAACTTTAACTTGTCTAATAATTGTTTTTTTTTTTCAAAATATCTGCAAAAACAATTCCCATAATCCTCAGGTGAATATTGTGTGTAATGCTAATCTGCTAATGTTAGCACAGTAAATAACAGCCACACAGAGCCGCTGGCTTGTTTTTCTCACCTTGATTATGTAACTCTTTTGTTGTTGGTTAATGTGACTAAATCTATTTGGATCTCATGGTCAGTAGTTTCTTGGCTCAGTGGCAAAAACTTTGCAGCATGTCGAGCAGTTAATCAGATTTGTTCCCTTGCCCTTTATGATGCTATTTTAGTTTTTATAGTTTACAATGGAAGCCTTACAATAACACGTAATAAACTCAATGATGCATATCAATTTGCTCCTATGTTACACATTGAAACAGAGCACACGCCTTTTAATTGTGATTCAAATCCTCATTTACTCTTTATTTACAAGTAAAATGCATTAGTTTAAATATCATCAAGTTGCACGCTACACATTACAACCACACATGTACATTTATTTTATTGGGATTCCATGTGATAGACCAACACACAGTGGCGCATAATTTTGAAATGGAATGAAAATTAACCATGGTTTTCAATTTTTTTGATGAATAAAAAACTTAAAAGTGTGGCGAGCAAAAGTATTCAGCCCCCCTGAGTCAGTACTTTGTATAACAACCTATCGCTGCAGTTACAGCTGCAAATCTATTGGTGAATGTCTCTACCACTTACAGTGTGCACATCTACAGACTGACATTTTTGCCCATTCTTCTTTGCAAAATAGCTCAAGCGTCAGGTTCAGCTTCAGATTGGGTGGAGAGCGTCTGTGAACAGCAATTTTCAAGTATTTCCACATATTCTGAATTGGATTTAGGTCAGGACCTTGACTGGGCTATTCTAACACATGACTATGCTTTGATCTAAACCATTCCATTGTAGATCTACCTGTTTGTTTAGGGTCAATGTCCTGCTGGAAGGTGAACCTCCACCCCAGTCTCAACTCTTTTGTAGACTCTAACAGGTTTTCTGCCCTGTATTTGGCTCCATCCATCTTCCCATCAACTCTGACCAGCTTCCCTGTCTCTGCTGATGAAAAGCACCCCCACAGCATGTTGCTGCCACCGCCATGTTTTACAGTGGGGATGGTGTATTCAGTGTGATGTGCAGTGTTAGTTTTCCAACACAGATAGCGTTTTGCATTCAGGCCAAACACTTCAAGTTTGGTCTGATCTGACCAGAGCACCTTTCTCCAACCCTTGCCACAAGCCATGCGGGGTAAGCAGCATAGTCAGATGAGACCAAACTTGAAGTTTTTGGTCTGGATGCAAATGGCGGAAACTAACACTGCACATCACTCTGAAAACACCATCCTCAATGTGAAACATGGTGGTGGCAGCATCATGCTGTGGGGGTGCTTTTCTTAAGCAGGGACAGGGAAGCTGGTCAGAGTTGATGGGCGGATGGATGGAGCTAAATACAGGGTAGAACACCTATTAGAGTCTGCAAAAGACTTGAGACTGGGGTGGAGGTTCAACTTTCAGCAGGACAATTAAACATACAGCCAGATCTACAATGGAATCAAAGCATAGTGTGTTAATCATGTGTTAAAATGGCCCAGTCAAAGTCCAGACCTCAACACAATTCAGAATGCCTTGAAAGAAGAAGAAATACTTGAATATTGCTGTTGACAGACGCTCTCCATCCAATCTGACGCTGAATCTGAACCTTGAGCTATTTTTCAAAGACGAATGGGCAAAATTGTCAGTCTGTAGATGTGCAAAGGTGGTAAAGACATACCCCAATATAGTTGCAGCTGTAATTGCAGCAATAGGTGGTCCTACAAAGTTTTTAATCATGGGGGCTGAATACTTTTGCACTTTTAATTTTTTTATCTATAAAAAATTGAAAACCATGTATAATTGTCATTCCACTTCACACTTATTCTCCACTTTGTGTTGGTCTATAGCATAAAATCCCAATAAAATACATGTACGTGTGTGGTTGTAACGTGACAAAATGAGGAAAAGTTCAAGGGATATGAATACTTTTGCAAGCCACTGTATATTTAAAATGTTCCCTGTTCAAATTATGACTCATATTCTGTCATGAGTCTACTACAGTCCTTAAAAAAATGTTTTGCCCTGGTGATTTCCATTTATTTTTCAGAAGGAAAATAAATCTTAAAGAGGGCAGCAAAGGGTAAAATACAATCATATGAAAAAGTTTGGGAACCCCTCTCAGCCGGCATTATAATTGACTCTGCTTTCACAAAAAAAATATAAAAGTAGTATGTCTTTAATTTACCAGGAACAGCTAAGTACTGGGATGTTTTCCAAACAAAGATTTTTTGAAAAGCAGTATTTGGTTGTATGAAATAAAATAAAATGTGAAAAACTGGCTGTGCAAAAATATGGGTACCCTTGTGGTTTTGTTGATTTTAATGCCTGTAACAGCATGTAAAACTGATGAATTTAAACACAAAGTTGGTTGGATTATGTTGTTAAGCCTTGAACCTCATAGAAATGTCTGTTTAATCAAGAGAAAATGTATTTTAGGTGCCTAAATGCAAGTTGCACTTCTCTTTGACTCTCTGCTGAAGTGAGACAGAATGGGATCATCAACACTGCTCCCAAAAGATCTTAAAAACAAAGATTATTCATTATCATGGTTTAGGGGAAGGCTACAAGAAGCTTTCCCAAAGGTTTCAATTGTCAATTTCTACTGTAAGGAACGTTGTCAGGGAATGGAAGGACACAGGCACAGTTGCAGTTAAACCCAGGTCTAGCAGACCAAGAAAAGTACAAGAGCGGCATATGCGGCGGATTGTGAGAATGGTTGCACACAACCCAAAGATCACCTCCAAAGACCTGCAAGAACATCTGGCTGCAGATTGTGTATCTGTACATGGTTCAACAAATCAGTGCAATTTGCACCAAAACATCTGTATGGCCAGGTGATGAGAAGGAAGCCCTTTCTGCGCCCACGCCACAGATACAGTTGCATGGAGTATGCAAAAGCTCATTTAGACAAGCCAGATTCATATTGGAAGAAAATGCTTTGGACTGATGAGACAAAACTTAAGTTATTTGGTCTTTATAAAAAGCAGATGTTTTGGTGCAAATTGCGCTGAATTGTTGAACGATGTACAGATACACAATCTGCAGCCAGATGTTCTTGCAGGTCTTTGGAGGTGATCTGTGGGTTGTGTGCAACCATTCTCACAATCCTCCACCTATGCCGCTCCTGTTTTTTTCTTGGTCTGCCATGCCTGGGTTTAACTGCCACTGTGCCTGTGTCCTTCCATTTCCTGACAACGTTCCCTACAGTCGAAATTGACAATTGAAACCTTTGGGAAAGCTTCTTGTAGCCTTCCCCTAAACCATGACAATGAACAATCTTTGTTTTTCAGATCTTTTGGGAGCTGTTTTGATGATCCCATTCTGTCTCACTTCAGCAGAGAGTTAAAGAGAAGTGCAACTTGCATTTAGGCACCTAAAATAAATGTTCTCATGATTAAACAGACATTTCTATGAGGTTCAAGGCTTAACAACATAATCCAACCAACTTTGTGTTTAAAGTCATCAGTTTTACATGCTGTTACAGGCATTAAAATCAACAAAACCACAAGGGTACCCACATTTTTGCACAGCCAGTTTTTCACATTTTATTTTATTTCATACAACCAAATACTGCTTTTCAAAAAATCTTTGTTTGGAAAACATCCCAGTACTTAGCTGTTCCTGGTAAATTAAAGACATACCACTTTTATATTTTTTTTGTGAAAGCAGAGTCAATTATAATGCCGGCTGAGAGGGGTTCCCAAACTTTTTCATATGACTGTATCTTGGCTCTTGACTCGTGCCACTGCATGTCTCACAGAGCCTTGACTGTGACTTCTGTCTCCTCATACGGGTCTGCAAGGGCAGAAAATTACCAGAGAAAGAAACAGCTCTGTTTCCTGCTTGTTCTAACTCACTGAAAAAATAAGGTTATTATCCATCTAGGTGTTGGTTTGACTCCTGTGTGTCCAGTGCAATAAATACAATGTACAGACAAGAAAGGTTTTTCTTTTTTCTTTTGAGGATTTCAGTTTCCCTTTACAGGCAAGATATCTCATGTGGTACATTCGTACTTATTTCAATAGTTTCTGCCATTTAGATTTGGCTGTTTCATAATAATACATTTGTATTTCAGGTGCATATATAGGAGGTGTGGAGAACACACAGGGCGGTGTCATTCACACCAACTGTCCACCTGTCTTTCCAGGAACAAAGTTGAGAGATGTTATTCTATTTTTGGCTCACATGTGGGATTGATTTCATGAATAACATGAACAGAAGGCTGCTGGTGATCAAACATAAAGCTGATGACAAGTAAGATCTATGTTTTATTTGAGTATTTCCATTTTATGCTACTTTATACTCTTACTTCACTGCTTTTTCAAAGGTAAATATTGTACCTTAGTGTATTGTTAGTTACGATGGTTATGCGGCCCAGGAAAGGGAGGTTTGGGGCCCCCTGCTGGAGCTATTGCCGCCGGGACAAGACCTCGGAGAAGCGAATGAAGATGAGTGATGAGTGATGAGTGAGTGAGTGAGTTACTGGTTTTGTTGCAGCAGTTGCCATACGTTGTCAGATATTTTACTTCAGTAAAAATATCAAATGTGAACAAAGGCTCTGGAGCGAAGTCCTGCATTGACAATCCTGCTAAAGTAAAAGCTCCCGGGTAAGTAGTCAGTATGATCAGCAAAATATACTTCAAATGTTTAAGTACTTGTAATTTAGAATAATGAAGGTTAAGGTCATTTAAACATACTCTGTAATGTGGGGGATTTTAGTCTGTATATATTATATTTTATACATGGATAATTTATATTTTGTTTAAAAAATAAATATGTTGAGTAACTTGATTTGAAGATTACGATTTTATGTGCAAAAGCTATCACAAACTTATAAAATAGGACCCATTGATGTAGATGTAGTGTTTGAATGAGGTATAATGGTCTACACCTGCAGCAGCTGCACATTTCAAATGCTGCTCAAAATAATACTATAACTCTGATAGGGTCCATTCTGTTCCATAATGAGTACTTATACATCTCATACATTTGTATACAAAATAACTCAAAATAGAATTGACAATTGATAAAGAAAAAAATAAAGATTAAAAAAAAAATAGACACAAAAATGCAAAGACCGAAATAGAGATGCCTATATGTACCGTGAAATGGGGTATGTATTTTTAAATGGTGGTAGGCCTCACACTTAATAAAGGGTCTGAATACTTCTTCCACCATTGGAGGATTAACAATCTCTTGTGTTTACAGGAGCACAATCTGCATTTTTACTATACTGTAACCATGGTTCCAACACTAAAGAATCAGGTTTAATTAGGACATCTGTCCAAAAGGTGTTAAAGCCATGACAGTGGTGTGTTCTGGGATGGACAGACGTGCACATTTGTCCCCTGTCTATTGATTTGTCCTCCCAGGCAACACAAGACATAGGATAACTCACTGCTGCTGTCCCTGTAAACATCCTGATTTGCTGTTAGTTAGGGATTACCACCTGTGTGAGAAAAGTGGTAAGCCTGTACTTAGCCAGAGAGACTGACCTAAAAAGCTCAGGCGCCCTCTTCAACTCCCTGAATCTCACACACTACCTTTCTTTATTTTTTAATGGTTGTTGATGATACTGACACAAAAAATAGATGCATTCATTTTGTCTGTACACTGTAGTTCCAGCCCCGGTCTTTGCGCCACAAATGGCCTGTTTTTACATTCTATCAGGCAGACTTGGGACTTGGGCCGGTCTAGTTTCGTCCCAGCCAGCCATATGTAAGAAATGGCATGGTGAAGACGGCATTCAATTGAACAACAGGTTCCCGTCAAGAAAATCTCTTTATTGGATTGTCCTGAAACTAGATGGGTTCGGCAGCCAGTCACTTTCACCCACATTTCTGCTTCCGACCCACGCAAGCACTGTGCTGAAGGAGGTCTACAAAGTTGCATAAACAGCCAGGCCCAAGCTTATCAACCAGGAATTCTGTTTATCTCCCTGCTCTGCATGGAGGCTCCTCTTGGAAGTGTGTGAGTCAGATGCTTACACTTAACATAGCCACGGTAATATGGGATTAAGCCTTACACGCTCCTCTGAAGTCTTAGCACAGGACATAGACAAGCAGGCAAACGGTTTGCCTTATTAGTCAGCTTTGACAAAGACTGCGGGCTCTCTGAGAAAGCTGGGTAAATATAGCCTATCTGGTCAATGCGTGTGTCAGAATTCCAGGAACAATGCCCCACATGCAGCAGCACATGTCATTTGCTTGTGCTTTTATTTTTATTTTTGTGTTTGTGTTTGAGTGTTCGTTGGTGTATACTGCAATGCAATGCTCCAGCCGAGGTGAGTCACAAGGTTGTCAGTGGAGAAGGCAGCCAGCTCTGCAGATACAAACGGCGTCTGCATGTGAGACAGGATTACACTGTTACCATGTGACTGGTCTGTCCTTAGGCAGACCTCTAACAAAAGACAGGCTAAATCCATTAAGGAAAACAACCTCTGCCCTCAAGCTCTTCAAATGTAAACAATCAAGGGGATGTCTGTGAGTAGATGCCTCAAGCCAGGCGCGTTTGGAAGAAGTCTCACAAAATCAAAGTAATAATCACTGAAGGGAGTAATTATGTCAGATATTTAGGCAAAGACAACAACTAGAAAACATTTGGTCACATGAGTGATTTTCACTGACAGATATGAACTGATAAAACAGCACTACATCTGCCTTTTTTTTCTCCATTTATAATGTTAACCAATCATAAGTCATAATTGTTATTTTTTCAATTATATCTAACATTATTCTATAACATGTTTTCTTCTCCTTCTCTTATTTTACATTGTTGAGAGGAGAATGGGACTTGATAATTTTGTTGCCAATGACTGCTGCTGTAAAATGTGCATATGACAAATAAATCTCTTGGATTTTGCTGCTCTTGGTCTTCTGTTATTGTCTGAACAAACTGTAGGGTCATCAATGTCCATGTCTCATACGTCATGTATTTGCTGCTGTACTCAAATAATAATCCAGCAATAGATCTGTTCAGAAATAGCTCAATTGAGGCGCCCTTAGCTCAGTGGGTAGGGCGCCCCCCCCCCCTCCCCCCGGGCCGTGCCCAGCAGCAGACCCGGGTTCAATTCCCGCCCGCGGTCCTTCTCTGCATGTCATTCTATCAATAAAGCATAAAAATATATATGAAAAAAAAATTGTTCAATAGTAACCTAAATTAATCTGCAATACCTACATGTGTGACTACGAGTTGAAGTCATCAATGATATTCTCCACAAAATCTGAATTTTGGTGCTTTGGCAATATTTCCCAATCATTTCAGCTCATTCATTCTCAGTCACAAAGCACTGAGACGACATGGTAAATAGGCTGGACCTAATTGGTCTTCCTGTGTACATTCAGGGCACTGATTGGTGCTTTTCAGTAGAAGCTCATGGAACCAAGTTGGAGAATGAATTTGGAGACAAAAGCTCAACTTTTCTCAAATCTAAGGGCCATGTATGTACCAAAGCCAACTTAAACGTTAACATAATGTTGTCAAACTTCTCAAAGAAGCTTCAGTTTTATATGAATAGGAACTTAAAATGAATGGTTAAAATCTATAATGGTCACAAAATAGTGTTTACAACATTGAGATAACCTGTCATTTTAGATCAGAATGGTTAGGATGTTAACTCTCTTGGCGTGCCTGCCATAGTTACAAATAAGATAAAGCTTTCTCTTTCCCTATGTGTGTTCAGCTACTTTAGATTCAAGGTTGGTTTTTGTCACAGTTACAAACGGTAAGCCTCCAAACTTGCCTTTTCTTTCGGTCACTTTCCTGTTTCCTGGACATTCCGCCCTCAGGCATCAGAAAGCAATTGTCCTGCTGACAGCTTTTGTTTCTCTGCAGGGACAAACCATCGCTTAAACTCAAGGGGACTTGGTGCCTTTCAAACACACTTTGCTTTACAAGAATAACATTCAAAGTTGCTTCTAGCGCTAATGAGGAAATATCCCGGTAAAAGCCTACGCAGCATGTAAATAAGGAGGAAAAACAATAATATGTTCTTCCCAGTGATTCAATTTGAGTTAATTTAGTTTTTTAATAACATTGCACAATTAATTGCTTTCTAGCTCCCAATGTGAAAAAAACTAAACTAGCAAAATATTCTCAACATTAGTCAACATGTCTTTACTTCCTGTTTCTAAAAGAAGTTATCTTCCAGGACCAGGACTATTCCTTTTTCACCTTTGCCTCTCAGTTAAGAGCACATGATGATGTATTCAGGAACTCATGATGGACCTTCTATTAAAACACACTGTGGTTTGTTTTAGAAGCTACCACCTGGATACTCATAGAGAGACACTTTACCTGCAAAACATGACGTACAAACACATGCCTGAGCCATCTGTTTGGCACAGCTGATGCACCAGATTAACACACAGGATTTCATGTTGAGTCTCTGCAGATACGGTAAAATATACCGCTTAGTAAAAAAATAACTAAATAACTCATCACTCAAATATCATAGTATTATGGCATTACTTTCTGATAAGACACCCTTTATAAATTGTTCATATTGTTGAATTAATGTTTAGTAACACTTCATAGATTAGTATTAACCTAAAAATATGAGCAGCCTTTGGGTTGCCATGTTGTAAAAAACGACTTTTACCTTTAGATCATTTGACCCCTTATTTGCACAGCAATGCTCACAGTCCTGTGAGGCAGCACCATGGACCTATTAGCACAGACCTGAGCATGCTAACATGTTCTCACTATGACGCTGCTAACATGTTGTCACCATGATGCTGCTAACATGCCTTTTCTCAGTGAGTTTAGCTAATTAGCAATAGCAGATGATATTATTTGCTGAGAATGTGATTTAATAAGAGTTGATGATAAAGCTTTAATTGAACAGCTTTCTGTGTGTTCTAAAAAATTTTTTCAACAAATGGAATATGACAAAATAACTTTACACTATGCAATATATGCATCAACTAAATCAGATTAAGGCCTAAATGGAACTGATTAACCTATTGCAGCATTTATTAATGAATTACCACCATTTTAAAACGTTTAACACCTGCCAATTAGATTTTTCAGTCTGGCAACCCAACAATTTGTCATCCTGGGCTTTTAACTGATCCCAAATACTTACAAACTGATTTATTAATCATTAATAAAGCCATTAATTAGCGCACACAAATTGAAAATGTTAATGTATTCGCAGGATAATTTCTGGATTATTAAACTTTAAATTTTAACGAATTTCAGATTTATCCGCTAAATGTTCACTGCTTGTGCTTTTGCATGTAATTGGCAAATGTAGCAAGTGGATGCGAAATGTAAATGCCATAGGAAGATAGCCTACAGTAGCCTAACTGGTAGCCTATTTTTATTTTGCCGTGTGGTGACTTGGTGACTGTTTCGAGGAGGTAGGCCTATAGTGGTGGGCGGACGGAGGGAGGCTGTCGCTTTAAGAGGTCGTTGCATGGTGAAGCTAGTGATTTTCCACTCAAACTGATATTACACGCACAGCGGCTCGTAGAAACAATGGTCTCATGCAGATAATTGTTTCACTCAGCTTGTAGGCAACAGAACAAGGAACAACAGGCTGCTTAGTAAAAAAAAAAAAAAAAAAAAACGAGGACAGGTAAACTGCATCTTCTTTACATATCAAGGTAGTGATTGATAATAATGTTTTATTTAAAAAACTGCATGACAGAATAGTAGAAAAACTATAGTAGGCCAGTTTTTAAACGTTGTTTTTCTTATAGTCTAATTTTTTTTTTGTTTTTTGTTTTTTTTTACACTATGTTACATATAGTCAGACCTGTGTGTCACCGTGCTTTGATCTTTATCAGTAGGCCTATGCGTGCTGCTTTTATTTTTTAATCTCCGATATATAAACAGATCACATTTGCTCTCTTCTTCTTTGGCATGATTCTGTGTCCTACTTATTTCCATAATGCTACTGCCTAAAAAGAAAGAATACAACTTGAACCACGCTTTGATAAATATAACTACTTCAGCAAATAATGTTTTTGAAATAAAACGCTGGCCTTTGAACTCGGTTTCCTGGGTTTATATTTGATAAGAAGTGTTCCGTTTTTCTCTCTGATCTTATTTTTTTTGGACGTGATGCGTTCAGGCGCGCCTGGGTTTAAGAGACATATGATGAGTGAGGGGGAAATATGTTTGTGTTCTCCTGCAGGCACCGTATGCACCTTAACCCACCACACCCACAAGTCATCCACTAAATGAATGAATGCATTCTGTGAATTAATTAAAGTTAATGCTCCCAATAGACCCAAGTCTGCTGAAGAACTAAGATGTTTACTAGCTTAACTCTTCTGCTTAGTAGCACATACTTAACCTACTTCTTCTGTGTCTACACCCTGTCCGGTGTATGATTGATTAACGTGTGTCCTTACCCCAGTCCCTCCCAGCTTGATCAAATTTGAAGGGTCGCTAGGTCGGGTAGGACTATCTTTTTGTTTTTTGCTGCGGGCCTGGGACATGGCCTGGGACCATATCAGCTGTCTGTGAGGAGTTTCCTGAGGGTTCCGTGTGAAATATTTGGTGGTTTATTAATACTAAAAATACATTTACAGTGGTTATGTGACTTTACAGAATTAATCGTTAAATATTACAGTATAAAGTGAGCACATGATAGAAAAACAAAGTTTGGATTTTTTTTGTCGCTTTATCAATTCTATTCAAACTGTTAGCATAATTTAATATAGGTCTGCTAGCATGGCGAGACCAGGCTGATGTCGCGTGAGCTTCCCATTAGTTTGTCTACCACAGATCAGTCTGGCCTTTCTCCAATCTCCGTAGGGAGGAGCCAGGCCCCGTCCGTCAGTGGAAGTCAGACAGTGATTGGTTCATGTAGTTGTTGATGTCAACATGGATCGACGAATAAGCTCGTGAGATATAGCTGCCTGGTCTCACGAGGCTTGATAGATGACTAGATGAACCAATCAGAAGCCAAATTCCACTATAAGGGGAGAATGTTAGTTCTGAATGCGGGTCCTGATTGGCCCCGTCATTTTTTGACCGGGCTCCTCCTCATGGAGATTGGAGAAAACAATTGTGAAGCTTGCGTGAGATCAGGCTGGTCTCACCAGGCTATTGATAGGACGCAAATGAAACTGGTTCTCTTACAATAGATTAAATGCCGTATATCAAGGGTTACATAATAACCAAAATGGTATACAGAGCATGACAGTGACCATAATATGAACGATTATGTTGTTGTGTGAAGTAAAGAGGTGTCAAAGGTGTGTGTGTGCGTGCGGCTGTGCGCGTGCAGTTTGACATCAGCTGACCCTTGTCTCCCGTTGAATCCTCCAGAGGAATTTTTCTGTTTTTAATTAACACTCGAATGCCACCGTTTGCCGGCCATTGAGCACTCTCGGAGTAGTGAATGGTATCTAAACAGACCATGGACGAGCAGAGGAGACGCATAGCCTTATTTGGAATTGTTATAAGCTGATACTGCACTCGTTTACATTTCCAAGATAACAAGCCACATGTCATGAAAGAATGAAGGAAGGTCAACTGAAAAATGGCCTGCATGCAAGGAATTAGTAACAGCATATGCGTGTATAAGAATAGTTTTCACACAGAGATGATTCAAAGTGCCGCGGGTGTGTTATGAGGGGCTTTTTATGAAAGTGTTCCTCATGTTTGATTTGTTTCAAACAGTTAAGATGAAGACCTTTAACTGCATTCCGCCTTCAGTTCATCCATTTGTACAATATCATAATTCAAGACCAACCCCCAGTGTTGGACCAGCACAGCCTTTCTTCTCCTCTGACTTGTCCTCTGTGTCTCCAACATGAATAAGGTGTGTGTGTGTGTGTGTGTGTGTGTGTGTGTGTGTGTGTGTGTGTGTGTGTGTGTGTGTGTGTGTGTGTGTGTGTGTGTGTGTGTGTGTGTGTGTGTGTGTGTGTGTGTGTGTGTGTGTGTGTGTGTGTGTGTGTGTGTGTGTGTGTGTGTGTGTGTGTGTGTGTGTGTGTGTGTGTGTGTGTGTGTGTGTGTGTGTGTGTGTGTGTGTGTGTGTGTGTGTGTGTGTGTGTGTGTGTGTGTGTGTGTGTGTGTGTGTGTGTGTGAGACCCCCCTACACCGCTTGGCTGTGTATATGTTTGTGGGCAGGGAGTACTGTAGTGGGAAGTGGAAATTTACTGTCTCCCACGTTGGTACCTGAGTTGCCTGTCACAGCAGGGCTGCATCCAATCTCCACTGTGGATTTAATTGTCTTTAGCCAAGGGGCGGGCCCTGCTGTCGGCTCCACTTCTTGTGACCCGTGTCGGCATAAAGGCATTCAGTACAGAGGAATGGTGACAGCTGAGCGAGAGGAACTCTATACATAGTCGCAGCCATGAAGGAAATGTAAGTTTTTGTTTTTCAACGGCTTTAATTGGAAATCTGCGCGTATGTAGTCAAGTTTTTCTGGAGGAAAGGGCTTTCAAAAAAATCCAATGCCTAGGTTGGATATGGTCTATTTGTATGCTGAAAGGTTAAGTAAATAGTGAAAGACTGGAAAGAGTATGGGATTTTCCAACCCAACATCAGAGAGGATTATAGTTGTTATAATGTGAGATATAATGAGATGTTTGTTTGTTTTGTTGTATAAGTTTAACAAGTTGTATAAGGAATTGGCAGTGAAGCATGTCTAGGTTTAATCCCAAAGGACAGTTTTCCTTTAGTCTTTACTGGCGGACAGACAGCCTCCTATCACCAGGACGACAGGTGAAAGCATACGCTGAGCACACAAGAGTAGAAGAGCGGGGATAGGGGATATAGAGGCACTGAGAAACGGGATAGGAAACAGAGTGGGCAAGAACTGACCCAGTTATGTAAGGAGCACTGCGAATGCAAAGTGGTTCAAGTTGACTCGTCATGCATAACAGGAAGAGTGGAACCGCCAGAAAATGTTGGTTGGGACGCGGTTTGCATGAAGGGGGGGATGGAGGGGCTGCTGTTCAAATGTTGATAAGCGAAGAGACGCATAGCAGGAACGTGAACTTCATCAAGGTTTACACTTTGTTTTCAGAGAGAACAGATCTAAAGTTAATGTGTTGGAGGCTTGACACTTGTCCGTACAACTTGTTCTTTTGTCAGAGCGTTCTGAATTCAAGGGGGAAGTGTCCACTGCCGCTGTGGAGGCTTCATCTCTTAAAAGGAGAGGAAACCCTTAGTAGAGGTGTTCCAGTTAATCTCACCTCTTACGATTTATTGCAGCCCTGTCATTGTTCCTCTTTTGTTGCTTATTGTATGCCAGCTGGAAGCTTCAATCACTTTCACTCATGACATTTTTTTCCTGTCCTGTAAGGGTTTCTTTTCTCCCCCTTAGCTCATGCGGGGGAATAGGATACCTTGGTCTGTCATGTCTTTCTGTGGCAACGCAGTTAACAGTGTAAACACTCGAGTGAACTTAAGCTGCCGTACCTTCCAGCCAATATTTCCCAGAGGGATATCTTCCTCTCTAAATTTGGATTACGGTGGGCTACCTTGTTGCTGATGTGGATAGCATGAGAGAAAGTTAAACGGAAACTTTCCCTGAGTATCAAGCAAGGTCTTAAAAGCGTGTATCGTTTCAAAACATTCCCCTTCCTTTTTCCCTTCCGCGACAATGTGCCCCCCTCTGAGCATGAGAACCCACACTAAAGGGAGAGGAAAACACAAGTACATGTGCAGCTAATTGAAAACAATGGTCTGAACGTGCACATTTTGTCAACAAGGTGGTTGGATTGATTTAGCAGTGAATGACAATGCAAAAGGCCTTTGCCCTATGCAGTGCAAATCGGATACCCAAACATTTCCCTAGTCTGAATGACCTCCATGCATCAGTTGTTCAGATTAGCAAGATTAGCAACGTAACACCGCATGGCGTGTACTCAGTGGTCACACCGAAAGCTGTAACGCAATCAGGACACAGCATTATCTCTCTAATGCTCCTCCCTATCTGTTTCTAATCCCGCTCACCTCTCTCTCTCTTTGGCTTTGTCTCTCTCCATCTTGCTTGTCTTTTTCCTTATTTATTTGTTTTTGCCGTCCACAGCATGGCACAAAAAGAGAAGCTCCAATGCCTGAAAGACTTCCACAAGGACACCCTGAAACCTTCACCGGGGAAGAGCCCAGGTACGCGGCCCGAGGACGAGGCGGAAGGCAAGGCCCCTCAGAGGGAGAAGTGGGCCAGTAAGCTCGACTTTGTCCTGTCGGTGGCCGGAGGCTTCGTCGGATTAGGGAACGTCTGGCGTTTCCCTTACCTTTGTTATAAAAATGGTGGAGGTAGGCAGAGGGCGGAACAACATAATGCCAGTGTTAAGACAAAAACAAATCTGAGTGTTCAGCATACTCATTCCTGTATCCATTACCCAGGTGCATTTCTCATCCCCTATACCATCTTCCTGTTTGGGGGTGGACTGCCTGTGTTCTTCCTGGAGGTTGCACTGGGCCAGTACACCTCAGAAGGAGGGATCACCTGCTGGGCCAAACTCTGCCCCATCTTCACTGGTCAGTCTGAGCACACACACACACACACACACACACACACACACACACACACACACACACACACACACACAGATAAATAGAGGCTCTGCGCAAATTATCCCCGACAAGGTTGTTTAATATTTAACACTGAGTAAAAGCCTCAATTGATTTAATATCTCATTCAGCATTCCTCACTTTCCTCACTCCGCATTATGTTGTGCTGAGGTGCCCCACCTCCCTCCCAATGTCATGAGTCTAGTCTTCCTTCAATAGGCTGCTTCTCATAGTGTGTACGACAGGGATCGAGGAGAATGACTGATATTATTGTCCTTTGATTCCAGGGTCATCCACACACACACACACACACTAACACACTAACACTTCATGCTAGAAGGTGCTCAAAAACATATGGTCATACTAGAAGTTGCAGACTTGATGTTATTGGTTACCATGGAAACAGACTAAGAAAACATGGAGTTGCTGGGCAATGGTTACAGTCCCACGCAGAAGTTCTGCATGGAAAATTTGTTTTCGTTGACGGGGAGCTGCAGTGTGTCAGCCTGTGATCCGCATGAACCAACTGATACTTAAAGACACTCTAGGTCCTCGTGTTGCTTTGCTTAGGTGTAGCCCCTCTTCCTCTGAGTGACAGCTGTGGACAAGCACAGAGGCACCGCACCCTCAGCAGCTGCCACGGTGCCCTTACTCATGTTCACACGCCGGACGGGACTTAAAAAGAGAGGAAACCGTGCAGCACCGGATCTCTAGCAGCTGTTGACGGTCTCCAATATGCACAGAGCGCTGAGACTGCTGTCTGTCCATCTGGCGCAGTGTCTGGCATGGCCGAGAAAGTATCGCTAAACCAGCCAATCCGCCTATCCCATTGTTCCCTCCACTGCCTTCATGTGGTTTTATCACAAGAGGAAGTCATGACTGAACTCCCTGCACACCAAAGCACAATCGAGTGTGCGCAAACGTACACATAAACACACCCACCTGCCACAGCATTGACTTGATCAGTTTGCATCGGGTACGTGGGAACGAAGAGGTGGGGGTGACAGAGATGATGAGTTTAAAAATACTCTAGAGCGGTGGAAGAGGGGATTTCTATGTCCAGATTTGTGGCAAAGTCAACTAAAAATAGTGTAATAACACTAAGGGCATTATAACAATGGATAGTGGAATGGAGAAGTGCCCTGAGTCTCCACCTCTCTCAATCAGTTGATATTGTGTACATAAAGCATCAATGTTTTGCTGCCCTCTCTGGTTGAAAGTTTCAAATCTGTTTACCCTTAACGTCACAATACGTAGGTGTGATTATTTGTAGCTAGGGCTGGGTATTGGTAAGGACTATGCGATACGGTACGCATCAGGATTCGTCCCAAAATAATTGTTCATGATACATTGTGAATTGGATGCATATTGCGATACACAGTATTGCGATATTCGGTTTTGTATTTGGAAGGGGCCGCTCCAATGTTGGCAGCGAGGTGAAAAGTTAAACCACTAAAGGTCTGAAAAACACATGATTTTTTTTTTTTTTTTAAGATATTTTTTGGGCATTTTTATACTTTATTGATAGTGCAATGAGACAGAGGTGAAATGGGGCAGAGAGGGGAGTGACATGCAGAGAACGACCGCGGGCGGGAATCGAACCCGGGTCTGCTGCTGGGCTCGGCCCGGGAGGGGGACGCCTTACCAACTGAGCTAAAGGCGCCCCCAAAACACATGATTTTAAGCTGCTGTACAGCAAGCTATAATAAATATTTGTGCAACAGTAGATCATATGACTACTTGTTCGTGAAAAGTGCTGTTTGTAGAGATGAAAGCGAGTAATATCACACAAATCCCCAGTTCCCCTCAGCTCTAAATAGCTTCATAGCTCATTGTTTTTGCTCAAATCAGCTAGCTCTTACTTGCACAGCATCAGATATTTCCCTCTGGAGTTGGTGGAGACCAAAAAGGGAGCGCATATTGGACTAATAGGCCACTGTTTGCTATTGAGTTCCCCAGATCAACTGAAGAGGTGATGATGTGCCGCTGTTCATCACACTTTCTTGGACGATATCTTGAGCTGTCCTTCTTTTCTGCAGGTATTGGCTACGCCTCTTTTGTGATCGTATCTCTGCTGAACGTCTACTACATCGTGATCTTGGCCTGGGGACTCTACTACCTAATCCAGTGCTTTCAGACAGATCTCCCCTGGGCAAAATGCAAGCAGCCCTGGAACACTGAATTCTGTGTAGAGGACACAGTCCGCAAGAACAAGACCTTGTGGCTTGCAGCCAACATTACCAACTTTACCTCCCCCGTCACTGAGTTCTGGGAGTGAGTAGTCGCTAACAGACACACACACACACACACACATGACATGAATATACTGAAGTCACCGCACCTCTTTATCTTGCTTGTGTAAATATGTTTGATCAAACACGATTCTTACAAAATTCACAGTTTACTATTGATTCTCTACCAGTGTGTTATAATCTTTATTTGTACTGCACCCTTTCTCAAAGTTTATTTTAGTTGTCAAACTATACTGAAATATGTCATACCTCACTCTTTTTCATGCCCATTTGCTTTGTTAGATGTCTTAAATGTAAAGGCAATTCAATGAGAAGTGTTAATGAAGCATAAGACACTTCAATGTTTGAGCCTGAAATTCCAAAAACTCTTTTCATAATTTTTTATTTATTCAAAAATAAAAGCACAGAGAGAACAAGTCATGTGTCTTTCTGTTTTCCACTTTTTATTGTCCTTTTAGTTAGTCTCTCGTGGTCATCATGGTCTATGCTCCCCACATAACAATATGTCCTTGGGTGTGTTTGAAAATGTAACCTCTTCTCCTTCCCAAGTCCCATTAACCTATTCTGTGCCTGTGTTTTCTCTGCAGACGCAACGTCCTGAGCATCTCCTCTGGGATAGAGGACATTGGGCCAGTAAAGTGGGACTTGGCCCTGTGTCTCCTGGCAGTGTGGATTATCTGCTTCTTCTGCATCTGGAAGGGAGTCAAGTCCACTGGGAAAGTGAGTGCTGAGGCGTAAACACATCCTGTACTTATTGTGTTGCCTGGATGCTGTTTGGCCTTTTACTTTTTGTCCCAACAAGTCAGTGACAAAAACGCTGTTGCTCAGAGAAAACCCACGCGCTTGGAAGGCAGTTAATTTGGTTGATTTAGAGACACAAGCCTCTGTTCTGTCCTGGAACTTACTTATTGGCCAGACTCACTGACTGCCGCTCCTGAGCCCGCTCTCTGTTTTTTGTTAGCGCCGAGGACAGAAGCTGGGCCAGAGCCAAAGTAGGAACTCTGAGGAAAATATTAACTCTGTTAGCAACCATTTGTGGGTTTTTTCCTCTATTTTATGCACACTTAATTGTTGTGATTGGTGAGCCTTAAAGTGATGACAGTTAATCTTTTACAAGATTGTTCATCAGACCTGAAAACTGTGAACATTACTTGGGGTTAGAGGGAAATTGTTATAAGATAAAAGGAAAAATGTCCCTGCAGTTAGAAAAACAACATGGAACTTAAATGGGAAGTAGTGTTTGTCGTGGAAGTTTTTTAATCAGTTAAACCTTGTGGGAATAAATTAACTGAAACTTCTCAACATTTACGTATTTAATAAAAGTAGATAAAACAAACAGAAATCAAAATTCGATTCAGCTGAAAAGGGTCAGACCACTCTTCCCATGAATGAGGGTAGGAGGAATGACAAACATCACTTCAAACTTACAGCCTCATGCAGTTAAATGTGTTTACATCTGTTGAATCAGTTGAAGTGGCAACACAAATACACTCAGTTGGTAAACACATTATAGAAAAACGTTTTTACATGTTAAGTCATAAAACAATTAAACTCTTGATGAACTCTTTAGGAGCTGTTTTCCAAAAACATTCTTTATTGCCCACCCCTTGTAAATGGTACTTAACTAACAGAAGGTTTGAACATTATACAATTCACAGATGTCTAAGTAAAACATCACTGGAAATAATTCTCCCGTCACAGTGTTAACCCTATTATACTTTATCTCACGGACGATGGGTCGTTATAGTGGTTCAGTGTTTTGGCTAATCATTTCTTCGTCCTGTCTAGGTGGTGTACGTAACGGCAACTTTCCCGTTTGTGATGCTGATTGTGCTGTTGGTGCGTGGAGTGACCCTGCCTGGTGCGTCTGAAGGGATCAAATTTTACCTTTACCCTAACCTGACCCGCCTGCAAGATCCAGAGGTAGGATCGTAGAACTCTTCTTCTCCTCTTTTGCTTTAATTCCCCCATCAAATGTATGCCTCCAGGTAATTGATTTTTGATTTGATTTGATTTAGTTTATTTCAGACATCCACATACAAAACAAAATGAAAAGCATGGAAATACAATAAATATGCCTGAAAAGGAGCAGGAAGAAGTATACACTTATTTAATCCTACCCCTTTCCTTAAAAAAAAAAAATTAAAAATCAAAATATTTATTAAATAAAAAAAAATAAAATAAAAATAAAAATAAAAATAAAAAATAAAATAAAATAAAACAAAAACAACAATTATATTCGCTTCTCTTATCTATATTCTCTGTACTATTGGCGATACTATATTTGCCAATTACATACAACTTAATATACTATACATTTTTTATATTTTATATATTTATATAATGCATATATCTATATTTATATTTATAAACAATCAATATATTCATATATACATACATATCTATACAATCAGTATATATATATATATATCCATATAATTATAATTACCCTCTTACTTCACACCCTCATCCCTGTACCTTATGAAAATCATTGCTTTGAACCTTTTTTTAAACTGGATCATGTCTGGACATTGCTTTAGCTCCGTGCTCATCCCATTCCACAGTTTCACACCCCCAATTGAGATGCAATGACATTTTAAAGTCGTGCGTACCGCCAGTGTCTTAAAGTTTAACTGTTGCCTCAAATTGTAACCCCCCTCTCGGTCAAAGAAAAGTTTTTGTATGTTACCTGGTAGCAGTTTATTTCTAGCTTTGAACATGATTTGTGCAACTTGATATTCAACCAGGTCATTGAACTTTATGATACGGGAATATGAAAAGAGGAGGTTGGTGTGAACATAATATCCAGCTTTATTGATTATTCTTATGGCTCGTTTTTGAAGTGTGACTAGTGGTTGCAGTGAGCTTTTGTAAGTGGTCCCCCAGACCTCCACACAGTAATTTAAATAAGGTAAGATCATTGAGCAGTAAAGAGTATGCAATGATTTGTGATCCAATATATGCTTTGCTTTACCCAGGACTGAGATGCTTCGTGACAGTTTAGATTTAACATGTTTTATGTGAGGTTTCCAGCATAGCTTGTGATCTATTGTCACACCCAGGAATTTATTTACATACACTCTTTCAATATTAACACCATCTATCTTGACATTTACATCACTATTTAAATTACAATTTCCAAACAACATGATTTTTGTTTTGCTTAAATTCAATGATAATTTATTATTGTCAAACCACCTTTTTAATTTGCTCATTTCAGATGTAATTGACTCTGAAGAATAAAAGAAGAGTTTGTCATTTTAGGACAAAAACACGCTTATTTGCGCTCTTGCAGAGAGTTGGATGAGAAGATGAATACCACTCTCCTGTCTTTTGGGTAAACGTGTATGTACGGTTAGCTTAGATTAGCATTTTTTTTTAAAAAGGAAACGGCTAGCCTGGCTCTGTCAAAAATTAACAAAATCTACCTACCAGCGTCTCTAAAGCTCACAAATTAGTTTGACATAACCTTGACTAAAACTGCAATGTGTCGATTTTACTCTTTTGTTTTTGTTTGGATAAAAAAGAACAGATATAATACAGTACATGATGTTCTGACATCTCACAAAGTTAAGGGTGTATTTAATTTGAACGTTTGTATTCTTTGTGGAAACCTTTGGATGTGGAAATTGTTGTGCCTGTTGTTCGACAACCCCTCTTCCTCTGTCTCCTCAGGTGTGGATTGACGCGGGGACCCAGATTTTTTTCTCCTACGCCATTTGCCTGGGAGCCATGACATCACTGGGAAGCTACAACAAATACAGATACAACTGCTACAGGTGAGCTGGGTTTCCACTGGAGGTGGGGGGGAGTGGGACTGTAGAAGTGACAGCAACTTGTGTCAGAGACGGTTGCGTGAAAAGAAAATGGGAACTTGGGTTCCGCCTGTATTCATTAACAACCTCCATGACATATGTGTGACATAGGGACTGTTTGCTGCTGGGAGGCCTCAACAGCGGTACCAGTTTTGTGTCTGGCTTCGCAATATTTTCCGTCCTGGGCTTCATGGCACAAGAACAAGGGGTGGACATTGCCGATGTGGCAGAGTCAGGTACGAGGGTCCAAGGTGATGGCAGCAGTGATGGTGGGCGCTGTTGCCAAGAGAAAAAAATAAGAGAGGGACAATTGGAAAACTTGTCAAAAGAGTCATAGCAAATTCTCAACGAGGAAAAGCATTACCTAAATAATTTGTTCAAGCCTTGGAAACGATGATGCTGAAATATAGAGGTATCGGCAATTGCACACTCCTTGTAGTAAAGCCCCCAAAGAAACATAATTGTTACTTTTACAGTGTGAAATTCGTTCCACCTTTTTCTGAGGAAAGATCTCATTGCTTTGGTCAAGTGCTGTGTGTGTTAAACAATGAACCTGCGGTGATAAAGTGCTCCTGCACTGGGCTACCATCATTATTAGAGGTGTTCAATGGCACCAGATGTCTTCATGTCCCACACTCAACCTGCTCATGCCATTTAGTAGCTTTACATCACAATGTGCAGGGGGACATTGCTAAGAAGATTGGCATTGTACTGTATGTATTCTACTGTATGTCCACTGGCCCCCTGATGTGATATTTCTCACCAGCAGCACCGCACTGTAAGCCCAGTTTCTGTTAACAAGCTTTGGATCTCCTGAGGTGGACGTCACCGCTTTCTGATTATGCCTTCCCTTTTCTTTACTCTTTGTGGAGTTTGAAGGAGATGCATCTTCTTTCAGCATGCTCGCTCTGTTCAGCTAAAATCAAAGTCTTGCTATCTCTTTCTATTAAACTTGAACACAGTCATGTGAAATCAAACTACAAGTGTATGACAATGACAGTGATTCTGTGACTGTATGTTGGTGTGTACACACGAGACGTTCCTGCATATACGAAAAACACAGAGCCCAAACTACTGTACTTAAAATGTCTTTTTCATAGATAAAAGTCCTCGATTTGATCAGCTGTACAATTGAGGCACTAGTTGATGTGATTTCTGACTTTGTGCCTAATCTTCTTATTATATCTGGAGGAAATTGTTTATGGCCGCCGCTTCGCCAAAATCCTTATCTGCATTGTGTAGATTAGAATAGGTTCACCTTTATGGTTATAGCACATAATAAGTACACGTGCAAACAAATACAGTAGCACTACACCAGATAATGCACACAGTAGCAAAAGTACATATAGAGATATTTAAACAGGGTAGTCTAGATACATATAAAGCAGCAATGATATGTCAGTGTGGAAACTACATAAACAGAACTTAGTGACTAGAACGGCTGTGGAATGGTTTGGTTAAATGATGTACAGCATAAACCGTAAGTGGTTATGTAATATGCTTAGTGTTAAAGAGACAGAATGTTCAGTTGTCCTGGACGTAAACACATACAGGACACTGCAGCATGAAGAGAACAGCCACCACAGAATAAACACTTAATCCAGTTAAATTGACCCCATGTCTTTCAATTGTTGGAGCTATTAGAACATATGTCCTGTGGATTATTGGCAGTGCCAGACCAGCGCTCAGCCTCGCTTAGTTTAATCGTTACATTATATATTTTTCCAATATCCCCTTGTGTCGTCCGAGCTGAAATATCGATAGAAATGTTAACTCTGTCCTCTCCCCCTTCTCCCCCATCCCCACTATGTTGTCCTTCCAGGTCCCGGTTTGGCCTTCATCGCCTACCCTAAAGCTGTGTCCATGATGCCTATGCCCACCCTCTGGGCCATCCTCTTCTTTATCATGCTGCTGCTTCTGGGCCTCGACAGCCAGGTCAGTATTCCCCAGCTGCAGTCACTCTGGTGTCAAAGTTATGGTGCTCTGCTCATTCAGTTTTCACACAGACACCTCCTAACTCCCATGGGTTTAGCACATTTAGTATCTTTCTAATCCACATCTCCAAGGTATCAAATAACTGGCGGGAAAAGCAGCCCACAAATACATTTTACTAGTGCACTCTCCTGCATTATGCAAAGATAAAATGGCCTTTTTATACCATGTAATACCAGAAATTATGTTCTTTAGTAGTGGATGGACGCTTGCCAAACATGAAGTCAGTACAGTAAGACGTTTAAGTAGCTAGCATTCAGCCCTTCTAGCTCTGATAGAAGGCAGGCAGAGCTTTGATTAAGATGAGATAATCTGAGGAGACAAAACACAAGTGTACACCCGAGGGGATTCTCCGGCTATATCACATTTCCTGCCTCCCAGTGTAATTCTACTCCTGTGCTAACTCAGTCCTACACATGCCCGGCTACTCAACTCTGCCAACTGTGATATCAAGCCGATGGTGTAAACCTGAGTACATGTAAATTCTTTTTTTGAGTGCAGCTATTTCCATGGGATAAATGGTGCCAGTGACCGTGCGTTTGTGTGGGTGCCTTTTATTGACCATAAATTTAATGCAGAATGTGTAGCCCTGAATGCTATATATTGTTACCGTCGCTCACACATACATGCCACTGCAATGTATGGGGTTTTTGTTTGGTTATCATGCAACAGAGTAGCATGTTCTTGTTGCGTGAAGACAGCAAACTTTGACGAATGGGAACTATTTCATAATTCTGTTATGACACGGAGTGGCTTATGAGGCAATGCAGAGACACTGGGGAGTAAGACGAGGGACACGGAGACAGTGATTCACTGTTGTCTTGTTTCTGTTGTGTCTTGGTAGCAACAAACCAGTGCTGCAGAGAGGAGCCCTGTTTAAAGTCTCATTACTGGCCAACAAAGACTGCTCTCATGCTCTAATCACTGGTTTGTGGAGGAAAAGCAAGAGCTGCATGTACACAGAAAGAGACATAGATTCTTTGTATTGTTTGCCCTCTGATAACTAAATAGTTGCTTTTGTCCCCGCAGTTTGTTGAAGTGGAAGGACAGATCACCTCTATTGTGGACCTATATCCTGGGGTCCTCAGGAAGGGTTACCGGCGTGAGATCTTTATAGCTGTGATGTGCTCCATAAGCTATCTCCTGGGACTCGCCATGGTAACAAAAGTAAGTTCAACCCACAGCCACTCCACGGAACCTCTGAGCTCTGACTTTCTTCTACTGCTTATCCTGTTTAGAAAAGGAAGAGAGACTCTGTGCATTCGCATCAACGCCAGAGATAACGCTGCAGACTTTTCCACTAGCCAGTCTGCTGCTACATTGTTAGGACCAAATATGGCTTCCTACCACCTTCACCCCTAACATCCTGTGTGTCTGAATGGAACAATTCGGAATGCCATTTTCCGTTTAGCAGTTAACTCTGCTTCAATAACGCTGCAGCACCTGTTGAACTATGCCTCTATTGGAAGGGTGCCAGGCATTCTAGTGCACTGCTTTCAACACCCCCCACCCACTCTGCTTTAATAGCCCCTTCTAACTCTGTAACTTTCTTCTCCTTCAACACACCTCAAAGAGATAATTAATGCAGCTTTTTTTCCTTTTTTTCTAGGGTGGCATGTATGTGTTTCAACTCTTTGACTACTATGCAGCCAGTGGTGTGTGCCTTTTGTGGGTTGCATTCTTTGAATGCATTGCTGTAGCCTGGGTTTATGGTAAGTGAAAACAACTCTATGTGATGGGTTTTTGTTGTGTTGGTCGTTTGCCTAAAGACTTAGATGAAAATGCACAAAAGACCTCTTTGGTGAAAAACAAAGGTGTCATTGTGTTTTTTTTCTACATGTCAGTAGTAAATATGTCCAACTGAATGCAAGGGGCGTGATGAGGGGGGGTTGGCATGGTACTGGTCCCTCGCTAGATTGTGATTGGCTATTCTGGGTTGCCTCCCTCCAGATAACATCTTCCTATTATTAAAAGAAAGAACATTTAGCCTCATGAGAAAAAACCTTCTCAGAATAAAAGCCATACTGTTTCTTCAAAAAACTTTCAATCCTTCTGTGCACCAATCTGAATTTAGCAGTAGGCTATTTGAAACAAAATGAAATGACATTTACAGTAGTTGCAGAGTTACTGGTCCATGTATTCCCATTCCAGTGTTTTATTTAAAGAATATCCACATACATAACGCATAAACTCAGGACTCTTACAGATGATGTAAAAACTGACTGTAATTTCGGCATGGTGAACCGGTCTAAAAATTACAATAACCATGAGCCTTTGACACTGTTGCCATGGAAAAAAGGCCAGTCAGAGATGTGAATTAGAGTGGCAGCTTGAAATGATTTTTAGCTGCAGATTGGGTTTTAGTTTTTTTCGAAATCATAAGCTTACACCCTCTGCCACTGTAAGCAGTGCACGTCAAAGAAAAGCTGTGATTGGATGTTACTGAAATACAACCTGGGAATCTTAGCTAATGTCAAAATCAAGGTTTTATGCACAAATAGTATACTTTACTATAATAAGAGGATCACAAAGGATGCAGCCAGCTGGTTGAGTTTAATTTGTTGGTTTATATATACTATTAATATGATAGTATACACTGTGTGTGTGTGTATACACTGTGTGTGTGTATATAAACAGAATATAATATATAGAGAGTTTAATTATAATATCAAAATAACCAAAAACAACATTTTGTTAACATGCACAAAGGAGCTCAATAACAAACATCAGGCATGTTTACAGCACGGTTGCATAAACACAATTAAACAATGCAATATAACGCATAGTTCACTACAATCAACACCAAGAAAGGATAAATGGTGACCTAGTTAGGCTAAGACCAGCAAAAGCCGAGACTGATTTTACTATACAGTATATGGAACTTAACCCAGTTAAAAAAAAATTCTGCAGTTTATGGCTCACAACACACATAAATGGGCTGTAATCCTGCCAGTCCCCGAGGGTAGATATGAAAGTCATTCAACAATAACAAAAAATAACACGTGAACAGAAGACGGATGTTATATGATGCATATATATATATTCATGTTATTCTTTATTCTTTTCCTGTGTTGTGTGATAGGAGCTGATAATTTCTACGATGGAATTGAGGACATGATCGGCTACAGACCAAACCCGTGGATGAAATGGAGCTGGACCATAATCACTCCTGTCCTTTGCATGGTGAGAGTTCAGCAGCAGCTTTTTGGAGTGTCTTTTTATTGTGTTGGGAGTCATGTGACATGTTGAAACGTTCAAGGTCACCGAAGGCTACAACTTGTTCTAAAAGGAAGCATGTGTTTATTTCCCAGGGCTGCTTTGTCTTCTCCCTGGCAAAGTACAAGCCTTTGACCTATAACAAGGTGTACGAGTATCCTGACTGGGCCATTGGTATAGGCTGGGTTTTGGCCCTGTCCTCCATGATCTGCATCCCCATGGTGATGGTCATCAAGATCTTACAGTCTGAGGGATCCCTGATTGAGGTGAGCCGACTTCACTTTATGTTTTCGGTGCTTTTAGAGGAATAGTTCAAAATGTGAAGAACGTTCCTTATGCTTATCCTGTACCATACAGTAAATATAAAGCCAGAGTCAGGAGAAGGTTAGCTCAGCTTACGTAATGATTGGAACCAGGGGGAAATTGAAATAGCTAATCTCGCTCTGTCTAAAGGTACCAGAACATACTACCACATCTAAAGGTCATTAATTTAACTAATTATATCTCGTTTATTACATGTGAATAACAGTCAAAGTGTTAAACTGGGTTTGGAATGAGATAGCAGAAGGTTTCAGTAGGCTAGTTTCCGTTAGCATGGTTAGCCTGTCTACATCTACTGTAGGAGAAAGTAAAAAGCTAAAAAGTCCAGCACAACTGTCCTTGGAAACGCCTGTGGTTGCTTATGTTAGGTACCATCAGTTAGCTGCCTTCTATTATAAGGGAAGAACGTAAGGTCAGAACGCAGGCCCTGATTGGCCTGTTCTTTGGCTGCCTTGAAGGCTTCGTTGGGGGGGACAAAACACCCATCAAAATGCGAAGCATAGAGGCAAAACAAATGAAAGCATAATTTTTCCAGTATTGCTTTCTTTAGGTTCCTTTTTAGTATGGACTGAAATGGAATTGATGTGAATTGTTTCCAGTTTTGGAAAATTATTAAAATGGAAAAACATGCCAGTATTATGAGGGCTGCCACTCAATGCTCATGTAAACCTTGGTTGCATAAGGATTCAAAATTGGATACGAAGATGAAATCTGACCCATAGTTTCGGTGTTAAAACTGATACAATAATTGCTGTCTGTGGTTCTATTTGGGCTGTGGCAATCATTTTGAAAAATAATAGCTTGCAGCAACATATTGAAAAAAAGAACAATGAACTAGTTCATTTTTGAACTGTGAACTTAGTTCAACATTTTGAATTATGAACTATGAACTGAACTAGTTCATTTTAAAATGTGTGAACTGAACTTTGAACTAGTTCACATAGATAGTGAGCTTTCCCAACACTGAAAGAGTGCATGGAGTATATATGACAAATATGTTAAAAGGACATGTCCTGGTCAGATTTCAGATGAGAATTACGGTGTTTGCTGTTTTAAATTTGATAACTGTCATGCTGAGACATACATTGTCCCAGTTCCTGACGTTCCTTGGTCTAATAGTTGATTTCCTTCCCTCAGAGGATCAAAGCTGTGGCAGCCCCGGCAAAGTCAGGCGTGAGCTCTCGCCCGAAAGAGTACAACGTGAAGGGCAGCGAGCTGACGCAGCCCCTGGACCCAAACGGGAACAATGGCTTGATGAAGCCCACACACACCATTGTAGAAACAACGATGTGAGCGCTCTCTGTGAGAGGAATAAGATTGATGTGCTTTCTGTGTTATTATCATATTTGCTAACAATGATAATGGTAGGTTTACATCGTCCAATATATTCACGTTAGAGATACTCTGGTTTGATTTCTACGAAGTTATATATTATTGTAATTTTTATTTTTTACTATATCAATATTGTTGATGTTACAATTGTTATTGCTGTAGTTGGCACTGATCTGAATTTAGGCAGTATTTTGAGATAAAACATGTTCAATGTTTACTACCTTTCTTTTGATTCCGGAGAGACAAAGAATTTGCTATTTTTTTGGTGTATTAGAAGAAAAGGGGAAATTCTCACTTAACATAAATTCAAACTAAACAAGTAATTAGGCATGGAAAAGGTAGAAAAACATCTAAACCACCCTCACATGATTGTGGCAGTCTTGAGCTAACTTGTAATCTCTTGTTGTCTCTGTTCATACCTGCAGTGAAAATGAATGTACCACGAGCCACCTCCATCTCTCTGAGTACATATCTGTAACATGTTAAGTGGGAATATGCTGTGTATCAAGTTAATCTTGCTTGACGTCCTTTTAAGTTACAAGTTGAACAAGGCCTTGGCCAACTACTGTGAGAAATGCATTCAGATTCATCCTCAAAAACAGTTGAGACAAAATAATAAAAAAGATAGAAGGAAGAGGAAGTATGGAGAAAAGGGAAGTGGCATTTTTAGAGTATTTGTACACTGCCTGTGTGACTATGGTCAGTCCCAGTGCATTTATTGAAACCTCTCTTTGCACTTTATATGTCGTTTCACATTTATTGTAGTATTTGTTTTCATTGTTGCAAGATATTGCAGTTACATTTGCAATGCATTTCAGGAGGAACTATTTTTAGCTTCTAACTTTTTGATATTGTAAACTTTGATAAACAGTTTCTGGTTGTCTCCCTGCTAAGACAATGGGAAAAAAAGGAGAATAAATCTGACGTTAAACATTCACAATTCAAAATCTCTTAAAAAGTTAGAAGAACTTTCTTCTAAACATCCTGACAAATTTTTCCATCGTGCTCATCATGCTCTGCAGAACTACCACTGGATTCTAGTTTTTAATGTTTAGTCTAGGCATTTGTTTTGTAGAATTTTAATTGTTTGTAAATCACATATGCCTTTTTGTAACAATTTTATACTGTACATCATATAAACCATCACTGATTCATTCATTTTACTGAAAAACTCAAGCAATGTATTTTTTTTCTTTTCTTTTCTACATATCGATAACATTGTGAGCCAGGATTATCAATTTGAAGCAATGGCAATATCAATTTGAAGCAATGGCATTTAATGCTCATTCAAGATGCGCCATCAAATTAAAAACATACCGAAATGTCCAACATTGCAACACCTTGCACAGTCACATTCAAAGTGTTGCTATTCTGGAGCATGTGCAGGAGCCACCAAAGTACTGTACTGCTTTGTCTGTAAAACAAAACAAAAAAATCTTGTGCTACTTGGAAAATCAAGTGTACCAAAGTATTTTTGTCTCACAGTTGTCCCCTTTGAGATGCGCATTGCATCATTCCTATATAGATTACAAATTAAAAAAAAAATCCTTGGACTATATTTGAGTCAGTATTTCTTTTACTCCGTAATATGAATGTCTTCGTTGCATTTATTTGCCATTATTGCTGTGGGAAAATGCCCATCTACTCATCTCACACTTATATATTGTATTACTATTAGTAGCCTATGTGTCAGATATTGGGGTTGAAACAATGATTAAGAAACAGGATTGACATGTTGGAAACTTTAAAATTGCTGCACATTATTGGTTCCTGGTCGACTGGAAGGAAAGGGGAACAGGGCGTGACATTTGGGCATTTTAGAAGAAGCATCTACACTGTATTCAGCCCAAACAACAAGCTAGTTGGCTTTATATCCAATACAGTAGGCTAATGTAAAGTCCACTATGTTGCTGTAAATCCAAAAATTATTAATAAGTTCCTCATTCCCAGATTTGTACCCTTTTCCTTTAAGTGTCCTGTCCCAAAAGTACTTTGTAGTTTACCTATTGTTATTTTGGGAATGTAAAGTCATTTATTCTGTTCCCTCAATCTGAGTTTTGAGAGTTTTTCCACATGCACCCTTTTTTACTTTACCCCTGCAGTTCTATACTGTATATTGTTTTACCAAAATTATTTTAGTTTTCAGGTTCGACTCCCAATACTGCAGGTAGCTAATGTTTACCAAAATATTTACTATTCTGTTTTCCTCTGAAAAGATGAATTATTCCCATGTCCCCCATAGTCCTTGGTTTCTTCCTCTGTAACTTCATAAGCACCAGTTTGAACCAGTAAATACGATGGTACCTAATTCATACAATGAAAATACAGCGTTAATTGTGGTCTGTGTTGTAAGGTGTTGGCAAAACATTTTAGTCTAGTCATATTAATCATGTGCAAAGGCAAAATAGTTGTTTCCTTAAAGGAGACCTAGCATTGCACAGATGATTTAAAGCCTGTATTTCAGCACAATATCATTGTATCCGTCTTCACAGAGATACTGCCCCTGCAGGAATGGCTCCATGCTGGATATCATTACATGTTTTATGTTTCAAGATGACTTAACTACATGCGCTCAGTAGCGTTTAAAGCCTCTAGTCTCAGGTTTGGAGAAAGTCGTTGCATGTGACTTAACCCATTATTCAAACGCTTTTAAGTATTGTTTCCACGAGACCTAGAATGTAAGCAGTGCATTTGATAATTTAACTGCCCCCCCCCCACCCCCACCCCATTCCAAAATCCGCCAAAACTCTCCTGTACAATTCCCAATATATTTTGATTCCACGCCTGAAATAGCTATAGGCCTGTATGTGTTGACCAATGCCACTCACCTCAGCTCATTTACACTTAACCTACATGTTTAGGGTGTCCATCGAGCCATCAATCTTACGCCCCCAAGCAGGTGGTAACTACACTGACATTTCACCCACAAAGATGGCACTGGCTTTTTTGGGCATGTCTCTGGTGTCCAACTGTCCATCCAAAGCCTAGAGCAGGGCAGGGGTCACCAACCTTTTTGAACTTGAGGGCTACTTCATGGGTACTGAGTCATACAAAGGGCACCCAGTTTGATACACTCTTCTGAAATAACAAATTTGCTCAGTTTGCCTTTAGTTATATATTATTATTAATGATATTCATCTATGTGAAGACACTGATCATGTTAAAGATTTCTCACAATAGTTATCAACAATGACTTAAAAAAGGTGGGAAACAGATTATTATGCTATTTTTAGAACAGGCCTGCGGGCGCCTCATATGGTCCTGTGTTGGTGACCCCTGGCCTAGAGGAACTGAACCCCCCAAAGATTTTACTTCACGTCACCTGAATGATCAGTGTCAGTGCCGAAGCGAGGGCTCCAAGCGCTTCATGGAAATGGGTAAGGAATTTGTCAAATCCTGCTATCTGGGCCTGCAAATGCATTTCTGTGAAGGGGTCAAGTGGGATGCTCATATTTAATGTTTGAAGCCCACGTCTGAACATTAAATAATTAGTTTATCCTATGAAAGACGGTGAAGAGAAATTATCATATTCATACTTTGCAGAACGAATAAGAGATGAGGTTGGTCGACGACAGCAACAACACTGACAACTGTGAGCAAATTGCAATGCACAAAAGAAATGATTAGATGCTCAAATCGTTAGGAAAGGTAGGAATTGGATTAAATATAAACTTTGTCAATATTATCCTCGGCAAAATAATTGCAATTCACGATAATCATGAAAATCATCTTAAAACTCTTCAAATGGTTCTGTTTTTGTCCCAATTGGTGTTTGTGAAGGAAGTTCTGTTAAGGTTGGAGGTCAACTCAGGTGGAAGAATATTTCAGGAGACTTGGATGAATTATGAAGCAATATTTATTACAGACTTGGACAAGGAGAACCGGACTGCAACTCTCCTGACTTGCACTTCAATTCTGACAAACTCATGCTTAGAGCTGTGTCTTAACCTCGCGCTATCCGGCTCGGGCACCAAGCGTAACAATTTTTTGGTTCAGAGCTGAACACAGTGAACCATAACATTCTGGAGTAGAAGGAGATGAGACTTTATCTATACAACTGACCTAAGTGTCTCCTAACAGGCTCCAAGGCTGACCTAGAGTCTGTGAGACAGACACACAAGATAGGCGTATATGAACTATTAATCTTTACCATTAATATTACAACTAAAGACCCAAAATTACCACAGTGTTGGTGGACTTGATATTTTTCAGAAGAACAAACAAAATATGTTTTTTATTTTGATGTCTCTTTGTAAAGTTATGTTGACAGTAACTTCCACCATCACACATATGTTCAGCATTAGCATAAAATAGTCATCTTTTAAATGTATTCCAACATCTAAGACAGTAAAGTCAAAGAGCATAATGTAGTTGTTGCTCAAATTGTAAACCACTATTGAGAAACCAGGGCCAAACTGTTTCATGACTTTATTCTCATAAAAAGAAATGCATTTCTCAGTTTAACAAATTAAATAACAAAAATAAATAATAATAAAATATCCAATAAATCTCTTAAGTCCCTTAGAATCAACTCCTATATATAGGAACGATGTGGAAATGAACCAAAACACTTGCAGCAACATTCAGTATTATAACTTCCATGGCGATACTAGGCCTATACTTTATGTGCATGTATTGTTAATAAAAATAAAGCACTGTATACCATGATACAATTTACAGTCAAATAAAATCTACAACACAGTAAATTATTATAAAACCTTAAAAATAGGCCTCTGTATACAACAAGACATTTAATGAGACAGTCGGAAATTAGATTGAAAAGACATCCCAAAGATACATCAGTCTCTAAGGCTGCTCTAAACGGGTAGGTGCAACAACTATCTCCACGTCAGCCATTACATGAAACCAAACATGTCTTATTTCCAGAGAGGCGGCTGGATCAACAGGCCTGTTTCTTTGCACAAAAGCTTTATAAAAAGAAAGTCATAATAAAAAGGGGATTCTGTTGGCGCAAAGAGATTTCTCCGAGGTTTAATTATAAGTCAGAGCTTTTTTGCTGGGGACAAACCCTATGCATGCTTAACATGCTTAAAGATAATGGCAGGAAAAACAGTTACTGCAGTGAGGAATAAAACAGATATTCAAGTCTGTCAGATGTGGAGTGAAAACAAAATTGAAAGGCATTTCATCCTCTGTTTTGAGGAAAGGATGTGATTCACTTAAGTAAGCATCAGTGATGGACAACCAACAAACCCATAAGCCATTCTGGTGCAATGCCGCAAACAGAGCAACAATTTACACGGTGAAAGTCAACACGTGATAATAAAGTGAAGGAGATTTGAACTGAAAAAGATCATAGCATAGAAATTTGAAAATGCAGTGGTCGAAAGAAACGCGTGTAGAGTGCGAAACAGAAAACAATATATTTGCAAATGTCTAGCTGAGTCGTCGAGACAGGAACAAACAAATTAAAACAAAACATTATCTCTTAACACTGGAATCTCTGGTGCATAAATACTTTCTGAATGGTTCCACAAATGGACATCCAATTTCAAAACAGAAAAGGGTAGAGTGCCCTCGCAGGCATGGGTGGTATTAAGATATCAGGGGCTTTAAAATATTATGATACTTGGAAAGCAGCAAAGAGCCCGCTGTCTATTTGGAGGCACCGTCCTCTCTACAGGGTAGGCAATGTGGAGGAAAGCCTGGAAATGAGGGCAGTGAGCCCAGTCGTGGCTGAAATAACTCAAATATGCGCAGTGAACCTTGACTCCATTAACACCCTGTGTCAGTGTGTGCGTGTGTTTTATATGTGTAAAAAAGCATTACGTGTGTGTCTTCTCTGTGCAACCAAAGTAGAAAAAGAATTAAGCAAATTAATTATTTAGCAAAATATATAAGTATGCAATATGTTTGCCCAGCTTTTGATGCTGAGCTGAGGCATGTGTGTTGACATCCTGGCTCAGACAGGAGCCATGACTCCCCTGTTATATAAGATGCATGTGGCTTTGCCTATGGAAAGGGAAGGGGTGGGGGAGGGAGTGGTGGGGGTGGGGGAGCTGAGGCTGCCCTGAAGCCAGAGCCTCCTCTGAACTGCATCATGTGAACACAGTGACTAAAACCTGCAATAGTGAACATGCACTAGTAACTCTGAGTGAGAGGAGTGAGAGAGGCCTTCAGGCGGTGAGAGAGGCTGTTTCTGGATGTTCTTTGTGCTGAACATGAGTGTGAAGGTCTGTTTGAGAAGCACAATGTGACAAACTGAACCGTGGTGTGTGTGTGTGTGTGTGTGGGGGGGGGGGGGGGTCCTTATCCTAGCTAGTGTCTATCCCGGTGGTTACAGGGCAATGCTGTTGGTCCTGCGCTCGGGGAAGCAGAACAGCGAGTTTGAGGGGTCGTCACAGTCATCGGCCAGCCCAGTGTCTGCAGCTGCCAGTGGATTCCTGCTAATGACCAAGTCCAGGCTGTCTCCTGCCTCTATTATAAGGGGCACAGTTAAACAACAGTCCAAGTCCCTGGTCCTGACACGGTTCACCTGGAAGATCAGAATTGGTGAAATCATTTAACATACTACTGCAATCACATTTAATGAAGCTAGTCTTTGTTGGTGAAAGGTGTACAACAGCCAATGTGTCAATATGGTTCTTATGCTAAGCCAACTGTCGCTTCATATCAAATGGACAGGCATGAGAGTGGTATCAATATTCTCATCCAGCTTTCTGCAAGAAAAGGGAATAAGCACATTTCCCAGAATGTTGAATTACTTTCAAACGTAACTTTAGTTAAAATCAACAATACCTGAAGAATGCGGTCGAAAGGTTTCAACCCCGCTTGGTCAGCGGGGCCATCCGGGCGGATCATGTTGACATAAACCCCTTTCTCCAGGAGCCCGTCGGACACACTGAAACCAAAGTCACGGCTCTCAAGATCCTTCCTCAAAGTCACCTGAAAATACAGGGGCCCTTTGCGTTACAGAGATATTATACTGAATATATTCATGACACCACATAAGAATGGATTCATTACATAAATGTAGCAGACAGCTAAATGGACTTTTGGTTCTAAGTTTAATTTAATACAATAATATTGGATCCTGCTGAATTCTGAGTAGTGCACCTCAACAGCATCTATATTTCTATATTGCCTTTAGAATGTCTCAGAAGACTCAATGTGAAGTCAACTAAGTTTGATGTGTCATTTCCCTTTAACAGCTAGGTCAGACATGTCAAATAAATAAAAAATGCAAAGTGCTAGACGTCGACGAGAAGAGGATACCACTCTCATATCCGTCCGTTAAGTATTAAGCTGGAGCCAGGACAGGAAACAGGAAGAAATAGTAAGGCAGGCCCTGTCCAAAAACAACAAAAGAATGCCCACAGCACCTCTAAAACTCGGTAATTAACAGGTTGTATCTAGTCTTTGTTGTGTTTTTTCATGCACAGTAACGGATACCAGAAACGGATGCTAAGCTGAGCCAAGCTAAGCTAAGCGCTTCATATCTAAACAGACAGCTGAGAGTGGCATTGATTTTTACAGCTCATTTTTGGAATGAAAGTGAACAAACTATTTCTTTAATTCAGGGGCCCCATGAAAAACATTGTGGACACAAGACAGCCATGATAATCCATCAAATATAAAGGTTTAATAATGAACATTTAACACTATCTCAATCTTTTTTTGCCTCTTAATTGTTGCACATATATCGTACTGTATTACACAGCACTGTAGAGGTGTCTTTTATGTGTCCACCATGCACCCTCTATATACACTAAACAGTCACATGTCTCTGTGTCATTTGACCCACTTTGGATTTAGACTTACTCCATGACAAGGTCAGCAGGTTTAACCATAACAAGAAACAGTTTAATGGAGGGTCATGAGATGACTTTCCATGATACCATGTGTCAACTCAAAACATTTTTCATTTCCACACAGCACGACTATCATGTGCTCTGTTATTATTGCCCAGGTTTCATCCCCAATCAGTTAGTCAGTCAGACAGTCACAGCAAGATGCACAGATGCCTCTAAACAAGTACATATAAGACCATACAAACACGCTAGGGGGTCAGCATGTGCAGCTGCTAAGGTAATGCATGATGTCATTTGTGTGTTTGTCATACACACACTGCAAGTCCTGACTAGCCGGGTATCCACTGGGTGCAGTTACACTATAACAACCGGCACGGGGAGGCGCTTAAGAGACTGGTATAAACTTAATATTGGGCAAATTCCCTCATGACAATGTAATTTGTACCATGTTCATCAAGGGGTGTTCCTTTAAAGCCATATCTATAAAATAGTTTAATTTGTTGGTTTTTAAAAGGGTGATTGATACATGCTGGGGAAGAGTAATGTCTTTTCGTTTTTTAAAACAAGCAATGTGACTATCCATACTGTTAATAGAGAAGGCAGCAAGCCTTTTTTTTGTCCTATTGTGCCATCACAAGTCATTGCTCCCTTTACTTCTTCCCCTGTACCCCCTCTTCTGGGTACAATGTTGGCGTTTCATTGCTAGCCCTTATGTACGAAATATATATCGTTTTAAAACTATTTATGCTACATGAAATCATTTTAAAGTCACTTCCTAACAGAGCTACCTTGTGCAGTTCCAGATTGGTAGGGGACAAGATATCAGAGGGGTCCCCTTTGCCCCTGGATGGTGCATCTCTGGCTCCAGTCAACGTGTTCAGGTTGATTTTGTTCAGACACTCGCCATGGACACCCTCCCTCTTAATGGGACTGATTTCAGACTGAAACATCGAGTCATCATTGGTCTTGGTCTCCTCTAGGTACAGACTAAGAGCGCTACCTGTCATTGAAGCCTGAAGAGCACAGAGTCAAAAAAGAAGGGGATTATTGGATTAATGGTGTATTAGAAAGTTAAAAAAAAAAAACACACAACAACGACATATTACAGAGCCCGATTATGCCAAAGCCTTCCTCGGGTCAGTGTGGAAGCGAGCAGCCCGGCCTGCCTCGTCAGATTTAATAACAGATTACACACTGGCGATTATCATAATGCTTAATCCGGCATGGTCATTTAGGTCGACAACAGCCTATGAATGTATAAGTAGGACAAAGCATATGGATTTTAGAGAGGGAACAGGGGCAGGAGGAGCTGGGGCCTACCTCCAACTCCCTGAGAATCTCTGACTGTCCACAGGTCTCCAGGTCCTGCAGAGCCTGGGACCAGAAGTTGTCGTCCTGGTTCAGGGTGCCATGGCAACGTGGGGGGCTGACGAATCTATGACAACGCAGGAACCAGAACATGAGAGCGGCCCTGCGGTCTCGAGGCCGCTGCAGTACGTGGGGGGGGAATGCAGTTTTTGGGCTGTGTGCTGAAAATTCCCCAATTCTCAGGAAGAACACTCAGGGTTTTTACTGGGACTTTTTCCTCACTTGTGGTAAGCTTGCACGCCTGAAGAGTCCGCTAGATTAGATAAAGCCTTTAACAGAGTTCAATTTGACAAGTTACGTAATACCCCCCGCAACTCAAAAAAAAAAAAAAAGTGAAATTCAAAGCACGTGACACAAAAGTTCAGAGGGGCAAAAAAAAGAGACATAAGGCTGATGTATCCTTGGGGTGCTTTTCCGAGGAAGTGTTTTTTTGTTTGTTTGTTTGTTTGTTGTGGACAAGGGTGACAGAAAAAAGATGTGAAACACCAAAGAGCTTGTGGGCAGTTAGTAAAGCAGATGAGACAGAGAATACCTGAGAAAGAAGAGAAAAAAGGACAGTTTGGACAAAGCACACAACACACACGAGATGAATAGAAAATAATTAACACAGTGCAGTTTGACTTTGTCAGTGAACCCAAAGAAGGGAAAAGAAAACCACAGAAGCTTGTATTCATACACAGTGGTGGAAATGGTACTCAGAGCCTTTACATGAGTAAAAGTACCAACATGAAAGTGTAAAAGCAGCGAGTATCAACTTGAAAATATGTAATGTCGGCCAAGAGTAAAAGCACTCTGTAGTTCATTGGCCTCTGTGCAACAATTTGTTTACCGTTACAGCTGGTTGAGAAGTGTTTTAACTATTTACACAGTTTTCTGTAGTGGTTTCCACCCCAGGGTTGGGGGCCCTCCACAAAGGTTCATAAGATACATTTGATTGATTTGGTAGCACAGAAGATTTTTTGGACTTTTCTTTGTTTTCTTTGATAATTAAGGCTTGCAAATTAAACAAAGTCAAAGAAGCTTATTAGAAAATAAGCTCATCATATGCTTCTGCATAAAGTCTCAATCTTAAGAGCAACTACTACACTGTGTCTGTCAAATGTGTAGTAGAGTAAAACATTTCCCTCTGAAATGTGGCAGAGTAGAAGTATATGAGTAGAGGTAGAAGTAACAAAATGGAAACACTTTAAAAAATGAAAGCACATGAATAAGTGCAAACTAGTTTATTTTATTTCCACCACTGCTTACACACAGAATATGATTTAAATGAAATATGTTGCTTACCGTGAAGTCAAAAACACTTAAAGCTGCACTGACATGAAACAAGATGTTGACATGAAGGAAGCTGTCGGCACAGAGCACCTACCCAGGTATCTTGTCCCACTCATCCTCCGTGAATCTCCCATCATACAGCGCAGAGTGGTGGACAAGGCCTGCAGAGCTAGAGCTAGTTTGGCTCCTGTGCTGTGAACGCCGCCACTCACTTGGATTGAGTAATATATCAGATGCTTTGTGAAGATAAGTTCCTGAAAAAAACAAGACCTTGTTGTTAGATGCAAAAGGGGAGATGCCCATTTATTTTTTAAAGACAGCAGGCATCCTGTGGACCTCACCTTGGCTTCCATAGCCTGCGTCAAACCCTGAACTATCCCAGGAGCTCATCGCAGAGTCTATACTGGGCACAGTGGCGGAGTAGACCTCCGAGTGCTTGCTGGGCTTCTGGTAGTCCGTCAGTTCATCTTCTAAGTCGCTTAAAAATGCAGCTTCTCTGTCCGAAAGATGCCTGCGTTCAGACTCTGGGAATGGGCAGAAAATTAGATCAGCATTAAAAGGGGGAGTCAGCGATTCTGGAGAATGCGTGGCATTGTCGAAATCAGTTTAAATCTCCTCATGATCCACTACCTGTCTGTACTGTGTGCGCGCTGAAAAAAAAACCAGTGTGAATAAACAGCCTAGGCTCTGTAAACAGGCATGTTGCTAGCTACGGTGGGCCCCTTTGTTTACATAACCCTTACAGAGGTTACAGAGCCTAGGCTGTACATTAACAACATACAAAAGTACAGAGAGGTAGTGGATCATTAAGGAGATGTTCACTTACTCCAGAACGCAAATAAAATAACATCAATTTCATATGACTATTTTCAATCTTATATTTTTTCACAATTCTGAAACTTTTGTCGTAATATCATATTCACAAACCACTAACAAATCATATAAAGTAATCATTGAAAATTAGAAAAACATACGATCAGCTTGTTTTTTTATCTTTAGGGTTACGGACTCCCCGGCCATTTGCAGCAGATGAATGGCCTCGCTCAGTGGCTTCCCTTTCAGACTGACCGCATTGATGGCCAGGACTCTGTCCCCGATATGGATGGCCCCTGTCCTGCAAGGTTAGCAGAGCAGAGGAGACAGAAGTACCAGAGTGAACCAGACAGTACTGCGAGCTGACCGGGCCAACCTGTCAGGCTGCCAGTGTGCACTGCCGACTGAGACGGACAAAAAGAGGCTTCTTGTTACAGAAATAGATCTTGTTTATTTTACAAGAAAATGGGGCCCACTACAAATATGAGTAGGCCTGATCTCGCAACAACACAAGGACAGTAGTTTGCCTTCTCCAGGTGTTACCATTTTCTGAAATAACTGTCTTGACCCCACCTGCCCTCCACTCACCTCTCTGCCAGGCCTTTCCTGGTTAGGCCGGAGATGACAATGGGGTCAAATGGCTCCTCTGTGCCAGAGATAGTGATGCCCAGTGGTCCATTATACCTCTTCAGCTCAACTGTGTAGATTATAGAGCCTGACATCTCCAACTCATCTGGAGGAAACAGCAGATACCACGCATAAGACTCAAGATTATATATCAGGTTTACAGACCCGGGCGGAAATACACACTGAAAATCACTTACCACTTGTGTCGACTTGACCCAGTGCTGGTGTTATTTTTAAATTAGTAGTGGGTTACTGGGTCATAAGAAGCATCGGTACCTGGATAATATTTCCACCATAAAACTGACACTGGGTCAAGTTTACCCAGGATTGCGTACATGCTATATTTACCCTCACGGAGTGAATTTTGTTTACCTAGTGACGTTCGGTGTGTAGAACACTTTATGACAATCTGTAAATGTTTGTGCCAATAAATGTATCTCTCTTTATTTCTCCTTTTAGTCTCACTGCTTCAGAATATTGAATGGTTTATACACAGGAGCAGAAGAAATACTCACATCCTTGACCTAAGTAAAATAACAATTTAAAAATGGTGGTGGTGGAACTAGTTTTTACTACTTTTTATACAGTGTTATGTAATTTGTCTGAGCTGAAACAATTTGTCGATTGAAATAAAATCAAGCGTCAGCTTTTCTGATTGACAATTAAGTCCAATATTTTACTGGTTCCAGGTTTAGGAATATTCTTTTTTTGCTGCTTTTCTTCATTTTCTATGACTAAGTTCAGCTTCACAAACTTCAGTTCACTTTTTTGCACTTTGTTTTGAGTTTTTTCAGGTGGGAAAGTAATACATTGAATCCATTACTGAAGTTCAAAAGGAGACAGGTGAAAGTGTCAAAAAAGGAAACACAGGTTTAAACCATTTTTTTGTATTATTATCTAATTCTGGAGAGTATAGTCATTTTAGCAGTCACATAAATGTAGTGGAGTAAAAAAAAAAAAAAAAAGGAAAATATTTACTTTGTAATGAAGTTGAATTAAAGTATAGAGTAAGCATCAAATACTTGAGTAAACATGCTTTGTAACTTTTCCACTACTTATTTTATTCTGGATGTATGTTTGGCGTTTTTTAAAACCGGATGTGTACCAATGTTGTCCTCGTCCTTTTGGATGCGCAGTTTGACCATGTCCTCGGCCTGCTGCAGGACGTGCATGGCGTCCTCCATGGAGCAGTTCTCCAGGCGCACGCTGTCGATGGCCAGCAGCCGGTCTCCTGGCTCCAGAGTGCCTGTTCTGCCAGAGACCAGAGCAACACAAGATCACAACTACTGTATATACTGGGACTGGCTGGAGCTGCTCTTTACTGACGCAGTTGAGGATCCTATTGGCCTGCTGCTGTAACCTCACCGTCAACCTAAATCAACCCCGAGCCCTTCCTGAAATGTAGCTACTCTGCCCTACTGAACCAGTTTTCATGGCAAATTCAAAATTAGGCTTGTATTACACAATGGGTTCACAATTACAATTTTATTCGGTTCATGAATTCTCCTCGACAGTGTACGTCACCTTAAATGGTAAGAGTTAAGAAGTAATCTATGACCTGAAAGCTACAGACCTTTTTTATATTTCTTTCATTATTATTCTTAATGAGTATTATTTATTTTTAGCCATGTGTGATGAGGACATACCTGTGTGCTATGCTTCCTTTCCTGATGTCAGAGATGATGAGGGGCTTGCCAGGTTTCTTACTTGCTGGTAAAACAGAAGAGATTTTTATTTATTTATTTTACATTAGGTTTTATGATATAAATATAAAATCATGTTGATTCTCAACCCCTTTTAAATCATTCAATTGCCCTCTCTTTTTCTTTTTTTTGCACTAATCCCAGTCAGCTTCCTCTTTTGTTTCCTCTTTCAGGGCCAGTTAGAGCAGAGAGAGCAATAATGAATGCGGGCCGGCATTATTCAGAGGTAATGAGGTGTGCCCCCTCTTGGTATTTTTGCAAGTTTTCTGGTTCACAGAACATTCATTGAAAGGAAATTTACAACGTGCAAGGCTTGATTATTGAGCAACACTGCCCCCTGCTGTATGCTTCCATGCTCACAGAACTCACCGCTGATGGTGATGCCAAGCTCCATCCCTCTCCTCTTGGGCAGTTTAACGTGGAAGGTGCCACTGCTGGGAACCACTGACTCTAAATTGGGATTTAAAAAAATTTTTAAAAAATAAATGAAAGTTAAAAAAGCACAAACATGCAAGAAATCTCACATTAAGAAATTATCCACACAGTACGATACCTGCAACGTCAAACTCAATCTCCACCGTGACTTTGTTGGCCAGAGCGGCGTCTCGGAGCAGCTGATGGGCTTCTTCCAAAGTGCCATCTTCAGTCGGGATCCCATTGATGAATAACAGCCTGTCGCCAACCTGCAGCAGCCCACACCTGTTCATAGAAAGAAAAAAACTGTTTATTAACTACACAGCTAAAACTAATACAGTCCAATACATCAGTCTTAGCAAGTAAGGCAGGTGAGTCCCCCAGAAGAACAAGATAATTAATTAATTAACACATTAAGTCTTGGTGATTGATTTTCTGCCTTTTATATTTGATTAATAAGGTGTCAAAAGGGCAACAGGAGTAGCATAGTGGCTTTGTTGGTATTTCTGCCTTTGGTGAAATGACGTGTGGCCTGACACATTCATGTTTAAAATGCCATCCAGAAAATGAAATACAGCTGCCAGGGCTTAACGTTAACACAGTGCACACTGACCTTACGTCAATTAAAAACATTGTTCACCCTAGCATAGGCACACATAGGAAAAAAACAAATCACAGATATCACACATTTAGTCAGACCTTTAATTGCAGGGGTCAAACCTCAAAAACACTGTCAAACTGATATTAGTTCTCTAACTTGTCGCTCATTAACCTTGTGTGGAGGCAGAGACACCAATGCCACAGTCAGATGCTTTAGTTGAGTCACTTCTGTCCAACTGCTGCTGGACTAATCATGTTACAAGACCCAGGGGAGACGGCCCTGCACTGCCCGCAGACAGCATCGTTAATCTCGCTAGACAAGGACGGATACAAAACGCACAGGCCTTATCGGAGCTGTGTGTTAATTAGACTGCATTGTGTAGACTTGATCAATACAGATCAATATAGGGAGGGGAGATTTTACCATGGCTGTATCGATGCCTCATGGATAGAGTTGCCAGCATTACTGATAAAAGGCAAAGATCGGAAAGAAAGAAAAGAAAACACTGTCTTTGCATAACAGAGAGTACATTTTGTCTGTACACTTTATTCTAAAAGTTTACTTGTGACCCCTTTCTGTAGGGTCCCAACCCTTAATTTGGGAGCCACTTCATTAGACAAATGCAGCTCTCTGGTGCACCTGCCCTCCAGCTGAAATACTCACTGGAGGCACCAGGCTAAAATTAGCTTTTCATCACGTGCGGCTGACTGATTAGCACTGGGGCCGTCTAGTCCAAGGTGACACCCTATATGATATTTGTTTACTGGGTTAGGTGTTCCCTCGCGTTACCTCTCAGCTGGGCTGTCGGGCTCGATGAAGCGAACGACCGGGGGAGCGGACAGGGTCTCCGTGGCAAACACTCCCCCCTGCAGCTGGATCCCGAAACCTGTGAGCGGATCCCCCCTCAGGACAAGCTCGCTCGTTTCCACATGAAAAACCTGACCGCCCGGGCCCACTGAGCTGGACGCCAGAGACACTACAGGGACATGGTGAGAAAAATAGAGAGAGAGACACAGAGAAACAGAGAGAGAGAGAGATATTAGTGGGGGAATGTGGCACAGAATTTAGAGCATTGAAAGGATTGTGAGAAAAAAAAAGGGTAGGAGTAGGATCAGGGGAAAATACATGCAACCACAGAGATGACATGAGAATGGAAAGGGAATGAGTCACATATCAGAGTTTAAGTCAATCACTTTTACATCAATGATCAGACAAACCTGTTCAAACGTGGAGGGGGCAGAACAGGAGGGAAAAGTGATTCTAACAGCAGCAACATATGTATTATTTAAAAGGGGGCAGTTTGCCTATATTAATAACGATATCTATATATATATATATATATATATATATATATATATATATATATATATATATATTTATCTATAAATATTCTCACTTAACCTCTAGTAGTATCTTGCCCTACAGATAGTTTGTGGGGTTATTTATCTGGTGATTGAGATTTCTACCTAAACTCAAATGCAATGGATGTGAATGGAATTTAATTTGTGATGTTCACAGCACTGAAAAACAAACAGCTAAAAAGTGGGGGGGGGGGGGGAAATGGCATGTTTCGGTCCCTGTGAGGCTGCACTTGGGAACAGCGGTGTCTTCTTTGATATAAATAGGACAGAATAACAGAAACACCTGACAGTACAACCCAAATCTGCTCAGTGGCATCTGGAACTACAGTGTTCAAAATTATCATAAAGTTGAATTATCGTGTGCTTACAATTATAACCTTGAACCATGAAGGTAGGATGAACTGTAAGGCTGTTATGTTAGATTTTATTATCAGATGTACCTGATAAACTGGCACTGCCAATCCCACCTCAGGAGATAACATTTAAAAAAAAGCCTGTTCCACTATAAGGTGGAGTAAGCGATTCTGAGGAACGCTTGTCAAAATCACTTTGTCAAAATCAGTGAATATCTCCTCACAATCCGCCACCTGCCCACCTGCCTGAAAAGTGTGTGCACTGGTGTCAAAACACAGCCTAGGCTCTGTAAACTGGTATGATATTCACAGATTTTGACAGCAAGTGGTCTCGAGAATCGCTGACTCCACCTTTAAATACTACACACTATAGGTTTAAAAGGAGGGAGTCTGATTCTTTGTAGTCTGGATGTGCCAACTCTTTCTTATAAAGAACAAATCAATAAAGAGGTCATACAAGAGCTCTTGTGGTCCTTCTTTCTGTTCCTCCTCCTGCCGGTGGAGCTGCGGGGGCTGCTGGGAGCCATAGGAGGGATGGGGCAGGGCAGCGTGTTGCTTCCCTGGCTGCTGAAGCCCGAGGTGGCTGTGGAGGAAGGGGAGAAGCCACCGCTCACCACAGCTGAAAGGAGACACAGCACTACACGTATCAGAAGGCTGGGGACAGTTTAATGCAAACCCACATCACCGTGGCATCTTTATTCATGTTCTCTCCAACAGCATGCCCCGAAAGAAAGAAATGTGCTAACAGTGTTGGAGTAAACCTCTTGGAAAAGATGGAACAAAATGAAAAGAAAAAGAAGTCTCCTGCTATGGTGTCTTGCCAGCAGCAGTGCTGTCACATTTGATACAACTTACATTTGCAGTGGTCCTGCTGGTTGTGTGGGTGGCTTGGGCTGCTCCATGTCTTGCTGTGGCTGGCATGTGGGGGATGGCAGTAGTTGCTGCTTTGGTCCCAGTGATGATGGTTGCTCTTCTGCACTTTTACTGCAGTAGTACAGAGGCAAACAAAAAACAAAAAAACATCCGTTGAGTTAACCAGATCCACTCCTCTGTTGTACACTATGCTAAATTCTACCCGTGAAATCATTCTTTCATTCCCATGTCTAAATTTGTACCACACCACACAGTGCCAGCGGGATAATTCAGAGCGCGAGTAATTGATATTTCATGTTTTCGTCACGGTACACTAGATCAAATCCTGTGGTTTTATGTATTTGATGAGCTTCTGAGTCATCAGTTAGACACATGCAGACGAATGGGAAGTGGTGAAAAAATCTTACTTTTTCTAGCGAGCTTCCAACAAGCTTCAACAAGCTCGGAGTGCAAACTGGAGATCATTTTTATCATTTCATTTCTAAAGGTGCAAAAACTTAGTCTTAGTCAGTTGACGGCTAGGGCATCAGTGATGTTGTTGTGTGTGATTCTGGCTGTTGGGAGGCATGTGTCCTGACCTTGATTGGGAGCAGCTGAAAGCTTTGATTGCTGATGATGCAGGATGTCTGTCTCTGCATCTGATTGGCAGACACTCTGGTCTCAACGTGTTTTAACTAATTCCCGTGCGATTAATATCCTGTGTGCTTCTTTTAAACAATTCTGTTGACTTTTCCCGCTTTGAAGGAACCGACGAGCACATACGGTTGTTAATTATTAAAGGCATTTTATCGGTGGTGTCAAAGCCTGTGTAACACAGCACGTTCAGTCCCAACGTAAGACTATTTGAGAAGCATTTGAAGGAAATACAACTGACCCCCTGCATGACACACACACCTCAAAAATTAACTTTGCTTTACAGATTTGGGCAGCTAAAATTGTCACAGTGTTACATATGACAGTAATCCTCGCTGCTTCATTCGCTGGGGGTCTAATCTCTGACAACTCGCTCACATGGTTGGGGGATTTGCTGGAAACATGGTTGACTGCAGTGGCGACTGGGTGGTTTGCCATGTTCAGGGAACCTGGTTAAATCCAACTGTGTGTAATCAGACTACACACAGGAGAACCTCTGGACCTTTTCCTCTTCTTCCAGAGAACTAGTTTCTATCAGACTCAATCAAAACCCGCAAAGCTTTGGCTGCGGCGGCTTACGTTAAGCTCACCTAGGGGAAGCTCTCCAAGAAATGGTGTTTTCGATCCACGCTGGCGGAAAGAAACATTAACTCCTAATCTCTTAGTGGCCATATCAGTCTTATTAAATCCCCAGAGGAGATTAGACAAATTGCAACTTAAAAATCACGCCTTATCCTGGGGGGAAAAGAAGCTGTGAAAATACCAGTTTAATATAACTTAATGGTGCCTTCATCAAGAAGTGAATCATTATTGAATAGAAATTTCTGAAGACAAGATACATGCCTGTAATGTCATAGAGAAGGGATGCTTGTGTTTAATGGTCCACATAAGTATCTTAGAAGTCTTGGGTAGTGTTAATTTGTATGTCTTTTTCAGAGGATTTAAAACTGTACACACATAAGAAACTGACCAAACTATACACATTAAATAAAAAACTGATGGGAGTTTGGAAAATAAAAGTAAAAGCGAGGTGCCGTAGGCTGGAGAAGACAAAAAAAAGAGCCAAGAACAAACAAAAGTAGAACAAAAAGGATTCGCGACCCTCTAACACTAAACTACATCTTACTTCCCGTTGTCATTTTGCATGATTCTTCCCGTGCTCACATGCTAACGAGCCCCTGCAGCTGCTGACCCACAAATATGTTTGCAAGACATGGCACGAACATGATCTCCGACGAGAAAGTGTGTGTGTGTGTGTGTGTGTGTGTGTGTGTGTGTGTGTGTGTGTGTGTGTGTGTGTGTGTGTGTGTGTGTGTGTGTGTGTGTGTGTGTGTGTGTGTGTGTGTGTGTGTGTGTGTGTGTGTGTGTGTGTGTGTGTGCACACGCTTGGCCTGTGAGGCCCAGTGTACACAAGAGCAGAGGGATTGCGGCAGGCCGCATGCAAATGCACACAAATACACACAGGCTGATTCATAGCACATGGAAGAAGGCAGCTGGGAGGCAGGCAGGCATCTTTACAACTGTAGGTGAAATAGCTAAGAGCAGAGCAGTCACATTACATATGTCTGTACAACTGTATATATTTTAGTCAGTCTTGTCCTCTGCATTTTCGCTTTTGCATATTTACACTCAAATATTAAAAATATGTGGTGTGTCAAACAACTTTACATTTAGATTTTATAGTATTACATACTGGGCCAAAATAGATATATTTTACATTATACACAGAAGTGGAAGATATTTGTAGACCCTTAATGAAGTATAAATACCATAATGTAGGTCGACACTGTGTTCGAGTCAAAGATCCTGTATTTAAAATAGAACTATAACTAAAGTAAAAATACAGTATGAATAGCAAAATACAACACTTGTAAAGTAACTAGCCAGTAACTAGATACTGTAAAGTGGAGTGAAGTGTAGAAATAGCTTCTAGCTTCACAAATGTGCGTCTTACAGAGATTTGCAGTGTTTTGCTATTTTTATTTCCAGGACCTACCTGTGTCCTGCGGCCTGATGGGAAGTCTGCTGTGACTGCCTGGGAGAATCTCCAGTTTGACGACATCAGACGTGCTAGCGAGCAGCTGTGTTGCCTCCATCAGAGAGCAGTGCTCGGCGCTGGTCCCATCGATAGACAGAAGGACGTCACCTGCGTGCAGCGCTCCACACCTGAGAGGGTGAGACGGCAGCAGATTGTTGACAAGAAAGTGTTTGTTTTTGATAAGAAAGTGACTTTGGATCAGTACTATGACAGAGGCATCTTCACCTTTCCACCACACTGGCTGGCTTTATCTTGTCAATAATAATAACTTGTTTGTTCCTGTATAATGTTGTGGTGAGGCTGATCCCCAGGCTGGCGGAGTGGCCTTTCACTATCTCCACCAGCAGAGGGCCAGAGGCTTGCTGCACCGCTTCTGAAACACACAGAAATGATAGAAGTCAACATGATCACTGAGTGCTGATGAAGCCAGTAGACAATATGTGTCTTTAAGAATCTTAACCAACAATAAAAAGATCCCATTACATTGCTAATCAAATGGTTCATACCACTCCTGAGCTTACTAGCATTGCACCCAAAAATCATGTCCTTTTAGACATACATGTTTCCATTTATCTGGTGTTGTCATTATGCAACAATAAACTGACAACAGAGACATTTACACCACAGGTGGCAAATAGTTTTTTTTACTATAATTTTTTACGTAGATATCCAGACAAACATCGGCGAGGGACGGTCAACCTACTGAATGTATTGCACCATACCAAAATATTTCACTGTTTGGGCATCATCATTTATGTACGTTTCATAATTATCCCTTACTTGAATTAATTAAAAACAATTTAATTGTCTTAAGAGATTTAACTGTCTTGACTTATGATAAAGAGCCACTTCAATATTTATGCATTCATCACCTGATTATGAAGTGATGTTGTGTGTGTGTGATGATTTCTCTAAATGTTTGGTGACTTGCAACAGACAAAAAGTTTAATTAGTTTAAGACAGAAAATTCACATTCTGATCTTTCCAGATTCCAGTCATAAAATACGTCCTTCTTATAGAATGTAAACCCTATCTGACTTCACTTGTCTGAATCCTAAAGTTCCACAGACAGAAGGGTGTAACTGTCCTCGGTGACCTGCCCTATTTTGCACAGAGCAGTGCAGAGTTTGCGATACCATGACAGATATAATCTGTAGTGACTTCCTGTCTTCAGTGGCATATTCTGCTGCTGTTTGATCCAATGGTGAGGATATTTTTTAAAGCTCGAAATAGATTTGATTTGCTCTGTGCAGAGTTAACAGTCAGACTGATCGGGGTTAAAGGTTGTTCCTTTTCACATTTGACTCCTGGTGTCGAAATGAAGTATAATTCCTACACCGCTTATATGATTTGGGCGTAAATACCCTCAAATGATAGCATCTTGATTGTTTCATTTCAAATCCATTGTGGGGGTATACAGAGCCAAAATGATGAAAAATTGTGCCAACACCCGAATATTTATTGACCTGACTGTAAAGTCAGTTAAATCGTTACAATGCTGTTAAAACAGTTGTATAATGTCTTCTTTGGCCCTAAAGGAGTGTTCTTCGCAAGACTGGATGAGATGACACTATAGTGACGTCATCCAAATGACATCATAGTAATGTCATAGGGATATCACAGCCTGGATATGGGGATTGCATAACAGAAAGCCTACATTACATGGAGTTTGAAAGACAAGATAGTTTATCAGGCTGGGAAGTCCAAACAAAATGACTCTAACATAAGATTGCCATAAGGGGAAATGTAGGATTCAGGTACTTTTGGAGCTTGTACTCATTCCAGAGACTGATAATCAGGACATGTTGCAACTTTTTGAAATTATTTTTCTTGTGAATCCCCCCGAGTTCACTGAACTGTATTATTTAATCACTGGGGTGCCCCTTTAATACACACTGCTGGGAAAGTTTGTGATCTTGTCCCCTCTGAAATATGTATCCTTAGAGAAATGCTGTTAAATGTCTGCCTATTGTTGTGTTCTAGATAGAACCACACATTGCGATAAAACACTCAATATTACCCATCAACCCTTTCCCTGTAGAAGTGTGCTCACAGGCCAGTGTGACTCCCCTGGTGGCGTCTCTCCAGCGCAGACACTCGCTCACACCCACGTAACCAAACGGCCACATTATTTACCCTCGGAGCAGCGCTGGCCTCCCGTGCCTCCACATATTCCCTGCGTGTGTGTGCTCACCCATGACAGAGACGTCATACTCAATCAGGAACACAGCTTCCTGGCCGCTCTGCATCAGCATGGTCAAAGCGTCAGCGTGCTTCTCTCTGTTTAAAGGCATGCCGTCTATGCTCAGTACTCTGTCTCCGGCCTTCAGTGTGCCCTCTCTGCAGAAACACAAAAAGGAGAGAGAGAGAGAGAGGGAGAGAGAGCAGTGAGGGAGAGAAAGATATCAAGACATAAGCGACCAGCACAGGATGCTCATGCAAGCGTTAAAGCACCAGTCATGGCAAATCATTAAACGGTTCCACATGAGTGTTCTCTCCCAGGTGAGGTGAAGGATAAACGAGATAAATGGCCGTAACGTCTTTGATGGCGAATTACGTTTGCTCCAATGTGATGGCGCTCTCAGTTTTCATGGGGAAAAGTGCAATGTTGCATTATTAGCCTCGGGAGGAGCGGTGCCCTTTCTGCTTAGAAGATAGCACACACTGCATGTGTCACAGATTGTGTGCGACGGCCTGAGCTTGGACCAAATGCAGAAGAAAATAACATGCACTTCAAAATATTGTGCGTTTGGTATCGTTCAGAATTCTTGAGAATTTAATTCAACATGGGTGAAAAATAAATATTTTGATTTTGGACAAAGATAAGGAAATGAGTAACGCACACTAAATAGACAAGCATGTGTACGCAACACATTCAATGATTTGAATAGGCTCGTTCATGCATGATGGAGGCATAAAAGGCATCTCAGACACATGAATAGTTACTCTTGTAACACAAACACTAATTCATCCGTCCTGGGATGTCCTCACCTGTCAGCGGGACCTCCGGGCCTGATGTACGTGACCACAAGAGGACGAGCCCTGCGCCAGTCCTCATGGAAGCCTCCTTTAAAATCACAGCAAAATAAATAATAAATAAAAAACAAAGCAAATTATTTTCACTGAAGCTTTGACACAAAAATATACTGCCCACCTACCTCTCATGACAAACCCAAAACTGTTCCCCTCCTTGAGCAAACACACCTCTATGGTTTTGGTTATGACTCCTGAGGGGTTCTGGACTGAAAGCAGAGAGGAGACAAAGATTATTATTCTCATCCTCTAAAGCAACACACAAAACGAAGGATCTGCAATGTGGGAAGCTTTCGCAAAAGTCTGATTAGTTGGTGTCGTCTGAAGTGTGCTGTAAAGTGCTGAATCGCCAGAAAGAACAACGCGTGGTGGAAATATGTTTAATTGATCTCAGTTGGGGAAAATCAATTGTCTGTATTTGACCCATGGACATGATTTAAGAGCAGTGAGCAGCACACAGTGCAGCGCCCGGGGACTGACTATTTCTGAGACTGGCGCCTTGATCAAGAAAATCCATTTAGAATGGATTTGGTGATTTGCAGGTCAAAATATGTCTAAATGTCCAGGTTAAATTGGGGCTAAAATTGGTTTACAATTTTTTTTAGAGGTCCAGGTTATAATTGTACTTTCAGCACAATCTTAAATACTAGAATTCACAATGACAATGTTCAGTTTTTAGAGTACAGCAAAGTTTTAACATGTATATCTACAAATCTTCTGACGTGAATATCAGAGAATCAGTCATTTCTTTTTTAAACCTACATTTCATATTATGTGTTGGTGTGGGAGGACAAACTGAAGAACATGAGGAACACATGTAAAAGGAGGTGTTGGATCAAAGTGATACTGAGCAGCAGCCTGGTTTCTTGCTCCAGGGATGTATGCCACTCTTGTTCTAGTGGATGGTATGCCACTGTTGGTTTTTCGTATAGCCACTGACATTCTTCCAGCCAACGGCACATACAAATGATATGTCGCTGATATTTCACTTCCATGTACCTTTTCTTATTAACTCTTATGCCAATGCTGATTTGCAGATAATGTGTGCGACTTATAGATGGTGAATCACTCCAATTTCACTGGCTGATACCACTCTCCACCATGTGCAACGCTTGTTTCGGTGGCATGTGTCTATTCTTAGTGGAATGCAGCTTTGACAGGTGGCATGCCGCTGCTTTCAGAATGTGCACATTGACTATAAATGGAGAGACATTAACAGCTTCTGTGTTTCGTCTTCCTATAGTACATGCCTACTTGATACAAAATGTGGGCTCGAGCCAGGGCTTTTTTTAACTAAAAAGAGCTAATTTATTCACCAATCTCCTCCCTTTCACATTCGGGAAAAGAATACAGTGCATTTGGCCTAATGGCAGCACCTTTTTCAAAATCTGAGAGCATTAGTCGGGCCGTCAGGCAGGATATTCATCCCTCAGAACTACACCTACCGAAGGGAGGCAGCTCGTACTCCACCTCCAGCACAACTCGCTCTCCGATGTTCTTCAGCAGGCTGATGATCTCATCGTGGCGAAGCTTTGACAGGTTGATGCCGTTCACTGACTTGATGTAGTCTCCTACATTCAGCTGGTCACTCCTGTGGAAAAGACCATTAAGATCCAGGCTGGGTTACTTACTTAGCCAAAGTGGGAAACTTGTCTAGGGACCCCCTAAAATCACCAGGGACCCCATAGAGCTCAACATGTATGATGTGTCACTCATTTATGTTTTAATTCTGTATTACTTGCTGATCTAATGGCTTTGTCTTATTGAAAAGGTTATTGTTTTTATCACCATAAAACTGAAAACATCTGGAATGTGAGCGAAGTGGCTCATAGTGATAGACGCACAGATAGAACATCATCAACGCTCTCTGCATTCACCCACAGCTTTTTCAAAGTAGCTTTTGGCTACCTTCATCTAATTGTTTGGGTTTCACAGCTTTCCTTCTCATCTCCCTAAACTCACTGAAAGCTACCTGTTTGTCACAGTTGGGCACAAGAACAGCTCAAACAAGTTGATTCTGTCACACTCAAAATGAGATGCAACTGTCTAATCTGAAATTAATATTCGGACAGATTATCATCTTTTTTTTTACTACAGAAATGACAGCTGAGGAAGTTGTCAATAGAGCAATTGCTGTCTTATGCTGTCACAATTAATCAAGGTTGGTTTGATTGATTTGTGTCCAGACAGTAATGATAATTTGACTATAAACACTCTTGTATCGCAGACTAACACACAAATAGTGGAATAGTAGAATAGTGAACGGAGGGTGAAGTGGGATGCCTGAAAGCGTCTTCTCTTTAGACACTGACAAGAGATGACTGTAGGTAGTGTCTCACATATGACATTATGAGTCAACACGCCGCTCATTGGAGAGCAAATTAATTAAATAGATGCGCTGCCTGGCTCGCCCCTTTCACCTTTGGGCAACTCCCAATCACTGCTGACAGCAGACAGAGATAGACGTCTTAACCAGTAAAGCCGAACGGCCCCTAATCAGGTCCGGTCTTATCGAAAAATGTCAAAGCCGCTCTCTCGCTCTCTCTCTGTAGAGTGTCTCTCCACCCAGTAAATTAGCTAGCACTGCCGCAAAAAGCATGAAGTCAGCTATTGAAAGACGAGTAGCTTTAAAGAATTAGCACAGTGTCGGTCTTTAAACCTTCTTGTATTTGACAAGCGATGGCATATCTTGCCACATTAAACCTGTTTACAAGTGTGTGTGTGTGTGTGTGTGTGTGTGTGTGTGTTTGTGTGTGTGTCTTTGTGATACACTTAAGATCTCATGCTGCCTTATCATCATACAACTTTAGTCCTCCACTTAATTTTCCTTTTGTGATGTTGATATTGGGGGAAATATATTTAATCAAATCTTAATTAAGCAACCTAAAAAATGTAAATGAACTGACAAAAGAAAAAGGAAAACAAAATTAAAATTCCTGGAACCTTCTTACTTGGTTTCTTGGGGACTATGCTTGAATGAAGAGAATTACTTTGTGAGATAGCATCGAGCTGACCTAACACAAAGCCTACAGCCCTGCACTTAAAGGGCGAGCTGGTGTAACTTTGCAACACATGTACATTTGTGGGGGCAAAACTACAGCTCGCAGTGGTTGCCAGGTCTTAACTGCATCACAGAGCAGAGATCTCACCTGGCAGCTAGCCCACCTGGCCGCAGGTTTGACACTCTGGGCTTGCCATCCTTATCAGAGCCTCCGGAGATGGTGAGGCCGAGGCTGCTGCCTTCCCTTTTCATCAGGTCCACCGTGGTCACTCCTCTGTACTCATCTGCTGACAGACACACAAACACAGGGGCACAGACCCACAGTCAGCATTAGCGTCTGCTTGACAGCATCACCCTGGCTGAGAGGCAACAAAAGACTCCTTCCTTTCGTGAATCTCTCAAAGAAATGCTCTCTGTCACACGAGCACATCCTATATTTTCTCACGTTCTTTCCCTTGTCCTGCCAAATCCCTCAGTCCGAGAGAATGTTTGTGACAGGTTCAGGAAGAGGAGGAGGAGATGGAGGAGGTCAGTGAAGACCACACTAAAAACTGTTCATGGGAAGATGGTTAAGAAAAAAAAGAAAACATTCTCAACTCATCAGGTTATAAATTAAAATCCACTTGTATTGTGACGTGGACGAAAATGAGTTTGACCTTAATGGACATGTGGCTCTTCAGAGTCATCAGAGGACTCATTCTGTCTCGTGGTTCACATTGTGCTGTGCTTTTAGATTGTCAGCGTGAACTCTACCAAGTGCGGTTTAGTGCAAATGACAGGTATGCCACACAAGCGCTTTTTTCCACCTTATCTAAGCATACAAAACAGTGCAAGATCAAGCAAAAGACAAGGAGGCACATGGATTTACATGCACTTGGACACAGATCCTAGTCAAAGATGGAATGTCAGGGGAATGTGGGCGCAATAGCATGAATCATGGAAAACTAAAAGATGTTGTAGTGTAGACTGTAAGTTACCTGAGAAGCTGCGCCTCTGGGACGAATGTGACTGGTCAGTTGCCCCGGGCTCCTTGCTCCCCTTGGAGTATGGTCCTTCATCTGAGGAGACAGCAGGGAAGTGTGGAGGTGAATGATGTTATGAAGCGCTGTGGTGATATTTAGGGGAACTCTGCCGCAGGAGGCTGAAAGCGGCGCGGGCATCCATTGCACATCATGGCAGCTGCACACACCTTAACGCTTTGAGCCCTGGGTAGCATGAGGGCTCTGGGGGGGAAGCAGCACTTAGCCAACAGCCACATCCGTCCGTCAGGCATTTAGCCATCTCAAACAGAGTGGGTCAGGCTGAAATCGGGACCCTATAGTGGGTCACTCCACTCTGTTTCCACAGCAATCCTATAAAAGGGGTGCAGAGTTCAAAATATCTCTTCTCTGTCTGCAGCAGAGACAGAGAGGAACTAAACCATGAAAACCATTCATTTTTATACAAAGATTCAAAGGGTTTTAGTTGTCACATGCACATCAGATGCGCAGTGAAATGTACACATTTGTTCACATTTGCGGTGAGCTTGATGTATGCAAACCACTAAAGGACAGGAATTTTCCAGAAGGAACAGCGTGCCGTTAATGGACTGTTCTTGCATGGAGAGGAAATCATCATTTTCATGTCATTTGTAGCAGCTGCTTTCAAAAGCCATTTTCTTTTTAACCTACAGTGGAGTGGGACCCTTTTCTGACACGGCACAGAGTTAGCCACAGATTAGCAGAGCCGCTACTCGGCCATCTGAACCTGAATGCAGCCAAACAAGCATGTCAGCACAGCAGTCACCGCGATAAGGAAACTGACTTGGCACTTCTCTAATCCTGTCCACTGCGGATTACCTTTTCAACTGTCAGGCACAGTGACTGAACATCATATTACAAACTTAAATCAGGAGCCCTTCCAAGTCCTTTTTTTTTAAGAGTGGAGGGGCCATGTCAGTGCCTTACACTACAGGCAACTTAAATGATCACAAGTGAAAGTCTCCAGATACTACTCAGTACAGAGACTGGTTAAAACACAACCTATATTCAAAAAGAGTATAATTTATATTGCAGATTGTTAAAGTGGAGAGACAGAGATACTGGATTAGGTGTAAGGGACAGGATGGGAGTCGTACAAAAAACAATGGACACAGGTGTTCATGGAGGTGGCATTTAGGCTGTGTATGAATCGTAAGCGCGACATTAGATACAATTTGCGGAATCAAATCTGAACACAGACATTATATACAGGTATTTTAGTTTCAGAGTGCCCTGTACTTCCAGAGTAGCCTGGAAATCCAGACCCTCATCTAGAATAATGTAGGTGCAGAGAAAATTGAAATCTGCTAACTTCCAGAGGAAATCATAACACACGTGAATTTAAACGTCCATAAATATGAACAAAAGGTGGTAACAGTAAGTCATTGTAACTCCAAAATGTATTTTGGATGTCTTCAGTGTCAAAGTAATGCATTGATAGTTGTCTATACATCAATGGATAAATTGCAAATAGCAACTGCTAACTGCTTATTCGGCATACTTTTTTTTTTTTAAGATATTGTTTTGGCATTTTTATGCTTTATTGATAGTGTAGAGACAGAGTTGAAATGGGGCAAAGAGGGGAGTGACATGCAGAGAACAACCGCGGGCTGGAATCGAACCCGGGTCCGCTGCTGGCCGAGGCCCATGGGGGGGACGCCCTACCAATTGAGCTAAGGGCGCCCCCCTTTATTCGGCATACTTTTAATGGTACAAATTTGCCAAAACTTGAATACAAATATGGGCAAATAAATATTTCGGGCTGTAGTTTGGCCCCACAGCATAAACCACTGAAAACATTCCTGTTTACATCGGCTAATAGTATTAGCCGATGTAAACAGGAAGTGCCTGATACTCAGCCTATGATTGTCTATCATATAGACCTACTGTATAACACAAAGAAAAATAATCTACCTATGCAAACTTCATTTATGTCGCACAACAGCCTACAGGTCAAACTTTGAAAAGCCCTGGTCAACTAACGCAGGCTCTACTTCCATGTGCTCCAGAGGTCTGAAATTAGAACTGTCATCATTTAAGAGGGAACATCTCATGTCAAACTGTACATCAATTTGACATGAAAAATGACATTCCCCCATTCAGTCCTTTATCTGTGCTGATTCGTAAAGACCATACTAGGGTGCCAGTGCTCGGAAGGCATCAAACCCACGTCCTTCTATCTCTCCACATCAAATTTCCACATCCACCAGTACAGCTGAAGATGAGGCCTTTAGACAGCTGAGAGGTATAGGTCCCTTTTTTCCAAACCTTCTCTGATCTGAAACCTTTGGGCGGGCAACTCTATATGAGGAGTAAAGAAGAAAATTCAGCCTTGTTGCGCACACAGCTGCATGAGTCAGACCCTTAACTCCAGATGTATCTTCACTGCACTCTGCATGTCATGGCCCTGTATAGGGCAGACATTTGCATAAGATGGTATTTTCAAACTAATTTAGACACATTCTCGCATATATACCCAGTAGCTGTGAGGCACAACACACACACATACGCAAAGTGAGTGACACATCACAAACACATCAGGCCGGGCAGAATGCCTCGTAACCACGCGGGGCTCCTGCGGGCCCCTGACAGTCCAGCAGCTGTCATTGCAGTCAAAAGGCAACATTAGCTCTGGGTTATACACAGACCCAACGCTCCGCACGTGACTGAGCGCCCACTGTACCGTCAAGCCATCCCCCAGCCATCCTCCTCCAGCTTAAAAATAACCATATTCAACCTAACGGCCAGAACTAAGATCAGGACGGAGCGGATGAATAAACAGCCCCAACAATGAAACAGCTATTTTAGATATTGTAGTTTGAAGAGGAGGTTAGTTATTGGCATAGCAGGGAGGGTTTGCCAGAAGTGCTGCATGTAAATGTCCTCAGAGCGTCAAAACTGAGTGAAACAACAATATGATATTAATATGTGGCAGATTAATTAACTCCTGAGTTAATTCAGGGCACTCCATGCCATCAGTCTCATAACCCACCAGAATGTAGGTTACAGTGACAATGAAATCATAATGCTATTCTCAGATGGTAAAACCTTTATTTATAACCTGGGCCCGCCAAACCCAGTTGCTATATCTGCCCCAATTACATATGGCAGCATGGTATGCAAAGCTGGTGGTGGAGTCCAGTCACATGTAAGTCTTGTTGAAACTATCCAACCATAATACATGCATCATAATGATTCTAAATTCAAAATCAATTGGAATGATCATTGGGGTAATACCTTTTAGTTGCGGAAGCTGCCCACCCTAGCTGAACTACACATTCAGGACATAAGCTGTTCTTTACATGTTTGCAAATGATCACTGACAATGACAACCCCTTTCCTGCCACAAATCCTCCACTACAACACACAAGCCGACCCCCTTGACTCTGTCTAGATCAAAGCGTGCTGCTCTTACCAATGCAGTTCTTGGTGTCCCTCCTCAGACCACACAGCATGGCTGTAGTTTAGTCAGCGCAGCCCCCCTCGGGAAGTAACCTTGCTGATCTGTAGTAGTGGGCAGAGAGCGGAGTTTCCACCTGAGGTAAAACAAAAAAGTCTCAGACGCTCAGACAAAAAACGTTTCTTCATTCCTTTGCCCCTACATCCGTCGTTTTCCTAACCCCTCGTTCCTGCTTTTTGTAACCCCAGCTCCACAAGGCAGATTCTGGTCCTCGGTGGCCTTCCTTTAAACTTGGTGTCAAAAAGAGGTCACTGTTAGATGATTCTTCTCAATCCTTGAACAATATAAATCTACCAAGCTCTGTTTGTCTATAAAATCCCAAAGAGGAGGAGAGCGATGATTCATTTCCTTTTCTTGCCATCTCGCCGTGGTACCATTTTTGAGCTATTCTTACTAATCACTCATCCTTTTCCAGAGGGTTTATCATCCCCCGTTCATACACTCATATGAGCTAACAACACACAGCCTTTCTCTCTCTTGTACAGAGCCAGAGTGAGTGTGAGCGTGTTTGCTCCCTCTCTCTCCCCCTGCCAGAGGGGTTCAGTGAGGCAGGCACACACCATAGTCACTCCCTCCCTCAGCGCATGCACACACACAGCCACAAACTCACTCTTAATCCATTTCCCACCAAGTCAAACACCCCTCATACGCACACCCTCAAACCCACTCACACACTTCTACACACAAATTAGACACACACACACCCCGCACACTCATATCTCGGCACAATTAACACCACCTGCACATTCACTTTCAGACTAAGCCCTGCACTGTGTCACGTTTTTCACACTTTGAGACTGCACCCATTTTGTAGAGGATGTATGTTCTCACTCAACGCAGTGCGAGTATCTCTCTCTCCCTCTCATACTCATACACAGACACACACAATAAACAAAATGCATATGCAAAATGCGGAACAGCTGCCTGTTTGAGGACATGTCAAGCAGTGGAAATGTTATTCATAAAATTGCAGTTGTCTTGTACGAGGCTGTGATGACCGATTTCACTTCTCCTCGTGTGAGAATAAATGAGTGATGTGCTAAAAGAGAAGTGAATGGGATTGTATGTAAATTAATCACATTTCCTCTCAAATTCCTGTATCTCTAGCCCTAGGAGGGTGAAAATATCCTCTGCATATCCTTGGGCCCACTGTCTCCAACCAAAGACAAAGGCACTAATGGGTCTGAATGACTGACCCAATTCCCCACACCTGTCCGACCATTTGTCGTTGACACAATGCTTGACGCCTGCCACTTCAAGACCCCCACTGACTGCACCCACCGACGACAACAGGCGCGTTCCTCTGACCTCTCCGGCGGCCCATCTGAGCCTCTTCTGCCTCATTTGTTTTGATCTCTGCGGACAAATTGTTGTCATTACTGAGACTTTGGAGCCAGGGACATAAACACCCCCACCCCGCTAAAAAGATACAAGTACAGCAGCAAAAAAAAAACATGCAATACAACAAACCCACACTGTGAACTTAGAAACTCCACTCTGCCAACTGCTTATTTTACAGATGTGTAAAGTGATTAAAAAACAAACAGTTTCCATGTTTCTACCCGCTGTTGGATGCATGGATGGAGCCTAATTAGTCAGCTGCTCCAGTGGACACAATACTCTTCTCTGTAGATAATTTCCTCAGAGACTTTTGTCCTTAATACCCCATTAACAATGTGTGCGAATGTAGTCTTTCAGAGCGAGACTAATTAATTTCCAGCAGAATAAAGACAAGAGAGAAAAAGGAGCAGAGTGTTGCACTGATAAAAGCCCCTGGGAAGACGTCGGTTATAATAAAAATGGACTCTTATATGCACTTCCCACTAGAGCAGGTATCGACATTATTGATGTAGAGCCAGTGATAATGCAGTGATTAGATGAAGTGACCTTGGCAGGTGAGCAGAGGTCAGGATGGCAAAATGAATGAGGAATCTAAGAGAGACAGAATGAATATTAAAAGAAAAAAATACTTAATAGGTGATAAATATGTAAGACTTTCAAGAGGATGACCTCTGGCTCTATTAGCTATTCAGGGCTGATTTTTACATTTCTCCCATATTTTATGAATAGACTAACCCCTCTGAAAATAACCTACATTTTCATTACATATATAGGCCTGAATGCTCTTCTATCAAATTGACCACAGTGCCACCTCATGGTGATGGGATCCAGTTGCAAGGGAAAGTCTGAAAGCAAAACATGACTGATTCACTTGACAGCCAGGACATATCAACAAAGAGCCAGAGGATGAACATGATGTGTCACAAACACTCAAGCTTTAAGGTCCACCTTTCAAGTCATCACATTTAAGCCCATATTTGAAAGATGCTAAGTTTAACAGGCCTGCTGCACAAATACAGAGAATTAAATACAGATAAACTTGTTCAAGTTGTGTAATTTTGTGTAGACAACTAAACCTTTTTTTATTTTAACAACTGTATTAAAGGTGGAGGCAATGATTCTGGAGAATGCTTTTCAAAATCAGTGAATATCTCATCACGATCAGCTACCTATGTGCTGTAAAAAATAAAAATAAAATCCTGTGTTAATACCATACCATGTAAAGAGTACGGAAGAGGATTAGGGCCACACATAAAAGAAAATTGTTCTGAGAATCCTGACTTTAAAGATCTCCTATTATACTACTTTTCTGGTCTTAATTTCTTGTTAAAAACTGCTATAGAGCAACCTGACACGAATCACATCACAAAAAACTATGTAGATTTTCGGGAAACTCTTCCTCTCATCTGAGCGCGCACAGCAGTCTCTGTCCACACTCGGCTTTGTGCTTCTCCGCCCCCTCCCCCCCCTCCTGCAAACCCCACTCTGTTGTGATTGGTTACCTTCCTTCCGCAACACTTTCAGCAGCGCGCGGGCAGATTTGAGAGCAGGAAGGTGGGGGCATGGCCGGAGCGCGCCACCACGTTGCAGCATTACCATACATGGAAAAATCCGGGAACGTGACGACACGATGGCAGGAAATTTGAACCGATTTGAACAAGTGAATTCTCGACCGGCTGCCCTAGTGTTTAGCGCTCTGCACAGCCACCTCAGACGGTCAGCAGGGAATACGTCTAAATGCATGTACGTAATTATTTGATACGCTAGTATGGTTAAACATGACTATAAATCATTATAACAGCGTTTATAGGTCATAAAAGTCGAAAAGGTATCATAGGTCCTCTTTAAAGTTAGAACTATGGAATTCTGAGAAAAAAGTCAGAACTCAATTTTGTGTGTGGCCCTAATAGGCCTACTCTTCCTAAAAGAGTGAGGTCATAAAGGTATAAACAAAGGGTATAAAAACAAAGGGCCCCACCATAGCTAGCAACATGCCTGTACAGTGCCTAGGCTATATATTCCTGGTTTTATTTTTTCAGCACGCACACATTAAGTAGCATAGTGGAGGAGATTTTCACTGATTATGAAAACAAGCGTTCTCCAGAATCGCTGATTCCACCTTTAATGGGCAAATAACTAAAACTTCACATGCCTAGCCACAGTATACATGACCATTTCCCTTTCTATAAAAGTGACTATTCTGTGGGGTTTACCTTTGCTTCTCCCTCTGATGACGCCCAGTCGACATCTGAGAGAAAAGAACATCTTCCTCTTTTCTCCTGCTGCAGACCGGCCGCCTTTCCTCAGGGTATCTGTGTGAGGGAAGGCGAAGGAGAGCTGCTCGGGAGTCAAGCGCGCCTTTCCAAACACTACCCGTGCTGACATGTTCATTTTCTAACCAAGCGACAAAGAAAAGAAAAAAGGTGGATTCTGTCCTCTTCTTGCCGCTCTCACCATCTATTAGACATCGCAGTATCTTCTTCTCTTCCTGCTGTTCTCATGTTATCCTCCTCTCTCTGGAGAACTTCAGGTGAGTGATTCCAAGCCACTCCAGAGACGGGTGAAGAAAGGTTCGGACCCAACACCACAGTGCCAGTTTTTGCCACAAATATCAGCAGTAACTCGCATCCCAAACGGATACAGGCTGATTGGCTAAGATGTTTTTTTATTTTTTTGCATCTCAGTCAGTTTTACATGAACAGATGGCAGAGGGCTCAGGGCTGTGGGGCACAGCTTGCATGACAGTATGCAATGGAAAGTTTCTCTGCAGGGAGCTGCCGCTGAACATCGAAAAACATAACAGGCTACAACCTAAGCGGGACATTTCAGGGCAATAGCTTTTGTAGGCTACATATTAAACGTGGATATGTCTAATAATGACAAACTGAATACTTAGGTCATTATCCCATAACCTAGCAGAACTGGCTTCACCTTTTTTTTTTTAAATACATGATTCCAAATAGGCATTTGGCCTTTAAAGTCTAATACATTACTGTGCTTACTCACTTTAAACAATGTTATTTCAAAAGGAGCAGTCAACCAATTTCACACCTCAAGATCAGTTGTGAAAACAGTTGTATAATGTTCTGTTGCTCTGAAGTTTCAGTCTGACAATAACCTTGATGACAAAACAATGTCATCACTGAAAAAGCATAATATAGGCCTACTCTTTCAAAGGCTAACCCAGATTAGAGCTTGGAAATGTAACTGTTAAACAAAGTTATGTGGTGTCTCCATTTATAATATGGGTCAACCCTCTCCTTCAGGCAGATTGGCTCCTTTATTCTATCCCAGCATCCAGTCATCTGGGAGGAGAAGAAAAAGCCTGTGTACCCAAGGGAGACAACAACCAGCTCTGAAGCCAACCGTGTGAGCATTTCCATACTATTTTGACGCCTGTGCACCAAGTGAAAATAGCTCTCGTCTCTGAAGTACCATACTTCAATTGAAATACCGCTTTATAAATTCCACCTGTTAATACACATTTTGTAATTAAGATTCCCCATCAGTGAAAGTTTACTTTAAAATATGTTCCATTGTGTATGTATATACATATATAAAAATAAATAGAACATTATTGGAGTGCCACTGTCAGTCTAGTAAATGTCATAAATAAAATCAATCTAAAAAAATAAAAATCTGACTTTTTGCAATTGGGTCTAGCAGCCTACCAGTCCTGAATTTCCCCAACAGCTGAGGAACAATTCCAAGGTTGTCTGTCTAAATTCCTTCACTTATAATTTCAGCCAACAAGCGACCCATTCAATTTTAAACTCCACAAATTTGTCAAGTTTTATTTTTACCAAGCATGGAAAAACCTCTCACAAGCAATAAGGCGCATAATAATCAAGGAGACAGCTTGTATTTTAAAGTGTTTATTGTGAATAACCAGTTTATTCGTTCTCCTCGCTCCTGAGCCTGGCGTTGGGGTTGGTGATCTTGATGGCCAGCTGAGCAGCCCTCTCTACGATCACCTTCCTGTTCTTTGAGGAAACATTGTGGGCGATCTCAGCACAGTGAGTCCTACAGAGATAGACAGAAGGGCCTTGGTTTAATATCAAGCATCACTCAAATCTTTGACAGTTTGAGCTTCAACTGCATTTCGACAATATCAGAGCTTAAGCATCAGAGTAAATTGAGGAAAAAAAAACCTTTCTATTCTAATAAAAAAAGGCATATTAAATTCAATCAAACTAGAACTGCAAGCAGTTGTGAACGCGGGCCAAGCCTCCCACGCGACTCGGGAACGGTCGTCGTCCGCGGCTTCTTGGAATCCGGGGACGTAAAGTTTTTGAAAGTGGGATGTTCGGTTTGGGAGTTAAACCAAAAAGACAAAAAAAAAGGAGATGTATACTTTTTGTGTTTTTGGCACCCCCTTTTGGAGCAATTTAACGAAAATGTAGAACAAGTGGGAGAGTAATTCTGGTGGGCTGGATTTTTTTTTAAAGATTATTTTAGGAGCATTTTTGGTTTTATTAGGTTTTTGGAGAGACAGTTGAAGTGGGGCAGAGAGGGGAAGACATGCAGAGAACTGACCCAGGCGGATTCAAACCCGGGTCTGCTACAGGGCCTGGGGGCGACGCTCTGACCACTGTGCCACAGCGGGCAGGATTTTAAGCATAAACTGAGTGAGTTTGTTAGCTAGCTCAAATCGCCCAGGTTTTAAGTTATGAACCTTTTCAAATCAAGTTAAATCTATTCCTGCCCTTGCACTTACTGAAAGGCATACAATATCCCTCATCCGTTTTTTTCTCCAGCCGTTACAATTTCCCAATAAATCAATTACTGTTTGAAATGGACAAATCATCATTTTGCAGATTTAAAAGGGATTCTTACCGATCCTGCAATTGAGAATTACAGCACTATAATACCATCCCGCCTCCCTCCAATGCCCCACCCCCTCATTCCCATTCCCAGTGTTTTATTTTTTTGTTGAAGAAACTTTATTTACACAAGCAGACTTACAAACTACTGCCTCCGCGCACGCACGTGAGTTATATTGTAGCGGAGGAAACTGGTGGCTGTACCGGTACCGCGCTGATCTGCTTGTATCACAGATTTCATTTCAGACGTGTCGGCCAGAACACCACTTATGGCCAAAGGCGTCAGATTATAAGCATGAGACTAGGAGAGGAGGAGTAGGGTTTTATACGCTCTTTATTTTCCTTCTTTCACAGGCACAGCCGCATATAGATCGCGGGAAAAGAACAAAGGCTTAAACTCCGCTCGTGAGGAGATCGTTAGAACAGCTGTTGCGACCCGCGAATCGCAGCCGTTAATAACATGCAAACTATATTATAACAGCGATCGGGACTGCATGTACATACACACACGGGTGATCACATTTAAACTCAGATAAACACGTTTCCATGTGGAATGATCGCTTACTGCGGCAACGCTCACACATCTGACCGAGGGAGAAGAGAAAGGAAACTTACTAAACAGGCTCTCTGGCCGACTGACGTCACGGCCCTGACTGCTATCCACACTGAACAAAACACACTGTAAGAAATAACACTAACTTATGAACGTTGGGGCCTTTTCTACAATGGTCGCTACTGTCTGCCGTGGAATCAAAACAAACCCTCTAGTTGAGAATGCGCAATACAGAAGCAGATGGAAAACAGACAGGTCTGTCGGTCAATCAAATCGTTCGGTCCGAATAAAATAATTGGTTGTTTTTACTCCTGGTGGGTCTGTCTTGCATTCTAAAGTGTCATTACCTTATTAATACCATTTTAACCTAATCCAAAAAAAGTGTAAAAATGCAGCAAAGGTAAGGGTAGCTTTAAGTACAGTCTAAATTGAGATGATCGGAAACCAATTTGTGACAAGCAAAATAGTCTTCCTTCAGTGAAATTAAGAATGAGACTCCAGTATTCAAGGACTGTATTCATTGAACCGCACCTGCACACTTGACAAGCAGCTCAAGCTTTAAAACTATTAAAGTCATGGCAACTGTCGCTGTGTCGCCTGCTCACCCCACCTCACTACTGTGGTATTCATATGTTCCGTTATGAAATAAACTGACAAGCTAAAATTGTATTGCTGAGCTTCAACCCGTTCAGAGATATGAACATGATTGATACCAGATTTGTGGTTTATCTGAACTTTGGCGCATGGAAAGCAAAAGTGTTATTAAGAGTGGCTATTAAGAGTCTCTGAATCCCTAATGCCTCGTCTCCACCGAGTAGAGCGGGTCGGAGCGGCTCAGAGAGCTCGGCTTTTAAGAATCTCGGTGGCGTTTCCATCGCCTACCCTACCCCTAACTGGTAGTGCGGGGTTTAGGCTGGTCTACGATAGCCGCCGCCAGAATATGGGTCAAACTATCGGGCTGTTGAACAACTGTGGTCAAGCCAGCGGTCTCTCGATTTTGCTTGGTCAAACCAGCCGCTTCTTTATTTAGCACTTTCACTTTGTGACAGCATCAGGCTGTAGATACTGTGTTGGACTTCCTCATAGAAGTTCCTGCTTTTAAAAAGACTAAATCTTTATCACAAGGCTCAGCAAGTATCAACAATGGTGATTATTTCTACCATAAAACATCCAGTGCTGGACTATTAAACATATCGTCAGTGGAGTTTCAAACCCCCTGAACAAAGATTTCTTCTTGATATGTGGTCAGAGGATGCAGCCACATCCTGGTACTCACTGATAAATAAAATCGAAAATTGACTAATGTCAGTTATGACAAGACCATTTCAAGTGTTTTTTAAATTTAAGTGTCACTTAACCTGATTTGCCCTCCGAGTATCCACTTAAACATAGTTGTGCACATAGCATATTGGAGTATTAAACATCCTTAAGGAGACTTCCAATTACTCCTTAAAGGCCTACTTCACCGGTTGGAATATGAAGGTGTATTGAACTCGGAGATCCTATGAAGTATAAATGTGCAAAAAAAATTAAATCGGATCATCCTAGCCTGAGAAAAGGCAGAAAGAGTGTTTTATGTTACAGTGTTACATTTCTCTTTCTGTGACATCACAGAAAGAGAAATGTAGGGTTAGACAGTGAGACCATAAAACACTCTTTCTGCCTTTTCTCAGGCTAGGATGATCCGATTTCATTTTTTTTTGCACATTTATACTTCATAGGATCTCCGAATTCAATACACCTTCATATTCCAACCGGTGAAGTAGGCCTTTAAGGATCCAATAGTGGATAGGATACTCTGACTAAATCACTGTGACTTTATCTGATTCCCTACACACTTGCAGTTACACTACCAGTTCCATTCTATCATACTGATGTAGCAGCAAAAGTCTCAGTGGATATCTCAAAACAAATGCAACAAACCATGTGCACACCTGATACCTTTAACTTCAGTATGTATGGAAAAAGCATTTTACATTTAACGAGTGCAAACATAACTTACTTGTTACTCATCATCAGGACTTCCAGCTCCTTGATATTGTGCACCAGGAACTTCTTGAACCCAGAGGGCAGCATGTACTTGGTCTTCTTGTTGCTACCATAACCGATGTTGGGCATCAGCATCTGACCCTTGAACCGCCTGCGGACCCTGTTGTCAATACCCCTGGGCTTACGCCAGTTTTTCTGTAAGGACACATGAAAGAATATTCAATACTTGCAGGCTCAGACTAGGAAGCAAAAGCAAGGGACGAGGAGAAACTTACCGCAATCTTCACATATCTGTCAGACTGATGGCGAATGAACTTCTTTGTTCGCTTTTTGACAATCTTGGGCTTTGTGAGGGGCCTTAGGGCTGCCATGGTGACTGGGGACAGAAAAGTTACAACTAAGTCAGTTTTTGCATTACACCACAACGTGCCACATACTGTTATGAATGAGCATAGCTCGTTATCGACAGGTGAACTAACGTGTGAAATGTTAACAGTAAAACAGGTTTGAGGTTCACTTATGGACAACAGTGGCTCTCGCTGACAAAACCATTAACAGCTAAATAAACGTGTGTGTGTGGAGAAAGACTGAGCTGAGCCTAAACGTGTTGACCAGTGTCGGCGAGCTAGCTCCAACGCTGCAATCAGTTTAGCTGGCTAGCTATGCTACTCTGCTTAATGTACTTCATTACTACGGTTTAAAACAGACAACACATCTCACTGCGGGGAAAAGTGCCGTTGATTGGCATTTTCACATGTTTATCAGTAAGTCACGATATAGCCTTTAATAAGCATTTCAACCCCATTTCACGTGCAGAGCGCTAGCAGCCGGGAAGCCGCTTTAGAAGCAACACCTCGCTCTTGAACGACACATTTGAAAAGGTATAATACGTCATAGATTATCAATTTTATCTCAAATATGTTGAGTGCACGTCTATGAATAGTAACCAGTATCAAGATGTTCAAATAACAAGGGCAATTGTGCGGATTGACATAGATTGTATGGACTCACCCGCCGATGTAAATCCAAAAGGGACTACGGCGACGGCGGAAGGAAAGAAAAGGACTTCCGTAGGTGCCGCAAAGGCTTATGGGTACTGTATTTTTTATCAGCGCACTGTACTTTGAGGCGCCTTTGGAACACTGGAATTTGCCTTCTTTCTTCCAAACTAATTTCGTGAAACATTTTTAATCTCAAAGTGTTGGTTGTTGATCACCGAGTCATCATTATTATCATGTTTTACTCTATGGTTGTACTACAGCGTACGCACATCTGTACGCCCTCCTCCCTCTTCCTGCCCATTGCATTTTTGTGCGAACTTCCTGAGAAATTCAATGTGTTTTTTGAGGGGGAGCGGTCAAAGTTGGAAATTGTCTACTTCTCTTATCTGAGTGGCGTTTCACCAGTCTCGACTTTGTTCATCACAGCCACAGTAAATAGTGAAGTTGTGTTACTGTTTAACACAGAAGAGGAGGTCAGCTGACAGCTGCTGAATTCGGGGGTGGGGTGATAGCATATAAGGTAAATTGATTTGCCTTTTGTCACATGATAATAAATGGTAGTGCCTAGAAGACTTGATGGTTTGTTGGGTTTGTTTGTTGTTACCTAGCCTATTAATTGTCTAGCGCTTTGAAATGGAGAATCAGCCTATTTGGAGGTGAGCGTCGTTTAATGTTGAGAGTTTTTGACAACAAAACAAGTAAGGGCGTATTGCTCTTTAATTTTTTCACTTCTCTGGTTTAACTTTCGTTTTCCGTTACTTACAGCCACCCGAACCGAACCTACGGAATGGCCAATCCCGGTTATTCACCGGCAGCCCAAGGGGTACCCGGTAAGATCCATATAGAGGAGTATATGAACGTTGAATCTTGATATTGTGACAGTGCTGCCAATATAGTAATAATTTCACGCTTCCGTTTTACTGTAGGCTAGGCTTCTTTTTTTTTTCACCGTGACGTCATTTCGACGTGCTGGTTAGTTGAGGTTGTGATACCGCTCACAGGGCTTACAGTGTTTTGTTCAAGGGAAATAACCCCGCCTGTGAGTGTTTAGTCTAGCTGTTGAACTTGGACTCAGTTTAACAGCTAACTCATGATGGAAACAATCCCAGAGGGGCAACGTAAGTCACTCACTCACAAACCGCATCTACACTGTCTTCACTGTCTTGTTGTTCTCGGGTGTAAACGTGTTACAACTTGGAAACTAAAGAACTCAACCGGTGTTTCTAAAATGATTAAGTAATGAACAATATAGTGCCTCTTACTTCTCGTTTGTATGCTATGCGGCAGGCTAGTTGTTTGTGTAATGCATGAACACTTGGAGGAGATTGAACCCTTTTCGAAAGTCTTCACTCATGTCTTTTGATTGAACTGGTTCTTCTGGTTTGTTTCAGCAATGTTCGCCGCACCCGCAGCTGAGTCCCATGGCCCAAGCGCTCCTCCAGCCAGCATGTTTGACAGCATGCCTGGCTATGAAGGCACCTTGGCAGGAGGAGGAGGTGTGTGCCAATCATATTTGTATTATTCCGCATTTCTCTCATCATATTAACTCCATGGTCGCTTCATTAGTTACAATCTAATGCATTCCAGTAGGCTACAACAGCTCTGCCATTAATCATTTTCATCTGCTTTATCAAGCTTATAATGGTCAGATTTGTTGAAACCATAGGTTTTCTACTGTGTGGTACCATTATTTTCCCCTCCTTGTATTTGTAAATGTGGTAGCCGAAACATTAACTGCAAGCTACAACGCCTATAATAAGGTTAAGCTATCAATACTTTTCTGACGGTGTCATCACATTATAGCAGTAGAATTCATGGCTTAGCTGTTGTAAGGGATTTTACAGGTGTATACAATAAAATGGCCACTGAGTTTGGCCACATTGTATGTCATTTATAAAAAATAAAATAAAAATAATCAAGCAACAGTAGAACAAACTGTCAATATCTTCTGTCTGTAGGTGGATTCCTGCCCCCTCCGATGCCGTCTTACCCAGTTCCTCAGCCTGAACCTGGTCCTGAACAACCACACTGGAAGTAAGCCTCAAACTTTTTTTTCTCCAATATGACTTTCTAACGTACTGCAAAACATTTTCCATATTATATATATATTTTTTTTGATAGTATACACACTGTATTTAATTTTTCCTCACTGCCGACAGTATCCCGTCAATATCGGAAGATACTGCCCGGGAGGCATTTGCCTTGTTTGCCTCCAGCAAGTGCTGCTACAGTTCAGCACCAGTAAAGGATGGTGTCATCACCTGTATGGATGCTTTCAATACGTACAGGGTAAGAGGTGGTCTTTTCATCAGTGTATGTTTGGAAAAGGGTAAACTGAAAATCAATAGAAAAAAAGATCAACAGAAGTCAAAGCTTATATTATAGTGTTGGATGTTCAGGCATGAATAACCAGACTCAATGCCTGTTGATACAACTGTATTTAGATGAAACACAGAGAAAAAGTCTGGTTTGTTTTCTCCACCCCTGCTTTGTTTTAGTACCGTCTGGAAACCTTCACTGAATCAAGATCTACTGAGTGGAGTCACGAGCCATACCATGGTACTATAACCTCACTTGCTAGAATTAAGTTATCCGTCTTTTGCTGTCACAGCTATGCAGTTGGGCTGATAACCTGATATATTGTTTTATTTGTATCAGGCCAGCCAGTGGACTCATATTCCCAACCACCTCCAGGGCCTTGGAATATTCCTGCCAATTCCCCCACTTTTTTTCAGGATAGCAAACAGGTTATCAGGGTTCCCTACACATCATCTATGAAGGTAAAATAATTTACACGTTTGGACGAGTAAAACGTGTAAACAAACACGTTTCAAAAAGTAATTGCTTTTAGAGATTTCCTAACAAGAAATGTTTCATCATGCAGAGCTGCCACAGCTGTGTGGGAATGGGGCGAAGAACTTGCTCAGGCTGCGTTGGCGCTGGTAATGTAAGTGATTTGCACAGACCTCGTTGACCTCATTAAAAGGGTAGCTTTAAGACCTTATGTGAGCTCATCTGATTATTTTTCTTGCTCTTATCAGAAAGTTTGTTGGGTCTGCAATGGATCTGGTTACCGCACAGGAAATGTCTGCCACCACTGCAATGGCAGAGGGAGGGAAAAGTAATTGTTACCTATTTCTAATGAAGTTGCCTTTTCAAACAATACAGTTTGTGCTCTTCCTAAAAGATTCTGTTAATGATAAAGCATAACTCTTTTTTTGCAGTTGCAGCCACTGTCAGGGGCAAGGAACAAAGCAATGTGACACATGTCGTGGAAAACAACAGCTTCTGGTCTACATCAACCTCATCGTGAATTGGTGCTTTTTCCTCAAAATTATTTTCCGTGAAGAAAGTCTGACTTCACTAATGCAAGAACAGTTTAAGTAACGATTGGATAGCCGCCAACATCCACAGTGAAGTTACACTGTTCTTTAGAGTATAACTGTTGTACAATGTAAACTGGATTTTGTTCTTACGTGCTTTTAGGACCAACAACTCTGATGAATATGTTGTGGAACAGTCAAGTGGACTGCAACTGGACAACCTTGCTAAGGTGTCGGGGAAGGAGCTTTTCAGAGATTCTCAGTACATGGTAAAAGATAATTTCTCACTTTTTTATTGAGAACAAAATGTGGGATGATTGGGTTTTGTTGAAAATATGGTTTGCTTCGATTTTGGTATTATATCCTAATGAGATGTTCATAAACATCCAATCTTATCAGTGCTACAGTTGTTCCACATTCACCTTCAACCATTCGTGTTGTAAAACAAGAGCACAGGGTGTCAACACAGGATGCTATTGCAGCTATGTTCTACCCAGTTCAGTGGTTTACACATCTCGCGTAACAGTTGCATTACACTTGTGCTTCCAAAGGTTAGCTATGACCTCAAGTCTAATTTCTTTAGTTTTATGCATGCAACCTTAATACCTATTTGCACCCCTGACAACCTTTGGTATCCTGCTTGAGACGCCAACCAATAAGTGTAATTTAATTATTAATTTTTTTCTTCTAAAAACCCTGTGCAGGTATACCCAGTGATGGGCTTTCCAGACCTTGCAGTGGTGAACGCTGCACAGCGCCTTGTCAATGAACACCAGGGCAAGTACTCACAGACGTCTCGCATTCTACAACAGGTAACCACCGGCTTTATTTATAACACACTACTTTTATGTAATATTTTCATATAGATAATACTTGTGATCAAAGTCTAAAGTTATGTTTGTTAGATATGCTCACATTTGCTTTCTTTTTCTGCAGCGTCAAACCATAGAGCTGATCCCCGTCACCAAGGTGACCTACTCATGGAAAGGGAAATCACACCTTTACTTTGTTTACGGGAATGAATTCAAAGTTAATGCAGAGAACTATCCTGCTACCTGTTGCTGTACTGTCATGTAATTGCAATGTTGGTGTATGAAGATTGTTCCTTTCCTTTCTAAATAATCATAACACTGATAATGTGGAGTTCTCTAATATGTGTACATGTATACATGTATGACCCTGGCATTTAATCCATGAACTCCCCACAAGTCAGCAGAACTGAAGAAAATCTCTTGAATTAACAATCTTTAATGCTACACAGAATGTAACCTTTGACTTACTACAACAAGATAACTAATGGTTATAGCCTTTTGTATTGTTACGTGCCATTTGTTTGCACCACTGAGAAGAAATTGCTTACTTACTATATTTAAACCACAATCATACCGTATTCTATGTATTCTGAACCCTTTTGCGTATATGGCAGCAGTGATTTTTTTTTTTAAATATCAGTGAAACAAATATTTAGCCTACATAATTCTATTTTTTGCAGCACTGCTATTTTTTTTATGTTTTTAACATTAAAGTAATGTTTGCGCTGATGGCAAAACTATTTTTTTTATCATGAATGTAAGTCACAGTTATATGATCTTGCAAGCCAAAAAGTGGATTAATTCGGTTTGCAATAAATGGTTGGCAATGTTTTGTTGTTGAATCGTTTCGTCATTTAAAGTGGACTGTCGCTCGCGGAGTGACGTGAGGAACGTGTTCGCCATAATGATAATAAACCGTGAACACAAAGCTACTCTAAAGCAAATTAAGCTTTGGCTGTGAAAAGGGGACCGATACGTAGACATTCACCGAGGAGGATACGTGGTATCGGTGAATACGGGACCTTGTTGCATTGTCGTAAAACCGAAGAAGAAGTGAGCAGAACGAGGTACAGTTAGCATGCTAGCGAAGTAGCCAGGTTAACCTGTGATGCTGCTAGCTAGTGCCACAGGAATATGTTACGTGCACAGGCAGGATTTCAATGGTCCGAGTACGATTTGAGTCAAAAACAATAGGCCGTGCATGCCAGAACAGTCCCGGTTTAAATTAAACCAAAGCACTGTTATTCAATATTCTACTTTAATAGTGTCGTTTAAAAGTGAGTTAGCTTCCTTGTTTAGCTACAATCTGGCTAGCCCAACATCGCAACAGGCATGTCCCGAGCTATCGGTCCCGAGTCTCCCTGCTGCCTGGTATCCATGCCTAGTACAGTCAGTGAGTGTCGGCTTTAGTGAGTGCAGCAGAGATTGTTGTCATAATGAAACCAGAGCAGATGCAAAAAATAATAATATATACAGGTATATATGTGTGTGTTTACGTGGAAAAGAGTATTAGCCCTGTGTGTTTGACAGTTGCAGTCCCTTGAGAGCAGCTGCACCTGCGCACATTCAGTTATTATGTGACTGCAACTTATGTGATTATGTGTTTGAGAAGCAACGGAGCGAGTCAGCTTTATCTATCTATCTATATATCGTTCGTGGCTCTGTGCTGTTTTTTTTAATGATTATAAATGACGGCATACAGTAGCATCCATATAGCCCCTGAAGTGACAGAGAAGTCTGGTTTGAATTGTCCTGAATTTAATGCATTGAAGACATTAAGAGAATATTAAGTGTATGCCCTTCTGACAGGTTGTGCTATGGCGTCGGCATCTGCCAGTGTGGACTCCAAGGCAGAGCTGACTGCTCTACTGGAACAGTGGGAGAGGGAGCAACAAGGCAGCACGCAGGAGTTGGTTAACATCCTCACCAGGTAAGAAGTTATGCTTCTTCTTAGTTTTAATTCAGCAGCATTAGTGTTGTTTTTTTGGTGGCTGTGACGTAAAAGCTGGTTAAGTGTGTTGATGGGCTGTCACTTTCACAGAATCTCTGAGCTTGTTGAGAAAGAGACAGAGGAGTACCACAAAGCGGACCCGGACCCTTTTGATGATCGGCATCCTGGTATGAAAACAAACAAAGACACAAAAAAAGAGGAACACATTGGCATGATCATTGTAGATTTAAATGTTGGGTATATTTTTGACATTTCCCTCTTGGCCACTAGGGAGAGCTGATCCTGAATGCGTGTTAGGACACCTGCTCAAGATCCTTTTCAAGAACGATGACTTCATGAACACGGTAAGAAAGGACTGACTGATTGAAGACCGTGTTTAGTGAAAAATAAATGGTCATGTTGGCATCTGGATTGGATGATGATATACTGTTTTGTTACTGTTCTTTCCTTTGTAGCTGGTGAATAGCTACGTGATGACCAGCAGAGAATTTCCCCTCAACGCAGCAGCTTGCCGCTTGTTGCAGAACATCATGCCTGGTTTGGAGACAGCTGTGGTCTTTCAGGAAAAGGTGGGTTTGCGTCCCAGGATTTTAGTTTTTTTCTCCAGTCTCTTGTTCAAACAATGGGTTATATTTATTTCAGATGTTAAGGTACCCTGCAATGTTCTTGTGGTTTCCCAGATGTGTATAGTGTATAGTGTTTGAAGGTTATATGTTTACAAACCTTTGTATTGGTGTCACTAAGGCACTCTGCTGTCTTGGCTGCAAAGGGTAAAGGCCGTAAAATCTGAGAATATGTTTGAGGAGTCAGGTTCAGCCTGCAAGTTATTGAAACTTTGACCACCCCCCTTTGACTCAAGGACATTGATAAACCGCCATGTCTTTTTTTCTAAGGTTACAGAGTCTCATTCGAAAAAGTAAATCTAGATTAAAAAATGACTGCCAAAGCATTAGTACTTACATTTTGAAATAATGTGGGAAATTATAATTAAAGACATAAAAAAATGGTAACAAGTTAGGCAACATACAGCAGGGATCAACATTTTCCTGATGTTTATATATGTATGTCATCATTCCTTACGTGTCTTGTTGTTCTCAGGAGGGCATAGTTGAAAGGCTGTTCAAGTGGGCTCAGGAAGCAGAGCAGCCCCTCAGAATCTACGCCACCGGCTTGTTGGCCGGCGCTATGGAGAACCAGGACATTGCAGCAAACTACAGGGAGGAGAACTCTGTTTTGGTCAGTATGGGATGCCGTTTTATCAAATGTCACTTTTATTTAAATCATCAATTTAAATAAAAGTGACAATTTGAAAGTACATAGTTATCCGACAGAGCCTCAGAGCAATTTGTTCATTACCAGCAGGTGGTGTCAAGTAACCACTTTCCATCAACTCATTGTTCATGCTTTTCTTCGACAGGTGCCTTTGATGCTGCATCGGTTGCGTGAGCTTCAGGATAAGGACGCTGAGAACAAAAGGGAAATCAAACGTCCCAGCCCCAGAAAGACTTTGAGCGAGCCGTTGCTGCCTTTAGATGAGGAGACTGTTGATGGAGGCTTTGAAGAGAAGCCCTTCACGCAGGGCAGGAACGGAGCTGAAAGGGAAGGCGCAGGCCCGGAAGACGATGGCGAAAATGAGCTTTCGTTCCGTTTCAACTCCCCTCACAAAACCAGCAGCCGTGCCAACTCTGCTGTCAAAACCATGATGAAACCAATGTCTGCCCCGGGTTTCCTCACTCACCAAGGCGTGTCCGATGGCAGCAGTTACATGAGAAGGAAAGCAGAGAGGGAGGGCGGCAGGACCTTGAAACAGAAGCTCAATTTCTCCTTGCCAGAGCCGGAGAGGAACTTCAGTGAGCTTTCCAACAGCAGCTGGTCTGAGATGAGCCCCTGGGTGATAGGCAACAACTATCATCTGTACCCTCTGACCCCAGAGATCGAGCAGAGGCTCATCCTGCAGTATCTCACACCACTGGGAGAGTATCAGGAGGTTTGTTCAATACCATCAGCCCACACCTTCTCTGCGTTCCAAATTTCATACTCTTTCTTTTGACTATTCTTCATACTATAACTGACCATAAAAAGAATGTAGTTTGCATGCAGTAAACAATTGGGACATACCTTTACTTATTTATATCACCATAACATCGTACCTTGAACTTTCCTTTGCTTGTATATCCATCGCATCATGTCGCATTTTGCTCAAAGGCCCAGTTGATTTGACGTCATTTCCACTGCACAGTGGATTGTGGGACAGAATCGGTAATTTAGTAGGGCATCCGGGTATTTTTTAAGCATGCTTTATTTGACCAATTATATTGGGACAACCTTAATCTTTTTCTTCCATACTAAATAGCAGTGCACTCTGGGTATTGAAACGCAGCCATTGCATTGTAGAATTTCATTTTGCAGCATGTAACGTGAAAGTATGTACATATTTCGCATGTCTTGTCAAAGAGTGGCCAGCAGATGTCACTCTTCTTTGATCTAATTCAAGAAATGATTGTGCCTCTTCTGATACCAAATAATATATTTCACCTAACGCATTTTCAGATTATTCAGGAATTTTTTAAAGAGGATTAAAAATAAATAAAAGTTAAACAGCGGTTCTTAGCCATAGACTTGGTTCTACAGTAATGGAAATGTACATAATATAATGCGATCTCGATGCCCTTTCTTCCTCCAACCTGCAGTTACTGGCGGTGTTCATGCAGATGGGAGCTCGTGAGCTGCTCATGCATTACATGGATCTAAAGCAGACCAACGATGTGCAGCTCACCTTTGAGGCTCTCAAGGTAAAAATATTACCTATCGCAGTCGACCACTCCAAGGAGACAGATCACGATCTCAAGCTCTTTAGACCTTTTCCTTTTACTAATGTCTCTTTCTCTTTAGTACCTGGCTTCTCTGCTGCTGCACAAGAAGTTCGCCGCAGAGTTTGTCGCTCATGGAGGAGTTCAGAAGTTGCTGGAAATCCCCAGGCCGTCTATGGCTGCTACCGGAGTGTCACTGTGCCTCTACTACCTCGCCTATAACCAGGACGCCATGGAAAGGGTACAAAAAAAACAGGCACACATCATGCAAATAAAAAATTAAATCTGGAATGTTGCCATAATTCTATTCTATCTATCTATCTATCTATCTATCTATCTATCTATCTATCTATCTATCTATCTATCTATCTATCTATCTATCTATCTATCTATCTATCTATCTATCTATCTATCTATCTATCTATCTATCTATCTATCTATCTATCTATCTATGTGTTGTGTCTCTGTGGTGTCTGTTTTATCTTTCTAGTTGTTAGAATATATCATATATACATATTATATTCATTCACAAATCATCTTAGATTAATATTAAGATGTTTGATGGAGAAATGACACTTATAGCTCTAATAGCAGTGGACATTTGTATTCACTTGGTGTGTCCTCTCTTCTCCCCTCAAGGTGTGCATGTTGCCCCACGCCATCCTGTCAGATGTGGTTGGTTACACGCTGTGGCTGCTGGAGTGCTCCCATGCATCCGGCTGCTGCCACGCCACCATGTTCTTCTCCATCTCCTTTTCTTTCCGCGCCGTCCTGGAGCTCTTCGACAAGCAGGACGGACTGCGGCGCCTCGTCAATCTGGTAGGACAAAACCCAATACTCTGCGGCATGCTATCACGCTAGCTGAGATGCCGTTTGTGTGCTAATTTTTCGATACGAACTGACTTGTTCCCAGATCAGCACCTTGGAGATCCTGAACCCCGAGGACCAGGGAGCGATGCTGAGTGACGATGAGATTTTCTCCAGCAGGCAGACGGCCAAGCACACCTGCATGGCCCTGCGCAGGTACTTTGAGGCCCATCTGGCCATCAAGGTGGAGCAGGTGAAGCAGTCCTTGCAGCGCACAGAGGGAGGTGCCCCCATTCACTCCCAACCGTACTATAAGGTACGCAGAGGACAAAGGATAAGCGAAACACATTATTACAGATATCATGTTTATGCTTTTGCCTTTTGGAAACTAGATGAAGCAGTGTGTTCATCATGTGTGCTTTTTCTCGCATCCCCCAGGCGGTCAGCTACAGCCGTGAGCAGGTGGTGGAAATGATGGAGTTCCTGATAGAGTACGGTCCGCTCAGGCTGTACTGGGAACCAGCTGAGGTCTTTCACAAGCTATCTTGTGTCCAGCTCCTCCTGCAGCTTATCTCCATTGCCTGTGACTGGAGGACCTACTATGGCAGGTAAGACCCAGAGAGTAATTCTCCTTTTTGTCTTGCTTCATCTATTGCCTCTTCCATTTAGTTAGGGACTTGTGTGTGAAATGGGGATTCTTTTTTTTTTCTTTCCCTGTAGGAGTGACACAGTGCGTTATGCCCTCGACATCCTGAGTATCCTCACAGTTGTTCCAAAGACCCAGACGTTGTTGTCTGAGGCAGTCGCTGTGCTCGATGAGGGGGGATCCACTGTTTCCACCGTTGGTAGGTGTTCAGCTGAGATCTATTCATCAAAACATTCATTTGCTGTAATTGTATAGTATCCTAGTTGTTTTTAGACACTTAAAAAGTCGGCTTAATACATATTTCCACTTAAATGTTGCATTTAATAGGAAACAGTCATGTTAAGCTACTTGTACAGCTGATAGTCACGAACAAGTTCAAGCAGCATGGCATACAGTACAATATGTTGTTATCAGCTGTTATTGTAAATGTTTGGTCAGTTTAAGCCATAATATGATTTATTGAAAGGTGCGAGCACGAAAATTAGTGATTGCTTTTTTGTATTGATGCAGTGGAATAAAGCATTAATTTTTATTTGTTATCTGTTAAATTCTTAGGGTAATTAAAATTGCCTCGACAATATTCCACATAATGTAGCAATGTTCTTTTTTTGACAAAAGCAGTGCCCAGCCCTGCTGAGAGATGGGACAGCTCCAACTATTACTTCTCTGCAAGGTTTTTAATTTAATTGTTTGTCTTTTCCTCTCAGGAATGAGTATAGTTCTGGCAGTGGCAGAGGGAGAGGTCTTTGTAAATGACGCCGAGATTCAGAAGTCGGCTCTGCAGGTCGTCATCAACTGCGTCTGTGCTCCAGACAAACGCATGTCCAGCATTGGCAAGTTCATCGCGGGCACGCCCCGACGCCGCCTGCCTCAGCAAACCAAAGCCAGCGAGAGCGTGCTCTCTAAGATGTGGAATGTGGTGCAGTCCAACAATGGCATCAAGGTAGATTTAACTCCCAACAGTCACTAAAGTCTCTTAAAAGCATTTACAACAGGCCACCCTCAAAGTCCCTCCAGTCCCTCTGTAAGAGTGGCATTGGCATAAATTGCGTGACATTTGTAGATCGTGACAGTGCTACTTAGTGCTGCAGAGGTAAATGGACTGTATTTGTATAGCGCCTTTATCTTGGGAAACAGTGCACACTCTTAAAAGACTTGCATTAACCCAGAAACACACAGCAAGCAGATAGAAAAATATAATTTCTGGTCCTTTTTCAAAGTGTGAGGCATACATTTTTTGGTAGAATAGGTGGTCTAACATATTTATATTACAAATTGCACCTGCTTATGGTTAAGTCCTCAATGTATCGACATGCGCCAAGAGTTGACTTGACAATAGCGTCCTCCCCAAAGCGACCCGGTTCAAGTACATCCCCCTCGGTAAGCCCATTTCAACTCTTTCTCTCTGCACTGTCAATAGAAATCTTTGAAAATGCAAAAAATAAGTTGAATTGACAAATAGAAACCACTTGGTCGGGAACGTTGTGTGCTGCCTGAGCAAATAATTGTTGGTCAGCTGTTCCTCCTATGCTTTTTTAAAGAAGAGTTCTGTGTGCAGGGTTTTTCCTGCATAGAGAATTTTATTTGTTATAATCGAGCAAATAAACCTTGCAATTTCCATGGTTTAGAATTATAAACAATGACATTATTAAACAGGTAATCAGTATTAACATTTTGACTTCATATCTACAGGTTCTTTATTGTGATTTCATCAGTCAGTGAGCTCCATGGTAACGTAGTGATTGACAGGCCGACTGAAATGCTCTGTAAATCCCACACCCCTCTTAAAATCCACAAACTAAATGCCTTTACTGTTGCACAAAGTCGCTACCCCAAAAAAGTCGGTCCGCGTACTAGGGGTGTGCACGTGTACACGTGTACACGTGTAACCGTTTAGTAAATCATAACCGTTTAGGAAAAATCAATAAACAAAAACCGTTTAAAAAAAAAATCTTCAAATTTAAAATTTTCTTTTTTTCAAAGTTTTTAAATATGTTCTGGAGACACACATTTATTGATTTTACATCACTAGTAGGCCTAAACTAATTGGGGATGATAAAAGCTAGTCTGCCGAATCGGTCTGTCCCTCGGCGAGTGTGTGAGTGTGTGTGTATCGGCGCACACACACACACACACACACGGGGAGTCGCCGTGCCGGTGCTCGACTCACAGCCACGGAAGAGTGATGAAAGATAACCTAAAGATTAAAGTTACTCGGTTGACGTGAACTAAGCTCGTAAGTAGCCCAAACTTTATAACACCTGTTCAACCTGCATGAACGTGGACATGAAGAAAGCGATAGGCTATATTAATCAGGAAATGAATGAAGCGCGATAATGACGGCGCACATGTCAGGCGAACGTGTGTGTGTTTGTGCCATGGACCTATTATAAGAGGTGTGTAAACGAGCGTAGTTCATTTCAACTGTGTGTTTACAGGTGAACGAACGCGCGCGTGTGTGTGTGTGTGTGCGCGCGCCTACAGGACGGCGGGCGCGCGAAGACAATGACGTCACGGTTAACCGTGTACACGAAAAAAATTCTGTCGTGTACACGGTTAGACATTTTTGTAAACGTTCACACCCCTACCGCGTACCGACCCCCCAAAGGCCCATTCTGAGCCAGGAAAAACCCTGACGGGAAACAAAAAAGATAGCACAGGGAGTGCTGAAGCAGCTAAATTAATAATAATAATTTGTCCACCTCCTTAAAAAATAAAAGTAAAATCAGCTGGTGTTTTTAACTTCTGTTGTGCGTCTGTCCTGCAGGTGCTGCTGTCGCTGCTGACGGTGAAGATGCCCATTACGGATGCAGATCAGATCCGTGCTGTGGCCTGTAAGGCTCTGGTTGGTCTGTCTCGCTCCAGCTCCGTCAGACAGATCATCAGCAAGCTGCCTCTCTTCAGCAGCGGACACATCCAGCAGCTCATGAAGGAGCCCGTGCTCCAGGACAAACGCAGCGAACACGTCAAGTTCTGTAAGTTTGCTGCCGAGCTGATCGAAAGGATCTCCGGGAAGCCTTTGCTGATCGGTGCCGACGTGTCTCTGGCGTGGCTGCAGAGGGCCAGTGTGGTCGCTCAGTCCAGGATCAGCTTCCCTGAGAAAGAGCTGCTGCTGCTTATAAGGAACCACCTTCTGGCCAAGGGCCTCCAGGACACCGCCGTCACACTCACCAAGGAGGCAGAACTCCCCATGGCGTGTGTGTCTCTTTGTTCACATTCTACTTCTGCTTTCCCTCCTGTCCCTCCTCCTCTATCCACCTCCCCTGTTGCCACTCTACCCCGCACCCCACGGCTGGTCAACTGTGTTGGGTCAAGACTTGGAAACCATTCCTCTCATTTGTCCACCCCCGGAACCAGCATTCCACAAATACGTGCCTCTACATCCCAACCTACTGTGTCGTCTTCTACTGCGTTCCCCTCAGCGTCTGTCCCCCACTGTACCAATGGCTCCCCACTGATCGGACGCATCGTTTTCACTCGCGATCGGCAAACGGGGCCAGGAACGGTGAGCTGCAAGAAAACTCGGGTGCTCAGGCAGAAGTCTGACCACGGGGCCTTCAGCCAGAGCCCAGCCATGAAGAAGCAGTTCGACAGGCACCTTCCCTCCCCTCCTGCATTGGACAGCATCATCACAGAATACCTAAGGGAACAACACGCACGCTGTAAAAACCCTGTGGCAACGTGCCCGCCTTTCTCTCTCTTCACCCCCCATCAGTGCCCCGAGCCCAAACAGAGACGGCAAGCGCCAATCAACTTCACATCCCGAAACACACGGAGGGTTATTTATCCTAAATACGGAGGAGTGGACGGAGGCTGCTTTGACAGACATCTCATCTTCAGCAGGTTGGTAGCTTTGTCGGATTTAGTTTAGTTTAGTTTAGTTTAGTTTAGTTTAGTTTAGTTTAGTTTAGTTTAATTTAGTTGTTTATAGTTTCGTGGACAGTCCCCTTTCATCAGGGAGTAGCTTTAGCCTTTACAGTTTATATCCAGCTGTAATCTGTGGCCAGTTGTCTATAGTCAACCTAAAATACATTAGTTAAAAAACTAAATAATTATAGTTACAGCAGGCCTAAGCAAAAGGAAGGAATACACACATATTGCAAACACAAACAAGCAAGCACAGATGACGGCAAAGATTCATGTTTCCCCCCTTGAACACAAAGTTGGGTCAACTTGACCAATGTGCTCAACCATTTTTCCACTTCCCAGGTTCCGGCCCATCTCCGTGTTCAGGGAGGCAGACGAGGATGAGAGTGGGTTCATGTGTTGTGCCTTCTCTGCGCGAGAGCGGTTCCTGATGCTTGGGACGTGCACGGGGCAGCTCAAACTCTACAACGTGTTCACAGGCCAGGAGGAAGCCAGCTACAGCTGTCACAGTTCAGCCATCACTCACCTGGAGCCCTCACGGGTTGGTAGACAAAGCTACTTGGACATCTACAATTTTAGACTCCGTCTTGCTGCTATTGCTGAATAAAAATGTGTTCTGTGTTACATATTTGAATGTTTGAGTTTAAGACATTTATGTGCTGTCATCATTTGTGACACCATAGCTAGTTTCTCTTTTTTTCCAATTAGGGAAAAATAAGTAGATGTACTTTATGTAATATACTATCAGACACCAATTAATATTCAAATTAGAGTATGCTCTTGGAGGGAATCTTTAACCATTATATACATTTTTTTTTTTTAGGATGGTTCCCTGCTCTTAACATCAGCTTCTTGGAGTTTCCCTCTGTCTGCACTGTGGGGCATGAAATCAGTGTTCATCATGAAGTAAGTTATGTTGGCGCAAGAGGCTGAACTTTACCTGCTACATGTAAAATGCATTCCTTCTAAATGGCTTGACTGCTGTCTGACCACAGACTGGATCAATGGTTTAGTTAAGCCAGTCTGTGATCCCACTGCCTCCATGTATGTGCTCGGCTCCTCCAATGATACAGCAACTTCATGCTGTCAAAAGACAAAGCTGCCGAAAGGAGTGGACATACTGTTTAATTATGCACATTAACAGCGTGATGGCTGCAGTGGTCACTCAGTTCATAGGACAGAAGCACTTAACTTAACGCACAGTTTAACCGAGACAATGCTGGGTCTGGGACTCTGCCTATCTAAAATGTCTTTAAGCTATTTTAAGTTTTAAACTACTCAGCTTTTTTTCTACTCACACTGGCTGCAAGTGTTTGATTAAACATTGATATGTTGCTCTCGTTGTCTTCAGGCACTCCTTCCTGGGCGACCATTATGTGGAGTTCAGTAAGCTTTCACAAGACCGTGTCATTGGGACTAAGGAACACATAGCACGTGTACGTATGTCAGCGTTGGTTTGAACATGATGATGTGCAATGAAAAAAAAAATATGGAAAAAACATTACCCTTCGGTGGTGAATGCTTACTTTCAGCTCTTCTCTCTTTGCCAGATTTACGACATCCAAACGGGTCAGGTCACTCTGACTCTAAACAACCCAGACCTGGCTAACAACTACAAGAGGAACTGTGCCACCTTCAACCCAACGGATGACCTGGTGCTGAATGACGGTGTGCTGTGGGATGTGCGCACGGCTCGGGCCATCCACAAGTTTGACAAGTTCAACATGAACATCAGCGGTGTGTTCCATCCCAACAGCCTGGAGGTCATCATAAACACTGAGATTGTATCCTTGACACTTAAATACTTGGCTTGAGTAGAGTACAGCAGGAGTTAGCCTATTGAGTTTTGAGAGTTTTTGTGTTGATGGTAAGACATCTATTGATGGGGGAGAAAGGTAAAACTCAAACCTAATCTCTCCAAACAAGACTTGTGTTATCTACACCCACTGCAGCTCTGTTAGGCGATAACCTAGGCAAGGTGAGCTTTTATTTAGATTCTCACCATGTGAGTTAAAGGTGGAGTCAGCAATTCTGGAGAACGCTAGTTGTCAAAGTCAGTGAATATCTCCTGATGATCTGCTACCTGTCCGTACTGTGTGTGCTTGGAAAATAAATTGGTGTTAATATACAGCATAGTCTAGGTAAACTGGTATGTAAACAAAGGGGCCCCACTGTAGCTAGCAACATACCCTTTTACAGAGCCTAGGCTGTGTATTAACACCAGATTTATTTTCAGCACACATACGATAGTGAATCGTGAGGAGATATTCACTGATTTTAACAAAAGGTGATTTTGACAACAAGCGTTCTCTAGTATTGCTGGCTGCACATTTAAGCGGGTTAGCATGCTAACATTTGCTAATTGGCAAAAACACAAAGTAGAGTTGAGGCTGATAGGAACATCATTAGTTTTGCAGTTAGTTGGTAATGAATGGTATTAGAAATGTTGACCTGATGATGGCTCTAGATGAAAAGCTATAACAATTCCTCCTGAGAGGAATGGGAATGACTGTATCTTATAATCCCTATAAGGGTTGTCAATGCATTTGACTTAAAAACAAAATCCCCCAAATATACAGTTTGTTTCAGGAAGGAAAGAAAATGCGGTGAGTTTACAGAGGGAACTTTCACATATCTGAGCAGGAGGAAAAAAAGATTGTATCAGTGTTTAAATGTGTAGTCCCTCCAATGATGGGATGACTATTGAGCTTTTATTTAACTGCTAGTCATTAAAAATTAACTCCACTGAAAATTGATTTTACCACCCTGGGGATAGTTTTAATCGCTATGTAATTAAATTGGTAGCAGATTTAGTTGATACAAATGAAAAAGACTTGTCATGGTCCTTAGTTTGGAGTTTCAGTGGGATCTGCGGACCTTTCACCTCCTCCACACAGTCCCCGCTCTGGACCAGTGCAGAATAGTATTCAACAACAATGGCACTGTCATCTACGGGGGTAAGTACAAAAACAGCCACTGCATGATGGGTAATGTAGAGCATTTGGCATCAAGCCTACAACTCGCTCCACAGTCAATGAAAGTGTGTGAAAGGTGTGTTTGAGTGGATAGCTGCTAATTATGAGGCAAAGTGAGCATGTTCGTATTTGGAGAGAGGTGTGAACAGGCCCTGTAGAGGTGTGTGTGTGTGTGTGTGTGTGTGTGTTTCTGTTTGATACCACAGTCACTCATTGCCATATGGGCAGCAGGCTCAGTGTTGGACTGGCAACAGAGAGAACCAGCTGGTTCACTCCACCTCACAGGAAGAGCCATGGGTCTACAGTTATGGCTCTGCCCATACAACGACCACTTGAACCTCTCAGGACAATGAAACACGGCTGACAAGCTCGCACTGCTCTGTTCTTTATTTCCTCTCTCACTCATACTGTGGCTCTTTGTATTCTCAGCAATGCTTCAGGCTGATGACGAGGACGAAATGATGGAGATGCAGATGAAAAGTCCTTTTGGCTCATCGTTCAGAACCTTTAATGCCACAGACTACAAACCAATTGGTAAGGCTTCCTGTACTCATCTCCCTTACATGTATTTCCAGAGATTGAATTCTAACACGTTCTTTGCTCTCTTCTCAGCCACTATTGATGTCAAGAGGAATATATTTGACCTTTGCACTGATACCAAAGACTGCTACCTAGCTGTGATTGAGGTAAATTCTTGTTGTAATGTGGATTTAGAATGTGATAATATTTTTCTAAAGGACGGGATAATTTAATCTGATTTATTTTTGTGATGATGATCTAATCATGATCTAATGCTTGTCTATGATGTGTGTACTGAAAAGAAAAATCTGGTGTTAATATACAGCCTAGACTCCGTAAACTGGTACTAAAACAAAGTGTATGTAAACAAAGGGGGCCCATAGTAGCTAGCAACTTGCCCGTTTACAGAGCCTAGGCTGTGTATTAACACTGTACGTACAGTACATACAGGTAGTGGATCTTCAGGAGATATTCACTGATTTTGACAAAGTGATTTTGACAAACAAGCATTCTCCAGAATCGCTGATTCCACCTTTTTACGTATTTCAAATTTTGAATTACTTTCTCCTGCTTTTCTATCCCGTAGAATCAAGACTCTGTAAACACCGACACAGTGTGCAGGCTGTATGAGGTTGGCCGGCAGAGACTGGCAGAGGAAGAGGAGGAGGATGAGGAGGATCAGGTAACGACTTTATTCTTTTAATTTGCAGTTCCTATTTGTTGACTTGAGGTAGTATGAAAAATGTATTTAAAAATAAAGTTTTATTCTTAAGGTTTAGAACAAAGAGATAACCCTCTGTTTTGACATCTGGCTCATGGAGTTATCCAGTACTTTATATATTGAGAAAATTGTAACACTTTACAATAAAGGTACATTTATTAACTGTTAGTTAATGCTTAATTAAGGCTTAAGCATTTGCTAAGCAGTACCTAACTGTTAATAAATGCTTAGTAAATGCTTAATAAACATAAACTAAGCATAAACTAACTGTTATACTTAGTTTATGCTTAACTAAGCATTAGTTAACAAAGCATTAACTAACCGTTAATAACTAAGCATTAACACTTAATTAATACTCAACATTAACTTACAGTTAATTAATGTACCCTTTATTGTAAAGTGTTAGATAAAATTCAATATGAGATTTCAGGGAAAGCAGAGAAGTTTAAACCAATATGGCAGCCTTTCCTTAACTATATAACGGTACTGAAGGAACCCACATGACACCTTATTGACATTTTATTTTCGGTTTAACATTTTTCGGTAGTTTTTACAAAGTAATTGAAAGTCCTTAAAAACCTGTGAAGTAGAGTACGCCGGGTTAGTTTATTTGATTTAGTTTTTTTGTGTTGCTTTTCAGGTATTTTTTTGTGTATTTTCTCTAAAAAAGAAATCCATAAATAAAGTATTTAAATAAAATGAAATGTTTTGTCATCTGTTCACCACTAGGAGGATGACGATCAGGAGGAAGATGAGGACGACGATGAGGATTCGGACGAGGACATTGACACTGACCCGCTGATCGCCGAGCTGGAGAACGAGAACGGAGGAGAGGACGAGGACGACGAAGATGAGGACGATGGGAACGATGACTTCTCTCCGTCTGATGAAGAGGTGGCGCGCCTTCTGGAGGACGACGAGGATGACAACGACGAAGATGACTCTGACAATGACGATGTCGACGTGGACGGTGACAATGGTGAGTAGCGCTCCAAGGTCCTTTTAGCTAACTTCCTGCCGTCTTCGTCAGATAGTGCCGCGACGTAGAGCAGCGGTTCATCGTTCAGGCACAGAGACCGGCCTCTTTATAGCGCTCTGTCTCCTGATTGGATGAAAACAAGCGGGATACTTAACATTTTATCTGGCAATTCCAGCAAAGCTGAATGACTGAGAGACCTGTGGTATGAACTACACATACTGTTTAAGTGATTGCTTTATGGACAAAAAGTGATTTAACACATATATTTACAAAAAAATACTTCTCCTTTAAATGTCTAGAGGTTCAAGAATTACACCGTTGAGTTTTATCGGTCGAAGCTTTTAAAAATGGCTAAAATACAATATATATAATCATCATGATTAGGCATGGGCCTCTGTGATATTCTGACGGTATGATAACCTTAATTAAATAATTAGGGCTGTCAAACGATTAACATTTTAAATCAGATTAATTATTTACAGGGTAGCTGTGGATTAATCGCCATCTGAAAATATGCTAAAAAAAATTAAATTCTCTGTATATTGTTGTACGAACAAAAAGATGAATGACAGAAGGTGGATATATACATTTAAATAGTTTTTTTAAATCATGGCAAATCCAAATGATGGTGTTAATACTGAAAAAAATAAATAATGCGTGCGTGCCTGCGCCCCACGTTCTGGGGGACTGTTAATTTGTGCCAGTTAGCTGATGTTATCTTGATGTCCTGCATGTATTAATCACACACACCTCTGAAAACTGCAGACGTTTTAGTCCTCCCGTGCACTAAACAAAACAGACAATGTTGCTCCTCCTGTTGCTTTGGACAGCTGCTGATGCCCGTGACACACATGTGGCCACAAGCAGGTCAAAACGTGCTACTACATGCGTGCCACTGCGCCATAACGTTAGATTGACGACTTGTGCAGAGCGGGTGGGATAGTTTGAGCAGGTAATTCTACGCATTTGTTAAAAAAATGTGTGCACTAATTCCAGAAATGAATCACCCTGCGTTAACGCGTTCATTTTGACAGCCCTAGTAAAAATACCACGGATCACGGTATTGCGATTACAGCTCTCAAATGTGTTTTTTTTTTTTTAGATGTCAGGGTAAAAAACAACCGACTAAACACAATCTTTAAATTTTTTAGCAACGTATTGAATATTCTGAACTAGGGGTGGGCATTTTAAGAAATTCAATTGATCGATCATCGGGAAAATTAACGAGCAATTATCGAGTAATCGTTATCTTTTTTTACACATTAAAAAATGCCAACAGAACATCCAAAATACAGCGTTTTTACCATAGACTGTATACAAGAGGTTTTTACTCAATTACATCTGTATTCCAAGATCTTCTAGGCAAACAAGAATCTATTAAGACAAGGCAACTTTTTAAAATAAAATAATATTAAAATGCGGCGCTGGTTAAAGCCCGAGGCTATGAGCCAACAATGAGCCAATACAACGAAACCTTTTAAAGTTTAAACACATATGTGCCTCCTAAGATGCTGCCAAAGACTGCATAAGGGCACGGCACGTTTCTCTGAGTGGTAAAGGACCTAACGTTACTTCATCTAAAATGTGCAAATTAGTTCCCTGATGAAAGCGAAGTAGGAAAGCATAGACGCTAAAGTTAGCCGCTAATGCTAGCGGCGCTAACGTCACACAGGGTCGGATGTAGGCTTCAATGTACAAGTGGTACATAATTCGGTTTGTTAAAGTGTTGTACTTATACAAGGTTTCACAATGCTTAATGAACTTCGTTATTTTCGGTTCTATGTCCGGTCCGATGCCAAACTTCTCCTTAACTTCTTCCTGTTTATGTTTTGCCATCTACGGCAGCTCGCAGGCTGCTGCCTGAGCCTGTTCTGTTGTCTCCTACTACTAGTTAAGTATCTCCCCCTGCTGGTAGGATGTTTAATTGCTGCCCATACAGTCTTTGGTGCTGCCACATAGTGAAATTCATTGCTGTGCTGCCGGACTCACACTGCGCAACACAACGGCTATATGATCGATAGCAATTTCACGTGATCGACAATATTCTTAACGAGCAATGATCGATTAATCGATTAATTATGCCCATCCCTATTCTGAACATTAATCAACTTGGCTAATACCTTTTAGAACGGAAAGTAATGGCGATTTTAAAACCTTGACTTTTTTGAACCGCGGTATACCTTGAAACCGGCACTGCTACTGAAGGTAAACAAATCATTCCTCAATCTGTGTTCAAATAACCCATTTATTTGGATGAACAGGATAATTAGCCTTATATAAGGTAAGCTGTCCTTGAAGAACATGGGCTTTGATCTGCCAGCCTGCAGGTAAATTATGCAATAAGGCTGATGTTTGGTCAAAGTTCTGTGTTCCATGCTTGTATGGTCACAGTGAAAACATCTTGCTTTTCGATTGAGGAGTTTTAAAACTGCTGTCATGTGTCTATTTGAGACGTTTGAACAATGTCAGAGGAAGCATGAATTTGAGGGAAAACGATAGACGTGGTGCACTTTCCCGCTTTAATTTTGCCACATTGGCAGTTTTACACTTAACCCACTGACCTATGTATCCCCACATTTCTGAATCTGTGTTTTTCTGTGGCACAAACAGACAGCTCCGACAACTCTGACCTGGAGGATGACATCATGTTATCCCTGAACGAGTGAGGAGCCATTGGCATCAGGGAGCGAGGAACTGGACAACATGTCAAGACTTCTGCCTCATAGACATTTGAGCTGCAGGACAGGAGGCAAGGAAAAAGAGGCTAAAATCAGCAGAACAGGTGGGAGATAACTCTGAGCACTGCCACTTGGAAACGGAAGGTGACTGCACTGTTGAGTGACCAGACCAATACAAGGAAGAATAATCTTGCGGAGGGGAAACCAATGCACACAAATTGACATAATGTTGGGCAAAAATGATTGTATTCGATATAGTTTATACCATAAAAGTGGCCGTGATGATGAGCGAAAAGACCAGCGTGACCGTGCAGTGGAGAAAAGTTTTATATTTTAGCACATTTATGGCCCTTTTTAAATGAGCCTCTTCATTTGATATTGATTCACACACTTTTTAAGCCTTTGTTTGGTCACAGATTAGTGTTTGAACGGGAAAAGGCTTATGTTACAGGGCTGTGCGTCTGCAATCGTGTAGCCAAGGATACAATGCTCTCTCAAGCTTGTATTTTGCCAGATGGACTGGAATAAACACCAAAAAGTACAAAAGCAGTGAATTAGGCAGCTAATGTACAATAAACATGTTGCCGATGGCTCATTAAACGTCAACCCCACTTTCAGGTTTTACTTTGACCATGAACCGATCACCAAAATGCCACACACACACACACACACACACACACACACACACACACACACACACACACACACACACACACACACACACACACACACACACACACACACACACACACACACACACACACACACACACACACAGCAGTGCCATTTGTGTACATCGCCTGATTTCATTATGTACATAGGGAAAATCGACTCAGCTCTGTGCTATTGAGTTGCTCAAGACAACCATAACTAGTGTGGACACTGTTACATATCTATTGACACACCTGCTCACTGTCAGCACATGACAGAGACTTCTACAGCTCTCTACCATTGTGTTATTTCACTCTTAATTGAACCGTGTTAGCATTTTGGATTGGTAGATGTTCCTTAAAAATATAACTGGGCTTTGTGCTGTCGATAACGGTACTAGTCTAATCTCTCACTTCACTTACATTTAATGTTAGAAAACGGAGGATGTATCACAGTGACTGGTTTTGAGGACTGAAAATAGTCAAACCTGATCCCTTGGAATAAAAGAGATCTTGATAAATCTTGAAAGAGACTTTGGAAATATGGTGGGAAAATTCAGCAACAACATTTTTTCATTTTGAAATGACATTTTCCTCTGATGGGGTGACCGGAAGCTCCAAACTCTCAACATTGTGAAAACAAATGCCTTGTACTTGCACACTTTTTGAAAGCGTTGCAAAAATGTATGGAGTTATTCTCATGTTTCTGCCTTCATTTTGCCTTGTTTTCCTCTCCATAAGGATATGTTGACTTTGTTGAGACAGTTAATGTACAGCTTGTATGTATCTAAAGTATTTTTACTATAAATAAAGCCGCAAAATGACTTTTTTGTGCTTCCTTAATGGAGTGTAAATGATTGTTTTAGGCAGTAGACTAATGTGCTGTTACTGCAGATGTGTCTTAAACATTTGTAATCTTGAAAGGAGAAAAAAACAAGAGTGCATGCTGAACCGGTGTTCCCCTAGAACCAAAGAGCAGCTGAAGAAAACCTTCACGAAAATCTTTTGAATGAAGTTATTTGGTTTGATAGAAACTTAAACACATAAAGGTCTGAATAGATGAATTCAAACAGTTCAATTTCCAACCTTTTTAGAATGTTCTGTTTATTGTTTGTGTCTGACTAGCTTTGTCTTGTTGTGTGTCTGGTCTATTTCTCCTGCAAAACAGATTTTACATCATAAAATAAAGACAAAAATCACAATCTACCAATCGGTAAAGATAGTTTTCTAGACTGTCCGGTGAGATGAGATTACAGATTTCCAGGCTTATTTTGAGAAGGAAATGGATCTAAAAGTGTGAATTTACATTAAAAGTGAACAGAGGCTAAGTAAATATATATATTTTAGTCATTTAATTGCTACGCATTTGTTTCATGAGAATGATTGCATCTTTATTGCCCTTTAAGTATTTATGTCTTTACATTAACCATAAAGTGGCATCGCTCAGTGTGCATGTTCCTGTGGCCTCCCCCACGGTTAATAATAGAACACATTAAAATAGTCACAGAACCACATAAGGAAGGATCAAATAAGTCTCTTAAATTGTGCATAAGTACATCATTGTCCATGTGTACACCGGCAGTGATTATTTGTACGGGGAGCACAGAGGAGCATTGAATGTATGATCCTAGGGGTGTGAAGAAATATGAACGTGTGTGTGTGTTTGTTTGAAGGCAGGTGATGGATGAGGTGGTCTGACATGCTCGGCTGGCCCTTATTGTCTGCTGGCTTTGGGAGAGTTGAAACAGATACCAGCTCTCACGGTATTCGGCGATCCTTGTTTGCAGTGGACCTGTGTCTCATACTCCACAGTGCTGCTGCATCAGCGCAGGAGCTCAGTGCAGCCCCTGCGCCTCCCAACTGAACAAGTAAAATACACTTAGACAAATGATGTGTTAGTGGGGTTAGTTTAAACATCTTTTATCAGTTCAAATGTCCTGAGCACCAGTTTTCTACCCCCACTCGCATGCAGTAATGTTAGATTTTCAGCGAGAATTATGAAAGCTTGTACTAATATATTTCTTTTAATTTAGTCTCGGATGTTTATTAGCTAGGAAGGATGTAGCTTATAAAACGCCCCACACTTCTAAAGCTTTATGTATGTGATTGGAACACCGCCCACAGTGTTCCACTTGAAGTAATAGACAGATGGGAGTCAGTCACATCATCGCTATGATGGAGAGAAATTACCCTGCTGAATGCTGCCCTCCCTTCCACATTGCATCAAACTCACTGGATGCTCAATATTCACCAAATCACAATTTTTTTTGGCACGATTGCCTCGTCTTTAGGACAAGACAGCTCGGTGCACTGACGTGATCAATGGGTGAGATATCGTATATTCATCCAGTTTAAGCTGAACTTTTAATTGTCTTACCACAGCAAGCTGATACATTTTCAAAATCAAGGTTGAAGAGAATGCTTGGCAGATGAACATCTTCAAGGCAAAACATTAACAGTGTTTCTGAAATGTTCACCAGGGTGATGCTGCGTGAATCTACTATGTTCAGTGCTGTACAGTGGCCTAAAGTCTACTGGCCTTAGCCCATACTAAAATAAAGGGAAGGTCTTATTGGTGGATTTTGACTGTAAACTTGACATGTGTGAAGCTCTTCAGCAAAGCAATTTGTATTTTGTACATCACTACCCCAGTGATTTTTATCAGTTACTTTATGATAAACCTGTGTGCCGCGAAGTCAATCCTGTTGGTACTTTGTGTACAAGTCTCAAGTCTCAACTCTCAGTTAGTCCAGTCAGTCAGTGTATCACATGTACATCATGACAATCAGCTGAACAGTTGACAAAATAAATAAAATATCTCCAAATGAAATGGCAAATTCCAGGGACTGCGGAATTGTACACTTCATATGAATTCAAATTCAGTCACATCTACATTACAGTTTATACTGTAGAGTTGCCGAGAATACCAAATGCTTTTCTTTCTCTCTTTACAGACATAGTCCTAAAGTAACATGTCTCGGGTCCAAAGTGGAGTAGTCCCAAGTCATATCCACACCTCTGGTTTACAGCTCGTTCATCTACAACATGAAGTTGTTAATAAGTATGTCACTGGTGAATAAATAACAACTAAAGTTCAGATTCCATCATTTATTTTATGTGAATGGCCTCAATAAATCAGCCAGTGGCTGTGTGATGTATCTCTAATGGGAAATCCACAGTTTGCCAAACCTATCAATCACATTTAAAGGGGAAATTGGCCATTAGGAATTAGTTGCATCTCATCTGTGTGGGAGCATGGCTGCACTATGACAAAGCATCGCCGGTAGTGGGTCTGTTTCTTTGAAATGACTCAACCAGGAGGTGCTTTCCCCACATGGTCCGGCCTGAGCTGTATCACGGGAGAGGCCCCCTTATGGCCAACAGCCCCCCCCCCCCACCAAAGCAACTCATTCAATCAAAAAGGGCAGGCTGCCAGCCAGCATCCAGCACCTAGCTGTTTGTATTTGTGATGGATGCAACTGCCACGCAGAGAGAGAGCGAGAGAGAGAGAGAAGGGGGCGCATATATTTGCAAATGCTTGACATCAGTGTTGACAAAACGAGTCATGTGACGACCATGAAGATGGCGCAGCTTATGGTATATTGCAGTTTTCTCAGTATTTTCTTGCACCAGCTCGACAGTTCGGACCTCTGTACGACATCGCGACCTATTACCTACTAATTACCGAGCGATGCAGCCCGTTCCTGCTGGCTGAGCATCAGCAGCCTATAGGAGCAGCTGGACTTGAGCGCGATTTGCCGAAGGGCGGGAGAAGAGGAAAAATAAAGAAATATAATTTAAAAAGCTTCGAGAATAAGAAATGTCTTCGTCCCTCTCCGAGATGCGGCTTAAATAACACCTTTAGCGGGGAGCAGAGAAAGCGCTCACCGTGTGCGTGCGAGCGTGCGCGCCTGCGTTTGTATGAGTGTGCGTTACATTAGGTGGACACGGAGACTGCATCAGACTGGAGACACACACCGGGACATAATAGAGAGGAGAGGCTTTGATGGTCCTTTCCTCCATCTCCCCCTGCACACACACAAACGTGAGGATAGTGATTCCGGTGGGGACATGTAGTCCCATGTATGAGCAGCCCGGATCATTTGTAGCCTCCAGCTCTCTCTCTCTCCTTTTTTCTTTTTTTTAGCAGCATCATCTCACGATATCGACATAATGTGGCTTGCTCTACCGGAGGGAAAATAACCAATTATGTGGAAACCTACGGAAGAGGAAAAGATCGGAGTTGGTGAGTTAATTGCACCTTTTTTATTGCCAATTTACGACGTTTGGTTTGTCAGTTTTTTTAATTGACTTAAATCATACAGCGTTGCGATGGCATGATATATTTTTGCACGGGAAACAGCCGATTTTCTTAATCGAAAGCCCGCATAGCCTAGGATATCCATCCAGCCAATGTTCCCCCTCTTGGTATGCCCATTTCACCCAATGAAAAACCCATACACTTATAATGGCTGATAAACAAGGCCAGTGACTGCATAGAAAGGCAAATTGCGTGGGATGATACAGCCCACCACCACCTTAAAGACGTTATCGAAATATGTACACAACCGCGGGCGTCGCTTGAAATCAGGCTGCTGTATTTCTCGAGTTTTGTGGATTGGTGAAGGGAGAAAAAAATGCGTCAATGTAGCATTTTAGCGTTTTCTTCTTCTGAGCATATCTGGAGGGGGTAGAGAGGAGGGGGAAACGCGATTCGTGTTGAAACCACGAGAGGGCATCGTGACTGCGTCCCTTCCAACAGGTGTAGGCATGAGCTGGAGTCATAGCCTACCTGTAGACTGAAAACTGCACCACAAAGACAGAAACCGCGCTATATGCGTTTGTGCATGTGTACACAATTAGATAGACTATGCTGAGCCCCACGACCACGACACAAGTGTCTATAGCGTATGATTATACTATAGAGGGTTTTCATTAGAGAGAATGAGTCATATCCAGATGCTCTACAGCTTGGTAGGCCTGCTACTTGCAGGGCTACTCATGCTGGCTCGCACATGATGTGCACATATAGCCCCCTCCCCCCCCCCCCCCCCCCCACACACACACAACTACACATACACTTTGTTTGGAGGCGTTACATTTGTCATGATGGTTTCAGAAAGACTGCAGGATGAGATCCCCAATGGCAATCCTCTATATCGGCATTACTAGCGGTTTTCCAGTGGTTACATCGTTTGTATGCCAATCCATCCATCCATCCATCCATTTACTTTTCCATCATATAATCACCGCGGAAACCTTTTTATAAAGTTGAAGGCGTAACATTTGGCGTTAAAACAAGGAGAGAGAGGTAGAAAGGAGGGCTCTTGTGTGTGTGTGTGTGTGTGTGTGTGTGTGTGTGTGTGTGTGTGTGTGTGTGTGTGTGAAAGCAACAGTTCGGCGCAGCCTCAGGCGCGAAGTGACCTGGCGCTGTCCATGGTGCTAAAGTGCGGGGAGGCAGGGCCGCTGTGTACCCATTCACACACAGAACGCACTGTACCCTGTAAAGCCGGCCCAATACAGTGGTCAACCCCCCTTTACTCGCCTCAGATTACGCTTTGATGTTTCGGGTTCCACACTGTAGGTGAAGTCCTGCAACGTTAACTGGCAGCAAAGCCTCAAACATAGCCTATTATCGTTCCTTCTCCTGTCTGATCTGTGTTATTGGTGGCACCACCCCCTTACCCCCACCCCAATTTATTCACCATAAATAATTGAATGTCTCTCACTTATATTACCATGCACCAGTAGGCTGTATGACACTTAGCAGGCATTTGTTTCTTTTCTCTTGTGGTATATCTTATGGGCTCCATCGAAGGAGGAAACAGTTGGAGACCACCTCATGAAAAGTTAATGTCTTTCTTAGAGCAGCTGCCTATTCATTATGTTTCTCTTGGTAGTGTTCATGCAGGAAATTATATTAGTTTGTAAATCAATGGGGCGCCAGCTAAAACCTGGATTGAATGTACTGTGGTGCTGCCAGGCTCTTTCCACTCTGGAACTGCAACTGATGATTATTTTAATCACAAAGTAATCTACATATTACTTGTTCCCCTCCACCCCCCCAAATTGGTAATTAGTCTCTTAAATGACAAAAGTACCCAAAAGCAAATATCCATTATGCAATAAAAAACTAATATATGTTACTTGTGAGATTGTCATATGATAAATTACTGATAGATTATCACATTTATAGCCATTCATTCACAAATCAATTCTTAGTTCAATCATCTTGAAATGCTTTGGTTCCCAACTTGAGTCACGGATAGATTTATCTCATAAAAGGGGCTATATTGGGAGAATTTCTTTACACTTTTATTGGAAAAAGGCTTGACTGACTGTGCAGCAGAACCTGCTCAAACAAGAGAGAGTGGAATGAATCCACTGGCTTTATCTGTGTCCACATGGCTCGGACAAAACACTACTGTTGCGCAGCACATGAAATAATAGAGCAGACTAGGCCACCAATATCTGCAATGGCCAGCTCTAGGATCAAATGTGTTCATGACAGAAGAAAATATAGAGCTAATGTTCAAGTGAGAGTGGGATTAGAGAGATTAATGTTGCCCAAAGAAGCATTTCTTTGTCCTTACAACCATGATTTTGACCCTTAATCTCATCCACAGTGGAAAGTTGCCCAGCCTCATTATGAAGAGCACAGGCACCGAAACAGAGTCACAAAGTTATTTAGTATTTTATTCTACTGTACATTAATAATGCTTGTGATGAGGTCATCATCTCACAGCTATACAGACCACTGAGGCTGCGTAGTAGGCTATGCCTCCATATCTGTGACACTGATTAGGGATCAGTTATGGTAAAATGCTCCTCTGCCTCCATGGCAGATATCCTTAGGTTAGCAAGACATCAGAGCAGCAGTGTGTCTGAGTAAGTGAGTGTGCATTCAAGTCGTGCTGAACAACATGACTGAGTGGGCGAAGCTCAAAGACCGTTGTGTAATTGTTGACTTTGTTAGATCTGGGACAGGGCTACTGAAGCAAGGAAGGCAGGACCTGCATCCTCACATTGCATTACTGGAACAGTTTAACCAGACCACCACAACTTCAGTTGTACCAGTTATGATTGAGACTGGTCTTAAAATGCCTTTAGAAAAGTTAAGTTATCTTCATTGCTGCAATTAAATGAACACAACATTCTCTTTAATGCATTGTTTCTCAGTACAGTGTTGCAGTTAGCACTCAGTTGTTTAAAATAATAGCGGACAAGTATGAGTTATAACAGTGTTTACTGTTGTACTGGCAGGATTTTGATGATTTCTCCCCCACTTTCTGCCTAATATTTCTCTCCTGTGGGCCATTGTAGAATTGGCTACTGTATATGTCTCTCACTCATACTAAAGCAAGGTCATCAGGCCATGCTTGCTGTGCTTTAGGCTTCACTATATTACATCGAGAGAAAAGTATTTTTTAAAACATGGCAGCATGTAATAATATTTACACTTAAAGGGGACACTATCAAATAAAGAAAGTATAGCTTACATAATGGATTTGGCTTGACCATCAAACATATTATAGATTTCTGCCTTAATATTTAAATTTTCAGCTGAGCATATCACATAGAATGACAGGAAATGGGTGTAAGTGTAAAGGCAGGGTTCAAAGGTCACCCTCCATCATGCTGTCTCCTAAGTAACTTGGATTGGCCTTTCTTTTTTTCTTTTCTTTTTTGTAATGACAAACTTTCTGGAATTTTTCTTTCATCAGTGGTTTGGTTTGGGTGTCAGTGCAGGAAATATTGCAAACACAGTAATGTGATTTGAACACTTTCACACTCTAAATGGTCATCCTGTTTATACTAAATGTGATGCAAGAGTGGCACAAGACAAACGTCTCAACTGTGATTTGTGATTGATTGTTATGGAAATGAATTCAATCTATTCTTGTTTCACGCCAAGTCGCCAACAAAGACAAACTGGATTCTTAAGAGACTGTTCTAAGGCAAAAAAAACAAAAAAAACAGAGAAATGTTGTGTGCTTGTTTGTCTGCTGACAATACACAGTAAATATCTACTCTATATCTACGAGTCTGTTTAATTCTTGAAGTGTAAAAGCATTTAAAGTAACCACACAAAATAAAAAATAAAATGCTTGGCTACAGGCTGTAATTCTCCTTGGTTATCTTGGCAGGACTATTTCAAATGTTCTCCTTACTCCTTTACTGCACTTGTTACCGTGTGGAGGCATGGAGTAAGACATACAACTCATATATATACACTATACAGTATATACCATGGAAGAAGACAATACCATATTATACATACAGTGGATTCAATTGGGTTAAACAGTCATATCAGATATTAAAAATTACAAACTCAGTTATTTGTTAAGTGTTTTGTCATTGGTTGTGTGCACACACATATAAAGGTTGAGCACTAGCAGGTCACATGTGGTAAACCTTTTGATGTTACTTGTTTTGACAAGGCGGCTCTTTTTCAATCCTGAAACTTTTATTGTTCTGTTTAAGATTGGTGCTTATATTTTGTGTAAAATTGTATGTTGCAAGTGTAGGAAAATGAATCCTCAACTCTATAATGGAAGAGTGATTCAGCTTTTTGCATGGCCTTTGTTTGGGTCTTTTGCATTAATTCGCTAATGTTCGATAATAATTTATGAAAAAGGCTTTCCATTTCTTTGCTTTTTCACGGCAACTGAAAGTCACAAGCAGATTCAACGAATGCAGAAATTAGGCTACTTTGTTGTTAAGTTGTAGCTTCTTATCTCTGCTGTAGGTGCTGTAACTTCTCAGACCTTTGATGAATAGAAAGTCTGAGGGCAGGGGACATCAGAATTGAGGGAATATCAATTCTAAAAATGCAGGACTATAAACTGAGTGGGGCCCCTTTACGGAGGCTGGCCTACCGGCACTGGTACAGCTGGCTGAAATGACGCGCAGGTGTGCTTATATCTTAGTTTTGACTTCTTCTGAATAATTAAATTTTCTTAAACAAAGATTGGATTGAATCTACTTTACATTTCAAAAGCAAGCTATAACCCCAAAACCGAAATGTCAATCATACATGTGTTTGATAGTTTATGAGTAGATAAATGCGGGGGGTATTTGCGTAACGAGTTGACATCTATAAATGTCATACATGGAACAATGGAGGTGTGGTTAGCATGAGGTAAGAGGAGAGTGGAGCAACATAATTCATACCAGTGGGTTCCATGGTTGCACAACAGCCGGCATTACTTGCCATGGACCATGCATGGGCCTAAATAGAGGGACAGTCTGGATTGTATGGTTGCTGAGAAGAAAACACTTTGCTTTTGCCAACATCTTCTCCTGCCCATCCCGTCAGTCCTTCCAACATCCTACGTTCAACATGTCGAGGACTAGAGATGAATTTTGCTGGACATGTTGCGAGGATATGCTAATTCTCTGCAGCTTTTTTAGGCACAATGAGGGAGTGTTGACACAGCTTGGAGGTTTTGAAAGTGAACGAACAGCACTATGAAAATATGAGCCTGTGTGAAGCGCCCGGCTCTCTCGAACATGACAATCTCATCTTGTTCTGACGTGGCCTCCGCTGAAGACTTTTCGAAGGGTGTGAGTGCAGGTTTTGCAATTCAAATGAAATAGAGAATATTAAAGAGTAGGACTCTCAAATAAGAAATCCTTGGCCCTTGCCAGTAAAGTGGCCGGAGGCAGACTGAAAAAGGTGACAAGGAGGCTCTTTAAGTCCATCTATCTCCCTCTACCCTCTAACACATGCCCAATACGCTTGAATTGAACTCTAGTGCCATCCATAATCATGCCATTTTAAAATGCCCAGATCCCTGCAGCAGTTACAGTGAAGAAAGCCCCTCCAGTTTGTGGATGATCTGTTGCCATAGTTACCCGAGCACAGGAACTGAGAACTTGCTACCCTCCCAAGCCCCTCCTTTCCTTCTTCCCCCTCCCTGGGTCCCCTGGCTAGTTCATTAGCATAATGATTCATACCAAACTCTCCTTGAAGGGCCACCATTTGTAGATTTAAAAAAATAAAATTGTCAGTGGAGCCCTGTCATTGTTAAACAAGTGTGTCTTTACTGAGGCTTGTTTGCTGTATGTAACGTGGCTCATGGTGCAGTGCTGCACAGATAAAAGCAGGCTCAAGAGGCCATCATATTATTAAATGTCTTCACTGTGGTATCCATCCCCTGAGGAATAATCTTCTTAATCTGGGTTTGTGTCAAAAAACGCTTCTGTGTACGGTCAAAAAATGCATGATGCTGCCTAACAGGTTACATTGATGATTTATGCTAAATCAGCATTTAGCCACACTACTTAGCATTTTGTGTGGGCTCTATTTTTGGGAGACAGTTCAATTAATTTAGCATTGCACAAAAATCAGGCCGCTTAAAAATTAATTGCCTATTAAAATGACTACCCATTCCAGGGCGGGAGCTTGTTTACAGTTTGCAAAGCAGTGGATCCTGTGTGACAGAGGTTTTAAATGTTTGCATTAAACAGCTTTATTAAAAGACCTGCTCCAGCCCCACAACACATGCTGTGTGTGCAGTGCACACCACAGTGTGGGGGATGAACCTTGCTTAATCAGAGGTCAAAAAGATAGAAAAAAAAGCATCTTCATCCATAATGTATAATTTCCCTTCACACGCAGCGCTTATGTAAGACTACTACTGTATAAGGTCAAATACTTATTATTTTTTTATTTTTTTTTACCACTGTTGTCTTATGATTCTATTTTTCTCTTTTTCTGCACAGTAATCTGCAACTTTCGGTCACCAACATGTCAGGCCCTGGTCCTGGAGATTGGGGAAACTGTACAGATTCTGGAGAAGAGTGAAGGTAAAGGCAATCATATCTCCTATGGTTTAACAGAGACACCCTTTTGTGTTTGATTGTAAATAATGGCATTTATGTAGGTTGCATTTTCACCCAGTGCCTTTGTCCTCAATATTTTATCTGGGAATTTGAGGATTTCAATTAGAACTAACTTTGAGGAAATTACATTCAATGTGTTTTTTAGACTATATATTTCAATTTGAACACTTTTATACCAAACAGATGAAGAATACGGTATTTAGGACTTTGTGTAGCCTATAGGACTAGGCTATGTATGCTGGTAGGCTACAAATTATGGGAGAATATTTTGGGGACAAATGAGGGGATTTACGAGGGGGGACATTTTACTTGTAATGTAATGTTACTTTATTTGAACAGGGACAATGTACAAAAGAAACATTAACCTTAAGGAGTGATGAATTGTACCAGGTTTTAGCAAATTGCTAAAGGTTAAGTCTACTTCAGTTTAGTTGTTGATTTCCAGATATATTTCCTTGAAATAACTGCACCATTGAAGGAAAAATCTGAATCTAAAAATGGTCCTACATTTCAAGTAATCTAACTATATAATAGAGAAAAGTATGTCTGTGTGTGTCGGTATCATTCCTATTCTAATCTCTCCCTGTCCCCTTACCCTAACCCTAACCACCCAGCTGTGATCCCTGAACCTAATCGCCATTTTCAGGAACATAGGGCGAGCTGTGGGGAACATAGGGCCTAATTTTGAGGGAAGGAAAATCTTAGCAATGTGGGAACATAGGGCTGACTGGTTTTCTGACGTGCACTTTGTTTTTGCTTTAGGATGGTACAGAGGCTTTTCCACCAAGAAGCCTTCCCTGAAGGTAATTATAACTAAATACGCCTACACATTACTGGTTTGACATTGTGTTTATTCCTGCATGCAACACGCAGGCAAAAAAAAAAATAGAAATAGGTAAACGCTATTTGTACTACAGTTTAAAACCAAGAATGTTAACTAAATGTATTGTTGGACAAGGTAGTGTTTAATAGACTAACTAAGATATTTACAAAGAAAGAGTGAAGTGTCTTCTAAACATCTATAAAAGGTTGCTTTGTAATATACAAATAAGTCTCCAATGAGCCTTTTTCCAGAGGTGCTTTCATAAGGACCACATTTTAACCAAGTCGCTCTTGCTCTACTGCACAACTGCACTTAATGTGGTGACATGTTCAAGATGTCAAAAAAACATAACAAAGAGACAACAAAAGATGAAATATCATAACACACTGCATGCACCTCACATGTGTATAATACACACCTTGGTATGAGGCACACGTCAGCTCTTCCATTTCTTCTAAATCGTATCAATACACTTCACAGATGCACCACTGAGTTTTATTCTCTATTACCACTGTGCTTTTTTCCTTCCTTCTTTGGAAAATCCAAATGTTATTTTCAGCCAGCAGATGGTGCAATTAGTAATCTGAAAATCAGTCATTATATAAAAAGAAACGAATAAAAAATAACATTCAATCAGGGGGGCGCTCGTGGTGTTGTGGTTAGTGCGCCCCCACCCTAGAGGCTCAGCGGACCCGGGTTTGAATCCAGCCCGGGTCCTAATCTGCATGCCATTTTCCTAATTTCATCTCAAGCATGAAAAATGCTTTAACACATTTGAAATTTAAAATAATAACATTCTATTTAATTGTAATGCATAAAACTAAGGAAATAGTTTCTTCATTAACTTCCTGACTGATGCAGCTCACTCCTTGTGGTTTTATATATTTGATCAAGGCACAAAGAAAGTTAAGATGGAAGGACATTGCGATTAAAGCTAAACTTTTCAGTTCAGAGTCTGTGCATGCTGCGTCATTATGACAGATCCCCGGCACAGTTAATGCTCAGTAAGAAGAGCCTATAGGTGCAGAATGATACAACAGCATCACTGCTGGCAGAGATCAATACTCTGCACTGCAGCAAGTTGTTATCATATACTGTATGAGAGTATCCAATAGGATTGATCGTTCAGTAAAGGATGTGTATGACAGATTCCATAGATCATAGCATGTGGCAGAGTTGGAGCATCATTATACAAAGTTGGTGAACAAAAATGTGAAGGTTGCATTTCCACAATATCAGCAGTATTTTAGGAAAGACAGATACCAGTATTTATTACTGGAACATGAGAGCAGCAGGCCATTTTTGCCATTTTGAATGTCCGCACTGCTTTAAACTGAAATGTCAGATGCTAAAGTGTTACAGTATGTGAGGATGTTTTAAAGAAAGCACAAAAGCTGTCCAGTCCTGATAAATGTAGGTGTTAGTTGCTACATCATGCTGTCCTTCTCTTCTCTCATCAGCTATTTAAGGTTCTTACTAACACCCCTCCATTTTGTTATGTACTGTGCTGCCCACACTCAGTCGCCCCCATACTCTCTCTGTGGTGTGAGAATTAATCGTGCTCACTGTGGCCAATTTTTCCACATCTGGCAGATTAGAATAAGAAAGATGAAGTGCAACGGCGGCAGTGGGCACCACTCGGTCTCTCATGCCCTTCCCTTTGCTAAGCCAGGCCACAATAGGGCTCCCAGCACGTTGCTTTGCCTCTTGTCTCTGTAGCATGCGTGCAAACAGTAATGGGCTTTAAAATCTATTTTTTTTTCCTTTTACTTTGCATGGCAGAAAATGTAAGCGTGCAGCCAAGCAGAAACTGCCATAATACCTACATGTACTATACATACTGTTGCAGGAGAATTAAGAAGGTAATCCTGTCACACTCTGTAACACCTCTGTGTCTTCCCCCCACTCTCTGTCCACAGGGTATTTTCCCAGTCAGCTATGTCCATTTGAAGAAATCCACAGTGACCAACAGAGGGTAAGTTGCCTGATGAAGGATTTTCATTTGAGCTTGTCCCACATCAGGGAAGCACTTTGACAAAACATTTTTAAAGTTTATTTTCTATGAGAACAACATGTAACCTACTATGATATATTCAACATCATACAATTCAAATATTTACAGCATTTACATTACACAGTTTGAATGTTAACTGAGAATGATTTTAAAGTAGTAAAGTAAAACGTGTATTCATCAATGTATTTCCATGAATTCTATTCTGAGTTGGCGACACACTGCCACTGAATGAAACCCATGACAGACCTGATGAAGCAGATGAGCTGAATTTCCTAGTGTTAATCTCTGGATAAATGCAGAACTTTGATTAGTTGCTATTATTGATCACAAATATTTAAAGCTGCAAGGAAATGTTTTTTTGTTGTTGTTGTTGTTGGGCGCTTTAGTGTGGATCTATTACATCATGGCCAATATGCAGTGTGCTCATTGAGGTCAGGATTTGGTTGGTATGCCCTAATCACATTAACAGCAAAGCTTTACAAATGTACTGCAGAGGGCCTGCATAATATTTAGTAACTTAATTTTTCTTACATAAGTAACTTACTGTGTTTGGGAAGTGTCAAAACCTCAAGGATTCCAACTCTGCATGCCATACAAAGCTATAGGAGAACAAAGCAGGTCTCTCATTAACTCAGTCTTAATATAAATCCGACAAAAATAAGATAAAAAAAAAAGTTGAGACTGTGTTGGTCGTCCTGTTTTGCGTTTGGCAGTTTAGCAATATACTGTAACAATCGATTTAATATGTCTGGCTGTATAAGGCATCTTTAGGCAGTGTTGCACACTGGTGAGCTGGGCTTCTGTATGGGAAAGTTGAATTAACAGATTAACATAAGTATATTGAGGTACATTAATTAATGTCAGGTATTTAATCTTCCCAAAACAAGTTTTTCATTAATGCAAGCTTTCCTTTTTTATAACCACCCAATGAACTACATCATGCTATTTTTCAATGATGTTAAGAGTGAAGTAACATCTGGTACACATATAGAAAATACAAGTACATAATTTTATATAGGAAGAGAGTGCAGCTCAAACTACTGAAGCTGTGTGCAACATGAGCATTGATTTCTCTGTACAGATCCATGGCTACCACATACTAGCAATAAAGATTCATCAACAGATCAATTGTGGTGATCCAATCTTCAAAATAATTTCCACTGGGCAGCTGCAGACATGCATGCACTTCTCTCTCATACACTTGCCGGTCATCTACAGTTCATAACACAATAGCCAGCCATGGCTGTAGAGGCCAGAATAAAGGCAAAGACAAAAGCAGCCAGCAAAGCTCTTTATCAGTCTGAACCCATGGATGTTAAATCTGCAGGCTGGGATCTGCGGCTCAGTGTGGACTGGGAGTTTGCTATTATATCCCCAACCTCCATTTGAGCTTCCACATAGCAGGAGGGCTCTTGTTGTTTGCACTTGTGGTGATAAAAAGCAACAATGATACGTTGTAGAAGCAAAAAGGTTTATTTTCAATCAATAGCAAGAAACTCCGCGGAGGGTCACTAGTTCCAACACAGGTAAGTATGTTACAAGGAGTGACAACCTTTCCTTAAATCGTCACATATTTAAGGAACATTTACTCGTAGGAGAGACAGGCAAGGGAGGGGGACGTAGGAGACAGGTAGACAGGTAAGCTGGGTGGGGGAAGAGGAGGGAGGCAGACAGGTTGAGATATACATTCATATTATAATCGTGGGTGGGGCAGGCTGACCCAGAACAGCAGGAGGCTATCTGCAGGAACATTGTCCTCTTTCAAATGTATAGTCAGGCTGGCTAATCTCCCTCCACACACTCAAACAATTAAAAGTGCAGACTTGGAAATAGACATTATAATAGCTCCAGGAGTTGCACTTTGGGGAATCTGCTTTGCTGTCTCATGGAGTTAATGAGGTGACACAAGTGATACATATCTGTAGTTCTCCCTGCCCCCGACAATCAGCCTGACTCATTCGGTAATGGACGGATATGCTACCCTTGCCGTGAAAACAGTGATACAGCATTGAAGATAACACGTGTCACCGGATATCTAACCTTTGGTTTAATGTTTCTCCAAGGTGCTCACACAGGAAGGATCTGTGATGGAGTTTTTACTGGAGTGCTCCACCCCCCTCCTTTACTGCAGCCAGAGAAAATCTCATTATTCTTCATGATATTACCCCTTCATGTTTTCTTAGCTGTTACTTCTTTTAGAAAATGGCCCTGAAAGATTGTCATAACCTGTCTGTGGTTTTATGTGTTTATATTTTCACTTCTAATGACTGCAAAAGTAATCGCATATTGGTGCCCATCTCTGATATGTGTGTGCACGTTCTTACATTGATGTACATGTCATTTCTCTTTAGGCTGTGTGAGACAGTGGTACCCCTTGAGGATCCTATTATCACAGAGACCACATCCACCCTGCAGGAATGGGGCATCTTATGGAAGCAGCTCTATGTGGTCAGTAGTGCTATTTTTACAGTACATAACACTCAAATCAAAACGAAACAACAATCAATAAATATGAGACTAAATCTAACATAACTGAGACTTCCAAGGGAAACAGCGTTAAAAACAGCTTCTGCAACAAAGGAAATTACATCTACAGTATCATTGCTTCATTTGCATCCTCTTTTGTGGGTCGGCTGGATTTGGATTTTCCAGAGTGTTTTTCTTCCCTGCAACTAATTTAACACCTGATATAACCAGTTCTGCCGTCAATTGCAGTAAATAGCCTGAGATACAGCCCAAACATACAGTGACAGCTTCTTTAGATGTTTCCCCATAGCATGTCGTTCTGTCAGTCTACATTTTCATATTCCATTTATGTAGGAATAAGAAATGGTGGCTGGACACAGATAATGGCCTACAGACCTGTCGTACGCAATTTCATGCCGTGTCATTCAGCCATTGATTGATCTTGGCTTTCCTCTGCTAGTTTCTGCATCGTCTTAAGATCCAGCACTGCTGGCCACCTTCACTCAGCCGTTACTTGCCGGGCAAAAGTGATTACTGTAAACCTAAAGCATCCTTAATCCCGCTGCATGTCGAGGGGGCAGGCATGCAGTAGTCGTTGGTAGGGGTTTGAGTTTGAAGCAGAGTGGATGCGTTGTGGAGCTGGCAGCCAGTTTTTACATAACCTCTCACTGAGGACTGCTCATGCTCTGAGCGACTAAGGAGCCTAAGGCAATGGTGTGGTGATGTAACTTGCTCTCAAGCTCGACTAATGTGGAGCGCTGATTTAGCTGTGCTTGTTTTGGTGCTCAACCCCTGTGTGATATGGGCCACGTTGTCACAGTTGCATCCATAATAATAGGCTGTGGCACTGGCTAGATGTTGATGCATTTCACTATATTGTTACTTCAGGGGGCAATGGCCTAAGCGTTTGTATCCATCATGATGTACGTAATTAGCCCAGCAGAATAGATGTCTGAGAGGGCTCATGAGCTTCCTGAAAAAAATCTTTGTTTTTCAACAGCAGCTACCAGCCTTTTAGAACGTGCAGTGTTTATCCTCATTAAATTTACATGGGTTTTGTGGCAGCCCTTAATCTTTGCATTTATGTATACAAACCTGGGCTTCTAATGTGGACTTTTCGTACCATTAGGGAGAACAGAAAATGTCTGAATTAAAAGGGTTGTCCTTGATCCAACAGAAATGGTGATGGAATTCATTATTGTGAGAAGGTTACAGCAGACTTGCAAGGGAAATGCATTTTTTTGTTTCATTAACCAAACCAGTGGGCTTTCAAATTCAGTATCAGCAGATATTTTTCTGCATGGTCAGAAGGTCATTTAAAAAGAATCTTGTTCACACTTTTACTGAATATAAAATAATTCACCAGACTCCTGCATATTGTTTTTGTCAGTGTCCAGCTTTCTAGTTATAAAGTACTACAATACAGTATATAAAACAGATGCTATCTGCGAAGAGTTTAATTAAAGGTCAGCTATTATGCAAAAAACACTTTTTAATGCTGTTTCAACATCAATATGGGTCCCTTGTGTGTCTAGAGATTCCCAAAGTATGAGAAAAAACAGCCCCCTCTCTTTCTCCACCTCCATCTTTATGAAAACTTTTTATGAAAAACCCCAGTCTGATTTCTCTACCCACATGACCTCATAAGGGGAGAAGCCATGCCCCCACATAACCAACCTAACTCACCATTACCCCCAGCTGTAGCAACTGTCAGTTAGAGTTAAGCCCCTATCTCACTGGGCTGCGACTGTTTGCGACAAGTTGGAGACTGCATTCGCAAACGAGTCTCTAAACTGTCTCCAAACGTTCGCGGAGGTCTCAATTTCCTCGCATGAGTCGCAGAGCCGCGCAGTCTTGTCGCATGAATTTTGAACATGTTCAAAAAAAGTGTGCGACAAATCAGTCTCAAAATAGTCTCAGAGTCGTCGCAGGTGTGTCGCACGCGTCGCAAACCCTTCTCAATTTAGTCTCCGCGAGTCAGAAAGTGCGAGGAGTGTGAGACAACTTTGCGAGGGTTTGGCGAGTGTTTGGCGACATATGAAACTAAATTACCGACTGCTTTGAGGCAAAAATGAGACTGACATTCCGTTCGTGCGACACTCGCCAGACGTTCGTGAGACATAAATGCGACCTCCCGGCAAGGACATTCGCAAACGTGTCGTAAGTAGCAACTCAGTGAGACTGCAAGTGAAAATTGTCGCAAATTGGCATATTTTGTCGCAATTTTGTGTCTCCAACTGGTCGCAAACAGTCGCAGCCCAGTGAGATAGGGGCTTTAAACAGGCAGTTAGATTCAGGGCCAATCAGAACAGACTAGGCTTTTTGGAAGATGGGGCTTAAGGCCAGGACACACCAGTCCGACTACCCGAAATTGGTGACTGCCGATTCAGGGAGCTCCAGTCTTCCCGTCGCGGCCGAAAAAGTGCAAAGAACACACCAAACCGACTGTTGCTTTTCCGTACGCTCTGCGCTTGCGCGGGACGTAATGGCTCCATAACAGCAGGTGGCGCTAATCTGTATTGTGGCCCGAAAAAATACGGAAGCCGGAAATGATGGGACGGCTCTCTAGACCTTAAACATAGATAGAAATACGTATTTATATTTATGGACCATAAAGAGCACCATTTTTAGCAGAGAGTGTCGAGCATGGTGTCGAGCAGGGTTGAAGCATGTGAGTACTCGCTGAACGAAACAAACAAACATATTAAATCGATGGCTAACTGTTGTTAGCTGTTTGTGCTACCCGCCTCACTTCCGGGCTTCACTGATTCGCTAGCCCTCCACAAATCAAATTGCTCCAACTGAAAGACTGTCCGCCGCCAAAAGAAGCCCGACGACATCAACGTCGACCGATTTCACGGCACACACCAAACAGATTCGTGTCTCCGAGCCCTCCCGACTCTACGACGGCGATTATCGGGCCGGTGTGTCCTGGCCTTTAAAGAGACAGGCTCTAAAACATAGCGTTTCGGACAGAGGCTGAAAATAGGATTTAACTATAACACCAAGAAATATGAAGGTTATTTTGGATACAACAACAAATTGTTTCTAGTAAAAACACAAATTACAATTTTGAACCTGAAAATTAGCATAATATGTTACCTTTAATAGTCTCCATATATACATATACAGTATATGGAGATTACCGAAGAATGCAAATACAGTCCCCTCCAATAGTATTGGAACAGTGAGGCCAATTCCTTTATTTTTGCTGTAGACTGGAAACATTTGGGTTTGACACCAAAATATGAATATGAGACAATAGATCAACATTTCAGCTTTCATTTCCAGGTATTTACATCTGGATCTGATACACAACTGAGAAGATAGCATTTTTTGTAAAGGAACACCAAATTTTTTAGGTGAGCATAAGTACTGGAACAGATAGACTTAAAATAAATTTAAGTGAATAAGACTTAATATTTTGTTGCAAATACTTCGCTTGCAATAACTGCATCAAGCCTGTGACCCATTGACATCACACAACTTTTGCATTCTTCTTTTGTGATGTTTTTCCAGGCTTTCACCGCAGCCTCATTCAGTTGCTGTTTGTTTTGGGGGGTTACTCTCTTCACTCTCCTCTTTAGCAGGTAAAATGCATGCTCTATAGGGTTTACGTCTGGAGATTGACTTGGCCAGTCTACAACTTTCCATTTCTTGCCCCTGATGACCTCCTTTGTTGTTTTTGCAGTTTTTTTAGATCATTATCTTGCTGCATGATGAAGGATCTTCCAATCAGATTGGTTGCATATTTCTTTAAATTGGCAGACAAAATGTTTCTGTAGACTTAAGGCGAGACACCCCAGGTGAATAGGGATTTTTCTTTAACTTGTAGATATCATCACGAAACTTTGCCAGTTGATTACTGACACTAACACAATTATTTTTTGTATTACATGTTTTTCTTTAGTATTATATTAAATATGCAAATATGGCAATATTTAACCAATTGTGCGTAAATTTGGGTCATTTTTCGAGAAAAAATTTGAGATGTTGGATAAAGCCAGAGTTAAAATCTCTATTTTATTTTAAGCACATATTAGTTTCTAAGGTTTTTACACAACAGATTTTGGATACAGCCTTTTTTCATTTAATAAATAAAAAAATACTATGTACATGTCTTAGAAATGCATTTTAGGCATGTTTTTAGGAGGAAAATGTATCATAAATCAGACAATTAACAATATATTAACAAATCCTTCTGTAAAAACCTTTAAAATAGTGCTATGAATGATTATAGAAAGTTTGGTTGATGTCAGTGGTCTAGAAGTTGAGATATCTTTCGCACAGTATTGGAAAAAGCTCATTTTGAGAAAACGGCCGTTAAAGATAAAAACGTGAATTCTGCTGATAATCACTGATGATAGCTAGAGAGTAATTTATTGAATTAGGCCCTACACCCGTCAATGCCATATAGGCCTACCACTGCTTAACATATAAACCATAGCATAGTAACATTTACATCCACATGCTAATTTAAACGTGATTCATTTATTATTAGCCACTGTCTGTCAACCTGCTCCGGAGTCGGCACAGACGCTCTCTCTCCCCACCATGTCCCCTCTGATCCTCTGACAGTCTGTGTCTCTCCGACGTGATCGGCGTGATTTACATGTCTTTAACACTTCTCCCCTTCAAATGGCGATCATGTAGTGTCCGTAGCCAATTGATTAAGTATTTTTTTTGTGTTGGTTTGGCATATTTTCGACGTTTTTCCCATTTTATTTTGTGATTTTCGAGCTACCGCGGCTAGCATCACGTGATGCCTTTTAGCGAATCACATCGTCAGAAATGTGCATTAGCCAATGAGGTCGCGTTCCTAGCATTGAATCCCTCTTCACACTTTCACGATTGGTTACTGATACAAAGGAAATGACCATATTTGGATCAGATAACGTTGTTCTTGAGATTCAGAGCTTTCCAACAGTACCATGGTTATTATGATTCATACAGCGGTCGCGGTGCTGTATGTTACGTTAGAATGCTCACTTTTGACGAATTTAGGAGCAAAATACAGACGCAAGCAGTCAAAGTTTAGTAAAATAAACACCTAAAACGTATATTTTGGACCTTTTATCCATACTAGTATGAAAGAAGAGATGTTATGGAAGCTAAATAGGCACAAATCTCAAAATTGACCAGTGCTTAAAAAAACGATGTTTTTGCCTGCCGTGTCTCGCCTTAATTTTGCTGTTGCCATCATGTGTTACTGTGTTGTTGTCAAGATGAACCTTTACCAAAGCGATGGAAAGGCTAAAGTTTGAAGAAAGAAATTATCTTCTCATGATCCCAAACATACAAGCTAGTCAGTGAAACACGGTGGAAGTAATTTCATGGCTTGGGCTTGCATAGCTTCTTCTGGGACGGGCTCATTAATCTTCATTGATGATGTAACACATGATGGCAACAGCTAAATGAACTCTGAAGTCTACAGAAACATTTTGTCTGCCAATTTAAAGAAAGATGCAACCATACTGATTGAAAGGTCCTTTTGCTCACTTAAAAATGTGGTGTTCCTTTACAAACAATGATATTTTCTCAATTGTGTATCAGATCCAGATGTAAATACCTGGAAATGAAAGCTGAAATGTTGATCTATTGTCTCATATTCATCTTTTGTTGTCAAACCCAAATGTTTCCAGTCTACAGCAAAAATAAAGGAATTACCCTCACCATTCCAATGCTATTGGAGGGGACTGTATATATATACTGTATGTTACTATAGAAGGAGATCACATGAGCTAACTACATCTTCTGTGGCTTCACCAATAGAAACACAAGGTGGATCTGTTCCACAAACTGCGTCATGTGATGAACGAGCTCATCGACCTGCGTCGGCAGCTGATCCAGGGTCACCTCGCCCAGGACCAGACCCGGGAGATCAAGCGGCACATCACAGTGCGGCTTGACTGGGGCAACGAGTGAGTTACTCTTGCACTGAATGCATCATATCAAGATATTGGGCATGCTCTGCAACATTTGTTTTTAATTTTGGGCTACCGAATAATTTTATTTTTCTTAGACACTGGAAAGATCTACAGCACTAGCTGAGTGGGTGTGTAATAGCATCCTCTATGATGTAATTTCATGGTCATTTAGCAGATGAGTGAGTCTAAAGCAGCTTAAAGTCAATGCACATCCCCCTGGAGGAACTGTAAAGCCATATTGTTGCCAGTTTCCAACTCCTTCTAACTGAGCTGTGGTAGACATCCAGAGATGAAGAGATGTGAGGACTCCAGCTTGGCTAAGGAAGAGCTCTATGTGGAGGGGGCCATATGTCAGTTTAACATTAGATTCACTGCAAAATTTCACATAGTTCATGTACACTGATACTCATGTCGAACTAGACTGGACAAAATGAGTGTGTGTACCATGCTGGAACGACAATTGTTACAAAGTATTTTGTTCTTCATGCGTGTTGAGGACTGTGCTATGAAGAGCACACTGACCTGGGAACTGCAGTGATCTAATTTCACAGTTAAGAAAATCCCAACAGCACTAAGAACTTCATGATTTCAGGCTGCACATTTGTGTTTAGGTGCATCAACAGCAATCACAGATGTAAGGCAAGTAGAGTACAATACAAAATACGTCATTTCTGTACTTTACCTCTTTGATTGCATAGACTCTTTGTGGGGTCTCATATAAACTTATCATGAGTGGTTGACTACTGTTTAAAGCCATTATTCGTCATTCCACTACAAGATCTCTATGTTTCCCAAAATGTCCATAGATGTCAGAAATGTCTTACAGAGCGGTTAGAATAAAATAATAATTGATCTGAAAGTGTACATCATGTGACCTGTTTTTTCCCTCCTAGGAAAAAAAAAATATTGTAGCTGGTCGGGGCGGAGTAAGTTACTAAACCTATAACAATTCATGATATTTGATGAAGAAGTTATGCTGCGTTTAAAAAAAAGGTTAATCTTAAAGCAAAAGTTTGAACTGCTACTTCTTATCCCTGAGCAGTTACCAGGCAACCAGCAGATACTCCATGAGATTGTCTGGTACATAAGCCCCCTAACCTCCCATTAAAACAGTAAACTGTTGTGTGTACTCTTTGGTTTTTGTAGGGATTAAACATAGATGTAACTTTTTTTTGTAACATTTGTGAGCTTTACCTTTGGACAGAGCAAACATGGTCCTATAAATGTGACATAAATGCAGTAGAGTAAAAACTACAATATTTTTCCTTTTAGATGTAGTCATATAAAGTATAAACATGAAGCAGAAATACTGTTATTATTTGTAAGTACAGCACTAGAATAAATTTAGGAATTTTTATAAAAAGATCTCTGTGGATTGGATTTTCGACATATCACAAAGATGAAGGAGACACATTAGGAAAATTGTTATTGTCCTTAATAACTAACTCTAAATGAAAAAAAAACACACCAAGATTTCCCCCATAGATCTCAACATTTGATACATTTTCACAAAACCTTGAGATGTGACTTTGTTTGACTGATTTAATTTTTTTTTTTTTATTAAGCTCGGATTCCTTTCCTAACTGCTGTTTTTTTGTTTTCATTGTCACAAACCCCTCTTTCACCAGACACCTTGGCTTAGACCTTGTTCCAAGAAAAGAGTTTGAAATGGTGGATCCAGATCAGATCAGCATATCAGAGCTATACAAACTGGTATGTATTGGTGGGATTGTTCCTCAACCAGTGCATGATGTATAACATTCACCCCACAAATATTTGAATGCTATGAGATAATAAAACTGTAAAATGCATTTAAATACATATATAACATATCCTTTGCTCAGATGATGATTCTTAACATATTATTATCTCCTTCTTTTTTACATGCTGTGTGCCTTTTTTCAGTGCACTATTGGGGTTTTGCATAGCAAGAAATATTTTGTTGGATGTGTAGGGATGTGTGAATGCACCGATTATCAAATCATCCATAAGAAGGTGACTCACAAGAGAGGGCGCGATTCAGCTGTTGGAGCTGCATCATGTGACCTGTTCTTTATGCTTGTCTTGCCGCCATATTGAGTGTGTCCCTTTTCCTTGCATGCACGTGTCTCTTGCAAGCGTGATTGCCACCAATGCAGACGTAATGCAAAGTGACAGTTCCAGGTGAAGCTATGGCAAAATACATCCAGATGAATTTTTTATTGTTAGTTTTTTTTTCACATACTTCCGTCTTGGTTTGCCTTAACCCAACAACCAGACTACCAGATGAGACATAGTTTCATAAATAAACAATGCCTCAAATGTATTTTAGTGATATTGGATGTTCAAACCTATACACACAAACACAAACACACAATAGACTTCCTAAAGCTGCTTCAGCTTTAGAAATATGTGATTACAGCACAGATGTTATGAAATCTAGTGCTGGAGACTGTTTACTAGGAGGGAGATCCTTTCTAGTCACTAGCTGAAGCTCCATATGCTGATCAGCACACTCTCCAACTGCCCCGCAGCCTCCCATTATCCCATTGCCATGTTTCTCAGCTTTGCACGAAGAATGTTTGTGCACTAAATGCTCTGTCCAGAAACAACAGCGTAGCCCTAACTTGCCAAAAAGCCTCCTGACTGTCGACGAAAGTGAGCTTGTTTTTTGGCAGGGCAAAATGCCCTGGCACCTCTTCAGGTAGGGGAGTTGAGGAGTTCTCTTTGGCTGCTGAGCAGAGAGGGGTGTGTGGGCGATCCTGGCTTTGTCCTCTCTGCTCCCACATGCTCACGTTTTGCCTCGTGTGGGCTTCTCGTAGCGCTTCAGGAGCAGAAATACAGTCGCTCTGCAGCGTACGTTGGTGAAAATTGGTCAGATAAAAAGTATCGACTGAGGCATTGTTAGGTAGTGTGTGTCTGAAGCTGCTACAAAGTAAATAAGTTCAATGCTGTGTGGGAACAAGAATGGGCTGACTGACTCTCCTTTGAACTTTGCTCTTCTTTTTTTTTAGCACATTTCCAGCAGACACTGTGGTGGTCAGCAAAGCACAAACCAGGTATAGTCTTTTCAATATTTGGTGTTTGCAGTCTCTTCAACTCTCATTTTGTGTTTCTTTTTACAAGCACTCCCACCGCCAAATGAGTATGCTGAAATCTGGCTTTGACACTACTATTACCTTAAGAGTCTTTCCCATTCTAACAACCTGTAATCCTGGTGATCTGGGAATTTCTCCAATTTCACCGAGGATAAGAGCTTGTAGGGCTAGGAAGCTAATATAACATTTAAATTACAAGGTGTCACTGCCATGCTCAAAAGTAATCTCACACCAACGCTGCCAGAGAGTAAGGGTGAGATTCCCACTGGGACCACATACAGTATGCCCAAGATGTATGCACAAATGGTAGCTACTGTAGGGATTTTACAATGTTGAGTCCGCCTATTATCATTTGTGTGGAAACAACAGCTAAAAATGTGTCAAACATGTGTTTTGACTCTATTAGGGAGAGCAGTATTTTGAATAATTCCTCACCTTGCTTTTTATCTAAACCTTAGTAGTTTTACCATAAAGGCTAAATTGAGCTCATATTTACTGAGAAAAGGCCCTAAAGGAATTGTTAGACATTTTGTGAAAAACCCTTCTGAGTTACGTAGATGAGAAGTTTGATACCACTTACTGTCTATATCTGTCCATTCAAATTAAACTACCACCAAGAACCAGTTAGCTAAGCTTAGCACAAAGGCTGGAAACAGCTGGTACGGCTAGCATCATTTTGTTTGAAGGTAACAAAATATGCAAAACAAGTAGGGGAGAACAGGGTTATGTGAGACACTTTTTACATTTGCTCCCCTCTAAGCAAGCTTAAATGATTTATCTGTGAAATGTACACATTTACCATTAATTCAGGATGTTTCCTAGCAATTGACATTATCAGAATTTATTCAGGACAAAGGGCAGTGAAAATATGATTGTTTAAAAAAAAGTTGTCTTGTGTCTCACTTTACCCCAGCTTAGGGGTAAACTGAGACAGACCAGAGAAATCAAGGGGGTAAACTGATCCACTTACTTTTTCCACTCTGAAACTACCATAACAACACATGTTGTAACAGTTAGAATCCTGACAGCTAGCTTGAAAACCAAATGTTCCAAAACAAATGTCGGACTAGTAACAGAATCATGGGGTTTGGTCAATTAAGCAAAACATTTTTCTAAACACTTGAAAGTAACTCTGATCAGATACAAAATACAATTTATATTCAATAATTAACATTCAAATGACAGATAGAACCAGTTAGATTAAAACACAGTCTGGGGGTCAGAACACAGGACCCTTAAGCCCAGTTCAGACCAAAGATTCACCTTGCAACAAGACGCAACTGCAACTGCTCACAACGAGCTGGCCTGGATGTTCTAAAACTTGGCTTTGCGATTTGATGTTAAATATTCTGCGATGGCTTGCAACGGCTTGCAACACGCTGCAACGAGTAGTTCACACTGCTGCGATTTCTCCCCTGCGACGTTCTAAAACCGTCTCGTTGCAAGTTGCTGCGAGGCGAATCTTTGGTCTGAACTGGGCTTTAGAGCCAGCTAGCATCTGGGGGTCAGAGCAAAGGACACTCAGAACCAGCTAGAACAGCCTGGGACTCAGAACACAGGACTAGACCCAGCTGTCATTTTCCCCCTTTTGAGTCTTACTCTTTGATAAATATTTTTCTGCATTTGTTTTATTGGGATCATTCATTGAATAAAGACATATTACTTAGAGTATATTGATATTAAATGTCACTCTCGTGTCCCCCACATACATACATGCCAAACCATGCCCTTGCTGACACCCCTTCAACCATTCAACCCCCACCTCTGGCCAGCATTGTATTTTGTCTTATTCAACTAGTCTTCTTGCAACCTCAAATATAATGGATTCATTAAAAGAGGGCACAGACACTGTCTCACTTTACCCCACAGCATTTGTCTCACTTTACCCCACTGCCACAATTTGAGAAATAAACTACCTCTCTCAGCAATTCAGGCTAATCTTCAGTTATCATCATCACATCGTTTCATATGTTGGTAGTTCATCAACATGTATGATAGAAGTTTTTTTACCTGAATCAATTCGCTTTGGCAAACAGTTGATTAAGTTGACAGCAATTCATTACATTACATTTACATTACATGCAAAAAAGAAATTTTTATGAAAAAACATGCTTACAACATCACCATGGCCCTCTCCTTCATGGCCAAGGGGAAATGAGAGGGGCTTGAAAACATAAATCTCACATGACCAAAAATGTGTTCCGTTGCCTAGATACTGTCTCACATTACCCGATGTCTCACATTCCCCCATTCTCCCCTACCTCTAAAACTCAATAATGACCACCAAAAAACGAAGAAGCAACAATTAACCCATTTACTGGTGTTCGATCTGTTTGGCTTCTGAATGAATTAATAAAAACAAGATATAATGTTAATAAGTGAGCTTTATAGGTCCTCATAACACATGGATTTTTTTTAAACCAGAGAAGGTTTAGCTGCTTCATGCTCTTTCTAGTCTTTGTGCTAAGCTAAGCTAACTTGCTACTGGTGGTTTAACAGGCAGATATCGATATTTTCATATAACGCATAGTCAGAAAGCAGAAAGTCAGGCCTACTGACATTTTCCCAAAATATCAGACAAATTCTGTAAAAGGGTCCGGCAGACTCCTTGATACTAAGACAAAAAAGTAGTATGAGATGAAAACGTTTATATCACAGCATGAATGCACCCTCCCTGCAGCCCCTAACAACATGTACAGACCCACCGGAGCCACAGTGTTTCATCATTCATTCATCATTTCTTTATTTAGATGGCAACCGGTATGTCTTCTGTAAGCAGCATGTGCCTGTGACCGGAGGAAATACACTGTAAAGCATTATCAATTATTCACAGTGAATTATGCACTCCTTACAGTAACCTCTTGGATGTGTTTAATTGGATTATCTGTGTCCAGAGTGACAGGTTCTTGGCCTTGCTTACTGTAAGGACCCGTCTTGTTAGCGGTCATTTTCTTCTTCATTCCCAGGGTGACAGCGTGAAACAGCGCCATGGCGATGGTTGCCGTGTCCCTGTGTCGCACCACCTCTTCATCAATCTGAAGAGCTTCACTTACAACAGCATCAGCGAAGATGCAGACGTCTTCTTCTCTCTGTACGACACTCGCGAGGGCAAACAGATCAGGTACACAGAGGACCCTCAGTGCACTCATAACCGCCCCAAATGACTATACAGTACACATGCAAGGCCAAACACAATACACACATAAGTAGACACCATCTCTGTCTAGGACATTGGCTGAGGCTTTTTCTGTTGTTGACAGACACTCTAAAACTGTGAACTTACTTCTTTTGCAGCGAGAAGTTTATGGTGAAACTGAACAAAAATGGCGGACCAAAGAATCCCGAGAAGGCTGATCGTCTGTGTGCTCTCTTCACGGTAACATATTGTCTCTTCTAGACATAAACACAAGAATTCTGTACATCAACTCCTCTAGGATCCCAAAAACATGTTAATCCCTTTTTATTATAGGATCTGAGCAGCAAAGACTTGAAGAGGGACCTCTACATCGTTGCACATGTCGTAAGAACGGGTAAATAAGAACACTGTGTACAGACTCTTCCTGTTTGACAACAGAGATTTTTCTTCTGAACGTGTATGTCTCCTCCTTGTTTCCAGGCCGTATGCTGCTGAATGACTCAAAGAAAGGCCCGCCCCATGTGCAGTACAGACGACCTTACGGCTGCGCTGTTCTTGCCATGAGTGATGTTTTCCACACCATCACAGACCTCAAAGAGGAGAAGGACTTTGTGCTTAAAGTTTATACGTGAGTAAACGTGTGGCGCTCTCCGTCCTCTTCTTCTTCTTGATAAATACACAACAACAAAAGAGAATTATAATAGAGATGGTCTGAATATGCTTCATTCTCTCTCTAATTGTCTGTTTAAATGCTTGCCGGCTGTGTGGCTTTTGTACCTTTTAGGAATAGTGAAGCCAATGCAGCGAGGCGGTAACGTGTGAATGTTCTGCAAATGTCTTGCATGACAGCTTAGTGCTTCTGTGTTGACGCCTGGCTAGTTTTGAGCAGAACGATAATGAAGTGTCCTCTGGTAAATCAATAGGGCTCACCCCGGGCCTCAGATAGGGCACTTGGCGTTGTGACTCTGGCTGCTTCTGTTAGGCTTCGCCCCAGAGAGCTACTCCTGTATGCCGGCCAACCGGAAGAGGGAAGGAGAGAAGGAGAAGGGAAGAGATCAAGGGACGACACTTAGATAATTGAGCAAAGCTAGAGGACAAAAAAATAAATATCACAAAGCTCAGCGTTTTCTTGTCAGTCAACAGAATGTCTCCTTGGGTCGGCTCTGTCCTCCTCTGTGTCTGCTCCAGGTCAAAGGTCATACCTACACTCTGCCATCCTTTTGTATGACAATTTTTTAGTATTTTCAAAGATAGCCACACAGCTCAGGTTGAAATCAAGATTTCTCGAATAGAAAGCTGCCATTTTTATTGGATTTCTCTGTTGAGGCGAAGAGCTCTTCGCTTTTAAAAAAGCCAGCAGTGATTCAGTGCTGAGCTGCCTCCAAACTGTCGGCTCTTATAACGCTCCAGTCTGTGCATTTCCCCATGCCATCCCAGGGGCCTAAGGGCCCACAGTAATGAAAAAGGCTGGTAGAGAGCTGGCTGTCAGGTCTGCTTAGTGAGCTGTGCATTTGGGCTAATGTGCTGCTTGATAGCACCTCCCCCTGCTGCTACCTTTTCTCCAGGAGGAAATGGTCTCTGGGACACATGCTGTTGGTGTAGTCCCCATGCGCAAAATCCCGATCCCTCCATCTGGAACCACTTATGGGTGCGTTGTTAACAGTCCCACCCTACTGTCTTTCTCTGCAGATGTAACAATGAGAACGAGTGGCACCAGATACAGGAGAACATCATCCGCAAGTCCAACACCAAGTATTCAGCTCCCAGCACCAACTATGGTAAATATGTTGTCTCTACAGATCTGCTACCTATGTAATCTCCCCGGGGTTAGTTTTGCGCCTTTTTTTGTTTTTATGCAATTTAAAGATAAAAAAAGTTAAAGGCAGTCAACTTTTGTTTGCTAAGGGTTTCATCCAAAGCAGCTTGCTGTGGGTAAGCAGGTGGGGACCATGTTTTGCTCTAAGACAATTCCCAACCGGTCATATCTACAGTTTGTGGATTTTATAGGGGCATAAGTAAAGGGACTATACTGTCTTGGCTGGGAGCAGTGTCTTATTCTCCTGGCCAAGAAATAGAAATTGTCCTAAGCTAAGCTAACCCAGTTTTGGCTGTAGCTTCATATTTAAAGGACAAATAAGAGAGTGGTGTCAATATTTTCTTCTCAATCTTGGCAAGAAAGCAAATAGTACTGCAGAGCACTTTTTAATAGGTTGGTCTATAAAATGTCAGATAATATTTCCTAAAGGTGATTTCTCCAAATTGCTTTTTTTTGTCTGATCAACTGGCATGCAAATATCTTATTGCACTAAAACACAAGAATATATTTATTTTCTGTATCATAGAAGACTTTAAAAAACAGCCACATACTTCTGAGAAATAAATATGAGAAACTGCAACTATGGATTTTAAGATTTGTATTAATTTTTTGTTTGGAAATTACTTTATTTAAATAATTTTTTAAATGATTGTCATGTCATGTACATCGAATTAATCAAATCATTAGCTTTAATAGCAAATAGGCACATTTCCCAAACGGTCACTACGATAATAATCAACAAGAGGAGTAAAACACACAAATAAATCAGCTCAGCCAATGGGTCAGCCCCTATGGAAAAATAATGCATCTCACTGTGTCTTTGGTCTTAATAAATTGTGCCGTATAGAATTTCAAAAAGTTTTCAAATTCTTAATTTTTTTCTAAAATGATATATTTTAACAATTGAACATGCCAATTGAATTTTAAAATATTGAACCACTTTCAGACCTTTTTTTGTGACAGATATACATTAACAAGAAAAATCTCTCTTTAAATTTTGTGGTACATCTTTAAAACTGGCCTAACTGTAAGTGTGAAGTCCCCTTATTAATTATTAATTCCCTTTTTATGTGTCTCACAGTTTGATATATGACTCATGCCTTACAAAAATGTGTCACAAGATTTGTACCCATATTTTTCCTTTCTTCGTTATGTAATTCCACCCCACCGTTTCTCCTCCCTCGCTCTGTTCTCCATGGCTCCCATCACGTCTCTTCATCCACTCCTCTGTCTGTCTTCTTCTCCACCCCCTCGTTCTGACTAATGTCCTTTAAATACCCCTCTGTCCCTCCCATCTCCTTTCTTCTTTGTCCCCTCTCTGGATCCCTTCAATCCCAATTCCCTCCCACAACCCCACACTTCTTTATTTGTCCTTTTCCCCCTCATTTACACACACACACACACACACACACACACACACACACACACACACACACACACACACACACACACACACACACACACACACACACACACACACACACACACACACACACACACACACACACACACACACATATGCCCACCCTCCCCGTGCCCCCAGGCCTCATCATTTCCCTGCAGCTGCTGCGGGGTGAGCTGGAGCAGATCCGACGAGAGAACCAGGCTGTGTTCAACAGGGCCCTGGCACTCACACGCAAACTGGGTTTCCCAGATGTCATCCTGCCAGGTATGGAGGGCCAAGGAGCAGTGGGCGGTATCAGGCACAGGGAGGTTCTGACCAGAGGCCAGATGGCTTAGAGGAATGAAAAGAGGTGAAGGTCACAGAACAGTGACAGAGGATTCAGATGAAGGAGGAGAAGGGATAGAGCAAGATGGACATAAGAAAAGGAAGGGTGAGGTTAAAGGATGAAGAGTCATAAATAGGTGCTTAACTTACGTACTGTATTTTGAATTAAATTCCATCTATTTCATAGTAAAACACCTTTACTTTGTACCAGATAGTTAGAGTTTCTTTTCAGGTCAGGATTTTACATTAAACATGCCTATTAAATACAATATGTGTATGGAATTTGAACAGTAGAAGTGGCCTTTTTTCAAAGCTTAGAGAAAAGTCCAAAAAATGTCCTTACCTTTGTTATTCTTTTTTTCTACCGCAGTAATAATTGCACGTCTGCCACATTTATTTTTTGACACTACAAGGTTCAACACCGAATCACCTAAATAAATAAAAACAATCCAAACCTAGACACACGTCGACTAGCTACAGCAGTGAAATACCACTTACACATTGGTGCATCATTATAAATATCTAATAATGCAATAATAATAATAATATAACACTCAAAAGGGACATTATTCCGCACAGCCACTTTTAGTTTGAATACTTAACTTTTTTTTAGCTGGTAGTTCCTTTTGTTCTTTTACTTTAGTAAAGGATCTGATTACTTCTTCCACCACTGGGTGAGACTCTCAGTCCATCACTCCCTATTTGTGTGATATCCGCATTTAGGTCAGGTGCTGAGCAAGCTATGAAGAGCAGAGGTCTTCAAAGATAACTCAAAGAGAAATAGAAACGGAGAGGTGTGTGTGTTTATTTCGGTATATTTCATCAGATAATGTTGCTCTGCCTTGTGTCTACTGAGAATGTATGATCCTCTCCTCTCCCAACCTTTATGACTCATCTGTCCCTAAGGTAATGATTTGGATATAAATAATTATAATCTGATTTTATAAATAACTGCAATATCTTCCCCCGCTGTTGCCACTGATATTCATTCCATTAAACACTGACCTCCCAACTGCTGAGGCAGTCATGAGCTACAGTGTAATACAACTCAGCTGGGTCATTCCTCATTGACAAGAACAATGACGTGTGGTGCACATCTTAGTCCGCACATCATCTTAATTTATGTTGACCACTCGCTCATCTGTGGAGCAGAGGCTGACGTGCACATTATAACTTATTAACATTGCAAGGCTGGAGACATGTACGTTATTGTAGTCTGGGAATTTCTGAGATGTCTTTGTCTTGTTGTTGTTGTGAGTTACATTGAAACCCAAGCTACAAAGGCTGAGACGGTGCTGTAGGATAAGGATTTTGCTTGTGACGCCCTAGATATTGCATCAAGCCTAAGAGTGCCAACGTTGCTTTCTCTGCTTACAATGTCTGACGCACAATGGACAGAAAAAAAGACACTTAATAATTAAAATCTATGCAACTGAGCCAGAGATTTAGTTTTTTTAATTATGCATTTTTATTTGTTTTATTTAACCTTTATTTCACCAGGCAAAATTGCTTGAGGTCAAATGACCTCTTTTCCGAGCAAGGCATTCTTCTTCTTTGTAAAAACTTACAAAGTGCCTACATCACCCACAGTGCAACGTGACCACCAACAGTTCTGCTGGAGACTTGTATGTAATGCGAGTGTAATGCTCGTAGCTGCTAATTTAGCATTGATCAACTAGCCTCAAGCGGTTTGTCCCAGTGGTCACTCTCGGTATTGCAACAAAAGAAATTACCTCTGGCTTTAAAAGAGACAACCGTAAAATTCTAAAATGAAACCTGGAACTGAAAACAGGGCAAATTATTACTCTTTGTATTATTTTTTGTAATCCATGTAGGTTTTGTATCTATAAAACCTTCTTTCTGAAAATATCCAAGTGGCGTCATCCCAATAAAAAAAAGGTCTAGAGGCCGGGATAATTTTTTGTTTGGGTTCATATTTTTGGTGAGCAACTTTCATTCAAGCGACTGGGTGCCATGTTTGAATTCATTATCCATGCTCAAAACCCCTAGATTTAAATTGATTTTCATACTCGTTTTCCCCACCTCAAGTAATGTGACTTGAGGCACGATAGCCGCAAAAGGCTGCATAAGACCTTTTTATGCAGTAGCACTCCTACAAACATGCAAACAGACTTTTATGTAACATTTGTGTATTTCCTCTTTAACTCTAGTTTCTCCTGTGTCTTTTGCCCTAGGTGACACGCGCAATGACCTGTATCTCACCCTGGAGCGGGGAGAGTTTGAGAGGGGTGGCAAGAGCGTCCAGAAGAACATCGAAGTCACGCTCTACGTGCTATATGCCGACGGGGACACACTCAAAGTATGACGCATGTGTACACAAGTTATTAAATGCAATATCAACGTTATTTATTAATTTTTTATTTGTATCTATTATAATACACTTTTTCTCATTAAAAACAACTTACCATGCTCCTTTTCTTCACAGGACTGCATCAGTTTGGGCAGTGGGGAGCCCAACACAAGTGAATATCGCTCTTTTGTCCTGTACCACAACAACAGCCCTCGCTGGAGTGAGATGGTCAAGCTTCCCATTCCCATAGATCGTTTCAGGGGCTCCCACCTACGCTTTGAGTTCAGACACTGCTCCAGTGAGTCAATAATGCAGCGCAGTGGCAGTCATCCCTCAGTACATGAGTGTATTGGGATAAGATTTGCTCATGCTCTGAGTAATACAAATAAGGTTTGTGCTGTGCAGACAAGGTACAACGGTGACTGATATCCTGATGTGCTTCCCTTCGTAGCTAAAGACAAAGGAGAGAAAAAACTTTTTGGTTTTGCTTTCACCCCTCTGATGAGAGAAGATGGCACCACACTGTCAGATGAGAGCCATGAGCTGTATGTGTACAAGGTATGTGCATTTTAGATGTGTGCTGTTCTGTAAAAACATATATTTGTCATTTTCAAAACCTACTGTATTTCCAAACTATCCCCGGACCTTAATGAATCTTCTCTCTCCCTCTGGTATCAAATCCTCTAGTGTGATGAAAATGCCACCTTCAGTAACCAGGGCCTGTACCTGAGTCTGCCCTGCTGTAAAGAGGACTTCAACAGCTGTCCCAACCTGCCGGCCAACCTGCCCTTCCAGAGAAGCCCCAAAGAAACCTTCTGGGTCTCCACGATACTGTGCTCCACTAAACTCACACAAAATGGTAAACTTAATATTTACCTGCTTTTTCTCTATGTCCACATCATGTTTGTGTTTGTGTTTCATCAAAATTGGTTAACATTATCAATTACATTTTGCTTTCAGTGGACCTTTTGGCTCTTCTGAACTGGAAGGCCCATCCAGACAGGGTGTTGGACATTCTCGGCAGGTTACGCCAGATTACCGGGGAGGAGATTGTCAAGGTCATTATTGAACTAATTATTTATCTTAAATTATCTCTCCCTATTACAGGGAGAAAGGGAAGATTACTTTTTGCTTATAAAAGTGCAATTACTTATTATAGATGATTTAATATTATTCTTAAAAACTGAACAATGATAGTTAGCTTTATGTTCACGATATTTTAATATTCACTGTACATGTTGACTTTTTAAATATTCCCAAATAATCTGTTTGTGTAAAAACATGTAATACTGTTTAGAAGTCACACTATCCTTGCAGAATACTTTTTTTCCCATTGTTTTTTTTGGATGAAGGGAAGGGGCTACCTTTTGTTTCTATTTTAGTCACCTGCCAGGCCTTTCAATGTGTTGTTTCTTTTCTTATAGTTCTTGCGAGACGTCCTGGATACGCTCTTCTGTCTTCTAGATGACAACACTGATAAATATGGACCACTTGTTTTCCAGTCACTGGTAGGAAAATTGAAGTCAAATGACTATACTCTACAACAAGATTTAATTTGTCAGCAGGCAGAGGAAATGAGAATAACATCTCTAAATATGTGTGTGTGTGTGTGTGTGTGTGTGTGTGTGTGTGTGTGTGTGTGTGTGTGTGTGTGTGTGTGTGTGTGTGTGTGTGTGTGTGTGTGTGTGTGTGTATAGGTGTTCATCATTAATCTGCTCAGGGACAGCCGTTTCTACCACTTCAGACCTGTGATGGACGCCTACATCCAAAACCACTTTGCTGGAGCTTTGGCTTACAAGTAAAGCAACATTTATTTCATTCTCAATTCTGAAAAAAAATGTGTTCAAACACAAACATAAATATCTCTCGATATTGACTCACGTAATGTCAAACGACGTGTCCGCAGAGAGCTGATTCGATGTCTGAAGTGGTACATGGACCGCTCGGCCGAGGTCGTGCGACAGGATCACATCCAGGAAGCTATGAGGGTAAAGTATAACACAATATTCCCTTTGGTCCGTTTTGGCCCCTTCTACTGGGGTTAATTAGTGACACATGTGAAAAAAGCTGAAACAGATGGGGCTGATTTGGACTAATGTGACGCCATTTAAGGCTTGAGTAAGCGAGTTCCCTGCTGAGAGAAAAAGGAAGTTACTGTATGATATTAGGAATAAGCAGATTTTGAATTTTTTGTCCCGTCAGGAACACGTGAATAGATATCCTGTTTGCTAGATTGGAAAATTTAAAACATATCTTATATCAATATTTTCTCTGGATGATCAGCAGCGCAGTGCTTTTTAATTGTTAGGAAGTTAACAGTGCCAAATGATGTGTAGCTAAGCTTAGATGACCGTGTGTCTCTGTCTGATTTCTCCCCCCCCCCCAACCCTCAGGCTCTAGAGTACCTGTTCAAGTTCATCGTCCAGTCTCGCATCCTGTACTCCAGAGCCACATGCGGGATGGAGGAGGAGCAGTTCAGAGCCAGTATTCAAGAGCTGTTCCAGTCAATCCGCTTCGTCCTCAGCCTGGACGGCCGCAGCTCCGAGAACCTGGTGTTCACACAGGTCAGACAGTTCACACCTCACAGCCATACGTGTGTTCTCACCGCTCTGATGAAGCACACAGTATTATTTTATTGTATCTTTGGTCATAAATGTTTATTTTTATTTTCTCTATTTATTTATTCATCCACTTAGTTTTCACTTGTTTGATCATTTTTTTTTGGTTTTGTTAACTTGTTTCTCATTTCGTTCTTGTTGCCACCGTTTTCATTCTATGACCGTTGCTTGACTGTTGCTCCTTTCCTTGGCTTGCTCTTGGACAGTTTAGAGGTGTGATCAGCTGCATGCCTTTCTCTCTGCTCATGCTCAGGGGCTCTCGACCACCGCAGTAAGTCACAGCGCCCCCCTGTGTGTGTTCCACAATGCAGCAGAGGCTGTGCGCCTAAAAGCCTGCTTATACAGGGATGATATTATTCTCGAGTGAGAGTGAGATATTGGCTGGGGAAAGTAATACACTTCAGCACCACATCACAATATTGGTGCTCATTTTAGAAGATGCACAGCTGGCTTGATTTTGGGCTATCTTGTTTTGTGACAGTGTCTCTCAGAAAAGACCAATATTATAATTATAAGTGGCATTTCTTTTAGTGCTTTTATATGTGTAAGTGTAAGCCTGTTTAAAACATTTTATTCTGTTAATACACACTACAAATTCTTCCTCTGTGTCCTTTGTTTCCCCCTCCACCCCCAGGCAGCGCTGTTGAACAGTTTCCCTGATATCTTTGATGAGCTGCTGCAGATGTTCACTGTTCAGGAGGTAGCTGAATATGTCAGGGGCACCCTAGGGAGCATGCCCAGCACAGTGGACATTGGCCAGTCTATGGATGTAGTCAAGCTGCAGTCCATTGCTCGTACAGTTGAGAGCCGCCTCTTCTTCTTCCCTGGTGAGACAAATGTGAAGGTTTATGCATATTTTTTATTTCTGAAGATACCATAATAACCATACATGTAAGCTGAATGTGCATACAATGCTTTTAAATGACTTCCACATTCCTCTCCTCTTCTGTCTCTCTTCCCGCAGAGTCTCGGAGTATTCTGCTGCCTGTGGTTCTGCATCACATCCACCTGCATCTTCGCCAGCAGAGGGAGCTGCTCATCTGCTCTGGCATCCTGAGCAGCATATTTTCCATAATCAAGACTAGTGCCATGGTACAGTACATTCTACCATTTGCTTATTGGACATACTCTCTATATAACTGGGGGAATCACATGTGATTACAAAAAGTTCAATTGAATGAGTGAATACGACGTATTGGAAAGTGGTAATGTAGATGTAGCGTGTTAGCACAAACATCAAGGCATTCAGCATGTTAGCGTCTCTGTTGTTGACGTTCTATGCTTTTCTTCTACCTGTTCTTTGTATCTCAGGAGTCTTCCGTTCAGGAGGAAGTGGAGATGATGGTGGAGAGCCTTCTGGATGTGCTGCTGCAGACTCTGCTGTCCATTATGAGCAAGTCTCACTCTGTGGAGACATCCAGAGGACAGCGCTGTCCCCAGTGCACCGCTGAGATAACGGTGAGTTCCCACTCAAAGTACCTCTTTGAAGTGCAGTACAACAAAAGGTTGGATTAAGTGATTTTTTTTCCTCTTGAATAACCTTTTTAAAATATGTGTGACCATGTCTGTCATTTCCTTCTGTGCAGGGGGAGTACGTCTCCTGTCTTCTCTCTCTGCTCCGACAGATGACAGAGATCCACTTTCACCATCTACTCAACAACTTCCACAGCAAGGAGGAGCTGAAGGTGGGATGCTCTTTGAGTCCAGGTGTTGAGCATGATTACGGTCTCTTGCCGCATACCTTGACTGTATTAACGTTTCTATATATATATTCCCTGGCAGGAGTTCCTGTTGAAGATTTTCTGCGTGTTCCGCAACCTGATGAAACTGACGATCTTCCCCCGGGACTGGAGCGTCATGAGGCTTCTAACTAGTCAGTGAGTCTGCGTTTCCATTTTCTGTGTTTTTCCCGGAGACGGTAAGGGAATACAGCCAATCATTAGATCAGACCCCCTTCAGATAATCCTGCTCTCAAGGTGACGCTTGTGTTGCAAATCTTTTCATCAACTTTGGCAGCTACCTCCTTTTGTAAGCTGACAGTGTGATGTTTGCTTTCTGCAGCATCATCGTAGTGACAACGCAGTTCCTGTCACCGGCACTGCACAAGAACTTCTCAGAGGCAGATTTTGATTTCAAGGTTTGTGTGTCTGAGAAGCTGGCGGGGGCTAGCATTTAGGGAACCCACTACACATCCCGAGGCACTACATATTTTATGCTTTTCCATAATTAAAATGTTTGAAACTAGTGTTCCTGAATCAACTTATAGTTTGTTTCGTTTGTTTTTGCTGTGTGTTTTAGGTGTGGAACTCCTTCTTCAGCCTCACTGTGTTGTACATCAACCAGCCCAGTCTGCAGCTGGAGGCGATTGGCCCAGCTAAGAGAAAGAAAATCAACGACAAGTAAGAAACCACCGTATATGTACAGTGTTGGTGTGCATTCTTTCCAACACAAGTGAATTCATTATCTAACTTTCTATACTTCACTTTCCACTATTTTCCCTGTAGGTGTGGAGATATGAGGGTGATGATGGCTTATGAGCTCTTCAGCATGTGGCAAAAATTAGGTGCGTCAGAGAACCCGACTCTGCACTATCCTCCCCTCCTACACGCACACGTATCACAGGGAAGCACCTGCCCTTAGATTTCCACAGAGAACAAGGTCTCCTATCTATGTCTATCTATCTGATCTATGCAGGTGACAACAAGCCCCACTTCATCCCGGGTATGATGGGCCCCTTCCTTGGCGTCACCCTGGTACCTCAGACTGAAGTGCGAAATATCATGATCCCCATTTTCCATGACATGATGGATTGGGAGCAGAGGAAAAACGGCAACTTCAAACAGGTCCTTATGACATTATTATGCAATGAGCTGCCCATTTTTGTTGTGCAGCGGCAGCAGTTGGACATGTTTTTGCCACATAACATGCCCACATCTTTTGGCTTAATGGGAGTTTGCGCATGTGTGTGTGTGTGTGTGTGTGTGTCTGTGTTCATGTGTGTGTGTGTGTGTGTGTGTAGGTGGAGGCAGAGCTGATGGATAAGCTGGAAAGCATGGTGTCAGATGGGAAAGGTGATGATAATCACAGAGAGCTCTTCAGCCTCTTGTAAGCACCAAAACCTGTTTTCAGCGATACTCAGAATAATTCTAAGCTCTCATAAGTGTTTCCGTCTAACGTGTTTCTCTGTCACAACCCCCAGGACCCAACTGTTTGGTCCTTATCCAAGGTGAGTTGTAATACCCTCACAGCTAAGATTTAGAGACACTTTGATTCATATCTTTTTTAGACTCTGTGCTCGTCACCTTAAGTGAGAACATCTCACTGTATTTTCCTGTGCAGCCTGCTGGAGAAAATAGAGCAGGAGACCTGGAGAGAGACGGGGATCTCTTTCGTCACCTCAGTCACAAGACTTGTCGAGCGATTGCTGGATTACAGGTATGCGGAGATTGAGTTATACAGATAATAGCGCCAACCATTTATGTCAGTGCAATGGAAAAAAGTTTTTGTTTTATGTTCAGGGACTGCATGAAAGGAGACGAGGGGGAAAACAAGAAGATCGGTGGTTCCGTCAACCTTATGGTGAGACAGTCACGGCAGTCTGGATTTTAGAAAACACATTTGTGAATGTGCACACAGACAGAGTATGATTTGAATCATTTGTTCTCTTTTTAATTCAACCCCAGAACTTCTACAAATCAGAGGTCAACAAGGAGGACATGTACATCCGTTACATCCACAAGCTGTGTGACCTGCATCTCCAAGCAGAAGACTACACAGGTAACAGAGCTACTGGGTCATTGTATGTGATGTTAAAGTCATCATTTTATTTAGTGGACCCAGCTTTTTGTAGCTTTGTGAAGCTGGATTTAAGCAAGGTTTCAAGATTTCAACGTTTTGCATGGCCTTTGCTCTTCATGTGCAGAAATGTACCAATAGAGAAGCCTTGAGAAGAAGTATTGTAGATAGATATAGTAAAGAAAAGCTGACGGCTGCAGGAAAAAACATCAATTGCAAGATCAGAATAGTGTCGGTATTTCTTCTGGTTAAAGGCCCACTCACACACGATGTCCCTTATTTAAGCTGATTACATGTTATGGCATAAATGTCTATCATTAATGTTTATAATTTTTATGAGCACATGCAGCCATGTTGACCTCCAACAGGGCCGGCGGTAGCCAGGGGCCAGGGTGGGCCGTGCCCACCCAAATGTGGGCTGTGCCCACCCAATCAAAAAAATAAATAAAACATTTTTTTTTTAGTTGGAAGTCCAGACCCACTATTGGACGGACCTATTCATTCGCTGTCCAAGAAAATGTCAAATAAAATTCAGACAATTAATTAATATTAAAGAATATACCATTACCATGCATTGCTTCTAATTGTATTATTGGGTGGGCAGGACAGCCTGCCTCCAAGTTACCCACCCGCTTATAGTGGTCACTGGTCAGCAGAGCCGGCCCGAGGCATAAGCGAAATGAGCGGTTGCTTAGCGTCCCGACTGCCAGGGCCCCCCCAATTTATTTTTTTATTTTTTTAGTTTGTGTGTTTGATATCAACATCATATTATGTAAATGTAAATTATCATACAATAAAAGGAATACAATGTTTTGGTAGATAGTTAATAGCTTAATAATTGAATCAGTTCATCTGGGAGGTAATCCGAGGTTAACTGATCACGTCACGTTCAAGTCCATGGCATGCACAGTTAGTATTGAGTTTATTTAAAAATATTTGAAAATGGGGCTGCCCTCAGTTGCCCATGCACTGTGTATAGTCTATAGCCTATTTCAGCCTCGTCTGTGGAAAAAAAGATAACTGGACAACAGAGTTCTTCTGCTTCGTTCCTCTCACTGCATTTAAATGAATTCATTATATTACAGAAAAATATGTCCCGTAAAGGAAAAAGAGCACCAAGCCCATCCCAGAGGACCCTGCATAATATTTTTATATTATTTCAAATTTACAGTATATTTCTATGGAAAATCCATGTGTCTTTCTTCAATAGCTTCTAATTCATCCGACCTAGTGTCTCCAAATTATTTGTTCACACAAAATTCCTCAGATTTAGCCTCTTAATTTTCCTCTCAAATTGCACCAGATTCATGCATTTCACTTTAAAAAGGTAAAAAAAAATCTCCCGGGGGGGCATACCCCCGGACCCCCCTAGCAGAGTTGTGACCTCGGCTGGCTGGATACTATTTTCACCCAGCTGGACATTGGAGCCAATAGTGGAAATACTATATATCTATGTGTATAGTATATAGCTCTGGACTACCACCATCCAGGTTGCCCAGTCCCAAAGCTTTCTCTTCAATCAGCTCAGGCTGCCTACAGTTAATACTGCGATAAAAAAAAAGATACATTATGTTGTATATAATGTATATTATATGTTATTCATAAACATTTGGGAGAAAAAAAACATGCAAGAATCAAATCTCCCACACAGCTACACTCAAAGTTTATTTGCATATTGTGTTCTACACAATTCACAGTAAATGTGCCAAAAATCAGACAGAGATCTTACAAGGGCAAAAAATTCCGGCTCGCGCGCTCAGCGCACGCTCGCATCTTCGGCCTCTCTGCCCAGTGTGCCCACCTAAAATTTCTACAGGCCCACCCTAATCTGACTGTCTAGAACCGGGCCTGACCTCCAATACTTTGATACTTCTCTGCTCCACCCACCTTCACCCTGAGTAGAGGGCTAATTAGTGTAGTAACTGAAGACGTGTGTGAGTGTGCAGGGTCTTTAAAGGGGATAGCTGCAGACCCGCGCACCTTTTTTCTCTACAGTTTTCTTTGTAAATGAAAATAAGTACCGTCAGTCTGCCCACAGCAATTAAACAGAGAGTCTTGGAGAGAGTCATCTTCTGAAAACCAGTGAAACCCCACCACAGCAGACTGGATACTTTGTTCAGCCATCGATAAGGAAGATATATTATGACGGAAATAGAGACATGCAGGGTAAATATGATCAGGCTAAATAGATTGGCTAAATGTCAGGTAGAGATACATATGTGCTGGTAGTTTAAAGTGAAAAATACAGACCATTGTCTGACACAGTGCCTGAACACCAGCCCCCTTTTTCTGTTTCTTTTGATTACAGTATTTATAACAAATTTGTCCATAACATATTAGGAAAAGGCTAAATTATTATTATGCTATTTCGGGAGGAGATTACAGTCAATTGTAATCAGGCCTGGTTAAAGCAACTCTCAATCATGTTAACAGGAAAATCAGGGGAAGTTGTCAGGTTATGTAATCGTTTAATGGGCTTAAGTGTTGTTGCTTTAGTCATATTATTGGCAGAGGCGGCTTTATTGTGTGCATGTTAATGTAGCCAAATATGACTAATTAAATGCAACACTATTCATCACTGTAGTAAAACAAAGAACAGCTGTAGCTGTACCAGATAGTAGTTAATCACAACAAAACGTTTTCATTCTGCTGACCTCTGATCTGTTCCTCCCTCGACAACAGAGGCAGCGTTCACCCTGCTGCTGTACTGGGAGCTGCTGCAGTGGGAGGACCGGCCCCTCAGGGATTTCCTCCACTACCCATGTCAGAGCGAGTGGCAACGCAAGGAGAACCTGAGCCGTAAAATCCTCCACTACTTTAACAAGGGCAAGGCGAGTGAATATTTTATAGCTTTACCTCTTACTTTTGGTTTGACAGATTTCAACCCAGTGTTTCAGGGGGGAATGTTAAAAGCACACAATTTCTCACCCAAAGCGGCCCTTTTGCTCTCGCACAGTAAAACACGAAAACGGAGACAAGGCCAAGATAGCTTTATAGTGATGGAATGGTTTTAACAGGTTCCTGCTGGGGAGGTAATCAAATAAATATAAAAATCTAAAACTAAATCAACTAGGGGTGGGAAAAAAAATCGATTTTCCGATTAAAATCGATTCACTCACGGAATCGATTCGAATCGATTCAGAAAAGTTAATAATTGATTTTTTTCTTTTTTTTTTTTTATAATTTTTTTTTTTTTTTTGTAAATACTAATACTTCATGCGCCATTGCGCATGCACACCACACATGTGCGAGTTGTCTCCAAAGTGGCTTCAAAAGGGCTGAGAGCAGCAAACCCATGTGACCTGCACCGGCTTTATCTCTGTTTACGTTTTTGTATGAGAGCTGAATTCCAAGCCATACTTTTTGTACAATGTGTTGAAATGACATAGAAAATACTAGATAATAGAATAGAAATCCTATAGAAACATGATTTACGAGATTAGAAATAAAATAAAACTGAATCGGTTTAGTTTTTACATACTTCCATATTGTGTTGAAATGCAAGCTGCATTGATTATTGCACTGTTCATAGAAAGTCATATGTGTGACAAGAAAAGCTTTTTCTCTTAATACAATATTAGAGAAGGTAATTCATCTGTTGATTATCTTTAATGATCATCACAAAAGTAGGAAGTGATTAGCAAACTCTGAGGAGCAAACTCAGATGTGCATATAAATATATTTTTGAAATTCACACATGGGTATGTACATAAATTTTTTTTTGCATTGAGATGCATTGAAAATCGATTTTGAATCGAATCGTTGACCTCTGAATCGGAATCAAATCGAATCGTGAGGTGCCAAGAGATTCCCACCCCTAAAATCAACTGAGATAAACAAAAGTCACATTCAATTTCATCTCTTTTGTTTATTTTTCTATGTTCAAGGGGCTTTTTGTTCTCATTGGCATGGCAGCTGTTTGCAAATATAATTAAATGTTGCCCTCGTTAATGTTTTAAGTGGGACGGAAATGTTTAGAATTTTTTCCAGTATTTGCAGTGTTTTAAATCTTCTGCCAGGGATCTCTAAGGCTCTTTTATGATTAAAGGCCTACTTCACCGGTTGGAATATGAAGGTGTTTGACACGAGTTCAACTTGCATATTTAAGTGTTGTCTGTAGAGCCTTAATTGTTCTTTGAGTTTGAACTATCATTAATGCTGATCACACACATTTGTAAAGCTATATTGAATTCTATATACAGTGTATGCTCCTGCTTTTAGCTCTGACCTGTGGAATATAAATATAGCCCAGTAGCCAAACAAGACTTGTGTAGACTCTTAGGAAAAGTATTTTCCCCCTTCTTAAAAATTATGTTGTTGTTGATGGCGCCCCTTTTGGTTCAGATATATTACTCTCATGTTCATGATGATTCTGCATAAATCCTGTTGTAAATTTGTGTATATGTTAATTCCTTTATAAATAATAATTTAAGCTTCAATTATTTCTTCAATTTCATGACTTTGCAGTGCTGGGAATATGGAATCTCTCTCTGCCGGGAGTTGGCTTTCCAGTATGAGACTTTATATGATTATCAGAGCCTCAGCTGGATACGGGTAAGTCATTGTATCATCTCATTGTCATACGAGCATTCTCTTTTTGATTTTCAATCGTAATCGTCTTATGCAGAGCGAAGTGCATAATGAGTATGGCGTCAAACACAATGCCCTAAATACCTGTACACACCCACACTCATCAGGAAGTGCAGAGGATTCAGTAATAATGTGTGCGATTAAATCATTACTCATCATGACTCTCTTGCATGTTCGTCATTATGTGACAGAAAATGGAGGCAGCGTACTATGACAACATCATCGAACAGCAGAGGATTGAGCCTGAGTTCTTTCGAATGGGCTTCTATGGCAGGAAGTTTCCTTTCTTCCTCAGGGTAAGACTTCATCTAGTCTCAACTTCTCAGCCATTAATATCCTGAATGTCATTTGCTTATGCCTAAAATCTATTTTGCAAAAAAGCTGTAAAAAAACCCCACTGTGTACAAAACTGTCCCCTAAACAGCAGACAGTCCCAGTTAGCGAATAGCTGATGAACATAGTGGTGCATCTTGCAGCTAATGAGACATACTGAAATATTTCACAACAGTAATTGTTTAAAAACAGGACTAAAAGAGAGTTAAATGTGGTGTTCACAACTTGTTTCCACTGCCCCAGAGTGGCCGCCAACTCAGTTCTTGCTGGATTAAGGCAGCAGGAGAATCCAAACGCATGCCCTTTTAATTGTTTTAACTACTAGTATTAAAATAGCTACAATTTATACTGAAACAGAAAGTGCTATTAATACTAAAGCAATACAAAGTCCACAGCACTATTTCACTTGATGTCTAACAGCTATTTTCTCATCAGCATGTCACTGTCAAGCTGTTGTCGTCCTCTTCCTGCAGAACAAGGAGTTTGTTTGTCGTGGTTATGACTATGAAAGGCTCGAGGACTTCCAGCAAAGGATGCTGGGGGAATTTCCACAAGCCATCGCCATGCAGCATCCCAACCAACCGGACGACACCATCATGCAGAGTGACGCTCAGTGTATCCTACTTACAGCTTACACGTTTAAATATAACAACAGTTTTTTTTATTGTAAATTAATTCGTTTTTTATTTTATTTTTTATTGTTAAATTATGGTGTGACTAACTATCTAAGGGCAAATAATTTTCAAAGATTCATTTTCTGTCATATCGATAGAGTAATCGATCGCAGTGAATCTGAGAAAAAAAATGCAAATCCTCACACTTGAACTGGTGAATCGGAAGTGGTTGAAGTGGATTTCCATAATTTTTTTTTCTCCAGAGTCAGACAGTGAGAACAAACACTCTCTGTAAGCATTTCCTTTGAACCACTGCTCCTCTGTGAATATACATTTCTGCCTGCCTGTCACTTTCCTTGACACTTGGCCTCTAGACTTGCAGATCTATGCGGTGACTCCAGTGTCGGACATCTCTGAAGTGCCTCAGCTGGAACGTGTGCCCGAGAGGATCAAGAGCTTCTACCGCATCAACAACGTCAGCCGCTTCCACTACGACAGGCCGTTCCACAAGGGGCCCAAGGACCGCGAGAATGAGTTCAGGGTACGTCCAAGGCAGCAGTGCTCAGTGTATTTCATGGAAAGACAGAATTGAGAGCACTAAAAATGGTAGAACAAATATGGTGGTTGTAACTACAGGAAAAAGGAACACAGGAGGTGTCAGACTTCCAGGATGGATGCACACACAGAATAGAGTGTGCAGAATAGACATACAAAATACAATTTCGGTATGGACATTTAAGGATAATGAATTTATGAACGCGCACACACACACACACACACACACACACACATATACACATACACAGAGGTAGTGAGAGACGATGACAACATGTACACAAGGGAGAGAGAGGTCCCGGGGCGACACAGAGAAGCCTGACTGAAAACACAATGGAGGGCAAGGAGGAGAAGAGAGAGAGAGAGCGACATAACTTTGACACTCAATTGCTTCCGCAACAACAAACAAGAGTAAGAGAGATGCAGTGGCTTTTAGAGGGTTTACAGTAATCTGGTCTGCAGGACAAACATGGAATATAAATACCAGGCTTAACAGATTAATAGAGAGTGAGAGGAATATTAGGTTTAAGGGGATCACACAGTTCTGAAGAGGCTGAAAGATCTGGAAAGAAACTGCAGTTACAGCATTTTAGTTTAGTTTTATATTCAGGGCTACAATTAATGATCATTTTCATGATGGGAATTTGCTAAACAATTTTCCAGAGCGTATTCAAATTCAAACCCTGATTGACTTTATTTTTGTCCAGCCAACAGTATAGCATATCCAACACTATTCATTTTACAATCAAATAAAACAGCAAATCTTTATATTTTTGATGTCTATTACTTTTCCTTGAGAATTGACAAGGAGAGATTATCACACTCTGTCGATCGAGTAATCGATCACAAATTTCAGCCCTTATTGCATTGGAAGTTTTTTTGTTGTTGCTTTTGTTACTTTTACTCACCCCTGTGTACTGTAGCTAGTACAAGTAGATACCAAACCTACAACCTGCAGGCCTTTGGGGATGTGGACCAGACATAATACTACTGATACTTATAGTACTGTAATATCCTCTGCCACAGTAACCTAAACATGAAATCACACCACACCAGAACTTTCCACTTTCACTTTTTACTACATGCTACTTTAGAAAACAGTTTTGCTGTTTCACTTTTTGCTAGCCGGGTTATTTAGCTAACTCACTGTCAGTTCTCCACACAGTCTAGATTCCTCATGAAGTTACCCAGATGTGGTTGATAGCAGACTATGTAACCTCTGCTTCTCTGTGTCCATGTTCAACAGAGCCTGTGGATTGAGAGAACGACCCTGATCCTCTCCCGTCCTCTCCCCGGGATCTCCCGCTGGGCGGAGGTGGAAAGGAGAGAAGTGGTGAGGAGCTCAAACATTCATTCTCTATCATGGTCTTATGCTGCACATTGTTCTTCCTTCTCTCTTACAACTAAAGTGTGGTCACCTCAGTGGCCATGCTTCTTAGGGAGTTTGTTAGATTGACCAGGGGGAAGTTGGTTTCTCCCTTCATATTCATCCATGTACCTGCGCACTTCTCGTGTTATATTTGTTGATTGATGTCTGTGTTCGCATTGCCAATTTTAGTTTGACATTTTATGTAATTTTAAATTGTATTTTATGTCTAATGTATTTTATCTCCTAGCCCTCCTTCCCTTCCTAAGTGGCTGTTGTCACTAATCAGGCTGCTGTTGTAAATAAGAACTTGTTCTTAATGACTTGCCTATATAGTAAATAGAGGAGAAATAAAAAATAAAATAAAGTTGTTTATAGCCTATATTAGATTGAATGTCTTATCTATTAATTTTTCCAGGTGGAGGTGAGCCCTCTGGAGAACGCCATATACGTGGTGGAGAATAAGACCCAGGAGCTGCGAACTCTGATCAGTCAGTACCAACACAGACAGCACCATGGCAACATCAACCCGCTCAGCATGTGCCTAAATGGGGTCATAGATGCTGCTGTGAACGGAGGCATCGCCAGATATCAGGAGGTAAAGAGAAACATCCGCTTTGGTTGATTGAATTAGATTTGTGAATTTTGTGTTGTGCGAGAGCCTCATCTTTTGTACTCATCTTTAACAGGCCTTCTTCGATAAGGACTACATCAGCAGTCACCCAGAAGATACGGAGAGGATCACACATCTGAAGGATTTGATGCAGGAACAGGTAAGTGTCACTTTTATATTTCATCACGTGGAACTGACATTTAAATAGACTCAAGTAGTAACCGTGTAACTTTCCTCTCCGGTGCTTTAACATTTTTTTTTAAAATCTGATTTCCTGCAACAGGTGCACATTCTAGGAGTTGGGCTTGCGGTTCATGAGAAGCTGGTGCACCCAGAGATGCGTCCCCTGCACAAGAAGCTTGTTGACCAGTTCCATGTGATGAGGACAGGTTTACATCATGTGAGTGGTCCCACACATGGTGGTTTGGCTTTTCTTCTTTTAGCCGTGTTAATTTTTATTCTTGCGGATGTGGCTGTATGTTTATACTGTATAAAGGTGTGTTTGAATGCATGTGTGCGAGCAGTGTAAATATTCAGAGCAGTACATGGTTGGTTCCCAGCAGGGAGTTCCAGGCGTGGATCGCTTCGGCCCCGCAGGCTGCCAAGGGGTCAACTCTCCCAGAGGCATCCTCTCCTCACACAGCCACATGAGCCCAGAGAGTGTGCGCCTCATACACAGACACAGGTAAGAAGAACACTGCTTCTCCACCTCTAAACCCCATCCAAAATTGGCAATTTAAAAGAGTGGTCAGGCTTTAATCAATGTTCAAACTTAAAAGTACTGGAGCGCCTTGGTAGCCAAGTGGTTACTGGGCATGCCAAGCAAGTACAAGGTTGTTGGTTTGATTGCAGCCAGCAACCTTCGTTGCAGGTCATCTCCCTCTTTCTCTCTCTCCACCCTCTTCCTGTTTGCCTGCTACTATCCAAGAAAAGGCAAAACTTTTCCAAAGAATATCTTTAAAATAAACTTTAAATCAAGTTCCCTCCAAGAGGTCATACCTCTTATCACAGGACTAACATACAGTAACAGTATAACATTAAACACCTAGAATTTCCTTGGGGCATATAGAGAGACTGCAAGTTTCAATTATATTTGCAGCACCACCTCGGAACTCTGTCTCATAAAACAACAGTTTTTGTTAATTAAAACATTGCATAGAGCAATTATCCTACTTTAACAAGCTTATTGTTACAATCTAAAGCTCTGTTGGATCATGGATTTGATCTGAAAATGCAGTATGAACTGAAGTCTTTAACTTGATTCCAAGAGTCACCGCTATAACAATATAGGATTAGTAAAATATCCTCTCTTCCTCAAAATGTCTCTTCCGCAGCCCTATGAACCTTCACGGTTCCATCCGTCACTCGTCCTCCTCCCTGTCCTCTCACACGTCGAGTGAAGCGGGAAACCTTGTCATAATGACGGACGGCCTGATGGGGGAGCACCCCGAGGAGGCTTCACACATGCAGGTGAGGCTTGAGACAAAAACACACACGGGCAGGAATGTGGGGACATGGTATGAATTTGTATGGCACAAATATAAAACACGGATCACGTGAAAATGATCTTTTTTTCAAACGTTTTTTATTAAACCTCGAATACATTTATTTATTTATTTTTTGTTTTTTTGCAGCCGAGCCCCTCCTCCTCCAGCCTGAGCTCAATCCGCTCCAACTCTTCGCAGATTATTAACTCTGCTCCCTCGAGTGCCAGAGGTAAGTAAAACCGCTGCAGAAAGTAACAACAGAGATGAATACAGAAATATACTGCATACTGCCCCACTTCAAACGTTTTTATGGAAGTAGCAGTCATAAATGCTTGAGGACAACAACATACATTTTGTAGATTTTTGATAAATGAACCTGCATTTGTAGGAACGACAAGACATACCTGTATCACATTATGGGGTTTCTACTAGTACAATTAGAAGCTTTTCTATGTATTATCCCTGTCCAGGCTCTCCATCCTTACCTGATAAAGCCAAACACAACCGAGAGGTTATGATACTGTTGCCGTCTCATCGTGAGAGGGTCAATAACTCCATGTACTACAACATGGCAGAGAATGGACAGGTAGGACAGGATCGGCCACACTGTTTGAAAAAATGGAATTCTGCAATAAAAAAAAATACTACCCACATATTTTTATACCGTCTGTTGTTTTTTACAGAACAACCACATGCAGCGTGCCTTACTTCAGCAAGTTAGCCCCTGTAAGCCGTGCGCTGATCCTCACATGAATCTACCAGAGAAAGGTAACAGACAAACCTGTTGAAATGTACTGTGTCTATGTACAGGGGATGTCTCACAGTGTGTGTTGACATTGTTTTGTTTTTGTACGTATTCCCCTCCAGTCTTTCCTAACACCCAGAGCAGCTGGAGTCTGGATGGAGAGAACAGAGAGCATGGGTCCTACATGCCATCTTCTACTGGGGGGGTAATGATGCCCCCTGTCCCACCCAGGTCTTTCCCACCAGGTACGTTTATTTGATTGAATTAGGCAGTGTTGTGAACAAAGACTTAAAGTTCAAATTACTTCACTTTTCACCGGCAATCATCAACTAGCCAATTGGTCCGGGTGTACGTCAGTGGTGTTTTCCTGGCTAAAATCGGAGTTTGTGAGATGTAGTTTAAGCAAGGTAAGAATAAATACTCTTTGTGAATGAATTTCCCTTTGCAGGCAACTTCTTGATGCACTGTGATGCGTTTCACCACCAGAACAGCGACCCTCCCCCAGCTCTGCCTGTCCGTTCACTTCGAAAGGTACAGCCATCAGAGAAATATCATGTTTGTCGATGAAATCATGAAATGTCAGCCTTGGTTTGTAGATTTTTTTTTTGGTTTTTGATTAATTATACATAACTGTTTCTCATTCAGTTTTAGCAACCGCTTCTGAACCGTGAAGAAGTTTTCTGCAGTAAAATACAGTTAAAAATACTCAGTTTCAAGTCTTACATTCCAAATTGCATCTACAGTATGTAAATTAAGTGCTCGTTCTGCAGGGAAATGGCCACATTATTATTCATATCTAAATTTGATAAGTTTAGAGGGGTAATATCTTGTCTGTGAAACAGCCACTAAGTTACAAGTTTAAAATGTGAAAGGGTTTCACAACTGCTTCTTTTTGTCAGGGGTGAAGGTTTAGAACTACCATGTGTTGTACTTTATTTGCTAAATGTAGTTATGCGTAACTATAATGTAGCAATATTAATTAAAATGTGTTCCTCTTTACTTAAATTTACATTTATACATATATATAATTGCAACCTTTGCTTTGGAGAAAAACATTCAGAATTTTCAGTATTAAGAAGTCAGACATTTGTCATTGTAACACTTCCTTCATAAAACCTCTTCTTTTTTTTTACCAAGTTGTCGACTCCAACACATTGTCCTCACTAACAGTCAATTTATTAAACAGACGCTGTTGCAACGGCTGATGATTGAGTGCAGACACAGTATTTTTTTCACTTCAGTAGTCAAGTCGTAATTACAAAGCCATTTTCAAGTGCCTGCGTGTATGAAATATGACGGCATCAGAATGATTAAGTAGTCCTTGACTCTTTATCTTCTTTCATTTGCAACTTGTATTTCACATATTTCAGGCGTGTTAAGGCCGGGTTTTTGTGACAACACTTGACACTCTGTCCCATATGTCAAGAAGAGAAAAACACCCACTGTCTCTTTCTCATTCTCTCTCTCTCCAGTCTCCTCTCCACCCGATCCCCGGCTCCCCCACCAGTCCCCAGTCGGCTTTGGGCGGCAGTAACTCCACTCTGTCTGGCAGTGCCAGCAGCGGTGTGTCCTCCCTGAGCGAGAGTAACTTCGGAGGCCAGTATCCAGACCCTGGTCCCATCAGGAACGATGCCCTGGAGCCTCTCCCCAGTCACCTGTGGTCTCCGCCTGACGAGTACCTGGCCTCCTCTCCCTACCTGCACATCCACTATGGCGGCCCAGAGATAGACTCTGTGGACGCGGTCCGCCCTTTCCACTACCGCAGCCCTGCCTCGCATCACCCGCACAGCAGCCACCCTCACCCTCATTCTCACGCCCACGCCGGGCTGGATGGCCACGCCCACCACGGGGGGCCTCCGCCTCCGCCTCACCACCACCACCATGCTGCACCCACTCACGGCCCACACCATATCCCCTACCGCAGGCCCCAGCCTCCAGCCGTGCCGCCCAAACCCTACCTGAGAGAGGGCTGCATCCCAGAGGAGGACCTGCAGCCTCAGCCCATCCCTCTGCCCCGCCGCATCTTCCACTCCCCTCACGGCCACAGGGAGGAGCTGGGCAAACACGCCTGGGAGCAGTGCATCAACGAGGAGCACGAGGAGACGCAGTGATGAGGAGGAGGAGGAGGCGGCTTCGTTTTTTCACTTGAAAGCTTTCTACTCTTCCTCGTCCTCTTCCCTTCATTTGCATTGAGTTAAAGAAGCAGTCATTGAAAGAGTCCTGTTCGAAGCAGTGGAGTCAGTGTGTCCAGTTGTGCTGCGGTTTGGTTTCAGTGCACATGAAGGAAAGAAAAAGAAGAAGGAGTGAACCTCAATGAATCTACAGAAACTACGGCCACAACTGCCGTCGCTGTGTGGCCTCTTAAATAGAATTAAAAAGAAAGAAAGAAAAAAAGACCTTTTGAACAATTAGGTTAACTTTATTCCGAAATTGATATTGATTGTACACACTTGTACAACTCGTCTGTGAGCATGTTTTTTTTCATTCGAGAATAATACGACAACAGTTTTGTGAAAAACGACGAGTGTGATCATAACCGGCGTGATCCTAGGTTGCAGTATCAGCTCTGAATTTTGATTTTTCATGTCATTTTCAGAACACGAGGTGATGAAAATAGGTTACTATTCACAGTTAAGGGACTTTCCTGCTTTAAATGCTTATATATATGAATTCTTATTTTGATAAATAAATACATAATACAAAGTACATTATAGTGTTTTCAAAGGCTTATGTCCGTTATGTTTTTTCAAAACACTGTTAAGTGCTCCTTAATAGTGAATCATATCAACTGGCGCACTGTAAGACGTGTTGCTGCCGGTCTGTCACACATCGCAGCTCTCTAAAGTTGGACTCGCAGCTCTCCTGTTGAACCGGCATCTCAAGGAACACAAACTTTAGTCACTGACAATTTCCTGAAACATACGTGAATGTATTGAGATGAGATGTTTCTATTTGTATTGCACAAGCTGCAATGCCGTTTTTTTTTTTGTCTAAGTGCTTTAAGTTCAGTCTCTGTTGAAGAAGTCTCTATTTGTCTCTTTTGGGTGACAAAGATATCTGGAGAGAAAGACTGAGGGGAAACTGAGGATGATGTCAGACAGGTCCCCTCACCTGTCACATTTTATGTTCATGGTGAATGGGAAAAAAAATTGATGGAGCAAGAACTCTCCACACCTCCACCACCTGCTGGACACTGAAAAATCAACACCAACACTACTCTTTTTCTTGCTCACTCTTTCTCCCTCCACCTTTTTCCTTCTCTCTACGGTTGCCAGACCATGTTAACCCTGGACAGCTGCAGTGGCATTGCATTTGCGTTTGATGACTAGACACAGCCCCACCTCCGCCCCTCTGAGTGGCCAGTCAAGGAGCCCACTCAGACAGCGTTGGAATCGCCTACTTGCCTTAAGTGCACTCAAATGCAGTTTGAACCTCTCATCCGGACTGTGAGAAGCTAATTTAGCCACAATCACTCTCTCCTTTTTCATTTTCTGTTCACTTTCCGCTCCCTGAAGGAAAACAAAAGGAAAAGATATCTACCTAGTGATGTTTTTTTGTATGGTTTCGTCCCGCTTTGGTTTCAGATTGTTGTTTGGTTTGTAGCGCTAAAATTTCCTATTCTGCCTGCGGCTCTTTCTCAATCACCTTCTGCTGTGCGAAAACGAATGATGTGTTTCTGAAGAGGGCCGGAGCCCGGACTGAAATAGAGGTTTACTTTTTTTTGTTGAGCAACAGAAACAGCGCTGTTTATTGCAACATAGTGGGTTGGAAGGATATAGCTAATATTTTAACAATTACTGGTTTTCTTGTTTTTTATTTGTTTTGTTTTGTTTTTCTGCAGGTGGATGCTTTGTGTTACTGTACATCAAGTTGTCAGCTGACTAGACAACATCTATTTTTGTATGTGAGATCATCAGTTGTGTGAACATATTTCAGAAACCGTACCGAGAAAGAATGCCCAGGTACTGCATCAGCTGCTGTACTTTGTATGGAGATGAACCTGAGGCTAGTTATATACAGTATGTGAGCTTGATGGCACTGAGGATATATTGTGACTGAAGTGATGCTCAAAATATAGGTACAATAGAATTTTTCAATGTAAATTCTGTTATTGTACATACAGCAGTATTGTGAAATATTTTTGAGAATTATTGCAGACGCCCAAAAAGGTTTATTGTTGTTTTGTGTATATACATGTATTCCAGAGATCAATGTAATTGATAAATATATATATAATCAGTGTTTGAAAAAGGACAAATCCATTAGACTGTGGCTGTCTCCACCGTTCTTGACTTTGAGTCTTCTCATATAAATACTTTATACACTTTTCAATGTGCTTTCCTGTACATATGGTGTTAGCATGATCAAACAGTGTTTGGTTGTAAAAGTGGTTTTCCTACTCCCATAACTGCTGTGGTATGGAATTCATTAACGATGCCAAACATTAAAGACAATCTTTTATCAGCGCTTACTCTTCCGCCTCACTTTTCCTGTGCTGTGACTGGTGGAGCAGTATGACAAGTCGACGGCAGAGGGCCTCGATTTTCATAGAAATGCTTACACAGTTTTTTCTGGATGTGTGTGTGTGTGTGTGTGTGGGTGTTCCTCAGTCATGGATGACATATTGAGATGTATTTACTTAAAGTTGGAGTCAGCGACTCTGGAGAAAGCTTGTTGTCAAAATCATTTTTGTCAAATCAGTGAATATCTTTTTTTTTCAGCGCACACAGTCAGATAGCAGATCAGGAGGAGATATTCACTGATTTTTAATTTTTTTTAATTTTTACAATAGGATTCTCCAGAATTGCAGCTTTAATGTTGACATTGAATCATGGCAATGTAGCAGTGTCAAAGGGGTCACTGGTACTGATCGTACCGAGACTTTTTACCAAAATCGGTGTCTCCCCCTCTGCTTTACAGTACTTAATATCATGTTTCAGCTCATAGCTGTCCAGCCTGCACCTTAACTGTTTTGGTTCACTCTCACCGCTGTCATAGCGTAGTTTTACAATTTCTCTTTGAAATGTAGTGAACTGAACTTAAGGGAAAATTTTAAGCAGTTCCTCAATGCGTGTGTGTGTGTGTGTCTGTGTGTGTAGATAACATGTCACACAACCCCCTTGGTCCTCCACAGAAAAGACAGTTAAAAAGTATCTTCAGTTGCAGTGACGTAGTTATTAATAAGTCACCAACATGATATTGCATATTGATATTCAAATGCAACATATCTTGTTGTTTGATAAACAGTGATGAGACAAAAATAATGTGGTCGGTGTTAAAAATAAATAAAGGTTGGTGGCAAGTCTTCTCCATAAATATCATGCCGTCTGTTTACACTACAGGCTGTCTCAGCCTGAGTACTGATGTTTGGCCTACAGGTGGAGCAAGTGGCCCATTAAGACTTGAAGAATGACTCCCATCTTGAACATCAAAGTAGAGAATCTCCTCTAATGGGTGAGGTAGGTAAATAAATATATTTTAGTTTAGTAGCATTCATGCTGATATGTTTATTTTCTGTTCATCAATGTCAAAACTCATACAATTATTGTTGGATTCAGTCGATTCAGTGTTGTTGGTGTTATAATAAGAAGATAGATAGATGGATAGATAGATAGATAAATCCTTGCATGCCAAAATGTCTGAAAAGATATACAAGAATCTCAAGGCTCCTTTATTCCATTTATTTTGGCCTTGAAACTCCTTGGACTAAAGCTAAATAACACTGAAGTTGAAGGCATTTGCTTTATGTCTTGTTCCCTCGGAAAGCGAATGGCTTTGGTAACAATGAGGACTGTGCACTCTCAGTGTTACGCATATCCACCGTGCCGTCAAAGAAGAAGAGGGGAAAAAAGAGAAGAGTAAGGATGAAAGGATCCCAGCTGCCTCTCCGGAGGATGATGCTGCTGCTGTGGTGCATGCTGATGCAGATACTGAATTTCATTTATACAGCATCACTGTGGCTTCTCTCGTTTTCCCCCTCGCCATGTTTCTGTGCTATTTACTGCTCCCTCACAAGCTCCTTCTTCTGTCCTAAAAGTGTCACTGTATAAAGTGTGAAGGGACTTGCAGTGAGTTAATTCAGTATAAAAATGCCCTGAAATGGATACTGTATCTGGGGTTTCTTGGTTGTGCACACTCACATCAGTGAATTGCTTGGCATACAGCAGGCAGAGCTGTTTTCTCCTCTGGGGTTGTCTCATTCTGCTGTTATTGTTCGGGGCACAAGAGCACGTTGATGTGAAAGCATACATATCCGACAAGTGGAATGACAGGTTGCCATCCGGCCTTTGCTTAGAGGAAAACAAAAATAACCTGGATCTGGCATTGAATCTCTTTGTGTACCCCGTTTCTCTCCTGAGTGTGTGTTCTTGCGCTGGTATAATCATTTGACAGTTATTCGGTTCAAATGCTCAGTGCAGCTATTGTTTGAAATGAATGCCTGTGGTGCAAATGAACAGACTGATGGTGTTGTGTGCACCAAAGGTATGAGAAAGAAAAGAAAAGAAAATTACATCGGGAAACAAAGACTTTTAATAAATGAAACAATACTAATAAATAAAGATTAACAAGTTTCACATTCAAAATAAAGTCCAACATAACACTGAACAGTAAAGTACAGTACCAAAGCACAGATATTAAAAAAACTAAACAAAATACCCCCCCACCCCCTCCACATCCCCCCACCCACATTTACAAATTTTCTTAAAAACTTCAAGAGGCAAACATAGACATTGTATAAAAGCATCATACAGTAGAGCATTTGTCATCTGAGTATAATTTACAAATTTATTGAAGGATAAATACTTATAACTAATCTCTTACTTGAGAAGCACATGTAAACATGTGTTTCTCAGGTGAGGTTCCTGCCCTTTTTTTTCTTTATTTCTTTTTTAGTGACCAATAACAGTGATGACTGAGGTGACGATGAAAGCGGTCCATCGAGTCATGGGAAAACTCACAAATAAATCTAGAACCGCAAATAACTTTTTGAATTAATAGCTTCATCCACATCTCCATTGGTCGCTTCTCTGTTGGTGCGTCATAGAATAAAAAGTCAAGAGCAGATCTCTGCCAGCGGATATGGCTACATCAGGCATTTTGTTTGGAAGAAGAACACTGCAGCGGTCCTTCATTCTGTGTGTGAGCTCTGAGGAGGCTGCTAATCAGTAGGGAGCAAACTTCTGTCTCTCTGGCTTTTTCATGCAGTTGGCTGAGGAGATTTTGGCCTGGTAGGCAGCCAGCGTGCTGTGGGACGGCGCTGCGGTCACGGCCACGGCCTGGGCGGGGCTTGACAGAGTCAGAAAGGGGACGGACTTCATCCCCAGCAGGCCGGAGAGGGACATGGCACCGTACGGGTTACCCAGCATATGAGCCGGGGTCAGGGTGGCCAGGGTGGGTGCGGGGGAGCCAGCCGGGGAGACTTGCTGGGTGAAGGCCATGTTGAGGTCAACCGGAGCCGCCATGGTGGCTGCCTGAGCCGTGGATTTGGCTGTCTCTAAACTATGAGGGCAAAGATGGGTGGGGGGAGAGGGAGACATGGAGAAATGGGCAGAGAATGAAGATAAGTGGATAATACTGTTGCTACAACAGCCACCGGGGGAAGTTTCTTGAAAATTATTTTAAGTCTCATTTAATCCACTGACTGCACACGTCTGTCTAGAGGAGTATTACTTCATATGTGAAAAATGTGGCTCAAGAGGGGGTTCAAGCGATGTCATTTGCCTCAAGCGATGTCACTTGACAAGTTTGAAAATTAAAAATAAATGTTTTTGACAGGGATGAAGAAAGCATTACATAAAATGTCTACGTTTTTCCTCATCTGGCATAAGAACAATAGTTTATGGTCAAATTCTATACATTTTACACTTCCATTATTTCTTTAATCATTACTTTGAATATCCAATAGCAAGGACTGATTATTGATAAAGGGATATCAATGATGTTTAATATATATTTCAAGTCATATAAAGAAAGAAATAATAGGAAGTCAATATTTTTTATATTGTATATATTTTTTTTCTTCTTTTTTTGCTTGTCTTATTTTATGTATCATGTGTATATACTACTTTTGTGTGTCCAGATTTTTTCTGTTACCAGTTGATTTATTTACAACATTGTGTGTTGCACTATGCAACAGAAAAAAAATAGAAGATGATCTTAGAGCTGCACTGCCAATATTGGATTCAAACAAGATACTGCTACCATATGTTGTACAATAGCTAGCAGGCTTTTTACTCATTCCCTCGAGGCCAATTACCAGCAGCACAAAGACATGGCTCATTATCACTTATTACTCCATAGAATAACCTTTGACCCTTTTAAACCCATGCATTTCTCTCAGACCTGCACTTGCGGTGATTCATTAAAGATGGCTGTGTACACTGGGCCTTACCAGGAGGTAATGAGGTACTGGGCCAAGTTGATGCTGACCGGTGTTCCTGTGATAGTGACGTGGCGGTCACTGGTGCCATCTAGCTGGCTGCCGATCTTGATCTGAGCTCCTGACACCTGCCTGATCTCGTTGATCTTAGTGCCCTGACGGCCGATGATCGAGCCGATAAGCTGGAGGAGAACAGAGGCCACACAGATCAGTCAAATGAACAGGGGGAAAAAAATAATTCAACAGATCATTTGCAGCCTTTTTCCTATTGTTGGTTGCTGTGCTGCTGAAAGTGATACTTTAATAAAACTGTAAATGCAAAACAATAACTAGAACCCAAAACAAAAAGGGTGCTTTGCTGCCGAGCGGACTTAATGCAGACCACTTCAAATATTGCAATTACATTGTCTTCTTCAGTGGATTGGTCATCCATCATGCATGTCAAAAGCAGCCCCCATCCCACCAGAGCCTCCCTTAATTGCTTGTGCACATGCACCGGTAAAAGAGACAAGGGAGGGCACATTTGCCTCTCATTAATCTAAGTGGCTAAAAGGTTATTGATTCTTTAGAGTGGTGATGACTTCCCCAAAACAAATCACTTCCCAAAACACATGCCGGCGAGATGCATCTCTGCACTAATGGAAAACATAATGGGAAAATAACTCAAATATAAAATATACAGTCCCTTCAACTCTCTCTCTCTCTCTCTCTCTCTGCTGATAGTAGATTAGACAATGACAAAAGTTTTATTGCATTCCAAAATACATTATCACTTATGTTCTGCTTTCATTACCCGACCTAGACCCCCGCCTAGTAGTGCCCGTAGATATTTAACCGAGCCAGAACAGGGGGCTGCCTATCTGTCTCAAGAGCAGGGTGACAGGGTTATGCTGCCAGATACGTATGTAGTGAGTGGGGCAGACAGTGATGAAGTACTTGAGGTATGTGGTGGCAGCTTAGTGACGGCTGACACATAGGTAGAAATGCACGGCACACACAAACACGGTGTTCTTGCTGCACTTGTCCCCGCGTTTCACATTCCTTTCCTCAGAAGTAAGCAGCCTGTTCCACAATGCCTGGTTTGTCACACAGCGACCTGGTTGGTCTGCCTGGCTATTATTGGCCTCACCGCTTTATTTGGGACACATACGCACAAACACACACACGCACACGCACACACGCAGAGTACCAAGCCTTAAGAGCAACTCTAGAGACAATAGCCACAACAGACCTCAAATCACAGATAACGTCTCTCCCCCACTGAGACTAAGAATCTCCACTGGACCCTGGGCTTTTAAACCAGCTGTCAATAGATGCCAGCTGTCAACAGCTCACTGGCTTTGGTGTGCATAACCTCAGGCGACAGCACTTCTATAGGAACAACCTTTAAAACAACACATAAAAATGGCTAAATAAATAACACAGGGGGTCCGGGGACACAACATGCTTGCAGCAGTGATTATTTTTCCCTTAGCTTACAAATACCATTAATTCTGCACGGTGCTTCTGCTCTTCAACTGTAAGTGGCCTATATATTGTTGAGTTCCTGCTGAGTTAGTTATTTGAAAGGACACAGGAAGAGGGATGGCATGGTGGGGATGCAGCCATTTTTCTTACGGCTAAATCTCCCTCAAGCAGAGGTACAGTATATACTGCTGACTGGCTGTAAGCAGTTCCTCAATGCATCTGTGTGTGTGTGTGTGTGTGTGTGTGTACGTGTGTGTGTGTGCGTGTGTGTGTGTGTGTGCGTGTGTGTGCGTGTGTGTGTGTGTGTGTGTGTGTGTGTGTGTGTGTGTGTGTGTGTGTGTGTGTGTGTGTTTTGGTGCACAGGTCTCCTTCAGTGTCCAGCGTGTGGGCACAGAGTGGGGTTGTGTAGTCGGAGTGTGGCTGGCCTGAGGGGGGTGGAGGGCTCAGTCGTGGCTATAAGTCCTCTCTTCTGGAACAATGGCTGGAGCTTACAGCTGTCCCTGTCACCTACATCACTGGACTCCCTCACTCCTCTGATGCATTGTGCCACGCGCCATGTGGGGGTTTACTTAGGGAGCAAAAGCCTTCAGGCATCTGAGAAATGTTGCTGGAGGGTTGTGGCTTTAAACTATACAGTATAGCGGAACTGAATCATCCTTTCTCTCTTTTTCTAAAACAAAGACAGCCAAGTGGAAATCTGTAATAGTGTCTATAAATTGCAGCTGTTATTTGCTGATGCTACATGAAGTATTTCAAGATGCAAAGACCATTTCAGATCATTTATGTGTCATATTCTATATATTTCTTATTAAATAAATCCCCAAAGAAAACAACAATAAGACTAATTAAAAACACATAATTGAGTCACACTGTAGCACTGTTCTTCATAACCATGAACAAAACCACTGAAGATTACTTTGCGTCAATCCCACATGCACTGTCATGCTGCTGTAAGTAGTGTGTATAAATATGCAGCTGAAAAAGGTTGAACACAGTCCCAGGGTATTTTCAACTAAAAACATTGCATTATATGGATGATATGTCATTGTATCGGAAATAAAAGCTACAAACTCAATCATTAATCATGAAAAAATAAAACATTTTACTTCAGGAAGAGAGCTTTCTTTCTCTGTAATAAAACAAATCAATAGGAAGCAGACCATTCAAATACCTAATACCAGAGTGATCATCTGGGGGGGAATTTGAAGCAATCTACGCATTTGATGCAGTGAATCTACGCATTTGTGATTTCTGCTCTAAATATTGGGGAGGCATTTCATCAAACCCTGGCGGAGGCTAAGTGAAGAGGGAAAGGATCTTTGTCTGTTTCCTTATTGGCTGTTTTAACAGCAGACAGCCTCTAAGTAGGTCAGAGAACATGAGAGGATTTACCGAGCACTCATGGGAGTCACTCTAAGACAGTGCAAACGCAGCCCAGACAATAATGCCAAAGGATCCATATCAGCTCAGAATCCCTTTAACCTTGGGTTAGTCTGAGGTTAAAATAACGAGGATAATTAGTGAGTTGCCAGCATGTCTCTCGTCCCTTTTGAAGTCACAACAGACGTCTTTGCAGTTGCAGCTAGCTACCGCATCCCAAGTCACGAGCTCCTCTGCAGTGTATGTGTGGGATGAGAGCTGATTTACATAATTTTTTTTCATTTTAGGGGTTGGGGTTGGGGGCTTAAAAAACGTCAAATGAAAACTCTTAAGTTGAGAGTTGCTTCTCCTTACATCATTGGGAATAAGCAGCTCCTGAGATGTCTGAGAGTTGGAGTCCATTCCTGATGAGAGAAAACACAATCGTCGGCTCAATGAAATTGACATATCAGACACTTTAATATTCATTCAGCTCCTTCAATTTAGTGAAGCCACACAAAGCACCATTGTGACATGCTGGAAAAAAGCCCCTTTTGAGCAGAGAACTAGGAGATGTATGCAGTTCATTTACATTTTAACTGATGTTTAACATGGAACTCATTCTTTCTCTCGCTCCCAGTCCTCTGACTCTGCGGAACGTATAATTTTACATAATAGTTTCTATGAGAGAGCCAGAGAGACTCTTTTCCTCCCTCCTCATAATCACTACAGCAAATGATAGCAGCTTTTACTTGTCCCGACTGAGGGCAGATAGAAAATCCACGACACGTAACAGATGGGGGAGCAGAGCAAAGAGAAAACTCTGCAAGCTGCTGCTTATTTTAGACACACTGTTTAATTAAACCATTTGTTTGACCGTCAGAGCAGTGGGATATAATCCAGAGCAAATGCTGACTATTATTACAGACTATTATTACCGTAATACACACCAGGTATGATAGTCGAAGCAGGCTGGGCCATTGGACTCAGGCCTTGCTGCTGCATTGACAGCTGATGCAGCTTGGCCAGCTGTAAAACAGAAAGCAGAACTTAATGTAGCGTGTACACTAAAGCATAAAACCACTCATGTTATATTCAGTAATATAATATAATACATCCAGAAATGGTCATACCTCTGAGTGTGGAATGCCATATTGGTTTTGCAAAGTGTAGGCCTGAAAGACAGCATCCTTCATTAGGTAAATTGCAGCAATAAAACATCACATGAAGAAGGCAATAAATCGGCAGCCTCCTAATGGAAGTGCTTCATTGTCAATACATGCCAGTTTTTCAGAATAAGATAATGTAGTCTTTACAGTTTAGCCCGGGGGGTGTTGAACCAACTGACCAATGCAGATACACTTAGATTTTTTTATCTGCCCAGGTCTTGAAAATATCTATCTCTGAGATGTCTTCCTCCGCAGTAAAATACACAAAGCTGTTTTTTTTTCTTCATTTTTTCCTGTGTGTTTTATTTAAACTGGCTTCCCCATTGTTTGCCTTCCCACAGAGCCCAATGCTTTAGGTGTAAATATCACAATGACTGCAAAATCAAACAGTTTTTCACCCATAATAAAAAACACAATATGTAGAAAAGCATTGTAGTACTATCCCTTCCCTTAATCCTATATAGTATTGTAGCATATGTACTATAACAACACAGAAATATAAGATGTGGGACTACATTATCAAATGTTTACTGTTCTTACATACTTACAGGATCGATAATCAAATTTTCGCTGTACTCCGATTATTACCCTCCAATTTAGCAGTAGCCTAATACTAGGTATGTGGGCTTAACTCATTACTCTATTATTACATAGAGCTATTACATGTTCCGGCTGGCTGTCTTACAAAACCGTCATTGTTCTCCTTCTACTACGCTCCAGTTAGACAGTAACATTATAAGTGAAGGCTTAATCATGATAATTCACTGATCTAAATTTATTACCCTAGAATTACATAGTTATACAACTTCACATTGGATTAGAAAATATGTACTGTTCTCCTCCTCTTCCATTTCCCTCCAAGTACACAGTAATGTAAGGCACCTTAGATATGTGGGCTAAACTACATGAATAATAGATTATTTTTTATCTGCCAAAAAACATACATTTACTTGTTACACTTCTAATGATGTTACGACTTTACGATTATTTTCTAATGAGGATTAAAAACATGTGATCTGTTTAAAATCATGTTAACAGTCAAAATTTTAATAAAATCAGAACAATTAATTATGTATTAAAGATTATTAAAGAGGGCCCAAATACTAGGATTATAATTAAAGGCAAGTGTGACAGATTGTTTGTGCAATCCTGCCTGATGGCTGCATCTGATGTAACATTCAGCATGAAGGCTGCTAATCTCCCAAAATTGTCTTCTTAAGTTTTTCTCAAAATGAAGACTGTTTCTTATTCTTATGGTGCTAACTAACATACAAACTTCAATGTTTGACTATTATTTTGCTTTACTTCTCTCCCATTTTCTCCATCACTCATTCTCATTACTTACATTGTATTGTCTCTACCTACAGTATCGCCCGTCCCCCCATTGTCTTAAATAATGCAATCTCCCATTTGTTAACTCCCTTTCCTTTCTCTTCCTTTCCTCCCATCTATCTATCTATCTATCTATCTATCTATCTATCTATCTATCTATCTATCTATCTATCTATCTATCTATCTATCTATCTATCTATCTATCTATCTATCTATCTATCTATCTATCTATCTATCTATCTATCTATCTATCTATCTATCTATCTATCTATACGTTAGACTTAATTCTGCTTGACGCCAGCAGTCTTGATACTATTACCAATCCATCCTATATGGTTATAAACTGGAAAGGATTGCTCGACCCATTTTAATGAATCAGTATATAAGAGCTGTTTGTATTGGAAAGCACAAAAACACCACCAAATCAGTAGGAATAACCCTGCATATTACAGCGAGTGATCTGGATCATGAGCTCTTTATATTTCATTGCCAACAATTGCAATTTACATTGTGATATTATTACAGTATCTTTCTGATGCCGCCATTGGAGGAATATTCCTACAGCAGAAATGTTTCTGTTGCAGAGCGAGGCAGGACTAAAAAAAGAGACGGGCCGAGCTGAGGTGGTGTATGATGGCATCGTGTTACAGGAGGGGTTATAGCTCTATTACAGGGTAGAACAATAGCTGCAGCTTTATGCTCAGCTGTTGTTTTTAATGCCCCATGCCAGATGATGGACTGTAAATTTGGACATGCCGCACAGCCCTCCACTCGCTCACCACTCGGATCCCCACAGTCCTCAAACTCATTGCGCTGCACTTCACAGTGGAGTTTTTGACTCATGTTTGAAAAATGTGAGTTGATTTCATCAGAGATTTATATAAATAATCAGAAGAACAGATATTAATCACAGACTTTAATGATTGTCCAGTTACCTGCTGGAGGTCCATGCCACCCTGGGTGACTGAGTACATAGGGTGAGGTGCATATTCTGAAGCCTCAAACACCTACAAAAACACAAGAGAAGCAAAGAGGGTAAATATGAGGCTTATAACAGAAATATATTTATAAAGTAAGACAATATGTCTGAATGGGAGAGAATGTCTTCAAGTTAATATGTGCTTATCGGCTGAAACCCTCCATGGTGAATCTGATATAAAAAATAATGAATAAAAACCTCAAATTTAATTTATTTTCTGGGATTTTGCCACAGATGAAATATGGTCTGAGATGTGCTCTCGAGGCTGCATTTCTGACACTTAAACACAGGCTTATAGGCCATGACTCATCCGCAGACCCTTTCCCATTCCACTTCATTTTCTCCTCTGACAAATTACACAAACATCCCTTATTACTGTGCAGCCTTCATTAAAGCCAGGGCATCGCCCAGGGCTTTAATTCATTTATTAAGGGTTAATATCAAGAACACAAAGCCCCTCCATAAATTGACCAGAGTCTGAGGCAGCACAAACAGCGTCAGAACTGCTGACAGTTATGCAGGATATCTGGCTGCTGCTGTGGCCAGAGGAGACGGCAGGTCTCAAGTCTCACTCCCTAATCTTGTGACTAGGGGAGGGTGGACATCTGTCCCTTCTCAAGCGACGGCATCAATGCCTCTCAACTCCACCCACACACACACACACACACACACACACACACACACACACACAAAAGGAGAACTTCAATTAAACATCTGGTCTTTGGCAAAACTTTCTCCAAACCTTATCTGATAACCATTTGTAGATTCATTTACATTGGGAAGGTTAGGGTGTCAGGGACATGTTGAGCTAAGATGGTGGACATGGTAAACATTGTGTCTGTTGTTAGAATGGCAGTGTGAGCATGTAAGCAGCCTCACAGAGCCGTTACCATGGTTGTGGACTCTATTAATAGAATTGTAAAGATTTGTAACTAACAAGACAAATTGAGTTGTCCACCATCTTCACTTAGAGATCAACAGATTTCTTACTGGGTGTATGTGACAAACATCACCTCCTTTTTCTTTTCTCCGTCAAATCATCTTACACTCAACATTTCGTTTTTTCTGTTTGAATAAATCTTGCCAACCTCAATTATGATGCCCCTACGACTGTAAAGGGGGATTTGCCTTATAGTTTGAGAACCACAGTGCTAGTGTCATAGATAAGCTGCCTAACACGTGTGCTTAAAACCTTTCATTCTCACCTGGTTCCCCGCAATGAGGACTGTAGCTGGTGAGGGGCTCGGTCGGTAGGGGATGGTAGCTCCCTTCGGGGGAGACTGAGGAGTCAAAAACAGGACAAGAGTCAAATTTGTAAAACAAACAAACAAAAAAAGTCTTTATCAAAAATCTCATATACAGTCATATGAAAAAGTTTGGGAACCCCTCTCAGCCAGCATTATAATTGACTCTGCTTTCACACAAAAAAGATAAAAGTGGTATGTCTTTCATTTACCAGGAACAACTAAGTACTGGGATGTTTTCCAAACAAAGATTTTTTGAAAAGCAGTATTTAGTTTTATGAAATTAAATAAAATGTGAAAAACTGGCTGTGCAAAAATATGGGAACCCTTGTGGTCTTGCTGATTTTAATGCATGTAACAGCATGTAAAATTGAGGACTTTAAACACAACATTGGTTGGATTATGTTGTTACGCCTTGAACCTCATATAAAGGTCTGTTTAATCATGATAAAAGGTATTTTAGGTGCCTAAATGCAAGTTCCACTTCTCTTTGACTCTCTGCTGAAGTGAGACAGAATGGGATCATCAAAACAGCTCCCAAAAGATCTTAAAAACAAAGATTATTCATTGTCATGGTTTAGCGGAAGGCTACAAGAAGCTTTCCCAAAGGTTTCAATCGTCAATTTCTACTGTAAGGAACGTTGTCAGGGAATGGAAGGACACAGGCACAGTTGCAGTTAAACCCAGGTCTAGCAGACCAAGAAAAGTACAAGAGTGGCATATGCGGCGGATTGTGAGAATGGTTGCACACAACCCACAGATCACCTCCAAAGACCTGCAAGAACATATGGCTGCAGATTGTGTATCTCTACATGGTTCAACAATTCAGTGCAATTTGCACCAAAACATCTGCATGGCCGGGTGATGAGAAGGAAGACCTTTCTGCGCCTACGCCACAGATACAGTTGCATGGAGTATGCAAAAGCTCAGTTAGACAAGCCAGATTCATATTGGAAGAAAATGCTTTGGACTGATGAGACAAAAATTAAGTTATTTGGTCTTTATAAAACGCAGATGTTTTGGTGCAAATTGCGCTGAATTGTTGAACGATGTACAGATACACAATCTGCAGCCAGATGTTCTTGCAGGTCTTTGGAGGTGATCTGTGGGTTGTGTGCAACCATTCTCACAATCCTCCACCTATGCCGCTCCTGTTTTTTTCTTGGTCTGCCATGCCTGGGTTTAACTGCCACTATGCCTGTGTACTTCCATTTCCTGACAACGTTCCCTACAGTCGAAATTGACAATTGAAACCTTTGGGAAAGCTTCTTGTAGCCTTCCCCTAAACCATGACAATGAACAATCTTTGTTTTTCAGATCTTTTGGGAGCTGTTTTGATGATCCCATTCTGTCTCACTTCAGCAGAGAGTCAAAGAGAAGTGCAACTTGCATTTAGGCACCTAAAATACATTTTCTCATGATTAAACAGACATTTCTATGAGGTTCAAGGCTTAACAACATAATCCAACCAACTTTGTGTTTAAAGTCATCAGTTTTACATGCTGTTACAGGCATTAAAATCAACAAAACCACAAGGGTTCCTATATTTTTGCACAGCCAGTTTTTCACATTTTATTTTATTTCATACAACCAAATACTGCTTTTCAAAAAATCTTTGTTTGGAAAACATCCCAGTACTTAGCTGTTCCCGGTAATTTAAAGACATACCACTTTTATATTTTTTTTGTGAAAGCAGAGTCAATTATAATGCCGGCTGAGAGGGGTTCCCAAACTTTTTCATATGACTGTACATGGATAAATTCCACACATCTACTCTGAAATGTCGTCAGAACTAAGTGCAAATGGCGGTGAACTTTCTGTTACACTATGATGCAATTACAGTTAATGATGCACTAAACTGCTAATGACACCAACATTATTTCCTTCCTTATTTTTATATTTACATTATTAGTCATTCATTGAATAATTGAAACTGCTTAGTGAGTGTTCTTTGTGGATAATAGCTCAGAGCCTTAGTTTGCATCAGCGCTGCGCCCTCTGGATAAATCAAGCATCCGCTGACAAGGAGACGTTTGAAGATAAAATTCTTCAAACACCAATCAGAAGAGGAGATTATACTGGGTGCATGACACTGTATTTCTTATCAAGTAACTGCAATGTTGGTAATACTGTTTCGGGGCTTTAGAATGTAGAGCATCTTTTCTGCAGGAGCAGTCACAGCATATTCTTTGTATAACTTTGCATAATTTAAATCTTGGAGCCAAAAGCAAGCGGCCGCTGGTATAGAATCCTAATGAAACTCCCAATCCTTTGAAGAAAAAGCCCTGGAAAACTGGATCAAACTAGCAATTAGTTAGTCAGGTCCAGCTGCAATCCTAAAACAAAAAGCACTTGTGCACTTCCATGAACACACAGAGAGAAACTGTGCTTGGGGTTGTTTTTCTCTCATCTTCTCCTCAAATGTTCTCAAGAGAACTGTTGTCTAAAAGGTGGACATATTTTGCTGTGGGCCATTTTGTTTTCTGTTAGTGTCCTCTCAAACAATCCTGATTTCTGACCTCGGGGCTGCACCATTTGACTCCATCTGATATCTTGCCCGACAGATTAAAGTATATCGATACGTCCTATTTTAGATGAGAACAACGCTACAGAATCTGTGTTCAGCAGCACAGTGTATCTAGTTGACTTCCACGCAACGCTGTCAGAGGCAGCGTTACGTAACAAAGAAGACGTACAAAGCCTACTAAAAATGCATTCACTTCTGCTGCGGTGGAATAGACGAACATTCATGTCGACAGCAATGATTTCCTTTGCGTAGCTTAGCATGGCTCTGACAAAATGTGTGTGTGGAGTAAAGAGACGCTTCCTACCTCCAGGATTACTGTGCAGATGAGTTTGACACACTGGATTACAGAGTCCTGATTTCCAGATATCGTCACCCCTCGCTCTGTGGAGTTGGGCAGCAAATCCCCTGCCACCTGTATCTGAGCTCCAGTGCTCTGCAAGTGATAGGGGTTTAAAAAAAGGATTTAGTTTGATTTCGGAGATAAGACATTTGTTATTACACTACCACGGCTCGTTTCTGCTTTGCTGATCTGGTATTTCTCCGGCTACTGAAAGAGACTGCACTGTAGTATGTGTAACCTCAAGTGCTGTCAGGTTAGAGATAAATGAAAAGTCGGCCATGGTCAGTAGACATATAGTAATCATCTCGATATATTTCTAATATAGCATTACTGAAGGCAAAAATGGGATTTATTATGTGTTATTTTCTGATGTCTCTATCAGACCGTAGGGTTCCTTTGGGCCATTGTCAAACCACGCCGATCACAAAATGCTTCTCTGTAAGAGAGCATGTGTCCTGTGGCAACCGAACAAACAAAACAAAACTGTGACTGAAACAAATTTGGGTTATGAACACGACAAGAAAATCTTTTTAACCGCAGGAAATCGAAATCTAGATTCCAATGCCGGAGAAGGTAAAGGCTAAAATGAGAGAGACTATTTGTAGATCTGTACAGAGCTAAAGTTACATTGTCAGTTATCCTTGGCAACAGATCTGATGAATTTAATCCTAATGTTTCATCTGGGCCAAAATGTAGTCAAAGGTTTTTTTCCCTTTTAACATTGCTAACGCTGAGTCATACAGTATGCTATGCTGTGTTAAGTGATCCATCCTGACTCACCAATTTCCTGCCTTGATAGCATAAATCGAATAGTGTAAACATAAGTGCAGAGACCCACCACACTTTAGTCCAGACTGAAATATCTCAATAGCTATTGAAAGGATGAAGCATTCATGATCCCAAATACCTGCAAAGCTAATTACATTCTCATCATCCTCAGGTGTAATTTGTATTTACTGCTCAATAGCATGCTAATCCGCTAATATGGTGAACATGGTAAAACAACAAACCTGCTAAACATCAGCATGTCAACGTTGTTATCGTGAACATGTAAGCATGCTGACATTAGCATTAGGCATATGCTCAAAGCACCTTAGTAATACTGCTATTTTTGTATTTTATGTAAATTCTCATGAGTATCCATAATGCTAATGCACTCATTAAAGGTGAAGTAAGCGATTTATTTATGTTAATATAAGTGTTAAATCGCTCTTTATTCATACAGTGATCACTTATATACAGTAGTGTGCGCGTTTCATAAAACCGATCTCTCATTCACTCGCTCTGCATGTATTTGGCAAATAAACGTTTCTGGGATCCCACTACTGTTAACCAATCAGAAGAGAGAACGCTACAAACCGGCCCCCGTCTCACTGCCGGTGCACGTGCAGAGCGGCAGATGGGTGAGTGTGTATGCGCCTACAATGGCGGAGCAGGTAAAAATCCTTCCCAATGTCTGTTTTGATGGTTTTTATCATGTTTTATCACACTTATGGATATGAGATGATGCTAGATAACTCGCTGCTTGAAAACCGCAGTGCATTAATGTGGTGACGTGGGGACGAGGTAGGGGACTGCTAACTGCAGTCACTGACAGGAAGTTAGCTAAACTGACCATTCCGCTTACTGAACCTTTAAGTTCTTCCATTTTGTTGCTGTAGATTCCTATGATCTCCACAATTCTAACATTAATATGTGACTGTACTTGAACTGCAGTTGCAGTGATGTTGAATCAGAGCATCTGATACATTCTGTATACATTAGTGCATGCAAGTCTTACACTAATGGGTCAGAGAACAAAGCAAGGGGGGGGGGGGAGCAGAATTGTGGAGAATAAAATATCTCTCTTTTCCATCTGTGACTATATGCCTCATCTCCAGGAACAGATTTGTTCTCTCCACATTTCAGCGCTCAGGACGAGAGAGGATGGAGTAGATTGGTGTTCTGTCCCGCTCACCTCTCGGATCTCCTTTATCTTGGCCCCTCCCTTCCCAATGAGAGAGCCACACTGGCTGGCAGGGATGACCAGCCGCAGAGTGACTGGGGGCTTGGAGCTGATGGTGCCGTTGGCCACCAGTGCAGTCAGGTCCTGTATGGAGACATGGGCAAAGAAAAAGAAAAAACATGATGACAGTGGGCAGGATAGAACAAGTGCTAGATGGCCCCAGAGGAAAAGACTGGGCAGAGGAGGTCAAGGTGGAAATTAAGGGAGAGAAAAAACGACCGGAGGGTGTTAACTCCAGCAGATTGAATAGTCAAGTTGTATTTAACATGAATCTAAATTCTCTCTCAATGTCAGTCTTATTTAGTCTTTACCCATTAAATAACTTGACTGATCATATAATAAAAGGTTTGGTGGAATTAAAATCAACCCAATGTCAACATATTAGCATTACATCAAAATCCCAAACTATAAACTCTAAAGCAGATGCTACTTGTACTTTGAGCTGAACAAATCAAAACGCAGCCAGGCACAATTTTCTACAGCATCAAAGTGAAGTGAACATCAGAAAAAGCCGACGGGATCCATACTGGAAGGGGCAGGTGGAGCTTTTGGGTTGGAGGCAAAGGCTGTTACACCACCTAATGAACCTCTGCCTCTGTGTCAGTATCTGTTTCAGTGTGTGCTTGGAGTCCACCACAGGAGGCTGGACAGCAATGCATGTAGTGTGGGCTAGTGAGGGGTCTGAAAACGCTGTTCAATCATTGGAATGAGCTGCTGAATCCTCTATAAAAGGGGAAACATTAATTGGAGCAGTGGTGGCCATATTGTGCTTTGAGCTTTGAGCTAGAACACACCGTCCACGTGTCCTTTCTACTGCATGCACAACCAGCCTATAACCTTGGAATTTTCTATATATATATATATATATATATATATATATATATATATATATATATATATATATATATATATATATATATATATATATATATAAGAAATATTTTTCTTTTGCGGTATATCGTCCTTATCTGAGGGTACGTTCAGATCTATTAAAAAAGGGAATATACACAGTCAATTTACTTGCCACAAGGTATAGCCTAAAAATAAAATCTAACAAAAGTAATATAATAAGAAGAAGTAAATAAGTATGGACATTATACTACAATTAATTTGAATATACTACAATATGTACACAATTTAAGTACACAGCAACAAGATGAGCTAATCCAACTGTCCTCTGGCTCCAGCTTGTTCAATTACAGAAACGATAGGGGTGTCGTTCTACTATTCTAACTTCTGGCAAGAAAGCAAATAAGCCTATCTCCCCAAAACGTCCAAATCTTTTTTTAAACCAGGCCAGGCCTGTTGGCCACACACAGAAGAAAACTCTTGGAGCTTGGAGAAATTCAGGAATTTTGATCTTCAAACGCCTAAAGTTTGATAGATCACTGATGCACTGAAATTATATATAATTTAAAAAGGACTTTAAGGAAGCAAAATGTCATGATTTGACCCAACAACGTCTGATGATAATGTAACAAGAAAGAATGGGTTCAGAATATGTCTAAGTTATCTGTGTTTATTTGTGAGTTTGGTCGAATTAAGTATTTGTATGAAGAACCTCAGTGACTTGACTAAAGCTTTTACAGTGAAGGTAGAAAACATCCTGTTCTGCTCTGCTGTGGGTGGAGATTGAGTTTTTTAATTAATGAACAGTGTTTCTCTGTAAAGCTTTGAAGTGTAAATTTCACTTCGCTGTCTCTCTTCTCGTCGGAGTGCAACCCACAACAAATGTGTGACAGAATGCAAAGCAAGCTGCTTGTTTTTCAATGGTGTCTCTTTTGCAGTACACTTGTAAAATCTTAAGATGGCACAGTTCAGATCTGTAACCTCAAATACTTTTACTTATGTAGGAATGTTTCCTATAGCCAAACTTTAAGTTTAAAAATTGTATTCTGGTATAGCCCATGTTCCCCTCTGCTTCGTGTCTATATTTAGTGCGGCGGATCAGGCTCTCTGACGTCTTGTCTCATTAGAGGAGGGGCACGTAGCTCGTCTGTACAATCTCTGGGCGAAATTTTCTGGATTTGATCTAAAAATACGAGGCACATCTTAACTACTGTGAACATTCCCACACTTCTAAAGAGTAGCTATAAGCTTGAATCTTCAAAGCGTATTGTGTTCCCAATACGGAACGATTATGTGACTATCATGCATATTGTGCATTGACATCTGGGAACAAAACACATGTATGTTACTGTGGTGCATTCTTTTGTCATAAGAATATCTTTTTTAGATTAGAAGACACTCAATTTGAACTCATGTAACGGCAACTGAGAAAAGCTTCATCTGCACAAAAGAAACACTGACAAGTGATGAGCTGCCAAATGAAAGAACTGCTTTACAAGAGCTTGTGCTCTTGTGTAAGCATAACCTATTGTGACAGAAACAAATGCCAAGTCTAATAAACGCCGCCCAAAAAGCAGATCGTTCCCCTTTGTTTTTAATTAAAGGTGTCAGGCATACAATATCTCAACTAGGGTGGAAGTGGCACGCAGTGGGTCAGCCAACATGTTGCCATGGAAACTCATGAGTTTCCGAGTTGAAAGAAGGTGAGTGTGAAAGCTGAATACTGCACTGTGCTCCCAGACAGCGTGTGTTTACTGAAGGCTGTCGACCTGTGCAGGGACCACCTGTTTCCCTGCCAGCATCTGCTGTGATGCTGAATCAGAGTGAAGACGGCGCTCATTCCACCATTTTAATAAGTGCGCTGATGGACAGCAATCGTGAGGAACCTGTAAACTATGACTCATTCGTAGATGAGACGGTATAAAAAACGTCTCATTAACAGGTACAAATTAGAATCCTTTGTACCTTTCTTGTGTAGTCTGAACATGTGTTGGCCAGCGAAGGTATTAGTCATGTTAAATGGGCACCACAGATTAATAACAAGTTGCTGTACAACACCCATCATATTACCCCACTTACAATAGTCAAAATTATTTAAAACCAGCAACAGCTAAAAACCACTTATCCCAAACTTCCCTTGGCAGTGTAGTCTTATGTAAAAGCACATCAAGTGCTATGAAACCCATCAAAGATTTTTTTTCCTACCGTCACTTCATTCGAGAGCATAATCGATAGCGATAAAAGCACATTACTGGTAATGTTGAGGTGAAGCTCAGGAAATGACTCCTTCTAATAATGTGGTGAAATGGCTTCTTAAACTTTTTTTCCACCTTGCATACATTTTCTTATTGCACCCTGATTGATTTCCTCCATAAGACATTAAGACACAATTTTGAATCAGTCTGTATCTTGGTCTCTATAGCAGCATAACTGTTAAGATGGCTTGTTAATGGCAGGTGAAGACATGAGCTGATTTCACTTGTATTTCATGGCAATCAGCGACGGTTACCTCCTCCAGTTTGAACGTGATCATGGTGAAAGCTCTGAAGACGCAGTCTGTTGAGCCGGTGATGGTGATGATCCTCTCCGGACAGGAGCCCTCTGAGATGTTGACCCGAGCACTGCTCTGTGGGGACAGAGGTTATTACGTCAGGAAATGGTCAACAATAACTGAATACAAGTTGGACATTTTGGAAAATATCCTAATTTGTTTCAGTTTCCCCCATTTCCAACAAGATAACCTCACGTAATGCCAATTTCTTGAATAACAACAAAAAAGGACTAACCTAATTACATAAAGTGAGAGAAACTGGCTGTGTAGCAAAATCAACCTATCTGCACCTCTAAAGATGACCAATTCATACATTAAATCTCATTTGATGTATAAACATGTATGGCATATACAAACCCCAATGTAAAAAATTACAATTAGACATTATCTTCCGGAGGATACCGTGCTATTTCTTGACTGGGGGCCATAACTTTTCCTGGAGGTGCTGATTTCAAAAGAGCCAGGCCAGCTGTTTCCCCCTGCGTCTAATCTTTATACTAAGCTAGAATAACTAGCTCCTGACTGTTCCTTCACATTTAGAGTGGCATTGATCTTCTCTCATGAAATCTTTGAATTTTCAAGATATCTCGGAAGATGTCAAACCATTCAGTTGATCTTCCCGTGCTTAGGTTTCAAACTGTCAGACATGTTCAAATTGGCCGGAGAGACACACTGACTGCACAGTACAGACGGGGCACCCCTGGGAAAGTCAAATGACATGAGGTAACGGAGGCGAGACTGAGAGCGATGCAGCACATCTCTGTATCTCCGGCTGACAATCTAATAGAGTTTCTCCTCGGGGCATTGCCCTCGGACGATCAATCTCCTGCCCTCCTCTCCTCTCCTTCCATCTTATGTCCTTGTATCCTCTCTGAGTTAAAGTCACATGATCAGAGACGGAGCAGCGCTGTGACCTCTGGGACTTTTTCCTCCAGTCACTTCAGTGAGTCATGCTCCCACTGTAGCCGTAAGGCCCGGGGAGTTGGGAAGTAACAAAGGACAAAACTGGCTGCCTCCTGGCCTGGATGAATAGATGGATGACTACCATGGGTGAGTGGTTTATCCAGCAGCTCTGCAGGGGCTGCATTGTCCCATGACCTCACTGCTCCTCTGTGTATCCTTCTGCTTCATAAAGTAGTACAGCATAAAAACTTTTTACCAGCCAGAGAAAGAATTGAAATGTACCGCCACACTGTCATTCTAATTCCTTTTTAATACAAAGAGTTAACCAAGCGGTACAACGTAGTTTGGCTGCGGCGTTGGGAGTTATAAAGAGGGGTGGGAGGTGCACATGGCAGACAGAGAAAAAGGAAGTTGTCTTACATAGGTAAAGAAAGAAAAAAGGGGGTTTGGGTTAGAGAGCAACTAGAGGAGAACTATTGAATGATGAAGAGAGTGGATATAAATTGAAAAGGTGCTATTATTGCCCAAAGGCATTCGAACAAAGTACCTGTTCTGTAAGCTTTTCAGTCTTAAAGCGCCAAAACAGGCAGGGAGAACTGATCTTTATTATTAACTGCAAGAGAGCCTGACCTGTATTAAAGGCATTCTGAGATTGAATTACATTTTTCCCTTGAGATGAATCTACTGGCCTTGTGGTCGAAGACAAATAAAAGGCAGAAATTAAAAGAGACGATGACACACATGGCTAGTTGCTCAGAAACACACTATTAAAAGGGCAAACAGCATAGATTGCAATGCAGCAGGTTAATCATGCTAATGTTAAAGGTGAAGTGAGCGATATATTTATGTTAATACACGTGTTAAATCGCTCTATATTCATATAGTGATCACTTATATAGTGTGCGCGCTTCATAACACAGGTCTCTCAGTCACCCGCTCTGCATGTAATCGACTTATAGACTTTTCGAGTATCCCACAACCTGATATCCAATCAGAAGAGATTACGCTACAAACCGGCACGTCTCACTGCCGGTGCACGCACAGAGAGCGACCGAGGGGTGAATGTTTATGCGCCTACAATGGCGGAGCAGGTAAAAATCCTTCCCAATGTCTGTTTTGATGGTTTGTATCATGTTTTATCGCACTTACGGATCTGAGATGATGCTAGATGACTCGCTGCTTGAAGACCGTGCATTAATGTGGTGACGTAGGGACGAGGACAGGGACTGCTAACTGCAGTCACTGACAGGAAGTTAGCTAAAAGAACCATTTCGCTTACTGAACCTTTAATGCAGATGAGGAAGAGTTGTCCTTCACAAAGCAAAAAAATCATGGACACACGTACCTCTTCTCGTATTCGTTTCACCGTCTCTCCTTTCTGGAAAAGAGAAGATAAAGGACATCTTTAAAACAGAATCAAAAGTGCTTGGTTTTGAAAAACGTATATCACTGTCCCCCAACCTCTAAGTGAAACCTGTCACTTCAAACCACGTAAGTCTGATTGGAATTGAGCTGAGGAAATTTTAGCTAGAGTTTCAATATGCAACGTATCTTCGCAGTGTCCTCTGCACCGCTGTATCAAAAAGATATAATTAAGATATATATACAAGATATTAATACGTATGTGCGTCCAAGGAGAGGGGGGGGGGGCTGTATACTTTATATGCTGTGTGTTTTAAGACCTCCTGCCAGGGACAAGAAATTGTTTTTTAGACTTCCGGCACCCAGCAGCAAACAACCTTTGCTGGTTAACATCCAGGCTGTCACATTTCTGTCCACGCCATTATATGCATCCACGGACGACCACCTCCATCAAAAACAGTATCATCTCACACACACCATTATTTATGTTGTATTCTAGGATAGCTTATTGTGTGTTGTCCATTGTGATTCTGCTGTTGATCTCCTATTGGGAGGTGGGGGGAGGACGAGATGTTTGCCAAAGAGATAGCAAGGGAAAACATCCTTGGAGGGTGGAGTGGCAAGCTATTAGCCCTAGTGCTTCAGATCAAGTGCCTCTCTCTGTGGAGCTGGACAGTATGTACCATGTTCATCTCTTAAATTTGCTTTACCTCTCTTTTTATTCTCTACTTTCTCTTAGATATTTTGATTTCTGCATGACATTGCAACATTGATGGTGCCATTTTAACTTTTCTTTGAGGCACTTGTTATTTTGGGCATTCGTTATTTATGGGTGTGTCCTTTTTTTCTTTTTCCTTTTTTTTGTTGTCCTGTCTCTTTCAACAATGGACCTCTCTTATTGGTGTTCTATTACAATGCCTGAAAGCAGGAGCTGCTGAAGGAACATAGAGCAGCCAAGCCCTTGCTACCAGACACTAAAAGTGCCCACAAGGGGCCAACAGTAATATGTCTTTGGAGCTCAGTTTCAACAGGAGGCTTGCAGTCAATGCGCTAATGTTTTTTGTTTGATGGATTACTGTGTTGCATTATGGGTGGTGGTGGGGAGGTCTGAAGAGAGTTGGTTTAAAGCAATTACATTTAGGATGAGGATATTCGAAACACCAACCGTGTTTGAGAGGGCTTTTTGCTCTTTGTTGATCAAGGCGAAGAGGATAGTTATAGGGATACTGTATTATATACAATATATACAGTATTGTATATACAGAAAGTTCTGAATAAAACAGGCATCAATAAGGTAGAACAAAACAGACTTACTATAGATGTACATATGTTTAGACATAGGCATAGCATTTGAACACATTGACCAGAGAAAAAATATGAATTCTCACCTTTCCTATGATGCTGCCAACCTCCTGAAATGCAAATAGATAAAGGTAATTAAAAAAACTAAACACCATCCATAGAAGCAAAAACCTTTCATAATATTTAAAGTAACATTTCATTATTAATCAGCTCTTTGACTGTATGATATATCATTTATGAGGCGGAGGCAAAACTAATGCTTTTAGAAAGCACTGAGTGCTGCAGGCATTCACTTATATTATTCATAAACAATGTGAGCTTGAGGCTTCTACCTTTCCGTGCATGAGCAGTCGCAGTGTGAGGGTCACTCCCAAGCCCCCGTCTCCAAAGTCCTGCTCACAGTTCATAGTGATGTGGGAGTGGCACACGGGGAGACGCATGAACAAGGCTCATCCGCTGGTCACACAGTCAAATGAAGGCCAGTACTTGTTCTCTGGCTCTCTGAGGTCCTTCAGTTCTGCTCTGAGAGACAGAAAACAATGAGTGGAAGTAAAATAAATGGCAAAGTATTTCTAAATATCCATCTTGCACAAGAAATGAGAGAATCAAGTCAAAAACAAATGCATCCATGCTCTCTCTCTCTCTCTCTCTCTCTCTCTCTCTCTCTCTCTCACACACACACACACACACGAATAAACATAAACAAACACACACAAAATCATTGCCATTATTCTTGTTGTATTAATCACGTATCATTGTGAGCAACTTTTTATTAGTTTGAGTCGATGTATTATGGACTGTTATTTGTAACAAAGTCATAACAAAGTCCATCGTGTGCACAGGGCATTGAACATAGCACCTGCAGTGTAAGCAGGTGCTGGGGTCCATTGATGACTGAGGGTGACCATTGATGACTACCACATTAAACACAGACATGTGTGTCTTGATGTAATTTTTGAAATTTGACTGCAAAAAAAGAAAAAAAAACTCAGATGAGCGTGGAATGAGATTCATGCAAAGTTCATGCAAAAATGATTGGAGTTTAATTTGGGAACTTTTTTTTTAACTACTTAGATGCTGTGTGATTGTACTAAAAAGGTAGGCCAATGAAAGTTTCCTGACATTTTCCAGAGGGCATATGTATCAATGCTTTCAACTGCAACTAACACTTCCTTATTATGTTATGTTATTATGACAATATGTTTGCAATTCCAGCATTTAAGGATCATTGAAGTCTTTTAAATTAATCAACTGTGTGTGTACCAAATTACATGGCAATCCATCCAACTGCTGTTGAGATATTTCACATCTAATTAACTAACTAGATCAATGAAAGATTTGTGCCAATCCATCAAGTAAATGTTAGTACAGCATAAACACTGGCACAGGAGCTCAGAAAAATCCCAAGAAGAGCCCAATAAATGTTTCAGTTGTTGATTCTACAGCTAGAGAAAAACCTTGACATACAGCAGAAGGTATAAAATTCATGCGCCATCACCAATGTTGATGCACCAACAATTACTCAGAATTCCTCATGGTTACCCACAATAGCTTTAAATAATTACTAATTCATTATATATTTTATGTATCATCTATCATTTATTCAGATATTTGAGGAAAAAAACACACCGGCAGTCGAATCTTATATAAAATATACTGTATACTCTCCTTTCGATTCATCAAGGCCAATTGTTAGTCTACCCAGTGCATTCCAGCTGGCCCACAGTGCCGCTGTTCACCAGCCTACTGTCGCAATCCTACTAACACCGCCTGACATATGTGTCTGTTTTTTTTAATTTAAATAAATCTGCGTGCTGTCTGTAGACTTGGTGAGCCATGTGAGGAGATCATGTTTAATAAATAGAAGTTATTCTAGAAGAGATCCTATTCCTGAGAGGCCTCTTTTAGGCAGGTTTATTGCTTTTGCTTACTGCACAAGGCCATTGCCGCTTGGCTGATTTTTTATTTATGCACTGGCTGCTTGCAAAGACACGTTCAAATGCTCAAACACATCCTTCTTAAAATGCCACAGAGCCTGACTGACTGTATGGGTTTAACATTCCCTGCATGGTAGCGGCACCGCCTGACATGCCAGCCTGTCAAAATGTGGTCGTAAATGGAGCAAAGTATCATTTTGCTGGATTAGATTGCACTAAATCAAACTTCCTCTGCTTTTTTTAAGAGAGTTTCTCAGCTGAAGATTGACTAACAAAATTATCAGTTAGAAGCTCATCTCCATATAATCTCCATAAATATCAAACAAAGCCCAGGGAGTTGACTGGAGATAAACAAAAAATTTAACATTTTGCTCGCTCTCAGCTACAGACAGAAGGCTAAGTAATCATGACTTTAAGCTTGATCGATGCATCCTGAACACGTGTTACCACAGAGCACATTTGTGCAACCCGTGGGCTAACTTCATTATATTTCGGCACTGAAGGGCATGGCTAAAATGTTAGAACTTTATTGCATTAGGAGCTAATGGTTGAAGGGATCATTATGTGCTGCTCCGTGGGTTGATGACAAGGCATATGCTCTGTGTCTGTGTGTGAGGGCGGTGAGCCTCGGAACTCCTCATTTCCATTATCCCAAGCAACACAAGTTCCAGGGTGAACAGAGCCTTTCTGTCTCTAAATTAGACCTAGTAACTCAGAACAGAGAATGAGCAAAGTGCTATCTGTAGCACCAGGCTGCCAAAATACAAGCAGTTCGGAGGCGGAGAGCTCACCCACTGTCCTGCCCCCCTGTCACTCACTGTGTAACCTTGTTCCTTCTCTGCCTGACTGAATTCAGCATGCATGGGCTTCTTGACATGAGTCACTGCTTGTAGCCATCTAAAATACACACTGAATTAAGCATGACTTTGTGAAAACACATGACACAAACACAAAAGGCCATAAGAGGCAAGTCTTCAGTCTGCTTTTGAATCACTAAAAATAGCATCTAAGCTAGGGTCACTGCTTTGATCCAGGCTGAAATATCTCTACAACTGCTGGATGGATTGTCATGGAATTATACTTATGTACTTCTTGACTTTGGTAGAACTCTATCGTCACCCATATATTCACAGACAATTTAAAAAAAAATTCTAAACAACTATTAGGATTGTCATGAAATTATGTTGAGGTTCACCATAACGATGAATTGCAATCACTTTGAGAATCCTCTGATTTTCCAGTGCCATTATTAGGAAGAAATTTCCATCGGTCCAATACTTAATTATGACTAAATAACTGCAAATTATGACATTCTCATCAGCCTCAGGTGCTCTTTCATACACCTATGCATAATGTTGTTAATTATCTTAACCTTGACGTGTTTTCAATTAAATCAAATCCAACTTTCTTGTAAAGTTTCCATTTTTGGGAAATTCTGCAATGTTAGCAAGTAATAATACCTAATATAAAAGATAATTTTAGCATATTAGAACATACATATACTTCCATAAAGCATGCTTCAAATATGTCACAGATAAAAGCAACCAGCATGTCCCTTCAGCCACCAGCAATAAATATTTTTTCTCTTGCCATATTTTCAGGAGCATCCACGCCAGAGAGACTGCCAAGATGAAAAGGATGTCGTATACAAGCCGCTTGTCTGGAGATCTGGACACCTGTTCTGAGGCAGCCATGTCCCTCACACAACTGGCAAACAGACGGCTCCATGCCAGTGGTGTGAGGAAATGAAGAAGGAATGAGGACACGCCTGGTCTCCATGGTGAAAGACAGAAACAGGGTCTCCCCCCCCCCTCCACATTTAGTACATACAGGGGGTCGGCGGTTTTGAGTGTCCGCTCAATAAACACACAGAGGCATACGGTGTCCCCCGGGTGGGCACATAAGGCAGTAAGTGAGAGGGTGACAACGCGTGTACGCGCGCACGGTCAGGGCGAGAGGTGAGATGGCATTCACGCACAGGCCCAGGCAGACCCAACACACACAAACACACACACACACACACACACACACACACACACACACACACACACACACACACACACACACACACACACACACACACACACACACACACACACACACACACACACACACATATCTGTAAACACCAAAACAAAGCACACACATACCCACATACAGCTGCTCGGATGAAAGGAGCCAACAATTCACACAAAGTAACACACACACACGCACAGACACACACAGAAAGTGTCCTGTTGAAACACAAGAGTGGACAGGCTTTGATCTGCAGAGAAGTTCCACAGGAGGAGACTTCCTGCAGCTATCTGTCATGGGCAAACTCAAAGGACTGCCATGTTTGAGCTCACAAAGGGATGACACAATGAGAGCGTCATCTGCTCCTCAGATGATGATAAAGGCAACATCACAAACAGCACAGGAGGGGGAAAGAAATTGAGTCCTCTATCCACTCCTCTTCACCAGTGGTCAGACAGCCAGAGTTAAATGAGATCCTCAGGGAACAAATAACACGTATAAGCAAGCCATTTGGAGTTTCTGTCTACCAACCTGATTACATACTGTACCCAAGAGTATGGGCAGAAGCCCTTTATAGTGGAAGGTATTGGACTAGCACAGCCAGCGACTGCAGATTCAAAAGCCAGAAAACTTAGATTCCGTGTGCATGAAATATTCAAAGAGGGGCTGTGTGTTCGGATTAACTTTAACCACATCGCAGCCATAAGTCATGGTGGGATTCATCAGTAATATTGCTTTATGAGCCGAGCAGCTGAGAAAAGCTGGCATATGCAACCTAAAACTCTCATGCAGATGGAGTACCCATTAAAACCTTTCCTCAGACCTTTTCAGAAAATATATCGTATGCTGTCAGCTGTAGCTGCTGTAAACTGGGCGGTTTTAAGGCACAATGTTCATTTTGTAAATGTTCATGGCTAAGTAAGCATCAAAAACATAATTGAAATGCAAAATATGTATTCCTTGGGACTGTGTGTGTGAACTGGACAAATAACCATCTATCAACAGATTTCTTTTCAGATATCATTGGTACAGAAAAATTGTGACATTACTTTTTCCCTAAAAAACAAGTAAGCCGGGCCTTTAAAAGGTGCTACGAGGAACTTTTAAATATTTCTTTAACAGTCTAATTTTTCCTCTGATGATAATGAATAACATGTAACAGCAAACGAGACCATCAGTGCAAAGAATGCTATTTTTATATAGTTTTTCTTAATGCCTTTGTCATGGGTACGCTCACAGCTAGCAGTAAAAACACTACCGCTTTTGTCCAGAGGGGATGCAAGAATTAACACAAACAGAAAGTTACTCGGAGCACCTTTAAGTTTAATAAACAAATGTCCTTAATTTCAATTATATGTCACAACTTTAAGACTTGATTTAAGTAGCCTATGGAAAAGGCTTATTGATCTAGGCTTTGCTTCCAGAGATCAGAGAGGAAGAAGAAAAGAGACGAGGGGCTTTAGTTGTGAAACAGAAGAGGCTTGAAATTAAAGAGCAGTGTTTCATCTCTCAGTGTGTCTGTCTCGGCCCTGTCACATATAATGGGAGGGGTCAGCCCTCAGCGCGGAGGGGACTGTCCTCCCCTATCAGCCCCCGGCTTCATCTGCTGTTAAAGCATAACCGTGTCAGCCGGCAGTGCACGCCGCCTGTCAGCCACAAGGCCCCAGAGAAGGTTATCAGACCCGGGGGCTGCCTGCTGCTCCTGGAGCCAGATTGACTTCCCTCTAGCAAAGAAGAGGCCAACCGCCACGTTCGCTGCAGCCACTGCAGCTAAATGTGGGCAGGCGTTGATAAGATTGCCCTCTAAGGCAGTGTGTTTTGAACCATAGTCTAAAGTGTTGTAAAGAGTGAATGAGGCTTAACAAGATTCTCTCAAGATTCTATTTGCAGAAAAGTTGCAATAAAAGTATCTCATTTAAAGTGACAAATTTACCGACGTTAGGTTTTCGAAGTAGCCTATCTTCTAAAAACTGTGGGATTTCTGGCTGACGTGACGCATTTGGAGCGTAATCAAACTGGTTATTAAATGAGCTTCTAATTCATAATAATACACTGCTTTATTTCCCCTGTGCCATAAACATAAAAAAATAAATGTATTTATTATATGCATGTATTACAAGTCTCTAATCTATGCACAAGAGAAAATTATTTCTCACCATGGTATCAGCAGCTATAGTATGTGCAGATTATTGAAACAACGCATTTGCAAAGTCTGTTTATCTCAGTGTAGGGTGAATCAATACTTTTAGGGCTTCTTCCATCCACGGAAATTTACAATCACGTCAATCCGGCAACACAATCTGCGTAATTACAACTGAATCCAGCAGCTAATGAACAACGGCGTCATTGACACTCCATTATTGCAGCCTATCCTGAGCCATCAATTTCATACTGACTGTCAAGCTGGAGCCGTATCTAGTTAGTTCCGGCTCAATGGTTATTAATAAGCTTATACCCTCGAACAAACATGGCCACTCTGCGAGAAACATACATTGATCAAGTGTTGATGCAGTTGTTTTTGTGAAGGATCCCATCTCCTCATTAGGTAAAGCCCAGATTCTTCCTCCTTCTCATTACTGCCAGCAGGGATAAAACAACACACACATGCAGATAATGAACCTTACAGGGCCGAGTTTCTAGGCTGTCAATTGTTATCTCCCAAGCGCTGGCTGGTTCCAGACACACAGTGACACTGTCTGAGCCTGTATTTACACTGGCTTTAGTCAGCGTGGGGACAGTGTGGCTAAAGCCAATACACTAAGCATAGTTTATGTATAGCATAGTGACTACACTGTACAATACAATATTATACTTTAGTCTTTCTTATCTACACTCAACAAAAATATAAACGCAACACTTTTGTTTTTGCTCCCATTTTTCATGAGATGGACTTAAAGATCTAAAATTCATTCCAGATACACAATTGTACCATTTCTCTCAAACATTGTTCACAAATCTGTCTAAATGTGTGATAGTGAGCACTTCTGCTTTGCTGAGATAATCCATCCCACCTCACAGGTGTGCCACATCAAGATGCTGATCTGACATCATGATTAGTGCACAGGTGTGCTTTAGACTGTCCACAATAAAAGGCCACTCTGAAATGTGCATTTTTTTGCTTTATTGGGGGTCTGGGGACTCAGAACCAGTCAGTATCTGGTGTGACCACCATTTGCCTCATGCAGTGCAACACATCTTCTTCGCATAGAGTTTATCAGATTGTCAATTGTGGCCTGTGGAATGTTGGTCCACTCCTCTTCAATGGCTGTGCGAAGTTGCTGGAGACGGCTTATGGTGGAGAAATGAACATTCAATGCACGAGCAACAGATCTGGTTGACATTCCTGCTGTCAGCATGCCAATTGCACGCTCCCTCAATGCTTGTGGCATCTGTGGCATTTTGCTGTGAGACAAAACTGCACATTTCAGGGTGGCCTTTTATTGTGGACAGTCTAAGGCACACCTGTGCACTAATCATGATGTCATATCAGCATCTTGATGTGGCACACCTGTGAGGTGGGATGGATTATCTCAGCAAAGCAGAAGTGCTCACTATCACACATTTAGACAGATTTGTGAACAATGTTTGAGAGAAATGGTACAATTGTGTATCTGGAATGAATTTTAGATCTTTAAGTCCATCTCATGAAAAATGGGAGCAAAAACAAAAGTGTTGCGTTTATATTTTTGTTGAGTGTAACTTTCGTGCTGCAACTCGCTTGATAATTTTCAAATTCCTTTAAATTGGCCAATCTGAGCCCCTTTGTCTACATACCCTTTTTTACATACCCGTTTACAGACCCTATAGGCTGTGTATTAACACTGCTTTTTTTAGGACACACACAATAAGGACAGGTAGTGGTGGGTCGAGAGAGATATTCAGGTATTTTAACTAAAAGTGATTTTGACAACAAGCTTTCTGCAGAGTTGCAGACTTTATCTTTAAAAAGCAAAAAAATACCAATTTGTTAACTGGCTAACCGTCACAGCTCTATTTTATTAGCAAAATAGTATTTTCTATATCCTACATCTGCTTCAGTAAATGTAGCAAGATCTGGCTTTCTATGTCTGTGCTGTTTTCTTTCGATTACAGTGTAGTGTTTATCCCTGCGGATTCAAAGCTGGAATTTTTCTGTTCATTGGCCTTGCCTTGACTTACAATGGCATGCTTCATATTATTAGAGAGCTTTATTAAGAACTTATATCAATCTGAATGTTTTTTTTTGGCATGGTGGAGAATACACTTTGGCAGGGTATTAACTCTAGCTTTTATCCCATCCTTCTTACTGGATGAAGGTCACTCTCTCTATCTGCAAAATGACTTCTCTTTCATCCCTGCTTTTCTCCCATCCTCCACACCAGGGCACGAGTCAGAGAATCTGACACCTCTGAGGAGGAGATGAGAGGAGAGGGAGAGGGAGGAGAACAGTGCAGAGAGAAGGCAGACATTAAGAAAGAAAGAGGGAGAGATAGAGACAGTGGGAGGAAAGAGAGATGAGTTGATCAATATTTTGGAGAAACAAGTAACGTGAGAAGATGTGGACTGTGCCTGCTTAGTGACGTAGCCTACAAGGCACTGTTTTAAAAATGGCAATTCAATTAATGAAAGCACAGATGGCGAAAGTCCTAGCTCTGATGAACCGTACAGTGTCCTTACAGTGGCTGCAAAATCCTACTGTTGTTTACAGCGTCACTACAGTCGAGTTAGCCGAGTCGCTGGTGTGTTATTTGGTACATCACACAGCACCATGGCCGTTGAGCCTTAATATTACATAAGCTCCTCAACAAACTGAGCACAAACCCAAAAATAGTGCAGTCCTTGTTAAATATTTCAGGCACCCGGCAGCTGGGGGGGGGATACAAAGCTTCTCTCCTTCTTGGTCGCCATACAAAAACAGACACACACACACACACACACACACACACACACACACACACACACACACACACACACACACACACACACACACACACACACACACACACACACACACACACACACACACACACACACACACACACACACACACACACACACACACACACACACACACACACACACACACACACACACACACACACACACACACACACACACACACACACACAGATGTACCGGTAGATGCCTAGCTGAAAGGAAACCTCAATTTACTGTACTGTAGATCAAGGCTGATAGTCACGAAGGTAGTCTTTTAGCTTCTTCGCTTCACATACAGCACTTCCTCAGTGAAGTACTTACTATACACCTCTCCTTATTTCTTGAGGCCCTTTCTGGAAGATACGGACGGTATGAAAGCTGCTCTTTGAGGTCGACTTCTGATCTCAATAAATGCAGCTCATGAGACTCTTTGTGAGACACAACAGGAGAGTCATGGGGCCTGCTGGGTCAGACCTCCGAGCTCGACACAGTGCTATCTTTTCATAACAGGGACAGCCTGCAGCTCTGTCAGCCACTGGGTCAGTCTTAAGAACAGCAGCCAGAGTCACACTCTGTTACTGAAGAAAGGCCCTCTTTATAGGACCACAGGGAGGTCCAAAACAAAGACATTGTCAACGGTTTATTTGCGTGGCTGCCAAATCACAACAAGTATTCATGTGATTTTGTTTAAAGCCTTTCTAGCACGAAACAGCCATGTTTTTTGGTAAAACATAAGGATACTTAAGAGATCTATTACAATTGAATAAGCAGCAAAAGAGGTAGAGAGTAGAGCCTCAAGAGTCCGGGGTTATTATAAAGCGACAAGCGCAGGTTAATTGCTGAAATGCAGGAATTGCCACAGGGGAATGTATCTCAAATATTGGAGAGGAAATCAATTTGTATCACAACAACGCTCCTGTGACACCAATGTCTAAATGAATGCCTGAGTGAATATTATGAGGGTACTGATTCTGCCCCTGGCCTATAGTCAATGGCTAAAGACCTCTTCTTGTTCTCTCCTCTGTCAAAAATGATTGAATATCCACAATCTCTTCTCTCTCTGCAGAACGGTGTAATGGAGTAAACCTGCTTCACTGGGCTGCATTTACTTGATGACTGCAAACTAACAACTAAGCACGTTGCCATGTTCAGTTCCACCCCTCCCTTCAGTGTGCAAAAACAGCATCTTAGCAGATGAGAGGGCTTATTGGCAGTTCCCAGACGCTGGAGCAGCACGTGTCAGGTCTGGTTTCTGTTATTTATGAAGCCTCTTGGCCCCAGCCCTCACTCTGCAGCAGAGATGCAGGTGGGGTTTCATTATTGAAGATGCTCTTCCACTTCTTATTAGATCTCCGACTCTCAGAGTCCATTAAGGAATTGCATTTGGACAAAGAGTCAGCTGCAACACAGGATGGTCTGTGTATGTGCCCCCAACCCCCTCCTCCCTGGAGTCCCTCTAAATGATCTGTGCATTCTAACATCAGCCACATTGTAGTTCCTATTCCATTTTTACAAGAATTAATAGGATTTCTGCACTCGAGCAGACCCCCCCCCCCCCCCAACAGTACACATATACAAATAAGACAATTCTAATTTTTTAATCTATTTTATGTGCCTCCCCTACTTCTTGGGTGAAATAACCGTACGGTGCATTGCATCCAAATGTAAGCTTCCAAAAAACAGCTCACAGTCACACCCTGTAAGTGACGAGCAATTCTTCAATTGTGGCCTATTTCTCTCCATTTTTGTTTGAGCGTGTAAACACTGAAGGAGTGTCCGCATGCAAGAATCATGAGCGTCTCCCAGCAGCAAGGAACCATGATCTCCTAAATCCATCAGCTGGCCCCTATCAGATGCTTATTTTTATTGATTCTATTGTACTGAAGAGTTTAGAAATAACCATTTGTCTCTTATTTTTAAGTGAGGCATGTTGTGCTTAAGTGGATTAATGTAGGCCAAACTAATGTGCAAAACATGTGGGTGTTGTTCACTGTGGAAGCGGAAACAATATATCAAGATCTTAGAAAAACAACAAGACTAATTTGTACTGAAGCAGTAGGCTATGGTTAATGAAGTTGCTGACAAGCCTGTTTATCCCCACTGTGCTATATGAAACTAATGCCCTTAAAAAAACAATTGTAAGTGGCTGTGACTTGTGTGTAGCAAGTAAATACTGGAAAATCAGGAAACTGTAAAAATAAACAAGCAGAACTTTTTGTTAAGAAATTAGTGTATTGATGCACCACAAATAAATTCCAGGTGCATTATCCAAATGCAAGCAGATATTCTTAAAATTAATATAAGAACTGAAAAAAATATATACAAGAAAAACATGCCCAGCTAAGGAGCATCTCATTCTGTTTTTCATTTGGGTGATCTTATCTCGGCAGTTTTCCTTTCCAGTGTAAGACTAATGCAATTAGGCGTCTTGGTGAATAATGGTGCTGTCATACACTCGCTGCCTCAGCACCAGGCGGACGCCCACAGTACAAGACTTGTTGAAGATGATCTTCGTGTTCAGGACTGGCCTGGCCAACGGGGTCCACTTTCATTACCATAAAACCGTCCGCTCACAAGAGACCAATTGTCTCCTCAGTCTTATACGGTGTTCCCTGCACATCTGGCGACTTTCTGATGTACTAGACTGGATTTAAAAACCCCATCAGTTTATGGCTACATTAATTCCGCATCAACAGTATGAGCTGTTAGGATTTCAGTGTCTCACATTGATGTGCACATGTAAAAACCTCTATATAGGAGTAGCTAGTATATGGTAAAAACAAAGGAGACTGTAGTGATTTATATGGATTGTCAAACAGTTAAAGGGGCCTGCTTCTGGCTTTAATTCAGTGATCAATGCTCACTAAGAACAGTTTGTAGGTTATATAAAAACCCGCGTCTCTGTGGTGTTATTCGAGGAGTTGACACTAAATATGACAGGATTGTTGTCACCCATTGGACGATAGCTGTTTCAAGTTGGGAAATTGCGAACACCGCTGTCCAAAATTCCAAATAATCCAATTCACTTACCTGTTTTCATGTAAAAGGTCGCAGGTTGCACTATAGTAGCCCCATGGATCTGTGTCGCCCGGGCTTTGTATCCACATAGAGTCCAATGACGCGGGCGTTTAGTGCGGACTGTCCTCTCGGTGTGTCAGCAGACTGGAGTGCAGGGCGCCTGTGCGCTTAGGAGGGAAGAGACACGCACACAAACACACACGAGACACACACACACACACACACACACACACACACACACACACACACACACACACACACACACACACACACACACACACACACACACACACACGTGCACACACTCAGAGATGCAGGCGGCAACCAAACCGCTCACCCAGATCACAATAAACCGAGGCAGCCAGTAGGAGAGAGCCGAGTGCTCTCTGGGTAAAAAGTCCTGTCTCAGCTGCCTTGAAGCCCCCGTATTTACTTGGTAGGATCATACGTGTGGATCGCTGCATCGGCCGGTGTGTGTGGTGTGATCCTGTCCCGGCCCGCAGGACCTCTGCTGGGAACGAGGCGCGCGTCTCCCGGTGCGTCGCACCGTAGATTGACACATTCAGGATCACCTTGCTGTGAAATCATTGTATGGCCGGCGAAATGACATTTTCTGAATCAATCGTGCTTTTCAGACACTCGTGACAATATCTTTACTCCACACCGGTGAAGGGAATTGACAGCACCATTGACATTTTCAACAAAACATCACGGCTCTTAATTTATTCACGCTATACATCCCTTTACAACTTCAGTAAAGTGAAATACCCCACACCTTTGCAGAATCGTCACAGGATTTACTGTCATTATAAAGACAAATAATAACGTAGATTTAATAGAACGATTGACCCATTTTTCAAAATATACAAGGAAAATGTATTTGGCTAAATTAAAGTAAGACATTCAAGTGTGAAAATTAAGCTTTTCTGAAGTTGGCTGTGTGTATAAAATCAGTCACTTTTTCTCACACAGCGCCATCTAGTGTATTTCTCATGGTATTGCAACTGTTCCATCAAAACATTTACTTATTTTCTTGAATTACTCATATTCATGGGTTTGTATTTTGTCTTGTGAATCATCCCCACTTCATTCAATTGCTACATCCTCCTAACCTACACAGGGACTGATATATTATTGTGAATTGTGCTCAGAACAAATCAGTAACAATATAAAGTCCAGGTATATTTACAGCAAACAACTAACAGTCTTTTACTTTGAAACACTCGAAACAAACATTAAAGGGACAGAATGACATTAATCAGTCTATTTCTCTCTCAGTGAGTAATTTTCACTTGACTAATGGCTCATTAATTGAAACACATTGGAGCAAGACACTCAGACAGCTCCTACAGCTCCTGTGTAAAGGAGAGAACGTGTGGGTTATTTGAGCATGACATCTCCATCTATTTCACAAATGGTCTTTCATGTGCCACTGCCAAATAATGGAAAGATGATGGATATGAACTCATATTTTGTATTTCTAATTAATAGACTTTAATTCATCACTGCTTGACATATTTTACCACTGTTTCTGTAAGCATTTTGTTTCTTTGTCTGTCTAAAGGTGACATCTTCTCGTGGCCGTGAGTCAAAACTAAAATGGGATCCTATAAAGTAAATAGGAAATGGGAGTGGACAAATATTTACAGAAGATGTATCCACACAGTTTAAAAAAAAATCCCAAACGTATGATGATAATTATGACTGAGAGTTGAGGCATATTTGAAACACTTACAGGGCCACTTATTGAGACAAAAGAGATGCAATTATCTGGTATAAATACCACTGCCCTAACCCGGAACAGTGCCAATGAGTGAATAAAGCCATATTAGACCCTACGATTGAGGAAAGACACTTTACAGAATAGCTTAAATCTCTTAACATTGAATTAATGTTGAAGATAGCTATTAAAAAAAATGGCCTATTATTGTTTACCTTGTCACCCAAGCAAATTTAAATCTATGGGAGTCTCTGTACATAATGGCACACTATGAATCAAGCACCAAACTGTGTAAAAACTCAGTGAATAACTTGCAGTGACAGAGCGGATGTTGTTTTCCAAACAGCAGGAGGTGCTGTGCCATTTCAAATCCATAGTGCAGAGGCAGGGAGCTTTCTTAAAGAAAAAAAAAGTAGAAGAAAAAATGCATCCACCACTAGGGGTGTGTGTGGGTCAGACCGCTGCCATCCATCATTCATGGTGATGTGGCCTCAAAACACCTAACCTACACTGTCGCATATGACACCGCCATCAACCAGGAGAAGGAATTGTGGTTGCGTCAATACACCTGCCACCTATGAAACAAGGATACAATTAACTCACTGCACTGAATCATGTCAGGACAAACTGAGAGGGCTGCACAAGGGGTGGGATTTGATTCATTTGTCGAAATTAATCAGATTTCACTCCCTTCTATGTGTGTTTATGTGTCCATGTGTGTGTGTGTGTGTGTGTGTGTGTGTAGATGTTGTTTTCCTGCCAGAGAGTAAGGTGTGACTGTAGCGCAGAGATAATTACATGTTCACTTTAGATGAACTGTAACAGTTTAGATTAACCTTTTTTAGTGTGTGAATCACACTGGGGATTTTGCATCTGCATTTGGATGATTTTCTATTTTCTTTGTTTCAGCCTGATTTGCGTCTTTTTTCATCGTAACATCCTCATTTCTCTAATCAAATCCTCAAAACCCTTGCAGTTGTGGAACCAGCCGTAGCATATACAGACCCCCATGTGCTGTGTGGCGAACACAATGTATATCATCCCTGCTTGTCTGGGAGCATTCAAGCTTAACAAATACCTCTCATACTAAATGACACTGAAACAACAAGAGATGACATGAGGGAAACAACTACAATCACTCAGCCGTGGAACGTCTCTATTCTTCTCTCCTATCCCATCATGCACAAACAAACACAGCTTAACTTTCCCAGCATTGGATTTTATAGCATTTCTTAACTTTGTCCTGACAGATGGTGATTGAAAACATACTCTGCTTTCTGCTTCCACATGCCAGAGCTCCAAGCGGATTCCCTTTTCATTAAAGGAACTTCAGCAGTAGCTTGATCTTCTTCTTGAAAGCTGCAATTGCCTTTAGCCCTTCTCAATCAAAGGGTGATGGTTTGACTTTTTTTTTAACGTTTACTTAAAAAAAAAATCTTGTACAAACAAGCAATCATAAATTCAATAACAGGTGTTTCAGTGTCCGCATGAACCAACTTGATGTGCAACCCACGAATAAAAAGCAAGGACACATGCATAGTGAACTTTTGTTCAGTGTTTGTTATCCTACATAGTGTTTACCACTGTGACAATGACTCGCATTTAAATGCAGAATGGTGGTGTATATTAGAAAGCAAATTTCCATATATCTTTCTTTGAAGATGTATGGCTTTCCTTTGAAGTGAATTTTAACAATGGAGGCAAAGGAGACGTTGGACGGAGCAGACTGGAGTTGGAATACTAATTGGAGATTTAGTAGTAAATAGCTTACGGAACAAGGATTATGTTCTCCATGCTTCATGATGTTTGTATGTCATTACAGGAAAAAGTAATCATATGCAGAACATGCACTGAGAGCAACAAGCTACGTGATACCATGCTTCAATATTGCTTGAAATAAATGTCACAAAGTGGGACTTGACCAAATGTTCAGTTTCCTCCACAGTTCATACAATAGGCCTATGGTAAAAAAAGAAAAAAAGAAAAAGAAAAGACACCTAAGATACAGAAAATATAATAAATATATACAGAGAAGGGTGATGAGCAAAAAATTAAGATTTAATGAAATTAGAGAAAATAGGGTAATTGGAGTTTAAAAAACAAAAAACTATCAAAATAGGCTATAGGCTACACAACATGCTCAGCAGCAAATAGCAGGCAGGCACAGCAAAGCCTTTAGCAGCTAAATAGATTTACTTCAGGAGATTGTAAGGATGATAATGTCATTCTATAAATGCAATACAATCATATATTAAACATTAAACAACACAGAATTAATAAATGTAATGCGAATTAGATAATGGTAATTACATCTGCTTCACACAATTAGCATAACAATTTCAACAGTAACATAATTTCATGGTACTTAGCATGTATAAAAATAATGAAAGATTGAATATGTCGATATAGTCCTTACATCTGCTTTCTAAGGAGCAAGGATGGCCTGGTGGTTACAGAGGAAGCAAGGTCAAATCCAATAAATGGCCAGTAAAATGTGTTTATGCAAGTGACTTATAAATGTTCTCGTCTTTTAAGCGATCATCTGTGTGTCCTTGAACAAAGCTTGCTTGCGCAACACTGCACGAACATAACTTAAAAGGTGTAATCACAACTGTGATGAAGGAAGCTATTTACCAAATTGTTTCCCAGTTTGAATTCAACATCTTAAAAACTGGAATTTTTGGGCAAGCCCTGCTCTCTATATAATATATACAGTATATATAATAATCATGGAGCAATACCGAAAGTGTAAGTGTTAAGGGTGGGTCACATGTCTTAATTCAGTCTCTCTTTTTTTCAAAAGTAAAAAGGATGAGATCATGGCAGATGTGAGAGGAAGTGTTCCTCCAGGCTATGTCTCGAACAGGCAAAAGGATAATGTGTCATCTGCAGGTGCACAAATATGCAATGTAGGCAACATTATGACGTTATGATTTCCAGTGTTGTAGTTGGAAACCGCCTGTAGGCAGGAACTGGATCTGATAAGTATAGTCGGAAAGTGTGGGAAGTTCTGAGATTCATTTCAAAGAGGCGCAAAAGAGGGAATGAGAAGTTTAAACTACATATGTAGAAATTAAACTAACGATGTGTGGGGAAAAAAGTATTTTTGATTCTGCATTATCAAAGTCCATCAAAGTCTCAACAAAATATGGATCAGGTTTAATACTGTCACTCTTCAACCTTCACATTACAAAGAGAAAAGTGTCAAATAAACCTTAAACATGATAACTAATAACTTCCTATCCTCGGACCCCATCAAAGCTCTGGACTTAAACTTCAGAGACAGGACAGTCTGCTGATTCTCATATATCACGTATGAAGAGTTCAAACATCTTTTGATGTTGAAAGTGCACTGAGGTGGGGAAGCAGGTAATGAGATCTATGCTGGAGCACAATACCGCACTTGTACATAGAACCGCAATAGTGTGGCAACATTGAATACTCTGAAGATATTCAATAACTTTGGCAGCAACTGAAAGTTAGCATTTTGAACCATAACCTGACTTTGACATTGAGAAGAATATGCCTACCAGAATGCATTTGCAACTTGAAATACCATGAAAACACAATTTATAAATGGTGTAATGAGCGCATCATATACTTTGTGTAAAATGTATTGAGAGCAAAGGACTTAGTTTTGCCCCGTGTCAGGTCTTGGGCAGTGCAGATGACTCAGTGACGCAACAATGTTTGTAATTAAGCAGCAAACAAAAGGATAAAAATAATTACCAAGAAAGAACTTTGAGAGCCGGTTAGTGTGCCTGTTTGTACCTGTTTCGGTGCCCTGGGCGTTATTGATTAAAACCATTGTTTACGCATTGATTTTTAACTCCTTTGTTGAATTATATGCATGCAACTTAAAGCTAACTGCCACCACTTTCTGCTGTTGGCAACCGACCCGCTAAACTGTGGATTGGGGCAGGGTAGAACTTCAGCTGACCTTTTTTCAACGTCAGAAAATTATACTTTTCATCAGCAAGTTAGACCCTTCAAGAGACTTTACAGTCTGCATCCACCCATATTGTAAATTGTCAGACATTCTGGTTTTAGTACTACATACATTTTCATGTTGAACACTGATTAACTTGCAAGAGCATTGCTGTACTGCAGTGCATGGGACTAAAATGATTTGCTTGGTATTATATTGCAGCAAGTGAAGGAAGAAAAAAAGGAAGCAATGCTGTAATTTACATCAGTAAGAATTAAAACAATTAACGCAGACAAATAGAATAAATACATCTGGATTTCCATTCTGTGAGACACATCTAAGCCGGAGGCGAAAAAGGAAAAAGATCCTCAAGGGTTTTGTTTGTCTGCACATGCCTATACACATTCAAGGAATGTGGAGAATGGCGAGCGGGCAACAAGAGGGGCCTTGTATTTGTAGGTCTATCTCCTGCCCACCCTGTAGATTAGCCCCCTTATCTGTTAAATGAGGCAGTGTCGATGGATTTGGATAACAGGACTTTGGCATCGGTACCACCCTCCCTCCACTGAGGGCTCTGCTGTATCACTGAGAGAGTCGCTGTGCCAGAGCAGAGCAGCAAATACAGCCTTGGACCAAGCAGTGGGTGGATATGGGGAGCCACATAATAGGCAGCTTGTGATGCTGCCATTCCATCCACTTGAGCGCAGAAGTTTTTTTTCTTCTTCTTCTCCTGATCGTCCCTTACCATGAATATCATTGTAAGATGTGTTTATGAGTGATATGCACTAGGGTCTAGATTCAATTCACACTCTCCCACTTATCACCTGGATGCCTTTGATTCTTGTAGCCGTTGACTCATTTCATTCTGCTCGGTTGCCATGTGACTGGCCAGTCAGTAAGGCCAGCTAAAAAGCATATCAAGCTCATGATTTGATCTAGCTTGTAGTCTCCCTCAGCCCGGGCCAGAATTGATAGGTAGCGTTTAGTTTACACCTGGGAACCAAAGTTGGGTCTCTACGATTCCTCTTCATTTCCATCGTCCCTAAGCCCGGGGCATCAGCCACACATTAAGCAAGAGTACTGCTGCACACACTTGGCAGCCCACAGTGACTAACTGAGACTGAGCTGCCTGTCGCGTTAGGCGTAAGTGCCAGTCACCGTCAGGTCCAATGGACAAAACTGGAGCACATTCCTGGGACCTTACACGTTGCTTGCTAGTTAATAAATCTCTTTGTCTGTCAGGGACAGAAAAAAACAGGAAGGTGATGATTATCTACACCACAGAGGTAAGAGGAGAGGACACAGAGTCAGGTTACACTGAACAGGCTTTTTACTCTATGCAGGGATTTGACTCTCCCCGTTATGTAAGGCACATGCTGTATGTAAGTCAAACATTTAAGGTTACAGAGAAACGACTGTATGATACAACAAGATTCAAGCCAATCAAATAACAAGACAGGCAGCTTGAATAATGTTCGATCACTAGAAGAAAACAGAATTTAAACAGAAAAGGATGTGGTTGAACATGCGTATACATATGCATGTAGCCATGTACTGTATGTACACTTTTCTGTCTGTGTGTCCTTCATCTCATCCACTGCAGATGCTGATATTCTACGATTCTACGGCCATGTTGGCGACCCTCTGAGACTGTAATTAAGCACAGTAGTGTTTTGAGCTTAATAATACAATCAACTTGCTAACATACACACATATTTACCATGTTCAGTCTCTTAGTTTTGGGTTTAAGCATTTTTACTTTGATAATGAAGTTCAATTAAACTTTTCACCTCATTGTGGGGCTGGTTTATGTCAAAGGATTACCAGAGTTATTACAATTCATCCAAGGGGGGAAATGCATGTTGTCTTTGAACATGTACTTGTTGTCATAATAAGTCACAAATGTTAACCTCTGTGTGGCACTTAAGGAAAAGTCAGAAGACCTCCAAAGTCAGCAGGCTTCATTCTTTGAATTTCCATTTGCTTTACTCCAAAGTTGTGGAACGGTGGATGGACAAACATTGCCATCCATAAAGCCATGCGTGCTGTGCTTAAAATTAGGATTTTCAGTTAATATGCCATATCACACTCCCACCATTGTTATTCTGCCATCACATAATTAAAAAAAAATATTTGTAAAAAGATGATGAATTATACTGAAAACTCAACTAAATGGTATGTTTCTTAGGTCATAGCTATTAGACTAATTACATTAGTTACTAAGCTGGCCCAAATAAGCACTTGATGAGAACTGGTGGGTGAATCTGGTATATTGGTAAAAATGGAAAGTAAATATTTCAAGGGACATAGGACTGTGTAAATCATATTACTGCACTGATGGATTGAGTTAAAGGAATCTCAGGTAACTGCTGAACACACAATTATGGGGCCATTGAGTTTTTATTTAATTTCTGCTCTTCTTTGGGGTCATCCTGTGGCCATTCCATTAGTTGAGTTCTATATTAGAGGTCCTCTTGATGTGTGTCGGAGTCATTATGCCTGTTTTCCTCTGATATGAAAACTATTACTCCGGGCACAGAGGGTATTTTATTCAAACTCCCACAATAATGATGTCTCCTCAAGCACTGTGTATTTGCTCTGCAATGGAGAGGCCCGATCTGTTACTGGTCAAATGTGCAGAACCGCTAATGACCAATCCCCTGTAATTGCCTTTGGGGTCTCAGATAGTGGATTAATTATGCAGTGTAATTTGCAAATGATCAACTAACTCTCCTTAACAAGACTTGGATTAGATTAATTTACACTGAGATATATGAAAATATGACAAAATGAAACTACAAGTCCCAATTGGCTTTTCAGTAACACATAGTTTTTTGGTAAATAGGTGATTAAGGTTCATCTTGGCTGAGCTTATGTGTGTTAAGCAATGCAAACAGATAACTGGTGGCCAGCCCAACATAAACAGTATACAGTCGTCTGAGCACTTTGTTAAAAAAAAATCCTATTTCTTTTCTGTTTCCCTAATTTTTATTTTATTCAAATGTTTAATTTCTATTCATATTTTTTTTCTTTTCGCTTTTCTAATGTACTTGATGTATTCTAATCTTGATGTATTTGATGACCCTGTAAAGCACTTTGAATGGCCCTGTGTCTGAATTGTGCTATATAAATACACTTGCAGTGCCTTGCCTTTCTTCCTGTTCCATTAACACAACAAGTGATAGAGTACGCAGACACCCACTGCAAGACCAAAAACAAAACTTCTAACAGGTAAGTGATGTGTCCCTGAAACATTGTTCAAAGCACTGCAATGCTTATCTTCAAAAAATAGCCCTGGAAAAGACTGTAGCCCCATGCTTTTTCACATGAAAACAACAACAAAAAATCGTGGTTGAAAACACTGTGAGCGTGAGCATAAAAAACAGGAAGGGTATTTCCGTTTGTTACTAAATGAAGCAGAGAATCGTTGTCTGAAGTAATCCACCATTGTGAAAGAGTGGAGATTGGCTCCATTGAGGGTCTCACTACTCAGCCAACACAGCCCCCCCCCCCCTCTCTCCCTCAGTCAGCGGTCCAACAGTCCGCTCAGAATAACCCTTCTAATAAGTCACTTGGAAGAAAATGTGGGGAGTCAGCTGATTCGTAATCCGCTCTGTTTCTCGCTCGGTGCTCGCACATCAAGAGTCAGATTGATATGTGCAATCACATGAAAGCCCCTTTGCGGTGGGGCCATCATGGTCTAGTAGAGCTGCAGGTGTTTTTGTGTATGGGTGTTTTGGCAAAATGAGAGCTGGGCAATGCATTTGCAATGGAAGTCCCTCATCCATAATACGCCTCGAGAGTAAACAACAAGAGGGGAGAACAGCTAGGAAATGCATGAGTTATGTATTATTTACAGCTGACATTGATACAATTTAAATATAATGTCTGTGCGGATAGTGTATTCATTAGATTGGGAGGTAACACAATTACAAAAAAAGATAATCATTGCTCTGAATGGGTTATGTAATGGGAGTATGCAATCTGTTATTTGAAAAAAAGAATCCACGGAATGTCTATGTGATAATACATTTGTTTCATGTATTTGGAAAGAATTTTCATCTCCTGAGCATGTTCACGTTGATCAGAACATTAATTTAGATACTCAATTTCCAATATATTCCCTCCAGTCTGCATGCAGAAATGACACGCATGCACTTATTTTCATACTGTTGCCTTGCAGGGGTGAACCAAGAGTCATGGGGGATTCGGATGATTGACAGATCTTTGAACTATTACAGACAGGCCCCGTTCCTCTATCTTAAAATCCTAACCATGCTTGCCAAGGGTTTTATGAGAGTATGAAGGCCCTTCCTTTTTTGCCAGGAACATTGAGTCGATTCCACCCCCCCCCCCCCCAAGATATTTGCACAGTTTATAGTTTACAATAATGTATGATGATGGCATCCCATAAATGGCACCACATATTTCATGCAAATATTTTCTGTGGAGGAAAAGACATCTAATCATTTGTTGCCAACGCAAATCATGAGAATAGCTATTTCCCCAGCTTTATTTTGCAGTAAAATAAGGTCTGATTGTTTGTTTTAAGCTTTGTGTGCAGCTTCCTCAACACTGAGCTGTCAGTCTGGGAGATGTTGCCTCTTTCAAATAGTGTTCCTTAATAAAGCTCATGCCCTATTTCAAACCCTAATAATGCAGGCTAATATAGCCATTCATTCAACATAGCTACATAACAAATAAATCCCCCCGTCTTTGTATTGCATCTGTTCCACCTTAAAAGTGGAGGTGGGGAAAGTAGTCTCGAGAAAGAAGGAAGTGGATTAAATGGCTTCTCCACAATACAAACTGTTTACATATAATATTCTAAACCTTTCATAGCCTTTAACTTTTTTATTTTCATGATTTCTATACAATGAATAGAGGGAACGGACATTTAAAGGAGTTGAGTTACAGTGTATTGACTTAAAGGTGAAGTAAGCGGTTTATTTATATTAATATAAGTGTTAAATCACTCTTTATTCATACAGAAATCACTTACACGATGTGCGCGTTTCATAGTGCCAATCTCTTAGTCAGTTGCTCTGCATGTAATAAGCAATTAAACTTAATGTAGTATCCCGAAATGTTATCCAATCACGAGAGAGAACGCTACAAACCCACACCCGTCCGCACCCGTCTCACTGCCGGTGCACGCCAGAGCGACACATGGGTGAACGTTTATGCGCCTACAATGGCGGAGCAGGTAAAAATCCTTCCCAATGTCTGTTTTGATGGTTTTTATCATGTTTTATCACACTTATGGATCTGAGATGATGCTAGATAACTTGCTGCTCGAAGACCGCAGTGCATTAATGTGGTGACGTAGGGACGAGCGAGGGGACTGCTAACTGCAGTAACTGACAGGAAGTTAGCTAAAAGAACCATTCCACTTACAGCTCCTTTAATATACTTTAACTTGACGCATTTCACCTGACAGCACTTCATCATTGAACCTTTGAACCCTCAAACAACCACATGCTTGCACCTTGTGACTAATAGCACAGTTGCCTTCACTCAGCAGTCAAGTGTTTCTGTGAGACTGAAAGCACTGGCGCAAATACACATTAATGCAAACTGTGTGCTAACTGGCTGTAAGATAAGCCACCTGTGCTATGGACACCCCTTGTCAATTAAATCCCACAATATTCCTCATCCAGTACATGTGCTTCCTCTGAAGATTGATTTCAACCATAACAGATACGATATAATACTGACATCATTTCTCCTCAGCACAAACAGAAAAAAAGTCACCAAATATTGTTAATCATTTCAGCACAGTTCTTTAAACAAATATAACCTTTAGAACGTGAAGGACCCTCATCGCAGTAGAGTGACTAAGAGTTTTTTTTCCGTAAACATGAGCAGAAGTTACCTGTTAAATCACCTCTTTTACATTTTGCCAATTTAAGTCTCTTACAATAAACCCCTTGGAAGACACTATGAAGCACAGACAGCGTATTAGGGAGATTTAATATTTTGTTACTTTTAAGGATGTAGTATTTTGGTGTTTAAATCATCATCATAGAGACACACTTTTTCTGAATACATAACAGGCTGCAGATAGACACTTGTCTTCGGTGATGGATTAAGTTTGTAAATTGTATTACAAGGAATGCTGAGGCTTTTGAATGGCGAATCTCTATTAAAGGTGAAGTAAGCGATTTATTTATGTTAATATAAGTGTTAAATCGCTCTTTATTCATAAAGTGATCACTTACATAGTGTGCGTGTTTCATAAAGCCGATCGCTCAGTCAACCGCTCTGCATGTAATCGGCAAATATACTTTTCGGGGATCCCAAAACTGATATCCAATCACAAGAGAGAACGCTACAAACCGGCACCCGTCTCACTGCCGGTGCACAGAGCAGAGCACAGATGGGTGAATGTTTATGTGCCTACAATGGCGGAGCAGGTAAAAATCCTTCCCAATGTCTGTTTTGATGGTTTTTATCATTTTCATCACACTTACTTATTTGAGATGATGCTAGATAACTTGCTGTTTGAAGACCGCAGTGCATTAATGTGGTGACGTGGGGACGAGGGAGGGGACCGCTAACTGCAGTCAGTGACAGGAAGTTAGCTAAACTGACCATTCCGCTTACTGAACCTTTAAATCATTTCATGAAGACTATTGCTTACAGTGTTACTTGCCTATAGGCTAAGTAATCTGTATGCATGGCAGTTTATAAAGCCATGAAGGTCCTGGGCATGTCTGTATGCTGATAGTTGCTATGCAAAGTCACAGGAGGAAGATCCATTTGTCTTGTCCTTTTAATATGAATAAAAGACCATCATTGAATCAATCATGAAACAAAAGTCACCCAGGTAACATTCCGCTTATCAAAATGTTAATGGTAATAGTCTTACATTTTTTATTAAGTATTCACAACCTGAAAATGAATTATGCTAATTACTTCATGGTCCAAATCTGCAAGGCGGACTAGGGCTTCTCAGAAATATGATTAAGCTAAAACAATGCTGCAAATATTCAAGGTGTCTGAAGGTAGATTCGTTTTTTTGTTTTGATTTACCCCACAAACAGCACAATATGTAGGCTATTTATCTGCTTACCAGTGAGTTACAGATTGCAGCCTTCACCTTTCAGCCTACTTGCATTCCCGTCAGAACAAGACTCAATTAAGGTTGGAATATTTAAATGCTTGGTGATGCGTGATCATCATCATCAAGTAAGGTGCTTTACAATCGTGGGGTGATTCAACATAACTATCGCCACAGTGCATCTCAATTGAACTGGACCATAGATAGTATATAAAAGTGTACTCAACAGTGGATCTTTTCACCTGCATGTCTCCAAATAAGAGGGAGGCGGAGTCATGCTGGTGTCCACGGCTGGCCTCAACCTGTAGACCTGTCTGCGAGGAGGACAGAGGCAAGGGAGGGGTTGCAGCCGACATAATTACAATATAGAGCAGTGAACTTATCCATAGACTTATCAAACCAGAGAGATATTTCCTCCCTTGACTGTGATTCCCAGATTCGGTACTTACCAAATGCTTGATATCCGTGCGTGTCTCTGAAGGGGAAAGCGCATGTTTAATGGCATTTTGGAAGTCTCCGCGGCGCTCTCCGGGTGGAAGAAGAGGAGACATTACGGCGCGAGTTAGCTAACGTTAGCTCGCTAACAAGGTCAGTTTTCGGTCCTGTCGCTGTTTTAGCAGTAGCGTCGTTGGAAATGCAACCCTCGTTATCTTTGCTAACTCGGCTAATGTTTTAACAGATTCAGCACGGACTCTCGTCCTCCGACAGGACAGGTAACCAGCTGGTTTTATCAGTGGCATATTTCGACGTTAGCTTTGCTAGTTAGCCGCATTCGGGGGCTACCATTGGCTCTTATTCTACTTTAGTGTTGAAATCGATGGGGCAGTGTCACACTAGCACTGCCTCATGGAAGTTATTGCCAAGGAGCAAGCTTTTGTTGGCGACAGCATCAATAGTGCAGCTAATGTTGGCTGGGATATTTTGAGAGTGGTCGGCACTGTGGTGGTGGATGCCCCAGCAGCGGCTCGCTGCTTGTGTCCGCCTAGAATAAAACAGGTGCATCTCTGCGCTAGCGACGGTCAGATGCAGGATAGCGCTAAACGCAGCCTGATACTGGATTTAAAGTTTTCTATTACTTGTCAGTCGTAGGCGTTTGTTTTCTCATAAAGCCGGAGTTTACTGAGTGTGGGATGCTAAGAAGATTTATCAAGGTTGCACGTCCTAAGTGGCGTTATCATTTACTAAGGCCTCGTCTAACGGCTCCACTAGAAACGGGCCCGGTAGCTAACTTAGCTGAAAGACAGAACATTGGCTACCAAACCAGCTACTGGGGCAAAAATCCACTAATTCCTCAAACATTTCATTGTCATAGCGGGGTGTATCTAACTACACGACTATTGTTGTCATAGAGTTTATGTTAAGCTAGATGGCTGGTTTACCCCAACTTAATCTACTATTAGTTTGGGGTGAATTTACCAACTTGTTTAACGTAACATCAGTGCTAGTAGCGTTGCTTTAACATTATATAGTCTGATAATAAAACTAGTAAGAACAAGATGTTGCGAGTAAACTCTTAACCATCACAAGTTGGGACTGAAAAGAAGGTTTAGAGAATTTTTTTAAAGAAATCTGTGAAACATCACAACTCCATTTTTTTTTTAAATTCAAGTGCCACTTGTTGGGAAGCTATTTGGCCTTGCTATAGCCTAGTTGAAACTTTATGCTTGCCATCTCTGAATTTATAAAACTACATTAAGGGTATTTCTTTACTTTCACCACTGGGGTTTGACACCATACAAAATATTTCAATGCTAAACGAGCTGCTCTTGGGCCTTTATGCCAGGTAATGCTTTCACTCAGTTGAGGCCAGATTTTGTGTATTTTTTCTCTCTCTCTGCATATTTCATTAATTTGTGGAACAGTGAAGTTATAGGGCAACACAAGAAAAACATCCAATTGCAAAGCAAGCTTGTCTTGTGGATATGTTTGTTATTCAGCTCATGCACTATCTAGAGGCTGCTGGATGTGGTACGTCAATTCAATTGGCCCTGAGTGCCACTGTGCATTGGAGTCCTAATTATTTTTGATGGTTTTCAAGTTTTAACTATGGTTGAACTGCAGACAGCATGGATGCCACAGTTGTAAACTGTTTGGCCCCCCCTTTCTCGAGCAGTGCAGGCCCCATTGAGAAATGAGCAAAAATCAACCCACACTCCAGCCCTGTGTTATTGTACTAATATACATAAAGAGGGCTTGTCATTGAAACAGCGATGTTGTAATAAGAGGTAAATGAACACTTTGTTAATCAACTCTCAAATAAATGTTTAAAATTAAGACTTATGTAGGCTTTGTTTAAGCACTCAGGCTTTCAGAACTGCATTTCTTATTTAAACTTTAGCAAGAGTGCGATATATCTCAGCCCAAACACTGTTTGTCAAAGAAATTAACAAGATAGTAACAATAAGGCACAACTATTTACATATACCATCAGCAACTAGGAATGTGATTTTTGTTTTTCAAAAAGTACTGTGATAAACCTCCTATACGGGCACAAAGAGAGTGATGAAGTACATGATATTAATATTTATTTAAATTCTACCCAAGGCTTTTGAGGTCAATCCTACTAAAATCTGCACTACAGCTTCATCTGGTCTCTTACGTTAAGCCATATTTTGATTGTTGGCCTTTCCATCAGATTATTTTCACTATGCACTTGTTTCACTTCCATATTTCTTTGTTGTTAGTTTGAACGGCGTGTTGGAACACTGCAAATCGTCCTATTAAAACGTTTCATATTTCTTAATGAGGCGTTGTTATGATTGGATTCTGTAATACTCGCACACTGCAAAATGAGAGCGCGACAGAATCTAGGCCACACTGTGGCTTACTTTGATGCTCAGATGTTGCTTTTTATTAATGTGTGTGTGTGCGTGTGTGTGTGTCAACAGCCTGGGGTTAAGGTGTAGTGCTCAATCTGAATAAATTAGGTTTATGGATAAAACCTATTTTCATATAAAGTGTTTTGTTTTACATAAAAACACAAATGGATTGATGAATTACGCAATATGTCTTTAAACTCATCTGGCATTTTGTATACAATTGAAGACTCAGCTTCTAAGTATTCTTGCATGATCATGTATCTTGGAGAGACCTCTTTCTTGATCACAGGTCTTTAGAGTCAGACAAGGGCTCTGCAGGCCGTAGAGGGCTGTGGGGTATATTCCAAATGAACTGAATCAGTAAGATGCCAGATAAGGTTTTAAGGTGCATGTCTCAACATGGTTAATGGTTTGGATGAAACGTGACTCAGGACGCTGTGTGTTTGTGTCTAGGTGGCAAATGCCAAATGAGCAAAACCGAAACCTAGCTCTTCTTGTTATTAAATCTTATATTTGAAATAGGGCTGGGCGATATATCGAATATATGCGATGTATCGCTATATGTTCTCCACGGGATGTATAAAATGACCCTATCGCGACCATCGAATACAAATTGGCACGTAATGTGTTTTTTTTTTTTTTTTTTTTAGCCGCCGCCGCCACCGGCAAACTTGCTGGTATTCGCTTCTCGCTCTTTCCTGTGGCTCTCTGCCTCACATGCATTGGCAATTCACTCACTCCCCCCTCCCAACCAGTCTCCTGGGCGCGTACCTGTGTGTGTTTACTTTTATCGCCATGTGAAAACGAGAGGGAGAGAAAAAAAGACGAGGGCTCTTGTGCTCTTATGACAGCCGAACGAGCGGGTGGAGGGGGGCGCGAAAGACGGCGATGGTGGCCATCGTTCATAGCATGGACCTTTTTTGTAGGTCCATGCTTATGAGAAGAAGGCTTCACAGGCGAACGACTGGCAGGGTTTTTCCTGCATTAAAAAAATGTTGGCGCCCGCCAAAGGAATTTTAGCGCCCCCCAAAGGAAAATCCTCAGCGCCAAAGTGTTTTTTTTTTTTTATATATATAGATAAATAAATAAAAATCTACTTAAAACGGCTCCAAATGTGTTTCCATTTCCGCGCCATTCCAGTCATATTACTTGCAATCTCAGTTGTAAAAAAAGAAATCGGGTCGGGGATAATCGTTATTAAACTATCATTGTTCCGCCCGCCGGGGCATGCAGGCTTATAAATGCAGCAAACTCTTTCAGCCGTGAGCTCCGCTCGGCCCCTCCCTCACCTGATAGTTTCGCTAACGGGTAGTCCAGAGAGTAGGAGGGAGATGTTGCGCATTGCCGGGTGTTTTGAAAAACTTCTAGATGACGAGAATAAAGGTAAAACTAATTGTGTTGTCTGAAAACACTTCAGACTCACAACAAACTAAAACTAGAACTGCAAGCAGTTGTGAACGGGGGCCAAGCCTCCCACGCGACTCGGGATCGGGCGTCGTCGTCCGCGGCGCCGGCCCCTCGCTTCACGGAATCCGGAGATGTAAAGTTTTTGAATGTGCGATGTTCGGTGTTGGAGTTATAGCCCCAAATGCGTTTTCTTTGCTTTTTGTGGTTTTGGTGCCCCCTATGGATGACATTCGCAAAACTGTGTTATATAGAAAGATGCAGCTCAATGTACCGAACAAGTGGATGTCAAGTTTTTGAATGTGTGATGTTTGGTGTGGGAGTTATAGCCCCACACGCGTTTTCTTTGCTTTTTGTGGTTTTGGCGCCCCCTATGGATGACATCCGCCAAACTATGTTAGATGGAAAGATGCAGCTTAATGTACCGAAGAAGTGGATGTCAAGTTTTTGAATGTGGGATGTTCGGTTTGGGAGTTATAGACCAAAAGGCAAAACAATTGCAGAGAAAGATGCTCAAGTGGATAAGGAGATGTATACTTTTTGTGTTTTTGGCGCCCCCTTTTGGCGAAATTTTTCAATTTTTTTTGACGATGTTCATTAGGACAGTACGACCATATTTCTAAAATATTGTCTTGATACGATATATAGTTTTGGATTTATGATCACTTACGTACAAGGTATTACAAGGAAGCTAATCGGCGAATCTTTAAAGCGCTACCGTTTGGTCTTCCGATGGTCGTAGAAAAATTATTTGACCAACTTTTGCTCGTGGGAGTCGGTAGAGCATAATGCTTTTGGTTTCGTCCAAATCGGGCGAAAACTGTAGGAGGAGTGTGTTTTGGTGACTGACACAGTTTTTGCGATGTAGCGAAAAATGTATATATACGCAAATGGGCGTGGCCTATCTCAAAAGATGCAGCTGACTTGTGGGCATCTGTGGATGTGAAGTTTTTGACTGTCGGACTTTCGGTGCGGAAGTTATAGCCCAAAACGCGTTTTCCTTTGTTGTAGCGCCACCTAGTGGCTGACATGTCTGAATTTTTGTGTCTGCGTACCAGGCATGGACCTGGATAAGCCATGCAAGTGGCATGTCCCAACCCTTTACGGTTTGGGCTGCAGCACCAGTTCTAGACGACACCAAATAATCCCAGCAAGATCAATAGGGTTCCCAGCCCTACTCGGGCTTGGCCCCCTAATAATGTGCAAGGTTTGTCACGCGCGGACACGCGAGTAACATGACATACGCGACCGAGAGACAGAGAGAGAGAAAGAAAAGTGATATACGACCTGATCTGCACCTTTAAACATCCCGACCAATTTGTTTATTCACTTTAAGTCAAGTCATAGTGGTCTATGACCAAGCAATCGATGAATAAAAACACAGGAAGTTTAAAGCTCCTTAACTCCTGCCACCACAACTGTCAACACTACAATGCAACTGCCTATCCAGCCAGCTCCATGACATAAATAAATCATGCCCTTACATTCAATGCTAGCAAAAGACGTGCCCTATCAACACCATTTACAACTGATTATTTTTATTTTGACATATTTTTATTAAATTATTAAAAATATGTTTCACTTATTTAGCCTATTTCTATTCTCCCTGTTTTCAGTTCAATTAGGCCAAATTTGTTTAAAGTCCAAAGTCATGGTGTTTTTAGAAAAAAACCTTGTTAAAGGTAAAATAAATATATAATGTTCTTAAATCAATGATTAACTGTCTTTAATAATCGTGATAACACAATGTGATTACTCAAAATAATCATGATTATGATTTTTTCATAATTGAGCAGCCCTACCTTCTTCCATGGTTTAGATCAATTAGAAACAATTGAAGTATTAAACAGGTAGGCCTAGTCATTATTAGTATTTTGACTTCATATCTACAGGTTGTTTATTAGGGGTGTAACGGTACATGTATTTGTACCGTACCGTGACGGTACAGGCACGTATTTGGTGTTACAGAGGTGGACCGCGGTCCGTTCGTGGCGTACATAGCGTTATATGGCGAATGTACAGGCTTGTTTTGCTGTGTGGAACTTAAAACTTGTCGTCGGAGTTCCCCCCGGACCATTTAGCCTCCGGCTCGGCTCGCACGTGCGCAGTAGCAGCCAGCGAATGAGAGTCTCTTATCTCCATGGTGAGCATGAGGGTCAGGCAGTGTTGCTAACTTAGCAACTTTGTCGCTATATTTAGCGACTTTTCAGACCCCTCTGGCGACTCTTTTTTCAAAAAAAGCGACCAGCGACCAATCTAGCCGCTTCTTCTGGTGTCATTGGTGACTTTTGGAGACCCTGGCTGTCGCTAAAGCATGTATCGCTCTTAACTTCTAAACGAGCAGCGGGTGACTCCGCGGCCACTCCCCCCGTCCCAGAGCACTGACAGGCGGCCGAGTTTTCACGCAGCAGTCCCTCCCAGCTGCGGTCAGAGCAAGAGATAAACAGATCTCCGCTCTAGTGTTCCGTTTGCATCCCTACTAGCAGTTGTAGCAGTGTTCCCCCCTCGTTTACAGTCTATCAGTAGTGCAAATAAAGATGTTATACAGTGCTATCGAACAGAGAGCGAACTGCATGACGAAAGTCAACAGGAAACCGGAGCTTGGAGGCGTCCCCCTGTTATTCAAATCCCGTTTGAGAGATAATTTAAGATTCCAGGTGAATTATGAAAACAGTGATAGACGTTTGGAACAATGTCGGCAGAAGGGGCATTGTTTCACTGCGATCGCCTATGCGGCAACACGTCGAACATGCATGCGCATTTTAGAAGGCAACATCCAGGTGTTACTATCACCGTTACTGTGAAGAAAAAATGATGCCACATTGTATCTCCTGCCTGATGCTGTGTAACGCAGTATTGTTACTTTATCTAATTTTCATGGCGTGCACAACATAGAGTGCACCGTCACTGGTGAGGTGGGTTTTGTTGATTTTTTAAGACCACTTGACCACCCAAAAGTTGTGTGGTTTGCCGAAAATCACGCCAATCAAAAAAATTAAAAACAATAAATAAATAATAATAAAAAAAATACGGGGCGATAGTGTATTACAGAACAGTTTGTGGCGTTCGGAGCGCAGCATCTAGGTCTACTATAGGCTACTGACGAAAATCACACAACACATTGCATCTATTTATTAACAATATTTATGAATTTAGGCTATATTTTGCTGCTCCAACTCAAATTCAGCCCAGCCAGGCGATAGTTAAGTTTCAGTTTCGTTTTCATCTCCGTGGTATACAGCCGTTTGGACCAGCTGATCGGCTCCCGACAGCAGGAGTCAGTCTGCGTTCCAGTTGTAGCCTACTGGGAAGTCGGATTTATGGTGCCAGTGATAACTGAACTAAATGATAAAATAAAGCGATCTTCTCCTTCCTATATCTGTCTATCTTTATCCCTCCACTGCACACTCAGTCACTACTATCCATGCTAAAAGGAAGCAGGATTATAACCTCATTTAGCACATTATTTTTAAATATTTTATATTATTTATTTATTTTCTCCCCCATCTAATTTTGACGATTTTTTGAAAAATGTGTTGGTCTGTAAGCGCTAAGGGAGCATGTTTAAATAAAACCTGTGAACCTTAACTTTTAAATGTATTTTATTTCATGTTTCTATGTGCTACACAGGCTTAGATATTAAGGTTTTGGTAGACTTGACAATTCGTACTATTTTTTCAGAAAACCCTCAGGCATTAAGGACATGCATCCTAGATTGCAATAGTCATCAATGGGTTAAGAGAGCTGCATCAATATTTTATTTTTTTAAAGTCAAAAAGGCCCATTAATAGCCTACTGTATATTTTTTTCATTGCAATTTTAGTTACTGCACCTACACTAGTATTTAATAAGTATTTTATTTATTGGAGAATTGCAGCAGTATTTTTATATTTGTTATGCATTTTATTTGTATGTTACATACTGTCAGCTATTTACTGACAGCTAAAGCTGTTCATTCTCCCTTAACTATGAACCGTACCGTACTGTACCGTACCGTGACTTCAAAACCGAGGTACGTACCGAACCGTGACTTTAGTGTACCGTTACACCCCTATTGTTTATTGTGATTTCATAAGCGTCAGTGAGCTCCATGGTAATGCAGTGATTGACAGGCTGACTGAAATGCTCTTGAGCTGGACAGAAACTCCCCTCTCCCAACCCAACACCCCTCTTAAAATACACAAACCGTTTGCCTTTACTGTCGCGACCCCAAAAAAAGTCGGTCGCGTACTGACCCCCCAAAGGCCCATTCTGAGCCAGGAAAAACCCTGGACTGGGGGAGGCGGGCGCACATGACGGCATTAGCGGCCGCTGTACACAGCACAGCCTGCCCTGGTCCTTATGAGAGGAAGGCTAGTGGCTACACATGCGAAAGAACGGGGGAGGCGGCCGCTTGACAGCATAAGCGGCCGCTGTACAGTGCCTGGTCCTTATGAGAGGAAGGCGAACGAGCGCCGGGGGGCGGATTACTCCGACTTCACGGAGAGTTTTTGGTCCAACGTCACACAACCACGGCATCACATTTATTACGGGCAGCCTCTTATAATAGGTCCATGTCAGCACCAAGGGAGGTGCACACCGTTTATTAAAGGCCTACTTCACCGGTTTGAATATGAAGGTGTATTGAATTCTGAGATGCTATGTAGTATAAATGTGCAAAAAAAATTGAAATTGGTTCATCCTAGCCTGAGGAAAGGCAGAAAGAGTGTTTTTTTTAACCCTATATTAATCTTACTGTGACATCACAGTAAGATAAATATAGGGTTAAAAAAAAACCTTACTTTGTAAATATTACTGTGATTTCTCCTACTGTGACATCACAGTAATATTTACAAAGTAATTTTTTTTTTAACCCTATATTTATCTTACTGTGATGTCACAGTAAGATTAATATAGGGTTAAAAAAAAAACTCTTTCTGCCTTTTCTCAGGCTAGGATGAACCAATTTAAAAAAAATTTGCACATTTATACTACATAGGATCTCAGAATTCAATACACCTTCATATTCAAACCGGTGAAGTAGGCCTTTAACTAAAATTCTATGTAAAGACTACTATTATGGAGCAAAACCTGTTCTGCATTTAAAGTGTGGCTGCTATCTTCAGGGGGTTAGTGGTGATAAACAATTAGTAAGTGGTTGTAATGAGTCATAATTAGTGTTCTCAGTTTACAGATTAACAGAAGATGGAAAAAACTGTTTCCAAATAAAATAATGCTGGATCCATTGTATTGGAGTGGAAGAATGTGGAATAATCAATACAATGTGCAAACTCTTTGCCATGTGCAAGTTTCAAATTGTTCCAATAGAAAGCACTAAAGAATATAAAAAAGATGTTGTTTCAGCCTAATGCATCGTTAGTGCAGACACATTTTGCAGGGACTATTTAAATCATATTACTAGTGTGATATGCAAACAAATTATTAAATTGAGCATTTAGGATGTGCTCTAGAGGAGATTTGAAATATATCGAGATATAGTAGAAAAATATCGAGATATTGATTTTAGCCCATATTGCCCAGCCCAAATTTTGAAATGTTATTTCTTTGACATGTGCATTCAACATTTCACACTATTTGTAGCATGGAATAGCCTGAAGATTAACGTTCCCAGTTTACGTGAACTACGCTCGTTGTTACTGTAAGTACAATAACACTTTCACCAGTTGAAATACAAACTTTATAAATCGGCTACGCCTGTTCAACCTGCATAAACATGAACATGTAGAACGTTTTAATCTGCTCTGTCTGTCCACAGTCACAACCACAGCGCGCCAGCTCGGCAGCTAGCAGCTGATTGTAACAAACTAGAAAGAAAGCTGGATGTCGTCGAACTACTGCTTAGTTTATTTTATAACTAATCTCTGTCTAGCAGCAGTAGGGTATGAACAGGCAGGCAGGCTCACAGATAGGAGAGGAGGAAGTTACATTATTCTAGGGCTGGGCAATAATTTGATTAGGATTATTAATTTCGATAACATTCTCGTCGATAACGACGGTAAGTTTACGCCATAAATGCTCGATATGAAAAAATTAAAAAAGTAGCTTACACGCCCATTTCCTGGTGCAACGTGCATATTTGAGCTTCCAGTGGTAAGGAAAGAAGAGAGCCGTGTGTAGTCACCTCAGCAAGAATGAAAAGTCTTGTGTTTAGGGAAATTTTTTGGCGCAGAACTTTTGTTTACTGTGCGGTGTTTTTCCTCTTCTTTAAATTAATCACTGGGTTACACTGTGTCCTGCTGCTACGATGTCAACACAGTTATGTAACTGCCGCGACCCAAGCTGTTCGCTTACTATCCCTGTCGGCTTGCACCGAGCCTTCTCTGTGCATTTACTGGCGTAATACTTTTACAACACGGGGGGGAATAAATAAAGTGCCGGCTGGTTTGGCCAAGCAAAAACGAGAGACCGCTATCTTGACCACAGTTGTTCCACAGCCCGATACTTTGACCCATATTCTGGCGGCCAGCCTAAACCCACTTTAAAATAGCTGACATGTCAAACCAGTAATTCATATTTTATATCTTAAAGTTCAGTAGGCTACTTAAATGTGCAAGGGCCTTTGTTGATCCACTTGTTTACTTTTTATGTATGGTTGTGCCTCTCTACAAGAGAGCCACACGGGGGCTCTGCAGCAGAGTTCTAGGCTGCAATACAGCTTCTCTACGCAACAGAAGAAGCCTCATCTGTTGCTCTAGCTGTCTAGCTCATGGTCTAGCTTCGGTGCGCCGTCACTAAAGTTGACAAACCAACTCCGTGTCACGGTGGCAGAGCAGCTGGTTTTAACGGTCAAAAATGTCATTGGGCAAAGGAAACTTGCTTGCTGCTTCAGCGTGCTGTTGCCGTGACGCAGAGTTGGCTTGTTTTAAGCCGCAAACTACATGGGTTAGCTCTCGTGAGCTAGCTGGCTAATAATGACATCTTTAGCCTACTCGGGGCTTCACCCCCGTGCTGTTATTGTTGGAGACAGCCAGCAAGGCTGGTTTTATGCAACTTTAAAACATGTCAAACTTGAAAATATTATTTGTGTTGAAGCTGGAGTTAAAGTATTACCAGGCATTTGCTCATTAGTTAATTTTGACAGCTTTTTTAAATGAAGACGAGCAATTACTGCAGTAAAATTCAAGTCTTTAATTATTTTGATATAGGCTACTATCAATTGGAAAATGTAGGCTCTTTGGTTGATGCTGTCATTTTTATTTTGCACTGACTGACTAAAGCCAGACTGGTGTGGTATTTTGCACCAGTTTTTCTTTTGTATGGAAATTTAAGTTCCAAGCAAAAATGAAAATAATCTTATGTGATTAAAGTTCAGTACGGTTATTGTAATCCATTGAATTTTAAGGAAAAATACTATATCGTGATATATATCCATATCGTGATATAAAATTACCTATATCGTGATATAAGATTTGGTCCATATCGCCCAGCCCTATTCTCTTATCACATACAGTATGCTAATAAACAACATTGTATAGTATAACTAATGAACACTCTGTTTTCTTCAGGCTTCAGCAGTATCAAATTATATATTGTGATACATATCGATATTGATCAATACTAGGGATGGCCATTTAGAATTTTTTCTTTAACCGGTTAACCACCAGAATTAACAGTTATTAACCGGTTAACCGTTAAGATTTAATGTAGCCTATTTATAGTGAAATACATGAAGCATTATAGCAGGGCTCCTGACCTTTTTTTGTTCCAAGGACCGGCATATAATTTTAAAAACAATTCAGGGACCAGTAGCCAATTTAAATGCCTACATTTTGACATTCACACGGCACCTTTGTCTGTTGTGAAAAGAGGTCTAGTATGCAAATGTAGGAGCAGAAAGTGCAATAAGTGACTGAAAAGGGACATTTACACACACCCACACAGGCTTAGGGGATGGGTAGTCTACCGAAACCCAGTGCTAAGTAGTGCTGAGCATGGGGCAACATTTTGAAAGACCGTAATATTGATAAGCTCCGATGTTATCAGTACTGCATAACGATACTTAACGCTTTTCTTTATGACGGATTTTCGCTATTGATCCAGGCACACATGCATAGCAGACCTCTCTGTGTCTGTCCAGGGGGCGGGCACTCACTGCCTGGCTGTCTGTCATTCCCTCACACACTCACTGAGACGGTGATAGATGCAGGACAGCATCCAGCTCAAGAAGGCTAATGCTAGCGCTATGTTAAGCTAGCGGGAGCCCACGCTGTTAATTAAATTATACAAACATATGACACGGGAGTGTTGTGACTCCCGGATTGTGACTGGGAGCGTACCATGGACCTATTATAAAGTTGAGAGTAGCCTACACTACTCGTTTCATTCTTTACCGACAGTTGGCATTCTTACATCCAGTTTAGCGATATCAAAATAAGAGTCCGGATTTCAGAGAAATTAAGATTATTTAATTTTTTTTAACCTAGTTAACCATGGACATCCCTAATCAATACGGAAAAATAATCGTGATAATATAGCAGCTACTATTATCACCCAGCTGGACATTGTATGCATTGCACTAGGAGAAAACACTGTATGTAGCTCCGTATCAAGCTCCCGGTGTGTGTTGTTGTTGAGCATCATGCACGTTAGGGAACTTGAATGGATCTAGGGCTGGGTATCGTCAAGGACTTCGCGATACGATACGTATCACGATACACTGGTCACGATACGATATATCACGTTATATTGCGTATGTTGATATATCACGATATATTGTGATATTCCATATACAAGTTGCCTTGTCAAACATAATAGCACAATATATTGATAATTGCGCCGACAAATGAAGTCAAAACTATTTCATTCACAACTTCCTTTACTGTTTTTCTTCCTTTTTTTTTGGTTTTGGCAAATGATCAAACACTGCTGCAGCTGCCATAACATCAAAATAACAAATCCAATTCACTCTTGTACTAACTGTACTGCCCGAATGCCATTTTTCAGGCTTCGAGTATTCGTTGGTTTTTCCGAGCGAATATTCGGATATTCGTTCCAGAAAAACACACCATCAAACCAACATTAATAATGCCAATGTACTCACTGAAACAGAGTGTGTGAGCCGAGACAGCAAGCTGCGTAGTTTGTTGATGCTTTAATAACTTTCGAACGGTAGTAAAGTTGGAGTTCCTTACTTTTTACCCGTGGAGGCAACAGCTGTTTTTCGTTCCAAATCAGCTGTCCTCTGCGCCATCGTAACCCATACAGGAGCTTATCAATTCATCCAGGAACCTGCATCTTTTCGGCGATTTATAAATCCATACAAAGATCCAATATTGATAGTCTTTTTTGTCCATATTATATCCATTATTGACCACCTATTCCCTTGATGCAAGCAAGTCACGGTTGATGATGACTGATGTAAACAAACAGCTGAGCTAAGCTAACGTTAGCATTACGCCAAGCATTACATTTCCTTCCGAAATTGCGCTAATGTTGTGGTAGCCTATAGAGTTATTAGGAACACAATCTATTCTTCCTCCATCTCTCTCTCCCTCCTGCGCTTGGTGCCGCTTTTAGTTTGCCTCACTCTTGTAACATCACGTAGCCTACTACATCACCAGTTGCTTAAAGGGCAGCGGCCAACTAGGTCAAAGTTCAAATAATTCGATAATATATTTGAAATTAACGTCTAATTTGTATTTTACAATTGTTTTATAACTTGTGTATCCAAATATTGTTTGCTGACAAAATATACTGCAGTTTGAGCTACCTTTGCAAAAAAAAAAGTAAAAAAAATAAAAAACGAATATCCCGAATACTGAATTGAGCTCCGAATACTAATTTAACAAACGAATACTCGGATATTCGAATAATTCGGGCCAGCCCTAAACTGTACAGGACACACTGAAAATGAAAACACATCAGTGTGCTTTTGTGACACAGTGAATCTTAAGTATTCTTATAAACAAAATTGATTGAACTTCAATAGTCAGTATCCTAGAGGCTCAGGCCTGACGGCAGACATGGGTTTGAATCTGACCCGTGGTTGTTCTCTTTATTTCATTCCCTCTCTGCCCCATTTCATATCTGTCTCTCTGCACTGTCAATAAAGCCTTGAAAAGCAAAAAATCATAAAAAAGCTGAAAAAAAAATCATAAAAAAATTAAATTAAATAAAATCGATTTTTATAACTAAAAATCGATACTGATATCGCAAAACTAAGTATCGCGATATATCGCCATATCGATTTTTGACACAGCCTTAAATGGATACTCATACATCATTATTTCTACATATTATTGATGCCTGAATGAGATCTGAGAATATAAGATTCCATGCGCTTTCTTACTGCTTGCACACTACACATCTGAGGTGTTTAACATGAGAGGAACAAATCAGAATTGTGCCACTTGAGCCATGTAATGTCAATATGGCTGTAGAAGTCACTAACAGTAGATGATCTACTGGCAAAATTGCTATTCCCTGCAAACAAATAATTAAATGGTGCTGCCTTTTTAATAAGCAAGTTTTTGTCTGGTGTTTTTTCAAATGTAAAAGCAGTGGGTTGACCTGTTTCAATGATGGCTATCAGATCAGAATCATTGTGGGCAGTTACATTAAAAGGGAGTGAAGCAGTGGCTGAACTTGAAGCCACTAAAACCAAAGTTGGAAAAGTAGCTGCGAGTGTTCTGAGTTTTGCATTTTAACATAGGGCTGCATGCATATTGACCTGTCAGAGATAAGATTTTTTTCTCAGTCCCATAAGATTTACTCCTTTTTATAAAAAGAAAAATTAACTTGTGAGATCTGAGGCCAGCGTCTTGTTAGCTTTTCAAAAGCCATATTCCCTTCATCCTTGTTCTTTGCAAAATGATGAGTACTGACGGGTTTGTATTAGTTGAACATGCTGAAACCCTAAAAGTTAGCACATGTCAAGGGACGTTCTGATCAATTTAATTTTTTTTACTAGCTACTGGGTAGAGGTTTGTATTGTACAATTTCCCACTGGGTTTAATAAAGCCACATAATCTGCAGGGTTTCTGACCTTTTAAGCCAATTCCCACAGAGATTCTAAACAGCAACAATGTTTCTATTGAAAATCTTTCTGCCATATATATATATATATATATATATATTAATGACCAGTATTGTGTAATATGATCAATTGTGTGACTAGAGAGAGAAACTGAGTGAGTGAGACAAGCAAACTAATCTTCTGAAGCTGCGCTTCATTTGCTTAACATTTAGAGGTGTGTAGTTAACTGGAAGCCCATGCATTTATGTGCATGGTTGATTTCAATGGCTATTTCTCATTATGTTCATTAGATTTTATAGCTTATTATAGCTTATCTCAGCAATGAGGCTGAGCATCTGTTACTGCCAATGTACGGATAACTACATTTATAAGTTGGGAATTGCAACATTTGTGTTGGTTCCCATGAGATCCCTATCCCGTTGCAGTGCAGCCCTCTGTTACTGTCTGCTTCTTTTATTCAAATACTGCAGGAGTTACTGTACTTTTCGGACTATAAGCCGCGACTTTTTCCCAATTTTTCGACCCTGTTATTACACAGCACAGTATATGTTCTGTAGCTACTAGGGATGGGCGTTAGTAATCGAGTACTCCTCGTTTCAAATGAACTCGATTGGTGGATGAGGAAAATCTTTTTTTTTTTTTTTTTTTTTTTTTTTTTTTTTTGTGTAGCCTTTAGGCCGCCCCTATTTTGAAATGTTATATACGTGTACAAAACGGATAAAATAAAGTTTAACAAAATTAAATATTTTGACGCAAGTGCAATAAACTGAGCGTTGTGTTAAACATCAACTGCAAATAACTGCCACCTCCACAGCACTGCGGAGCTGAACACGGTCTCTCCTTTCTTCTCCAGAACATTTTCAGGAATATAACGGTCCAATTATTTCAAAGCAGATGATAAAGTTACGTTTATAAAAAAGGGAGATGACACCTGTTACTCTCAGTTAGTAATGAGTAGACTCCAGGTGAGCATGCAAGGTGCTCTCCGCTTGGAAAGAAAATAAGAAGCAAGGCTTACTTCAGACACATTCGCTCCGAGCCAACAGTTAAGAAGCCTTCAATAGGGAATATGGGGATAAGATTCAAAAACCGACCGGTGTAACGTTCCGTTAATGAGGAATTAGTTGCGATAATTATTCACGGACACGGAGTGAGCATTACGCGGTTGGATATAGGCCTTCAACTATCTGCTTTGGTGAGTTATTTATATGTATTTAAATTGTAGGACAATCATTTTATATTATCTGCTGCCCTTCTTATTTTAAATGGTGACTCAGGCAATTTTTTTTGTTACAACTACAGCCCATGCTTTTTTTCTCTTTTTTTTCTCCCCATCGCAGACCTACTGGATCGGTTTAAATTGTGGCCCGTCTATTTAATTACTTTCAGTGAGGAAAATGTGTTTTAAACTTGTGGAAAAAAATCCTTAATATCATATGGCAACTGTGACTGTTTGACATAAGCATTGAGCGCTTTATTGCGGTCAACCGTTGTTCTGTAGACAGATGCGTTGCGTTCTAAAAATAGAAAAAAGTTTAACGAGGAAGCGATTGATCCTCGAGGAATGCAAGCGATCACACAAGTAGCGAAAACACTCGTGCCCATCCCTAGTAGCTATTGCACTAAATGGTAACACTTAAGTACGTTATGCAAATATGCAACTTGTTTGTTGAAATGTTAATAAATGGGAGCTTCCTCAAGCAGCCATCTCTTTCCCGACAATCCCCTCTGTGCACAACTCTTACATATGGTAATTAAACATTATAACACCTGCGGCTTATAGTCCAGTGCGGCTTATAGTGCGGAAAATACGGTAGTTTAAATGGCATAACACATTCTTAGCGATGGGGATTTGTATAATTTGACCAATTTCTCTACATTCATGTAGATTCTTGACCAACATGTCGGCCTGTGAATGACAAGTATTTAGTGGCACTGGCCACGCTATGTAAGACAACTCCTCCTGGCCGTGGAGCAGTTCACAACAGGCAGTATTTTGGAATGTATATATTGACGTCACATTCTTGTGCCAGTCAGGCATTAGGATTCAAGGCAATTGGATGACCCTCCCCTGCCTGTTTCTGAGTGCTACAGGATTGGGGTTGGCTGGGTCAGCACAATGGAGACTCTTATTCCAACCCCCAGGGCACCTAATTAAAACTTACAACCAAGACAAACAACCTCTGACTCTCATGCATCTTGTGAGTATCTGTATCACTAAAAATGCCAAGACAGGGAGAGAGGATCAGTAGGAGATGTATGTGTCTTTTTTATAATAATATCCTTAAAACTAGAAGTTAATAATCTAAATAGAAAATTGACATTTCATAGTATTGGAACAAATAACCCAACTATTTCCTTCCATTTTATTTTAATAGATGGAGATAATCATATTTATCTTACTGTATTCAATTGCATGTGTTTTATGATAAATGCTTTTTGCTGGTCTGTTTGCAGTGATTTATTAATCCCAAATATGGCCTCAATAATAAATTATAGTGGAAAGATAAGTGTTGGTCTTCCAAATGGTGTCCAAAATCACTATTTTCTTCACTTATTCCCTAGTACTCGACACTCAATAGTTTACTCTGTAGTGAGTGAGCAGTATATCATTTGTCAGATTGTAGTGTTTCCCAAATAATTTGGCATCTTTAAAATACACTCTGCATTCAAACACTTAAGTCATATGATACTTACAAAATGCATGATTAAACTTTCCTTTTTTTCAAAGATAATTGTCAATAACATGCATTTATATTAGGGCTGTCAAACGATAAAAACAATTTAATCAGATTAATCACAGGATTCTGTGGATTAATCACGATTAATTTTACCATTCGAAATATGCCCGAAAAATTCGAATTTTCTCTGTATATTGTTGTATGAACGGAAAGATAAAGGACATAAGATGGATATGTACATTTAGAATTTTTATTAAAGAGGACCTATGATACTTTTTGACTTTTATGACCAATAAATGTTGTTATAATGATTTATAGTCATGTTTAACCATACTAGAGTATCAAGTAATTACGTACATGCATTTTGACATATTCCCTGCTGACCGTCTGGGGTGGCTATGCAGAGCACTAAAAACTATGGCAGCCGGTCGAGCCGAACTTGTTAAAAATTTCCGGGTTGTGTCTGTCACGCTGGGGTCGTTTCTGTCATGTTTCCATGTATGGTAATGCTGCCGCTCAGGCAAGCTCCGGCTGCATGCCCCCACCTTCCTTAAAATTTCCCGCTGCAGGAAGGAAGGTAACCAATCACAACGGAGTGGGGTTTGCAGCAGGGGGGGGGAGGGGGGGAGAAGCTCAAAGCAGTGTGTAGAGAGAGACTGCTGTGCTCGCTAGGGTAAGAGGAAGAGTGTCCTAAAAATCTACATATTTTTTTGTGTTGTGATTCGTGTCAGGTTGCTCTATAGCAGTTTTTAACAAAAAATGAAGACCAGAAAAGTTGTATAATAGGATCTCTTTAATTGAAAATCCAAATGATGGTTTTAATACTGAAAATAAATTTAAATCAAACTAAAATATATACCTACCACACCATAATTCAATTGGTCTGTCTCTTTACTATGTCTTTGGATAAATATATGCTATTTAATGGCATTTATTTGGAGAATCTATAGGTTGTGCATTCTTGAATCCAACTTGATTACAGTCCTGTGTGTGTGTGCGCGCAAACACGTCCTAGGGGACTGTTCATTTGTGCCAGGAAGCAAACGTTATGTTGATGTCTAGTCTACTCACACACACCTCTGAAACCTGCAGACGTTTGTGTCCTCGCGGGCTCTGAACAGAGCGAACAATGTTTCTCCTCCTGTTGCTCACGACATCAACTGTCACCCGCGGCAGTTGATTTTATATACTATCTGTGCCCCCGACACAGACGTGACCGTTAGCAGTTTAAAACACGGCATGGGCTAGCGTGCTGTGATGTTTGGCTGCGCGCAGCTACTGATCCTGGGTCAGCCGCAACGTTTGAGTGGCTGTAGTACAGAGCCGGTGGGATGCACGGGGCGGATTATTCTGCACATGCGTTAATTGCGATTAAAAAAATTAACGCGTTAATTCCAGAAATTAATCACCCTGCGTTAACGCGATAATTTTGACAGCCCTAATTTATATACAATATTTTGTTTTCCACTTCAGAAACTAAATCACGTCATCAAAAATAAACCTGGTTCAAAGCGGGTAAACGCATGGCTCAGTGACCTGATAGTTGATCTGATCCGCACAAGCCAAGTAAATTTAGTGCACTAGATGGTAAATGGGGAGTGAATTCAGACACGGCAAACGTATGTTGCGGTATCAGGTCATTCAAACTAATAGAACTATAGTACTGCTGCTGCACCATCATACTCTACTATAAGAGCATATTCTGTAATGCAGTAACAATCATGTTTTTTTTCCCGTTTTCTCTCCTAGCTGGCTGACATGGCTGTCTAACAGGCTGCCAAAGAACTCTTCATGGATCGCGAAGGACAACAAAGAGGAAGCACCGTATCTGTGAGCTCAGCCAATAACTAGGGAATCCGACCCACAAGCATATCATCAGACTGACATTCAGTGCATGTGGCCCCTTAAGTTGTTCACAGACATCTGTTGGGCAGCCCAAAGGCCTATTGCTATGTACTGTAAAAGGAGAGACATAAGCTGCGGGGATGCCAGGAGTAGCAGACTCCTTTGGTGCAGGACTATCCCCCTGGTCATTGGGCTTTTGGTGACCATGGCTCACGGCACTGTGCCAGAACAGCAAGAGACACTGGTGGAGATGATATCTGTGGAACTAGAGGCCTCTATGCAGTCCTCCATGCTCTCTGAGCTCCAGGCTGCTGCATCTTTGGTGGGTGAAGGGCCACCTACGGCTATCCCAGATTCCTCTGCAAAGAATGGGGGAGTGCACACTGGCATCCCAGACTCCTCTGCCATCGTGGGCCAGGTGTTTCAATTGAAGGTCCCTCCAGGACCTGCCAATGCAACGTGTAATGTCCATGTAAGTACTCTGAAGGAATACATTAACTAGTGCTGTCAGTTTTACACATTATTAATGACGTACATTTTTTTTATCGCACGATTAATGTTATTTTTGGCTTAACAAACTTTGTAGTTTTTTCATATGCTGTTGCAACAACTAGTAATGTTAGAAACACTATAACACAAACTATACATGTAGCTCGCAGTTAATTTACTGTTGATTCAAACTGAACATTTCCTACAGCTTAACTTCACATTAACATCATTTAACTAGCAAAACGGCTAAATGTGATGTCAATTTTTACTTTGATTTTGAAGCAGAAACCGGAACATAGCGCTTCCTGGCATAGGGAACATATTCTCAGCAGGGGGTGCTGAAAAAAAAGCTCAGCCTGCACTTGTCTAGCAACTCGCTACATTAATAGATACAAACTTCACCAATGTTATATTGTTACATGAAGCAGTGATGGTTTTAATATAAGACATATTAATATAGGGGTTTTCCCCCACAAATAGGTCGTAAAAAGTTGGGTCGTCATTTGGGTTTTAATATTTGGCGTCCAGCAAGGGAATGCCCATTACCAGAGCGATCATTCAGCTTAAGGGCCTGTGTCCACCTTGTGTTTCTTTTCTTTTTTCGGGTGGAACACTGGCTGTGCGCTCTGAAGCGGCTGGGAAATGCGTTTGTGCGCTGGGAGATAGAACGCTGTGGGCTGAGACTACAGTATAAAAAGGCATGGGAAATCGCCAAAGAGCTCAACATCCCCAACACTGAATTCGAAGCCTCAACTCATTATATTGCGAGTCGACGTGTCAGAGGCATGAATCGACAAAGTGATTTTTTTTGCTGCGGCACTTGTAGTGCTGAGGAGAGATTGCCAACTGCGCTGTCCTTTATGCACCATCACTGCCGCCGTAATGTTAAGATTTCATAATTTGCATCAAAGCCCTTAGGATAATAAGAATGAGAGGCTTGATTTAAACGCTGTCCATGCAGTGGTTATATTATCTGTGTCGGCTGTTGACTGAAACTAACGAGGGCGGCAGCTGTTTCACTGTACAGTTCCATAGTTGCGCTGTCAGTTTTGGCGACATGTCTCTGTTTATCAGGGCTTGGGACATGCAATCGGATCGCAGAAGCCTTCCCCCTCGACAAAATTAACGTGCAGAAATCCCCGGTGATCATTTTAGTCTTAAACTACAGAGTTTTTCTGCACGGCGGCTCACACGAGGTCTCACTGTGAACACACTGCCACAGCGTTTCACCGGGTGACGCGCTGCTTCGCTCGGACAGAGGCTTTGAGTTTTCTTAAAGTGATTTAACATCCTGGTCTAGACGAGTGCTTCAACGTTGTGCCTTAGATTTCGAATAGCCTGAATATGTGATGTGTGTGTGTGGGGGGCTGCAGCGCCACAGCAGGGGGTTGCTGCAGCCCCCCAGCACCCCTACTTCCCGCGGTACTGCTTCCTGGCCCCGCTGTGCTGCCTTCACTGGTAAAGTCTTCCATGTTTGACTCTGGGACTACGTGGTGAAAGAACAGACAATAAAGTCTGTCATTTGCAATAGGATTACTTGTAACACTGCGTGCACACTGAAAGCTTCATTTAAGTTAGGGGCAGCAGGCAGTCATTCATTTTCACTTTCATTTTCGCTACGAAGGGCGACTGGAGCGCCTCGGCTGCAGTAGCACCATAGATACCACCTGAGCGCACACAGGTGTATAGTCCACACAGACTGAAATAAGCATTGGAGGAGTGACTCCCAAAACATTTAGGCATTTAGGCAGCAACCAGTTTAATTTAGCCGTAATACTTAATATTATTTTTGGTTGTTTTATAGTTTAGTTTTCAATAAAAAGAAGCTCAAATTATGTGTGTGTACACCAGTGGTTCTCAATTATTTTCTGTCATAGGGGACAGAATTTTTCGCGCCCCCCCCCCCTAAATTGAAATACTATTGAGAGCCTGTTAATATTTATTTATCTGTACAAAACCACTTTATGAGTTTCTGGCACGAGCATTCTGCATACAATCACCTTATTATCAAATTAGATAACAAAAATTAGCTGAGATAACTTCTGCAGCAAAAAAATTCAAAGTTCAGTTTATTAGCTCAATTTGTAACATTTAAACAAGACTGCTCAGTCTGTGTGAATCTCAAGACAGAGAAACAAGAGCAAATGATTCCATAAGGTTTGCATTTCATTCAAAACATTTTTAAACTGTAAACATAGTTAAGGTGGTGTTTTTTATTATTATAGGCCAATAGGCCTTCTGTGATGCAATAACCAATAATTCATTAATGTTATTATTAGTCTACTTGCTTGATTTCTTTTTAAATAGCCTACAGAGACACTTGGATACACATGTGGACATTTATTTACTGCAAATCGCGGCCTTTCGCGCGGATATGACCATACACAAGCACACATCATGCTTGCTAGCACTTCTACATATTGGGCTATTTGCACTGAATTGGAAATGATGATATTTTTTTTTTAAATACACTGAATTACAAGGATGTAGAGACATATTATACATTATAAGAGCAATACAATGAGAAAAAATAATGAGGCAAAAAGAAATCAAGGGACATTTAGAATATAGATAAAAATGTGCGATTAATCGCGAGTTAACTATGACATTAATGTGATTAATCGCAAAATGTAATCGTTGACAGCACTAACAGCTACAGTAAAATCAAGGTTGAGAGAAATCTAGTGTTAATCTTATGTGGGAAATAAAAAATATAAAATATATTCCTCCCTAATCGGTATGTTAATTCTGAATAAATATCTGAAAGCCGAGGTTCAGGTTGTTGCAGCACAAAGTTGAAGACAGTTTTGTTTTGAAATTAATTCATGTACAAATTTAAACTTTTTTCTATTGTCCAAGAGTGCTGTAGTTTGACTTCTATCCCTACAGATACATAAGATAGATTGGATAGTATTTATCCCTTCCGTTTTGATCACTGTATCACTGCTGATTGAAGCTGACTGGTACAATTTGTTCCAGTCTGACTTATGAATGAGATGAGATTATTACTGGCCCAAATGGGGTTGCAGAATGAAACCCTGTCATACAGTAATATACTGAAAAGGAATGGTGATGACTCACATAGTTATCATGAATAGAAGCTCACTTTGCTTCCTGTTCAAATGTGGCGAGAGAGAGCTTATATACTGCATGGAAAATAGAAGGGATTGGGGAGATAGTGAAAGCATTCCTGCTTTTACTATAGACAGAATCTTTTGGATTCATCTTTATTTATGTTTTGTCTAGTTCCTGTTTCACTGGCAATTTGGTTAAGACAAAATAGAGGATTAAATACAGGGTTGTATTAATGTTAATTGATTTAAAGTTGTACTAGCTTCCGCCTTTTTCCGACTTCAAACCTCAATTTACAGCATTGACTTAATCTGTTTCATATTATTCTGAATTGAAATTCCTGGTCAAACTAAGTAAGTTATTAGAAAATACATTACTTGGGTCCTGGTAACTTCATCTTTCTGAAATGCATGATCACTTAATGAAATAAGTAGTGCTGGATTAATCGCATTAATGTCATATTTAACTTGTGATTAATCGCACATTTTTATCTATTCTAGCCTAAATGTCCCTTGATTTCTTTTTGTCCAATTATTTTTTCTAATTTTAATGCTCTTATTACACCCACTCTCTACACCCTTGTAATTCAGTGTATTTCTTCTAAAATATCATAATTCCCAATTCAGTGCAAATAGACACCAATGTAGATCCCCCCACCCCCTATACAAAAACATAATTGGAACTTCCTTTTTTATTTAAAAACCAAACCATGAAACAACATAGGCTAGCCTATATAAAACAAATTATTATTAAGGCTAAATTAAACTGGTTGCTGCCTAAATGTTTTGGGAGTCATTCATCCACGACTTATTTCAGGCTGTTTGTGGAGTGGACACACCATACACTTGTGTGCTGGTGGTTGGTATGCTGCTGCTGCAGCCGAGGCTTCAGTCACCCTGGATAGCGAACATTTAAGTGAAAATGAATCACTGGCGGCTGCCACTAACGTTCATGGAGGTTTTGGTGGGAGCGCAGGGTTATAAGTTGGACTTTTGCAAATGAAAAGCTTTCTTTTCGGTTCTTTTTCCGCGTAGTCCCCGAGTCACACACGGAAGACTAGTGAAGGTCTCGCAGCTGAGCTAGGAAGTGCTAGGTTCCGGTTTCTGCTTCAAAATAAGTCAAAATTTACTTGACGTTTAGCCGTTTTGCCAGTTAAATGATTTTAATGTGAAGTTACGCTGTAGGACATGTTCCGGTTGACTTAACAGTAACTTAATGGCGAGCCATATGAATAGTTTGTGGTGTTTCAGTTGTTCTAACATTACTAGTTGCTGCAACAGCATGTGAAAACCACAACGTTTGCTAGGCCATGAAGAGCGTTAATCGCGCGATAAAAAAATTGACGCCGTTAAAATGGGTTTGCGTTAACGCCGTTAATAATGTGTTAAACTGACAGCACTAGAAATAAGTAATGATTTATTTTTAATTTTTTTACTTAACCTTGTTCCCTATAGTATAAACCAGTAATAGCGTGTCTCTTGTTCCTCCTGTAGCTCACTGAGATGGGAAAGGAAACGTTACCCTCGTGGCTATATTGGGACAAAGAAAGCTGCTTTCTGAGAGGGTTGGCCCTGGAGCAGGATAAAGGTGTGTATCATATCTTGGCATCTGGAGAGCAGATAATTGAGAAGAATAGCAGCCAAGTGTTCCCAAGTACAGTCTTCTCTATTGAAGTATACCCAGAAGAACGGGCAGACACTGAGCCAGCCCTGCTCACTCTACAGGCTGATATCAGTGGCATACAGCCTTTCACCTGTGGCTCCGAGGAGCCTGTAACTGTCCTCACTGTCATCTTGGATGCCGACTTGACAAAGATGGTTGCTGAACAGAGGGTCAACTTACTGGGCATTATGAGAAAATTCTCACATGTTCCCCTGGAGCACATGAGGGTGGTCCCTGTTGTCAACAACCGCTTATTTGACATGTCTGCTTTCATGGCTGGACCAGGGAATGCCAAGAAGGTGGTGGAGAACGGGGCCCTACTGTCATGGAAACTTGGATGTGTCCTTTACCAGGGCAATATCCCTGATATTAGCAGCGTCCAATCCTCTGCAAAGGATGGGACGATGTCAGCCAGACTAGGATACCCAGTGGTTGGCTGGCACATTGTCAACAAAAAGCCCCTTGGTGTGAAACGGGTCAGACGGCAGTTGTACAACACTCCTACTCCAGTGCCCTCGCTGCTTCCTCCAACTAGTCACCCAGAGCCCCCGGTACGTGTTGTTCCTACTCCAACCTCACCCTCTATTGCCCCAGCAACAGACAACTCTGTTTCCCCTGTCCGAGGCCCTTTACCTCTCCCAGTGAAGCCCACTATGAGGGTCAGAGATCAGATAGCCCATACACCCCTCTCTGGACCTCCCCAACCCACAAGAGTACTAGGAACTACAAGTACCATCCCTATTCAGCCTACCATGACCAGACCTACAATTGTTGAGGCCACTGCTGTGCCAACACCACCAAGCACCACCAAAAGACCCAAACCCTCTGCTACAAGGAAACCCAAGAAACCCAAAACCTCCACCCCAGCCCCCCGGGAACCCAAATCAACCACAGCTAAACCGCCCAGACGCACCACCACTCTCTCGATGGTGCCAGATACAAATCAAACCCCAGAGATCCGCAACCCCGTTGATCAAGTGAATGCATGGGTCGGCACGTATTTCGAGGTAAAGATTCCTCCTGATACGTTCTTTGACAGGGAGGATGGTACTACTGATAAACTGCGTTTGACTTTGAAGAAGACACCCAAAGAAGCAGTGAGCGAAACATCTTGGATCCAATTCAACAGCACTATCCAGCTTTTGTACGGCCTTCCAGAGGAGCAGCATGAGGGGAAACACGAATACTTCATGTTGGCCACAGATAAGGGTGGGAAGAGCATTATGGATGCATTTGAGGTTCAAGTCAACCGCTGGTCTACAAATGACAAACCATCAGTTGTGTTTGCAGCTCGTTTTCACGGTGACCCCAAAACTTTAAGCAATGATGTCCACAAGAAGATTCTTTTGACCAAAAAGTTGGCTTATGCCCTTGGTGATCGCAACACTAGCACAGTAACTCTGAGAAGCATCACTAGTGGCTCTATTGTTGTGGAATGGACCAATAACAGTCTCCAGCAGAGTCCTTGTCCAAAGGACCAGATCACAGTTCTCAGTAACAGGATCTCTGATCCCCAAGGGACACCTAAACTAGCTTTCATCAAAGCAATGGAGCCTGATTTCAAACCCATTAATATCTCCATTCGTGGCACCAATAAATGCCAGAGCTACACATTCATCCCACCAGGAGAGGTGGAGATGCCTGTTCTTCCTACAGCTACACCTTCACCAGGTACTGGTCGTAGGAGCAGTGATGATGTTTACCTACACACCGTCATTCCAGCTGTAGTGGTAGCAGCTCTGCTGCTCATAGCCGGGATCATCGCCATGGTGTGCTACCGCAAGAAACGCAAAGGGAAGATGACCATAGAAGAGCAGGCCACTTTCATCAAGAAAGGAGTCCCCATAATATTTGCAGATGAGTTGGATGATTCCAAGTCACCCCCGTCCTCCAGTATCCCTCTAATTCTTCAGGAGGAAAAGCCCCCACTTCCCCCTCCAGAGTATCCTAACATGGCTGGCCCACACAGTACCTTGCTTAACCAGGATCTGTTAGAAGAATATTCTGTTTATCAAGATGATGATCCTAATGCCCCTCCTTACCAGCCCCCACCACCATTTACTGTCCCCATAGAGGGCAAAGGATCTCGCCCCAAGAACATGACCTCCTACAGGTCACCACCTCCCTATGTACCTCCCTAACGCACATTACAGCTTTCAGTTGGGAAAGCAGGTGCAAAGTAGGGATGCTTGTTGCAAACTACGACAGGAGTAATTTTACATGTGTTCAATGAAATGGCTTTGACTTTGTAGAGGAGCAGGCAACCATGCCCATATATTTGACCATCATGGATAAGACACGGATATGGAATTATTTTTTTTTTTGTGATCAATTGTTGGATTGGGAACAGTTTATAAATCCAGCCCTTTTTTTCTTTTTGTCGTTGTCCTTCTACAAATCTGCTTTTGACTTCTTGCATATTTCTTTTGTCTGTTTTTGCCAAGAAGTCGATTTTTATCTCCAATGATGTACTATTTCTATTGTATAGAAAATAATAAAGAAGCAGGAAAGGACTGGAGCCCACAGGGCCTTTTGAGCAGATGTCACCATGACAACAGACTTGAGGCTCTCCCTCACAATGTTAATCTTTTGAGTTCTGTATCACTCTTATCTGTCCTTCGGCTAGGTTTACTAAGATTTTGCACCTGTTATTTCTAGAGGGGACTGAAATACAAAAAGCCAAACTGAAAGCATGAAACACTTTATTTACACAATCTTTTTGTTTCTTTGACTTTGATCTCTCCTTTGTCTCTCCTATGCTTTGCTCCCTCTTGACAATAACATGCAAACTTTGCACTTATGCAAATTCTTGTTAAACCTTGCACTACTGTATGTGTCTTGTGAAGAATTGAACGCAGTAAGTGGAAGCCCAATAAGGGGAGGAAAAAAACTAAATCTTTTTGTATCCTTAATACACCACGTGACTGAGATTACTATGGTACTTGATCACAAAGGACATAACCTTCAACATGCCTGTTGTAGATGTAGCCTCATTAAGTTACAAAACAAATAACGATTTTTTTATTTTATTTGTGTGCCACTTAATCTGCAAGAGATGGGATGAATGGTTTTGCTGTTGCCAAGGTGATGTCTGGTCACAAAGCAAACCTTGTCGGGTTGCTACAACACCAATAAAGGGGCCAATGGAATGCTGTGGTTCACAGCAGGGTGAGAATTGGCAACATAGTCAATGATGTGGATCCACTGTCTTATATTCAGTTGGTTTAAGTAGTATGGGTGGGTTTTGGAGTACTGTATTATCACTGCTCTGCCTCTAGGTGTAGCACTGTTACGTTAAGTGCACTGCCTGTTGACAGTTCAGATGAGGCATGGGGATATGGGGATGTACATAATTGTGTGCCTGTGAAATTAAATAACTCCATTATGTTAGTGTTTTATCAGTAAAGCTAGTTGGGGATAAGAGGAATGGGGGGGTGAGGGGGGCAGAGTGGGAAATCAATTTATTTTTTAATTGTATGTCTAGATTTATGATCACAATCATGAGAAGAAAAACTTTATAGTTTGTGAGGTTACAAAAGAATGTTTCATCACAAAAAATAATGCATTATCTCAATATGATGGGGAACAAAGAAACCACATGTGAATTATGTACATTTCATATCTGATATCACCATAAGAAAAAATGGTTACAAATCTAATGTTTTTACTGAGTTTTTGATACAGTCTTAAACTTGTTTTATGAAAATATATTAATAAAATGTAATACTATTTGTAAAGCCTCAAAGATGGTGCAGAGTCTTTTTTTTTCTTTTAACAAATGGCACTGGACTAATAATGGCATGTTTTCATGCAAATTAGAATTAAATATACAGAAAAATACTAAACTGTACTTTTATATTTACATGGTCAAACGCAGCAATGGACTCTTAAAAGTGGGAAAACTAAGTTCAAACTATGAGATATGTTAAAGGTTGAAATATCTTACTTAAGTTTCCAGATTTATTTTGCCATCAAATATGTGATTCTACAGTACATGAAGGCAAAGACCTGTGGCCTTTTTATAGCCTTGCTTTACAGTATGTTGTCACATTCTCGACTGAGTTTATAGAATCAGACTATAATAGGATCCAATGGTTGGCTGGTTTTGGCTATTACATGAGCTATACAGTCCTTGTAGTAATAAACCAAATGCACAGCAGGCCTCTGTGAGACAGTGTGATATTTTAAGGGAATGACTCCCTTTTCCTGGGGCTAAGGTGGGTAGTTTCTCTTCTTTTTTGCCTCTGTGCTCCTAGGTCTCTCGCAGAAATATCGATGACAATGACTCATTTCTGCTCTCAAATTCTTTTAGTATAGAGCTTGTGTAACGGTGGCTTATTCGAGAGAGGTCAAAAACAGTTTAATTTGTTGGTTACAAAGTGACAAATGTACATTTTCAGTACAAACTGCAATAAAGGACATTTTGATTTGTTCTTACATTGTCCTAGAAATAAATCCCCAATTTTTTTTGTTCATTTAAAGACCATTTGAACCCTAGTGTAAAAGTGTATTAATGTTTAATTACCCTTTAAGCTGATTCAAAATCACTGAAGACCTCCGCATTCATCTTCTACACTGTGACTTATTGCAATGAGAAGACAATGTTATGTTCATCACAAACGCATACCCATATTTATATATGTACCAGTCAACTCTGCAGAGGCTTTAAGTTTATGCTGAATGTCAACGGTGAGGACTGGATCTGAAAGTGCTGTAATAGTTATATGACCTGTTATTAACCAGTCATTACACAATTGGTAATTATGAGGGGGGTTATATTGCGTATTGAATGTAATCATGTCTCAGATAGCTGACATAGATCTAGCTGTGGGCGACCTACACGAGATATTTGACACTGGTCTTAAAGGCTCTGTTTCATGCGAACGAGTGATTAAATACAGCTCACACTTTATGAAAATACAGAGTGTAATATTGACACTTCACCCCTTGGTGCATAAATTACATCTTTGATCTCAGATTTGTATTAACATGGTAAGCTGTTGTGGAGTACAAGCAAAATATTCAGTGCATTACAATAGTAATAGACAATATGAACCTAGTTTGAATAGAATGTTATCTGTCTGTATTAACAAAACTAATATTGATAGAGCTGATAGGACATTTACTCACTTAATTTATTTAAATGCCAAACATTTGATGAGGCTATGTTCTTTAATGAAAACATTTTTTTTTTTTAAATATTGTTTTAATACATGATAGTGAATTTAATATCTTTGGGTTTTGGGCTGTGGTTGGATAACTCAAGACTTTCAATTACGTCCCCCTTGAATCACCGAAACAGTGATAGTAATTGTTTTAGGTCAATTTATTGTGATCAATTAATTGAGGCAGTAATTGGCAGATAACTCAATAATTAAAATACTCATCAGTTGCAGCCCTTAAGCATTGAGAGATGGTTTAAATAGAACTTGGCAAGTATGTTTTCCCCATTCATTACAGCAGCATTCTTACATGCACACAAAATGGGGTCTACATTTCCTCGGCATTGCCACCCACTGCTGCAGGACCGGTCGCCTCTGGCTGTCACAGTTTGACACCTCTGGCACACAGAGCCAGGGAGCTTCTCAATATGCAGTTGTAAGGGGATATTTTATTCTGGGAGCACTAGACTCAGTCGCTGACCACTGACAGACGGCAGTCGCATCTTTTAATGTTGCAATTCTGGCTCTATTCGGCTCTATTCAACAGCTCTATGGGGGTTGAGGTTGTAAGAAGGAAGGCACAATAATGCACAATAATAATATTACCAAGGGCAGTATATTGACCTACTGTAAACTGTAGAAAAAGGGATTGATCAAACCTTAGACCTTGAAGACATTGCCGAAGTTGCATACAGTCCTGCTCACCATTATTGGCACCTATGAATTTTAAGTACATCATTTGGAATACCTTCTGAAAAAATGGATCAAGTGAAATATTTTATTTTCTATAGAGAACTCTTGTTTGATACAAAAGAGCAAATAAACAACAATTTTAAACAAACAATAGGAGGAAAAATTTGAAAAACTTAAAAGATTGCTGTGTCAGTGGTATTGGCCCCCTTTGCTGTAAATCAGTATGTAAACACATTATGACTCGCCTGTGGTAAATCATGAATGAGAATCACCTGTGATGAATTGTCTGTTTCCATGTGACATGAATTAGCCAATGAATGATGCCTTCCGTGTTTAAAACGCCATCTGTTATCCCCTGTTGTCCCCCTGGACAGATTAAACTAAAATAGAGCTTTTTGGCAATGTACACCAACAGTTTGTTTACAGACGGCCCAATGAAGCCTTCAAGGAAAAGAACACCCAACAGTTAAGCATGGTGGAGGATCCATAATGCTGTGGGGCTGATTTGCTGCATCTGGAACTGTTGGCCTTGACCGTATCACAGGAATCATGAAATCATAGCATTATCAAGGGATTTTAGAGCGAAATGTCCTACCTAGTGTAAGAAAACTTGGTTTGAGTCGAGGATCATAGATCCTCCAGCAAGACAAAGACCCGAAGCACACATCCAAAAGCACGCAGGAATGGTTGAAAAGGAAAAAAAATTGACTGTTTTAAAATGGCCAGCAATGAGTCCTGATCTCAATCCGAATTGAAAATATTCTTATGATCTGGAATCTGCCATTGGGGAAAAGAAACCTACGAACGTTCAAGAGCTTGAACAATTTGCAAAGAAAGATTGGGAGAAAATACCAGCTGAGAAGTGCAAGAAGCTTATAGATTGCTACAAGAAACGTTTGGAGGCTGTCGATCACTGCCAAAGGGTGTGCAACCAAATACAGTATTAAAGAGGGGTGCCATTATTGCTGCACATTGTTTTTTCTATTTATTTGAAATTACAATATGTAAGTTGAAAAAACAATTGTCTTTGTTGAATTACTTTGGACCTCCAATTAAAAGATCCTGATTATATAAATGTAGTACATTTCCATTTATTTCTGAAGATATTGTACAGGTTGTGCAAAAAATTGAAGGGGTGCCAATAATGGCGAGCAGGACTTGAAACAAAGGCACAACTTTCTGCACACATACACAAGCTACTTTAGTTTTTTAAAGGCGTACCTGCTGTAGGGATTCACTTTCTATTAATACTCTCCATAAAAGATCATCTTAAATGCTAACACAGCAGTAGAGTGGTTTGAATCTACAATGGAGTCGAGCTAATCGATAACAGCAGCCAGTAATAGGTAATGAGGGTGTATGATAATGTGGAGTTGAAGCTATTTTATGCCCTGTCAATCTCTCACTTCATCGGCCTCCCCACAGCACTCATTAATAATGTATGGGGAATACAGGTTAATGTATGTGATAAAAAATGTATGTATCTCATGAGAACCTATAGGAAGAACTGACCTTTCAGTTGTTGATGGGTATGACGTGCTGTACTTGAGATCCTGCTGTTGGGGATGCTTTGTGCACAAAAAAACTATTGTAATCCCTTTCTCAACTTTTAGTTTCTGAAATAAGAATACCAGGTAAAATAAGAAAAATATAGACATGTTTTGTTTTTAAAACTGTTTTAAATCGTTTCACGTTTCTACTTATCTACATTCATTGTTCTTATAGGACCTGTTCGTATCCTTGTTATTTCAGACACCGGCCAGCTCTAATTAAAATGGGCATTTTGTAAGCGTTCCTATAATTCCTGGGTTCATAACAAATTGTAATTAGACCTGTTGCCATGCCATGCCAAGCTCCCATTGCAAACAGGAGGGCAATTATTTCCTCTGCACAACAGTATTATTGACGTAAACTTTTCTCTTGATTAAAAAGGGAAAAACAAATCATGCTTTGTATGCACCCCTCTTAAGGAGAGGGTAAGTTGATCTGCTACTTAGCTGTGGAAATTGCAGAAACGAAATGATAGTGGGTGGCACGGCACCACATGATGTGGACAGCTCAGTAAATGGCCTCATTAGATACCCAACGCCCAGGAAATGCTCCACTCTGTTTCCCATTAAGCTGAAAGAACAATGACAACAAAAAAACATCATCATGATTGTCGAAGAAGCAAGTGGGTATATATTTCATATTTTACTATAGGCAATCAATAAAAAGTGTCTTACATAATATTATACATAGCATATTAGATCATACAGAAGGCACACCTACAGTCCAGAGCATGTGTATCTGTTCAGGCAGGTAATATATTTAAAAAATATATCAACAGACGTAGTGTAGGCTACATGCCTTACAGTCTGTTACATGCCAGTTTCCTTTTGCATATTCAAACGCAACCCTAAAAGAACAAACGCAGCTCTAACATCTATTTATAATGTGACATTTTTAAGGAACAATTTCTTTGTAATGTTGTTGTGGTAATAGCCCTCATTAAATCAGAGGGGAAATATTCAAAATACTAGTGTCAGCACAACACTGACTGGCCTAAATTAGCATCTCAGCATTAGCAAACCGATGAAGCATTGCTTAAGAAACAAGAAGGCAAGAATTAACCCAAACAGAGGAAATAAAAAAAGAACAACAAAATGTCTCTGTGTCTTGCTAGCTAACTGCAATTTAGTAGCTTAGTTTCCTTCCTTCCAAGAAGTCGGTTTAAGTAGCCTAATAAATTGATTATCTTTTATTTTTGTTCAACACAGTGTCGCAAGCATTTTATCAGACAGGTGAGCTTCAGCGGTTCGTAACAATTAGATCTGTCAAAATAAACTCTCCAGTGTTGAGTTTATAGCCTACACAGGGGGTTGGGTAGCAGTGTGGGAGTAAGCCTACTTTGTGTTTTTCTTTCTTTCATGCTGTTTGTAGGCCTTGTAGCCTAGGCCTATATTTCAAATTACACTCTTGGGACGTTTGTACTTGCTAAAAAAAAGAAATGCGGTAGTAGGCTATCTATACCTATATAATAATATAGGTTAGCCTACTGTAAGATTAATGTACATTTGTGTTGGGTTACGTTTTGTATCAAGTGTAGTAAATTCAATGCATTGCCCTATTACGTGACAAAAACAAGTCAATATGTGTTCATACCATAGATATACACAGTAAGTTCATACTCTCATGCAGGCGGAATCCATAAGACAGCACCTCGTCGTCCCACCAAAAATGACTGCGGCGCCATCTTGTGAAAGAAATACGTAAGTTCATTTGAATGTTTTGCAACGCTGACTAAATGCGTTGATACACCTGATATTGCACCTGAGCGCCGAACAGGAAGTCGATTCACAAGTGCTATTGTGTCATGTGTCTGCTCTGATTGTGCACAATGTTCTATCTTGAGGCAGCTGTAGGGAGAATGCAGGGTCTCTGAGGCAGGAACAAACAGGGAGAAACACAGACATTGCTGCAGTATCAGTAGATGGCAGTAGCATCACACCATGGCAAATGCATTGATTGATAACCTTTGCATGAGACCATAACATGTCCAGAAGTTTCCTTAGGTCTTAGTTAAAAAAATACTAAACTCTAATGATCATCTATCAGATACCTACTTTGGACATATGCAACAAGAGCATTTTATAACATATTCAAATTGATTTAAATGAATTGCCTATCAGGAGCGTTACTTGTCTTTAACCCTACTTGAGAAACAGTGAGTGTATCATTGATGTTTGCTATTTATTAAACAGTGCATAAGCATCGAAGCGATCCTCAGCTAATTCCCCTAGATAAAAAACACGTTGGCTCTCTCTGAAGTCACCCTCATAATTAGAAAGCAAGATAAGTTATAACAACTGCAAGACTCCATAATTCACTCACAGATTTTCGGAAGTGTAGAAGACTAATTGCATTTTGCTCCTTATCTCATAAATTGGATCCATTCCCGAGCTATGGTTGGAAATCCCCCAGTCTTCAGACGTGGAAGCGAGCCGTCTGCGCCGATTGCTTTGGATTTCCAAGAGGCATGACAAAGCTGAGAAGTTGGGAGGGGTTTCATAACCAACAGCAGTGGGTGGAAGAAAACATGGCAGATGCTCGCCTTGCACTGGAGTAAATGGTGTGAGCAGCATTCTGAGCTGAGGCTTGCCGCAGGGGCCGAGGTAGACACTCCTCGGCATGCCAGAGGTTATTAGAAACATTTACATGGCTGTGAGTTTGAGTGGTGGAGGAATAAACAGTGGCACTGAGGTCAGGTTAAAAAGCAAAACACAATGCTCCTCTGTGATGTTGTCTTGTTGAAGCAACCTCCAACCGCCTGACTTGCAGAGAGATCACAGCTGAATCAACATGTTGCTTTTGCTCTAAATTATACACAAGCAGCAGCAGGCTCACTGTCACTCTCAGCATACTGCATATTCCTCTGCCGGTGGGATGCGTTTAGCAGAGAACTCTCTGGCCTCTGTTGTTATATGCAGTGCAGTCCACACACAGCATTTCAAAATAAAACATGAGGGTGTGCTCACTATGTGGTGGCTGGCTGTACACCAACCCTACCTCTTTTTTTTTTACAGGCATTGTGTGATCTGCCAGTCTCATGTTAGCACAGGATGTTTGTGCAGAGCTTTGGTCTGTGCATCCAGCATGCTCCCTCGCTGGTCCGATGACCAGATGGGTCAGTGACTATGTAGTCGGGGATTGGCGGGGCCCCTTCTGTTCTTGGCGAGGGGCCACTCATGGGATCGAAAAACCCCAGAGAACAGAATTATAGAAGCTGGATCATAAGGTAGACGGATTGCAAGCTGAGCTGAGACATATACGCACACTTTTGCATTCAGGGCACACACACACACACACACACACACACACACACACACACACACACACACACACACACAAATCCCACGTAGGTACATGGGGGAACACGCACATTTTACACTCCTGGAGGCGGGAGATCTGTCAGAGGGCATTATGTTTCATAGATTAACAGAGAAATTGACAAAGGGAAATGTTATTGCATTTAATAAGCTAGAAGCAGACCTGATACTTTATCATTTCACACAAGCTGTTCAGGAGGGTCACATTACCCCGAGTTAGATTTTTCTTGCCACATCATGTGGAAATTTAGTCAAGTCATCTTCAACTGTTATTGCAGTCCATTAACTCCATTGTGATGATACATAATTGATGCAGCCTTTGGGTAGAGCTTAATCAAATGGAGAGTTCTACACACTCCATGGCCAACTGAAAAATTAGACATACAATCTTTGCCGATGTAGTTTGCGCCTTGATACCTTAATTCACACTTTGAATTGATTTAGAATCATTTTGAGTGTACACTTCCTGCACAATGCCCCAAGCTAAACTCACAGCTTTTTTAAGCTTTTTCAACATGCATTCATGGGAAGGATTTACTATGTGCCTGAATTGGAATAATTTTCAATAAGAAAAAACAAATAGAAGTGAAACTCCAGACAGCTGTTTTTGGTAATCTACTCTCCAAACAAACAAAACAAGTGTGGCATGCGATTTATTCTCTGTACCTTTTGGGTTTTACAATTCCATTTCAACTTTGATGTGGATTTCTATCACTAGGGCTCGACTGTTCATTTCCATTTCAACATTTTGTTCCTCTTTAGGCATACACTTTTCTTTGAAATAACAGTGATCTGCGTGGGATGCGGAAATGCATTGCGTTACGCCACGCTCCTTGAAATCAAGGGCTTAGCTCTCTAGTTAAATTTCACAGCCAGCCAGCACTTATCTCTGTCAACTCCTGTTTAAGCCACGGATGATCATCCTCAGTTTAAATGCAGTTGGCTTTTTTGTTTGTGCCGTGAACCTGAGCCACAATTCAGAATTAAAAGTGTAGGCCAATGCTTTATCTCATATAAGCTGTCTAAAAGTGAGTTGCATCTTTCATGCAGAGCAAAGCATAACAAATGTGCAACATATTCGCAAGACGCATGCCAAGCACTCGCTACGTCTTTTTCTCCTTGAATGCGTTTTCCTGACAGGAGAAATTGGGGGAAAGCAGCAGATTAGTGCACCTACTCAGCTGTGAATTCTGAAGAGCGTTCGTCTCACTCATGCGTCTTAATAACACAGCAGTCAATTAAATCCATGAAGTCAGATATGTAATTTTCAAATAATCATTAACTTGGGGAAGGACGGAATTAGTAGTTTGGGTATGGAAGCGATGGGAGGGAGACACAGTAAGGGAGACAGCCAGAGAGGCACAACAGTCATTAGAGGAAAGGCAACATGTTCTAAATCCCCCAGCCAAAGATGAGTGAAGATAAAGGAGGTGACGGAGTTAATTGTGTACTGTCAGAATCCATATCTCTAACAACTGTCAAATGAGCAAATTTCGAAATGTATTCTCTCCACCCACCCAACTCCCCCCAGGAGTAAAAGTGGTGAGAGAGAGAGGGGGAGAGAGAGGGAGAAAGAGAAAGAGAGGGAGGGAGAGAGAGAGAGAGGAATAAATACCAGGAGACACTAATGTGATGAAAATGATGCCTGGTCTCTTCCGCTGATTAAAAATGCAATAACGCTTTGACAGAAACACACACGCACACGCACGCACACACACACGCACGCACGCACGCACGCACGCACGCACACACACACACACACACACACACAGCAGCCTAAGCAGGGCAGAGAATAGGTCTGTGGACTCTTGGATAAGAAATGGAACGCAGTGACACCAAACTAATTTATTCGCTAAGAAAATGAGGCACTGGATCCTTTTTATTGGATCGCACGTAGAAAAACAAACAACAGCATTTAAGCAGCTGATCGGGTTCATAAAACACACTTGCAAGCTTCATTTCGATGATAATTAGCGCCTTTGAGGAGATGCGTACGGTGTGATTCATGTCTAACCAAAGGCTATCTCACTATACCACTAATTATGAAATCTTAGTGTCACTGTGTGCCTGTAAAAAGTAACTGGCCTTGTTTCTTGAGAAGAACAGTTGCAGATAAAAAGGATGTCGGGAAACAAAACAAAAAAACACACGTCATAGGGTGATTTGGAGTACAGGATGCAGTGGAGGGAAAAATAAGAATAGTCAAGAGTTTCTTTATTCACCCCACACTATATCAAGCCTCAGTTGGCTACTGACTGGAAGCAGATAAGGTTTCACTCTGGCTGGAGTTGGATAATTGGACATTTATGGAGAGATAGGGGAGCCCAGGGCCTAGGAGCCATGAAACAGAGCTAATCTAGACCCAGCATCAGTAAATTGTCTGTGAAAGAGCGCATCAGGAGTTGTGACAAGATAAGGCTTTCCTCAAAGGCAGAGCTGGACCAAAGTGACATGAAAACTCTGAGGGAAGAAAGGCTGAGTTTTCTATGCTGAGACTGCTGCGTGTCACACGACGAAAATGTACATTTAATATAGCAGCAGCGGTGTCACCTTGTCATCCAAATTGGGTCACACTGTGGAAGAAGGACATTCTTGTCAACTATGTCACTAGACAGCTCTGGAGACTCAAGCCTGCACTCTTTTAGGTGTCTATTGAGTGTTTTGTTCAACTTCAAATGTTTCACTCATAATAACCTGCGACTGACACTCCCTAGAGTTTGTAACATTTACGTCCTCCTTGTGGAGGGTGCCTTGCTCTCGTTTCCTCCCTTTGATGTTTTCCCCTTTTGATTCTCCCAGGAAACAGCTGCCTACGGAACAGGTGTATACTGAGCAGGTGGGCCCTTACGTAGCAGCCTTTGGAGAGTTTGGGATCTGCAGTAAGTCATAATTGGAAAAAAAACAAAAAACATTCCTGAACTTGCCATGTTTCAAATTCTTTTTTTCTCTCTTTTTTTTGCATATTAAAGAACAAGTCTCTTGAAGATTTCGCTTTGTGTCAAGATCCAAAATGCCATTGCTTGAACGGTTTAGTGTTTCTTTTGTTTCTGCTGAGCTGCAAATCTAAACTCTGTACAGCCCCTACTGATTACTTCCACGCAGACACTGACACAGGCAATTAATTTGGTGGGGGGAGAGGCTAGTCTTAATTGGGCATAAGTGGGATTTTTCTTGGCTACGCGCAACAGAAAAATGACAGACTGTGCGTATGAGAAGTAAAGACCATCTGGTCCCACAGGAGCGGAGAGAGATGCCAGACAAACCGAAAGAGAAACAACAGAAAACCTGTGTGGGTAAGGATCTCATTCTGTCTCCATTTCCCCCTCTCCTCCTCTGTCTGTCACACACACCCACACATCAACAAAAAAAGGAATCAGTATGTCTTGGTCATATATCTTTTCCCCATGTAACTGCCTAAGGAGAGATGCTTACTGTTGGTGAAACAGAAGTCATTCATGCGTGGCCTATTCATGTTTTTATATGATAATCAATATTGAAAATAGTTACATTATGCCTGCAGGCAGGCCCAGGAATAAAGAGTGGTTAGCCCGTAAAGGCGCGGTCATCAGCAGGACAAATTGATCTGACAGGTTATATTATTCATGTAGGGCTGGGGGATCAGTGGCAACCCTTGGAAGGAGCAGCAGCGAGAGAGCGAGGAGAAGCAGCGGATGAGACAGAAAAAGGCAAAGGGTTGTTACAGGAGTGAGCTAGTGGACAACCTCTCCTCTCGCACGGTCTCATCTCTCTCCACTGCATGACAGCGCCTCAGTGAGCTCGCTAATGTGCCCCGTCATGGGGGGTGAGGTAGTAAAATGGGCACATGACATTTCCGTCAGTTTGCAGAAACCCGTGAACACCACAGCGATTAATTGTGCTTGAACTTGCCAGTATAACTCACACACATGCACGCACATTCGACAAAAATAACTATGATATGCTGACTGGTTTTGTTGTATAAAAGATAACAAAATGATTTTATTACATGTTCATAATTTGACATACATCACAACATACTTGCATGAATGCTCTGATATTAATGCTTCTCACACCATTATTAGGCATACTATACCCAGTACGAAACTATATAAAACAAACATGCTTGCAGATACGGGCAGGAGGGGGGTGGGCTCAATGGTCAATCCAACAACAGATTAAAGCCATATTCTGTCATTCAATGTAGTTCAGTTTTGCTAAAGGATAAACAAAGCGCAGAAGGATGCTGAAGTTCATTATCATTTTCAGAATTTATTTCTCTTTTTTGTTTTGTTTACATCAAATAGAACAGACATACATTGGCACATGCAAAGTGAACACTTTGTGGTGCTTTCCATTACCATTCAAATCCAACTGAACAAAGACTGGATATCTATTTTTTTTTTTGCTTTTTTTGTACTCCAAACATGAAAATACTCTCAAATATTTACAAAAAAATATATACTTACAATGCCCATCACCCTAACATAATAATCATCTTGGAGCGATTTGAGTTGGTTTGAGTCAAACAAAATACTGGATGTGGCAGAGCTTGCTGTTCAAGGTATTTAAATCAACTGCAAGAGAAAAAGAGGCACAGAAGAACAATCACTCATTGACAATACAAAACAGAAATCGGATAATGGGAACCCCAAGAGAATATGGCTTTAATGACATTTCAAATGAAAATATCTTGAAAGCAGATCCACTGTCTTTTTTTTTCTACACGGTGGTCGTCTTTCGTAGCAAACCCCTTTTAGCAGGCAAGTTGTTCTTCGTCAGAGAGAAGGGGGAGGGGAGTGGTGGGGGGGCACGACTCAAGTTTAAAACCTACAGTTCAGTGCGGGAGGCAGACCCAGCTTTGTCGGCCTACAGCTGTGCTTGTCTCTTGTCAGGACTGGTGTATCGTGTCTGGATGAAGGTTTGGATGCTATCCACAGTCCTGGAGTGCGCATATGTGCTGCTGTGATGCCTGTCTGTCTTTGTCTGTTTCTCTAAAGCTCCCTTACCTTTTCAATCACAGATAAAGGACAAACAGCATTCATTTTTTCAAGCAGATCAGATCCTGAGGTTGTTGTAACTCACGTATGTTTTCTTGGTTGCTTGACCTGGAAACAGAATTTAAAAAGAAGACGAAGAGAAAAAAAGATTAGTGTTTACTTTGAGTGTACACAGAACAAGAGCAGAAGAAAAAAGAAAGATCATCCACTTTTTAAAGAATAAAAACTCTTTCTACTGTTCTGTGCATTTTCTTTTTTTACTTTTATTTTAATGATTTTACAATTTTTCCACATACGGACAAAAAACAGAATAAGTAAACAAATACAATGCATACACAACCCCCACCCACCTCCCCCTCCCTCACATAAACAGACAAAAAAAATAAAAAATTATTAAGAAAATAGTTATGTGGATTCTTATCGACCAGTTGTGTACAATCAGAAACAATATTTTCTGGGTATATCTTTTCAAATCGCAATGCCCCTGTGCAAAACCTTTCTATTTTCAGATGTGTGATGTAGTGATAAAAAAACACAAACACCACACAAGTGAGCCTGGCAAAAAATGCTGGGGCATGCAATGTGATCCCAGTCGGTATTGCCATGGAAACATCAGAATGTGGCCAAGTGCCTAGGTGCTGCGTGTGTTTGTTTGTGTGTGTATACAGTATATATACAGGTATATATATATTTGGGAGTGAAGGCATTTTGTATGCACCTAGAGGTCATTCTGGCTTGTTTTTAGGGAAAAAAATGAAGTCTCAAGTTTCGGTAAGTATTTGCAATAGGGCGATGTGAGGGTATGCGTTGATGTTGCGGTGGTTAAGGGGTGAAGTGAATATGAATGTAGTCAGTGGAGCAACATCAAGTAAGTGTGAATCTGCAGGAGCGCTGTCCTTTATGTATCATAGAGAATGTCAATGTGAATTGTCTTAATCACCGATATTGCTTTACATTTTTATTCTCCTGCTTTAATGTTGCTATGGCAACCGACTCCCATGTGCTACGCAATTAAAGTCGCACCATTTCTTTACAGCTGCATTTTGTAGTCTTGGCCAGCAAGTACGATGAATAAAACATAAGGAAATCTACAACAGATTCTTGCTGTGAACCATAAACAGTCTTTAGGAGGATCTTCCTTTTTTTCTTTTAGCTATACTGTATGTAGGCTACACATTAGTGTTTACTTTTCTGGGATTGAGACCTCCACAATATCAATAGCTGATTTTTTAAATCTGATTCCATAACCTTTATTTCCCTTGCAAAGCAGTTTTTATTTAGGTTCTGGTTTCTTCCCATCTTATTAATTCTTCATGAAAATTGAACAGAAAAAAAGTCATCCAAACATCCCTGTTTTGGTTGATCTAACAGTAAAGCAGTGTAAAGCATTTTCACATCTACAATTTTTAGGGAAAATTCCCCCTGTCAGAGGTGTAATCATTAAGATATTATACCGTATCAATACTAATGTAATTCTGTAGAACTGCTAATGTCCTTGATCCTATAAATTACTTTGAGTCCTCTCATACGGGGTTGATGGGTCCCTGGAAGGGAGGTATTTGACGCTCTGATGGTTACAGGAATTGATGGACAGTCTCCAGGGATGGTCGAGGCAGAGTTCAGGTTTCGGGGCGGTCATGCACATAAATTCGCCATTAATAAATGTCACTTCTTCTGCCGCTAAAAAAGAAGGGCAAGAGTTGGAGAGGGTGTGTAGGAGGGGGAGATGAGGCGAGAAGACATTGATGTAGGAGAGACAGAAGGTGAGAGACACCCAGAGCAGATGACATGGTGCACTTTTGGGAGGGCCTATCAGAGGCCGCATGCCCTGCTTGGGGACTTCTGATGTGCTGCTATGACAGATGTTAAGGTTTCACCCTCAATGCAGAGTATTTGCTCGTCGAGCCACATGTGTGACTGGCAAATATATGCTCCCCATCCCATGGTGCACATGCATCAGCTCTCTGACTTAATATGTGCGTAACTCACACATTCACAGTCACACACCGATACACACAGTGAAAGCAGAACGCACAGATGCTCGCTCAAAGTTGTACGACTACACTCGTGCACAAGTTTATTCAGTTCATGACAGATGAGTGTGACAACAGATGGGTGTTTGGAGAAATTCCCAGGGAAATCTGTCATCTCATAGGCGTAATTCAAAGAGGGGCTGAGGGGCTGTTGCACCTGTGGGTGCCATGGTCGCTCTCGGTGATTAGACGCGTTGCGGGAGAGGAGGCCTTTGGAGGCTGTGAAGTGTGATTTGCATTAGCTGTCAATCATCCTGGCTTCATCCTGACGACGAGAGAGGTGCAAAGAGCTTCCATGGCAACGTTGGTCTAAAAATCCAATCAGTTTGCAGTTTCCTTTTTTAGGGCCATTCTTGTGTTTCTCAGCCAAACAAACACCTTATCACCTAACTAAGGAGGCATGCAGGCTTCCCCACTCACAAACTAATACCCAGTATTATCTTTGCTAACAGGATCATGCTTACTGTTTCAAATGAAGGGTGGTATGAGTAACACACAGCCACAGAGACAGATTATCTTCCTCCAAAGCCCTGCTTCTTCAAATCTCTTCACAGAGCAAGTCCCCCATCTTCTTTTATGCTCGCTGCCATTGACTCAGTTCTAAAGGTCTAACCAGTTATCAAGAAACAAGATGAGTGGGTCCTTTCAATCGGACATTATACACACGTTTTACCCAAGTAGCCATCCAGTTAAATGCAATGGGAGTTTCTAGTTCAAGAAAGGAAATATATGAAAGATATGAAGAAGAATAAAAATACATCTCTTTCGCTCTTCTTGGGAAAATAAGATTATAATTCAAGTGACGTAGAATATATATAGATTTTAACTCATAGATTTTTTGGGTCTGTATAACATCTTGATCTCTATAAGCTGTTTTAACTCATTGTAAACTAAATGGACAGTCACTGTGCATAATGTAACTCATAAATAATTGATATGAAATCCATGTGCGTGCATAATTAGGCTGTATTACTGCACAATGTACAGTGATAAATTTAGACTATGCGTGACCACACATTCATGTTTCGTTCTACAGACATCCTGAGATTAAAAGCAGTAGTCTACATATTGTGATAACCTGTGAAATTTGGTGCTTAAATGGTAAAAACCTAATACTAATAATATGAGGCTCAGAGGCTTCTTTCATTACTTACTCATGGGGTCAGCAGCAGGGTTCTCACACAGCTCTGTCTTAGCCTCTCCGTTGGGCCTCTCGTTGGGCTTCTGGGACAGACGGGATGACATTGTGGCAGCAGTGACCACGGCCTTGAAGCTACGTTTCCTCTTCTGTACGTTCATCTCAGGGTGGAAGATAATGATGTACACCTTGGGCATGTAGAGCATGCCCAGTGCTACTGAGGCACTGAGGTTCATGGAGATGGTCAAGGTGGTTGTCTGAATGTACAGCTGGAAGGAAGACAGAAAAAAAGGGTTTTAATACATTCTGGAATGGAAGCAAACACTTAAGTGAATGGACACTTCCTTCATATGAGGTATAAACTTTGATTTGGCAGCTCTGTGGGGGCGGACAAATAAGACGGAAGAAGCATTTAAACCCACACCCAGAGAAATGACAGAGAAGATGGCCAAACATCTTTTTCCAATTACAGAATTGTCACACTGTTGAGCACAGGGATCAGGCCAAACCTAATAATAACCACCCCCCTGATAACAAAATAGGAGCACCCAGCCAAAAAAAAAAAGTTCATTGGTTGTTGTCCTACTTTCAGTTGTCGAGTGTAGAGAAATCTCTTGACCACAGGACCTACTGTAGAGGACAATGTTTTTTTTGCATGCTCAAATAACACAAAACCCTCCTGACAAAAAACGATAATCCCATTCAGTGATAAAAAGGAAAGTCTAACATTATTATTATCAGATAATATGTGGGTGGTTTGGATATTTGCTGTATAAAGCTGTGGGGATCAGGAGCGGCCATGCGAAAGATAACATAATCCAGCAGCGCTTATTAGCAAGTCTGACCTGCAGCTACTCTAGTCCAGTCAAAGGCCACTCAAGCGTATTAATGACAATAGAGGAAGCATCTCCATGACTTTATCGGAATGTCCCTGCGTGGCCTCCTTCCCTTTCGAGCAGTCTGATGGACCCTTGACTAAATTTATAGACTTACACTTACGTTGAGTGAGCCTCTCTCCATGACATGTTGCAGTCACCTTTCCTTTCCATTCATGCCAGATTTATCAGACCACTCAAGCATTCTTCAGACCCGTGTAGTACAGCCTCTCGGAACCAATTCTTCTCCTTAGAGGTAATTTCTTCCAAGAGTACAATCAAAGACCCAACTCTGACTGGGAACACCGCATTTTGCAGCACACGGCAGGTCTACTCTTGTTTTCCTGCCATCATGCACGCAGTGAAGTGCAGCCCGTGAAAGGCTCTCGCTGCGTTAAGTGGTCAGAGCATTCATAAGCTTGCCATTCATCTGAGCCACACAGAGGTACTTTCTCTTCAACGCTTCCTTCCTTCCTTTTCAGTGGTTACATAATGCCTTTCACATTGTCAGGCTGTAATTTGCCAATTTACATAACCCCGGATCACGTTACAATTTAATGTATTGTATAAAGTGTCTTCATTAAATGGTAGTGTTAAGTGAGAGGTAGGGAAGTCAGTAATTTAGCAGACACGCAAGAGCCTCTTTTTTCATTTATAGGGGCTGGGAGAAGAAAGAATCACTGTCGAGAAGGGTCTGGGGAGCAGATCACCAAAGCCTCCTCACTAATCTACTGCACTTGAAAGCATCAGATGTCACTTATATGCTGCCTTCCAGTCAGCCACTGGTGATGTAGCTCGGAAGAGAATACAATTGTAAACACATTAGCCACCACCACAGTGTATCTGCAGAGCAGGGAAAGGCTCTTTCATTCAGCGGGAGGCAGAAATGTCAACATTTGCATACCGTTTTCTTGGCAAATAGCACGACTAATGGCAATTTCTTTCATACAAGAGACTCATTTACATGCCAGTCACACCTTTGTCTTTCAGTCTCCACCAATATTAATTCAGATGCCTGATATCATCAACATGCCAACACATTCAACTGCTTCTTTTTTTCGCTCTCCATCCCCTCCTTGTTTTCTCTGTGGAGCAGCATCAGAGGCAGTGATCTGGCTGGTGCACAATCCATGCATTAATGACTGTAAGAGTATTGCAATGCTACTCTGTCCTGCGTCAGCAGAAGCTGCTGGAGAACAGAAATGAAGCGTTTTCTCTTGCGTGAATCAGCAACGTGAATCAGCAGCGTTTAAGATTAGATATTTGGGCGGCCAATCAAAGTGGTGCATGGAGTACATATGGCGTCGAAAATATAATCACTGGAGAATCTCAGCCCTGTGCTTCCATGTTTTGTAGTTGGCTAACCCGTCTGGTATCCATAGCAACACTACTGGGTTCCGTGCAACTAAACACGGCGGGAATAAGCTTCTAATGAGATTCTGATACCTCAGACGCGGCAATGCTGACCCTATCAGGACTGATTTATTGGCCATACTGGAAGTTGATTCGGGAGCAGGCGCGCAACCAGCATTAGGTGCTTAGTCATACTCATCACACACAAGAAATCAAAAACACACAAACACACACACACACACACACACACATAATAAAAAAAACATGTGTAGGCCTCCACTCCCTCTAATACAGCTACACAAACATTAACACACTAAAACAAATCCTGTTTCCTACTGTCTCTAATCACTGAGACAGTTTTTTTTTATTGTGCCTCTCTGTGAGCTTGACCCAAATTCGTAGCCCCCTCTCACCCACCACTCGAATGTTTAGCTTGTCAAAGAACATTCATTATTAATTTTCTGTTGCTTTAACATAATAAATACATGAAGTCATTTCACAACTGCTTGGCAACTCTCTATTTATAGCAGCGGTAATGATTTATTAACGTCCTCATCAGGAATCAAACGGTTGCCTCTGAATTCTAAATCTCATTGACAAGCCAATAGCCAATACCCAGTCACTACAAACGGCTTCTCTTCCAGTTAGAAAAAAGATGCAGAGGGTAATACTCATAATTATACCCACCAGGGATATACTTACAGGAAAAGGCAATTTACTTGGCTATGGTTGAGTACTAAAGATCCACACAGCGATAAGGACTTGATTCAGTAAGTGACAATTGGAATGCTCTCTGCCACGTAAGAGAATGCTTTCGATAATGGATCCAGGGGATTTGCCGTCTCCTCTCAACTACCTGGGATGTCTCTTGTTGTTTCGGGTGGCCTACTTTCTCGCCCGGCTCTCTGTGATGAATAACTGGCTTTGCAAAGCCCTTTTGGAGAAGCCGCTTTCTCTGTTGATGGGTCTCCCTTTCATTTTGACTCTGTTCAGGGAGGTTCCCATTACTGGTAGACAAAGAACTTGTGAGACATATAACCTGCTCTTCATGCATTAGAGCAGGTCAAAGCAATCTGAGAAAGTCACTCTTGATTTTTCTTGGACAAAATTAGCTGGAATAAATGATTTACTCCGGTCTTTATGGTGATGATTGTTGCTCTAATCACGACCATATGTGTATCAACTAACTGTCTCTTGATTGGAAATCAGTACAAATACGCATGCATTCTAGGGGTGGTACCTTTTTGGTCCAAGCATAAGCGCTAGGAATGGAAGACTTTTTTTCTTAACTTGGGAAATGACACCTATCTTGGCCATTATTAGGGAGACGTCCAGAGGTGACCTAACTTTACCGCCTTTATTTTTTCCAGCTTTGCAGCAGTAATGATTCTGTCAGAAACAGTTATTTTGGCACATATGAATCAAACTTTGATGAGACTATCCTTCATCAGGAGAGATCATAAAGATGCAATAAAACTTGCACTTGAACACAATTATATTCCCCCTTTGATGCTTAATTGTCATGATGGAAATCTCAACGGATCTCGTGAATTATTTATAACTTTTATGTCTAAACTTATGGCAGAGCTACCGTTCTTGAGAGATGGGTTCATATTCTTACAGAGTAATTTCTGAGAAAGAGTCCTATGTGAAGATAGAAGAGTAGAAGATATCATGTCATATAATCCGTGAAGAGGAATGCCAAAGCCCACGTCATGTTTGCATTGTGCAATACCGATTAATTTATGCAAAAGGAGGCGTGCTTTGTAAAACTATCTGGTGTGATGGGGATTAAATGATAATTTTACAGCGCTACAGTAAGTCTAATTAACGACTATATTAATTTGCATATATTATACATATATTCAGGCAGGACAAGTGGCTTGCCAGTATAAACTTGCAATGGCGTATGGGTAAATATCATTATAATATTTAGGCTATTTATTACTCTTGGCATCATATTTTTGCATATATTACATTGGTAACTGGAGGTATTTGTTCATACTCATAAGAAAAGATTATCTGCATTTTTATTTTTACTCCCGTCTAATTCTCAAAACCACAACTGTCAGGAAAAGTACGATATGTCATCATAATTTCTACGGTGTGCCTCCAGCCTGGATCTTGGTATCCTGTCCATCCTGTGGAAGGTAAATTATCTATGATCAAAATAGAAGTTTAAACCTTGCCTTTTTTGCGCTACACTTGATGAGGGGACGCCCTACCAACTGAGCTAAGGGCGCCCCCATAATTACTGATGTTCACTGTATTTTACACATTCTTTTCAAAAGACATGTCTGCAATAAGTGCTGTTGTTAGCAGAGAAAAAGGAGGAGTGGAAGATTCAATTTTCATTTTACCTGCTCAAAGCTGGTGGGGAATTTGTTTTGCCAAGTACATCTAGTCGTTGCTAATGGCACTTGGCAGCACAGTATCCCTTTTAAGAGTGCTTGTGGGTGCAGGAGACATCTTACAAGCACCTAAGTGGTTTCAAGACATCTATTGAGGTATGTAAGTTTTTGACATCAAGTTCTCCTTTAAGCGTGCCGTGGCTGAATCCTGTGGGTGTTTAACAAGAAAGATCCTGTGCCTCAGGGTTTCATTATTCCATCATCCCACTCTTCTAAAATGTAAGAAAGAATCTGTTTCGTGACCAAAGCTCTCTATTTCAAGGACAGCATTCCTTAAATCTATGCCAGTTCTTCCATATCTGCCCGTTCCTTTACTCAAAAAGTAATCCGTTGCTTTCATGAAAAATACTGTTTTTTCAGGCCTGGAGTTTGTTTAAAAAAATATGTGGGCCTGGGGACAGCTGTATTTAGGTTCTGGAGACTCTCACAGTAATTAGATTGAGAGTGCTGAGTCGTTGACTGAGGACAGGCAGGTGCATGGGGGGCGGGGCAAAAGGGGAGGGGGTGTCGATGCTCTGTGATCTTTTGTTACTGTTTTCGCATGGCTTCACCCAACATGAGTTTGAATGGGCTAAACAGAGGGAGGGGGAGGGAGTCGCAGGTGTGGAAAATAAGGGCATTTAAATGGTGTTGAGCTGAAGAAAATCTACTCAGAGCAGTCACAATCCAGTACAACAATAAGTTAAACAATCATCAGAATTTTGTTGATTATCAACAGCAGTTGTCGTCATATGTTTCAGTGTTTTCATAAATCTTTTGATATTGTACACTGTAAGTAAGTAAGTCAATTTAGTAAATTTTACACTGGGCACGTAGAACATTTGTCTTTCTTTTCGCATATCCCCTCTCAAGTTTTCCACTTTGTAGGGGGTCATAGCGCAGGGTCACATACACACATGCAGGGCAATGTACTTATAAAACGAGGATATATTCAAACCCACCACATTGGATCACATTTAGACTCCTCATTCACATGCGGATCCACACACAAACAGATGCACATCAAGCTCATCTTTCACCTAATGTCACTATTTTAGTATTTTATACCAATATTTTTTGTTAAGTATTCATAACAGGCTCTTAGCAAAAGCAGATGAGGAAAGTGTGTTGATACTAGGAATAAGTGCACTGAAATGATGGATGGGATGGCATACTTCACCCTAGCAACATCACAGCTTTTGCAAAATATGTTATTAGGACGACATGCAAAGGCACTTCTCACTAGCAGTGGCTAGGGAGTAGGCGCCAGCACAGGCCATTACACCAGGACACTGTGGTGTGAACGGGAGGTGAGTGTGAGGCAGGAGCAGCTGTGAAGAAAGAGTTAACTGCATAAATGGGAACGATAAACACATTACTGCCTCACTAGTCGCCGCGAGTAGCATAATGAACTCCTAATCGCTGCTGAGGGTGTAATTCATCTATGAAATCAGTGGCAAATTGAGATGAGGAAAATCAGTTTCTGATCCATCTCATGTGGTAGCTTAGCAGGACGGATATTGAACAGCGCGCCTCTCAAAAGGTTAGGAGTAACACTTTCCTGTCTGCGTCGATATTCTGTCAGTGGAAAACTTCCACCCCGCCCGCTTTCATACACGCAGCCTGCCAAGCAGCACGCGCGGCTCGTGAGTCCATGCCGATGATGACTGCATCTGTATTCTGCCTAGCGTTGGCCAGATAAGCAATGAAGAGTGCATCAGGTCAAAATGTCAGGTTCTCAATCAACTCTGGTAGCACACAATGTCAAATGCTTTGTTGAGTAGAGCGTAGCTGTCAAGAGATGGAATGTGTTGAATCAAATGTCTTCCCCCCCATTTTTCCCTGCCTTCCTCCTCCTCTAGCTTTTCATCATCCCCCTCTTCACCCTGCTTGTCTGCCTCTCCAGAATAGAGAATAATAGTAGTGTATGTGGAGTTTCAGGCATGAGAGCTCAGATAATGGCATCTGGAGCAACTGGGACCCCCGTCCATATTACTCCTCGCTCATTGCAGGATTCTGGTGCTAAACACCAACCCTTGCTCCACCATTATGTGTCTATTTCTGTGTGCGGTTGGTAGTTACAGTGTGAATTTCCATGCACATCTGAGCTATGTGAATACGAAATCAACAAGAAATTGAACCCATAACTTACACTGTTGCTTAATGTTCGTGTATGTGCACTCCCTTTGTGTATTGTTTTGTATTTTCATTTTTGTGTTTGCACAAATATGCATGTGTGCATGTGTTTGGACAAGATAAAAACACGGCGGAATGAATCAAAGGGAAATTTGTGAGAGGAGGGAGCCAGACAGACAAGGGAAAAGGCGGTGAAAGACGGAGAGAGAGAGAGAGAGAGAGAGAGAGAGAGAGAGAGAAGGCAAAAGAGAAAGAAATTACTCACCTTCTCTGCCGACTGGGCTGTGCCAAAGAATATCGGGATGAAGGCCAGCCAGACTATGCAAGTGGTGTACATAGTGAAGCCAATGGGCTTGGCTTCGTTGAAGTCTTCTGGTACGTCTCTGGTCTTGATGGCGTAGATGGTGCAGGTAACCATCAACAGGATGCTGTAGCCCAGCGAGCAGATGATCTGGAGGTCTGTGATGTCACACTTCAGCACGCCCCGGGCCAGCATGGGGTTCATGGTCTTCTGCTCGTCGTAGTCCACGATGGTGTTGGGAGGGTCCACTGCGAACCACACCAGCACGCCCAGCAGCTGCATGCAGATCAGACTGGAGGTGATGGCGATCTGCGAGGTGGGACTGATGAAGCGCGGGGCCGTGACCGTCTGCTTGCCCTGCTCAAAGATCCGGTAGATGCGGTTGGTCTTGGTGAGTAGCGCGGCGTAGCTGATGCACATGCCCAGGCCAAGGAAGATCCTCCTGAAGGCGCACACGGCCACGTCGGGCTTGGCGATCATGAGGAAGGTGATGATGTAACACAGAAAGATGCCGGTCAGTAGCACGTAGCTCAGCTCTCGGCCGCACGCTCGCACGATGGGCGTGTCGTTGTACCGCACGAAGGTCGCCATGACGAAGCTGGTGGCGATGATACCGAGCATGGCCAGGAAGACGGGGAAGATGGCCCACGGGGAGTGCCACTCCAGCTTGACGATGGGGATGGGCTGGCAGGCGGTTCTGTTGGGGTTGGGCCTCATGTTGTAGGCACACAGTCTGCAGGAGGTCTCATCGTGCTGGTACTGGTAGCCATCGCACAGCTCACAGTGCCAGCAGCACGGCATGCCCTTTACCCTCTTCTTCCTCTCTCCAGTTTTGCAGGGCAGACTACACACAGAGATCGGCACCTCCTGTTCCCCATCTGGCCACTGAAGCTCTTCCAGCTGGGAGAGAGAGAGAGATGGTACACAGCACAGAAAGAAAAGGGTTAGCAACGGAGCGAAAAGCCTCTTTCCTCAACCTATTAATGGGCCACTAATTACTTGTTTACAGTATTATGATCCTTATTAAGTTACATTCTTCACAAGAATAAAGCACAATGCAATCTTAGCAAACAGCCCCAACGTTGTGAGAAAGAAAGATTAACCTTATACAGAAACATCTTTCTTGACAATTTCTTAGAGGGATTGCCTTTATTAATACTTGAAAGTAATTGAAATCACCATGGCAACAGATCGTGTCTTTGTTCAGTGAAATAAAAATATTGAAATGTGAAATGCAAAACACATTATGTTTTAATACAGGATCTAGTGGGGGATGACATATGTGGTGATAAGAAAGGAGAATGGGATTTGGGATTGCAAAATGCCTCTTTTAGACCTTGCAGAGCTATTTCTATTTATGATCTTGTCATCAAAATGAAAAGTGCAGGATACCAATCCAAAAAGTCCGGGAGGTGTTTCATGATTTAGGCTCGAACTATAGTCTCAACATATAGGCCTGCCTTAAGAAAGCCATGAAGAAATTGAATTTTTTAGGACTCTTACATATTTTGGTAGGGCGTTAAAAAAAGCTCTCACAATACTCTGAGCAGAGCTTTTGATTTATTATGAAAGTGGACTGATCCATGGCTTGGAAAGCTTCAGAAGATTAAAGATAGTGCAACCGGATTTAGGCAGTTTTACAGCAATATAGTCCAACAAAAAAAGAATGAACCCACAGAAATCTACACATTCCAGTGGCATGATTATTAAACTGATTTTTATTGTCTTATAAAACTGCTCGGATATGACAGATTTAAAAGGTGCTTTGAGACGATGAGTGTATAACAGGCCTCATTAAAACCAGAATGGCATAGCGTAAAACTATATTGGAAATGAACGTGAATTATTTTTAGTGCATTATGCCTTCATGTGAAGTGAATTCATGGCTCAAAGCCCTGTGCAGTTTTTGACCTCTAATAGCACTTTGAATCAGTTTTTTTATGAGTGTCTCATGTATGTTCACACGTACGCATTTGCACGCGTGTGACGTGACACAAAGTCTCGACAATGGTTTACACTATTCCACTGATTTACAGGTGGCAGTCGTCATGCACCAAGAAACACAGCAATGTGCAAGAAAAGGCAGGAAAAACGAAGACAGCAAGCTGGAAAGCACTGATCTAAAAAATACTTGCAATTAAAGAAAATCACAATGTGTGAATCACACTTAATGTGGAACACACATTTTGCCACAGGGCCACTTTAAAGAAATAGTTTGGCATTTTGGGAAATACACTTAATAATTTTTTGTGCATATTAAGCAAGATATTGTATACTAATAAAATTGCTTTAGAGGTGGTGGTTGGTTGTGTTTTTGTTAAGCTAAGCTAACAATATTGTGATTTAGTTTCATATTTTGCATTAAGTGCATGTGGGTGATATCAATCTAGCTCTTGGCAAGAAAGGGAATAAGGGATAATAGAAATACACACACACACACACACATATATATATATATATATATATATATATATATATATATATATACTGTATATATATATATATATATATATATATATAGAAGTATACAAACTAAATTCTTCCCTGCTCATCTTTCCATTTCTGTAGTGTGAAATGGAATTCCAACCAATGTAAGATTACATTAAACCGAGATGGAACATCTTAAAGAAGAATCACTGTCTCACCACTGGCTAGCTCAGAAAACTCTACAATATAAATATCAGCAGATAAAGAAAAAACTCCACCAAGCACACATATCATCACATACAACATGAGTCCAGCTGAGGTTACAAATGGCATCACCTTAAAGCACACAGTCACATCTACCATTTGTGTGTTTTGTGTGTGTGCACCTGTATGACAAATGTGTTGTTTCTGCGGTGTCTGGGTAGATTATCATCTGCCATTTATCTGGGGGCATGAAGGTGCCATTTGTTATTTGGACAATGAATGGTGCTCTCTGGAAAACCTCCGATTACACACAGTGTGGAAACAGTAATGAGACCAACTGCTCTGTTGCCATGGAGACCAGAAGCAAGATTTTTGACACCTAGCCTTGGACTCGTATGGCTGCAATAGTTTCCTCTTGGGTGTTTGCTGTAGTTGTTAATTTTACAGTTAATTTGAGCCGGAACAGCGTTACATTGTACTCTATCGATAATCGCAGAGTGTATCAGGATACTCATTAAAGGGAAACGTTTAGAATGTGATTGCTCTTTATGTGTTTCTGAACAAAGTAATAGCTAGTGCATCGAACTATAATTGCACTGTAACAGCATTTGGTTTGTAATTACACTAAAAAAACAGAGTGAAGCACAAATCTCCGGCAACGGACATTGTCCCACCTGTGCTATCAAATCCACTGGGTTGAGTTTAATTCTTGTGATCCAGAGAGTCATTATGCAAATGTTAACTCATCTGTATGTAAATCTCACGTATTTATTTTGTAATCTGAGTTACACAGAAATACCTAGGATTTTCAGTTCAGTTTTCCACCTCTCATACAGTATGGGCTATTTCAAACCATGTTTGCCTTGGGAAAAAAAGAAGAAGAAAAAATCAGTTTCTTTATTGTTCACATTAATCACCCTGGCCCATTCTTGTGTCGTGACAGTGAGATCTATTACAGTGGCTACAAACCAACACCTTGCACTTAAAGAAGCAGCACTATAGCTGTATCCAGCAGCTCTACCACCAAACACTGATATTAGACTATATTTTTTATTTGTTTCTTTTTTATTATTTTCTTAGGTGAATTAAAGTTATTCAAAGCTCCCATAAAATTGAAAAACGCCTTATCTATGTTGTCATCCCGCGGGTTCTACTATCTTATAGAAATGTCAAGTAAATGACCATCTCACATTTTTTAAACATTAAAATCTTTCAGTTTTCCTGCAAAGCACCAAGAGATTTCATAGGATTGATCTTGCACTCTCGGATGCACCTTGAATTAAACAAGGTGTGCATAGATTTAGGGTTTAATATCATGTACAATAAAACCTGCAGGAAAGCCAGCGAGGCACCGGGAGCCACATGGGAGGGGTGTGTATGTATGGTGTCGGTTTCCTACAACATCAACATCTTCAGCCGCTTTCTGCTGCCAACCGCTGAATATATGTGGCGTGACACCTGGGTTAAAAACATGTTCTCCCTCTTTCCTCCCACTCTCTTTCACCGTCAGTGCTCTATACTCTATGCAGTAAGAGGGAAATTATACAGCAACCATGTAACGGCATTGTCTGCCGTCTTCCTACTTTCTCCTTTTTTTAATAACCAACTCTAACCTACATAACGCCTCCTTAATTCGCATACAAAATGTGAAAATTACCATATTTTATTCCCTCGCTGTCACACACTGATTTTAAAATCCTGTTGATTGAATGTTTTTTTAATGTGTGTTTGTTTTCTCTTTTTAAAAGCAGTCGTTGGAAGATCTGATGAAACCATGTTTCAATTATGAATACTTAAATCTGACTTGAATTAAATACAGTCTAATGCCTAGAATATGTTTCACATTAGGCAAAACACATCAGCTGAAATGTGTGTTTGTGTGTGAAACTGTTATAGGAAAATATATTATGTGCATTTAGTTTCTGTGTGAAGGGTAACAATTCCTTGTTCTTGTTAAATTGCACAAACATTCTGTTTGCACTTAAAATACATCAATTAGCCTTAAAGTAAGACACCTCTGCACCTGAGCTCTCCACAGATTTTAGATGCCAATAAGGTTTGCCCATTTTTTTTTTGCACATATGAATTTCCAATTTTTTAAAACACAGAAAGTCTTCTGGCTTGTACATTTTAATCAACACCTCACCTAACCTAGACATGCTGTTTTTTCGATATAAGCACTTAAACAATATTTGACATTGTGTGTCTGTCGTCCGCGTTGCCGGTATGAGTAAATGGTCATACCCTGAGCTGGAGGGACTCCACCCACTGTCCTACGACTTTGTACTCTGGGGTTGAGGAATTGGTCATCTGGAACTGGAACAGGTCGTAGCGTCCTGGAGCATCACCATTCTTGTTAAACACAACAGAGGTGCCGGCACTGCCTGTATGGAGCGAGACAAAATGAAGCAAACGGACAGCAGAATAGAAAAGTGTTAGACGCTGGTGTGACAGGGTACAACACCTACTCCATTAAGAGGAAAGCATTCAAAATTAACCCCTTGCCTCTTGCTGAGTGGCGCCCTACATGGACCACATAGTGTTGGACTCTATTCATTCCAGTTAAAACCTCCTGTAAAACACTATGACATATCGGAAACATTTACGAAGCTCACGGACAGGCAAAGCAAACTCCCTGCTGACCAGTATAACATTTTCTCACCTGCTTCATATGCATCATTTCAGCTGCACAGCAGCCACTGGAGCAATACATTTTCACATTCTCAAAACACAGTTAGATATGTGCACTCTCAGCAGTGTAGCTCTAATATTACAAATGCCCTGCCATTTCAAATGAACGCAAACCTCCTCAGGTAGAAAGTAATGCATTTCGGTCACACAGTGGACAACAACGGGAGATATGGGGAGGACGTGCAGGTCAGCCAAAGCATCATATGGTCCCCATCTGCTCTCAGTGTGTAGCAAGCAGAGCCCTGAAGATTTCACTAATGAGCTCATACAAGACTGTGGACACATGTAACGTCACGCATGACGCAGTTCTTTTTATATATATTTTTTAAATGTACATGTCTTCAAGCTCTCAATACAGTCATTTGTGGCTGCACTAGTATAACTGAGCATATCGCTCAAATGTACAAGCCTCAAGACTGCAGAGTGCGTGCAAGGTATCGTGCTAATGCCGATGTCAGTCAACATCAGATCTCCCGCTCAGTAGTGAATGCTGAATGGCATTAATGGGGAAAAAAGGTTGTACTTTATTTTTTTTACACGAGGTCTGCATGGTAGATGAGGTCATTTCTGCCATCCCACAATCCCAAGACAAAATGAATAACTGCTGCATTTTACAAGTCTTTTCACCTTGGCATTACATACAGTAGCTCCAAAGCACAATCGGAGATGCCATTTTTGATATGGGACGGGGGGAGTCTGGTGACACTTGGCATGGGAATTAGTACTTTAATAGCTCTGGCTATTAAAAAAGTGTAAAAAAAAGGACCAAGAGCATGTGTCCCAAACACTTCTGGGAAAATGTTGTCTTTTGTATCTGGAACAGTGCTTGGGGCTTCTGGATTGGAGGCCGCTGCACCTTTCCCTTATTTTCCAGCCAGAAGGGAATTTCATCTTCCTCCAGTTTTTTTTCCAAGGACATTTGTCATTGAACATTCTACAAAGGTTTCGGGCCAAAACACTCTTGTAATAGGAGAATTAAAGGCAGAGGTAGCAAGAGAAAATGCCCATTTTCGGTGACCAGGCGGTAAAAGGGGGGTGACTTGTAAAATACTGTGAAAAAAGCTACTAACATCTGATTTGCGACACCATTGTGCATTACAAATGCCAGTTTATAAAGACATTAAGTGGCCATTTCTATGTTGATGGCGAGCAAGTGACAGCACATATATTCTAAATTGACACCACAGAAATGGCTCTGGAGTCAATCGAGCGAGGGGTTGTTTTATTCAAAAGCAGAACATTAATTCATAGGTAAGACATGTGTCGGCAGAGAAAATGAAGCAGGGTGAGCATTCGGAATAAATTAAACTACTTCTGAAGTCCAAAGTGAAATCCTTCTTTGTGACAAACATGTAATAACTGGGTGGGAGGCAGTCACCGTCCTGTCACTTCTGCCGCCACCAAACAGACTGAAGAATTGTTGACACATTGTATACAAGGTGTTGACAGAGTATTGACTCCTGTGAGCAAAAGCTGTGACAAGGCTACCATTCCTACTCCACTCCACACAAATAAACAAACATGCAAAGTTGTTTGGTAAAGCGACATGAGTGATTGGGCACTTGGCGCTCCACAGCTTTAGAGCAAATAATTAAGTGGTGTTTATGTATCTGCAGAGAAAAAGGCATTAGAAATTCACTTGTATTTTCCATTGCCTGATATTTTTTCAAGGGAACAAAATGGTCCGTGTGTAGAATCCTTAGTGAGAGCGCTGTCTAAGATGAAAGATTTATGCATTTGCATGTGGCTCTGAACTAAGACATGACAAAAGTGCAGTGCTACTTTGCGCTGCAGAGCAGTGTGGGTGGACTGGGGATCCACTGCTGTGTTTCTCTCGCATCATTATTCTTTCTCTCTTTCTTTTCTGCCTCTCACTCCTCAGCTCAGTGACTCCAGCAGCGCAGTGGGGAGATCAACAAAGGAGGCTTACACTCCTTCACTCTCAAACATACATTAGCAGTGGCACATACACAGGATAAATGCAATAAGGGGCAGTGAGATATGCCTGAGCCCACAACAGAACAACCTTTGCTTGGCAGCAAAAAGGTTTGAGAATATAATAGCCAGAGAGGGAGAGCTAGAGGAGATAGGGAAGGGGCAGATCGTATTTTTGGCTTAGGCGAAATAAACCTCTTTCTTTGTCAGTGCCATATGAGGTGAATGTTTCTTCGGAAGCTCAAAATTCAGAAGAGTCAGCGCAGGCGCAAATGGTTCTTGAGATTGGACGGCAAGATTCTCAATCCCATGCATGAATCTTCACTTCATTAAGGTCCCCTTGATATTTTAGCACTGCTCAGGCAATTGCTTTTTCATGTTCCACCTTAAAACCTGAGGGCTCATCGTCTGCTGAAACTCTGCACTGCTGCCATAGCGACAGTGTTAGAGAAAGCCAGGCAGCTTCTTTATTCACTGACAGAAGTTTGCTTTTGCAGGTTTTTGGGAATAAGTAATTATAAAGAGTCACCCTGTGAAACATGATCAATGTATTGCTTCCACTGACCATGAAAATACACAGGAACAACCTTTCCCTGGATTGATGTGATTTTTGAGCATCATGTTGCCCAGTATATTTACAATCTGTTAAAGATTAATTCTGATGATATTGTCCTTTTTTGTCATTTAGTCATTATGTCAACAAATGCCCCAAAAAGACCAACACCAGCAATTAATTGATCGTCACTATTCTCTGTGGAGCCAAAGCTTGATATTCCTCTATGGCGCAGACCTCTGTTGTAGTCCAGAAACTAATAAAAAACATACAAATTCACCTCAGTGCACTGGGTGGCCTGTTCCTTCATTATGATAAACAAAGTCTCTGTTGTTTAATTAGAATTGATCCCGCATACACTGACTATTCTGCTGCTGAAATACTCACTAGCCCACCAAATGTGTATCTATCCACAGCTAAAAATAGTGGCAAACAAATGCAAAATGTGCTCTTCTTTGAGTAATGTCTGCTAAAAACTAGAGTGCCATGCTGTTTTTCTAGAAAATTACTGAGCCTTGCAAAAAAAGTAAACCATACATTTGTGACCTGCTTCTAGAGATTTATGTCTTCAGTGGGAAGGAATGGGCTTGGGGAAGAGGGAGGAAAGTCACAATATATATATATATATATATACACATATACATATATATACACACACAGCCTCGGTAAAAATGGCATGGGCTGGTTTCAGACCTCTGAATCACTGGCCCACATCAAGCGATTCAAATAGGTCTGTGTTGTTGGTTGAAAAATAACTGAGCCACTCAGAGGTTTACGTGCAGGATGACTACTGAGTCATCCAGTGTGCCAGAGCCAGACGAATAGCTACAGCCACAAAGGAAAACAAGTGGAAAGACGATGCAAGTGTTGTAAAGTCGCCTTAGGGAAATAAAAGCTCTTAAATCTGTAAATGTTTTTAGATTGCTCGGAAAAACTATTTCACTCGCCTAAGATTAGTTTCGACTTAACACAACAAAACAAAACAAAAAACAAAACAACCATGCTTACCAAACTAAATCTGGGCTAACTTGACGGAATAACAATGTGAAATGAAAAGGCAATACTTATTGTATGGATACAAATTCAAATCCCTCTATACTGACACTAGAGATGTGCTGCAGTGGCATACAAAAATGATTTGAAAGGCTAAACAAAAGACAGCTTTTAAGACAGTGTTCATATTTTGTAGCAAAAGGGATTTTTAAGTATTAACAGACTATCAATTGTATGTCTATGTTATGTTTTCATTCATTAATTTAACCGGACAAGGAAGCAATATTTCCCCGCTGCCTGTTTCTTGCTTTCAGTCAAGAAATCTGTACAGGTTTTTTCAACTACTGAAACATTGTGAAATATATTGAAATTAATCAAAATATAATGAATGAAATGCAATAAAAAACTCTGTTAAGTATGTCTATCCCAGTGAAGTGCGTACATGTATATTGTTCCCCGCTGTATAAAACATCACAGTGAAGTGTTATTTTAATGAAAATGAGCTGGGTCCACCTCTAAAAGTGGGGCAGTTTTGTGAGAAGACGACGCTGATTCCTTACTGTAAACAGCCAAATCTTATCTAGTACATTCTGTGAGGACACATCATACTTCAGAAGAGCCTCTAATGATCACTGGGCTGACACACATACCAGCACATTTGTAATGACAAAGGTTTCTCTTGTTTTAACTCATCTCCCATTTGGCCCTCCTCCTCCAGTCACTGCATTTCAGAGCGGCTGTCATTAAAAGCTGTTTGCCATTAATTGTTAAGTATCTTCCACATTACTTTCTGCACAGTCCTGAATAATGTAGAAGTTCAAGTATAGGCAGATCCATAATATATACATACTTGCTAAAAAAAATATTTCACAAATCTAGAAATATTGTGGTGTTCTAAGCTATGAATGAAAGAGAATATAAATTCAAATTGTAGCCGAACCACAAGCACACGTACATGACGATGATTAAAATGGAGGATGTGGTTTCTGTTCATTATCTCTTTGACAAGTTTTTATAGTAAAACTGAGATGACACTGGCTCTTACTCTATAGCTTTGTTATTCTCTAAATTACATTTTAAATTGACACCACAGACTGCTGATGACAGCAGCTTTGAGTAAAATATTGGAGAATAAAGTAGTGGTCAAATGGAACCATTTGACATTCAAAGAAATACACTCTGTATGCCTGCAAATGTTTCAATATTTTTTGGGGAAAATGCACAATTAATTTATTGCCACATCCAGATGAGAAGACTGATACTATGCACAGGAAATACTGTATGCAGCTGTTGCCAGGAGACAGTAAACTTATCTTAGCATAAAGACTGGAAAAAGCTAGTCGGCACAGCCCTAGGATTTAAAAAATCCATCTCACAGCACTTATCAAGATAATGTATTAACACACAGTGTCTCCTTTGTTTAATCCATTCAAATACTAAATTGTGGAAATGACACTTCGCCATTTTAATGGGGGGTTAGGTCCGTATGCAATTGTGCAGGGCGAATGTAAATGCAGTAGGGTCGTTCACCTCAGTTAAACTAATATGCAGAGAGAAAATAGGAAGTCAGTTTTACCTCCTTAAATTTAAATTCAATTTAAATAGAAATGCATTAGTGATTAGGTTTAATTCATTATCACATTTAGCTCTAATCCACATTTTATTCTAAAATCTCATAGTGGACAAAATACATTTCTTGGTCCAAAGAAACAGAACAATTGAGTAAAGTTAATCATCTAATTTTAGCCTGCCTAACAAAGTCAGAACAGTGAAAGATGTCTGACTATAGTAATGACTAAACCAATCTGATTTTGCCTATGGACGCGATCTGATGCAGACCTCTACTGCTGCGTCACTCACCGTTGAAGCTGGTTTCACGTATGTACTTCAGCAGAGTCTTTCCTTCAGCAGACTCCATGATTGGACAAACGCCAGGATGATCAGGACATAGGTCCCTCTGCATGTTGTGGAGAGCGTGGGCCATGGTGTACACTGCGTCAATCACAAACTGCACCTTCCCCTCCTGCTCGTACTTGGAGTCGATCCCTATGCGCTCCTGGCCTGAGGGAACAGAAAAAAGGAGAAGGGGACTTACAGGCAAATAAACCATGAGCCATTAGACATTACATCCTCTCAGCACTGCCTACCATCACCGGCCTAGTTTTTTATTCCTCCATTTACCATTTGCTGTTTGTTTGGATTTTGTGGGAATTACACCCGAAGGGACAATGTGGCATAGGAAATAAGAAGACACATTTTAAGTCCCAAGTGGAAAGTATCCCGCTGAGCTATGAGACAACGTGACAAATACAGCAGCAGACTCAGATTGAATTACTGTGTTGTAATACAGAGTAATAGGCTGCTTAGATCAGACCGCGGTTGTGCCATCTGCAAGGTGATGAAGATCGCCATAAACTTTAGTAACACACTCTTGTACAGCGGCTTCCTTCTCCTTTATAACATCCTCCCAGTGTACTGCCCTTTTACTATGGGCTGCGGTGAAGGTTTTGCCTCATGCTGCGGTTATACTACTTGAATACGTAATGCTCAACCCCTGCTGGATTTAGTTTTTTGTTAAATTTAGTTTTTTTACACTCTTGGTGGATGAAAGCAAAACAAAAATGCTAAATTTACTTTGAATAAAAAAAAATTTCATCATCATCATCATCATCATCATAAAATATATTCGATTTAAATATTGAAACTCCCAGTAAACAAAAATGCAGAGAGTTTTTAACCCTCAGTGATAGGTGATCATAGTTCACACAGAGAGCCTGGTGGAGGAGCAGATGATGTTAATAGGACACATTTGAGAATGTGGGAGACTTGCACAAGCTGAAGCAGGTCAGAAGCAATCTTTGCTGACATGTCAGCCCATTTCTCAGGACTTAACATACATTTCTGCCCACACATAACCTTTTTGCTTTTTTGCTTCTTCGGAGCTGTGCACAGGGTGCCAAATGAACTCCCTCGGAATGCAAAAGCCTCCCGTTTGTATTCAACATTCATAAATATCAGCTAAGCTTGTGCTATAAAATAAAAAAAGAGAATGTAGAGACAGCTGTACAGCCATTCTTGTTAAAAAAAATAAAAGACATTTACAGCCATTATACAGAGGGTTTACGGGGCTCACTAAATGGAAGAGCATCCTCTGTCTTTGACGCGTGATAAATGACTCCCAATAGAAGATTATAAAGAAAACAAAATCCTTGAGCAAACAGTCATTTCTGTCACACTGCCGTTACCGTCATCATGTGCAAGCAAGATTAATACAGCATCCTGCATCACAGGCATGCTCCTCTTAGACAATAAAGCCGGTGCGATGCCTGTCTCACTGTTAGCAGGCAGACTTTGGATAACACCAGCATGCACCACTGCAAGCAACAACACTATCATTAATGCTAGCACAAAGATGGTAGTAGAGCAGAATGGGGGCACGAGAAGTATCTCCAACCTAATTAAGGTGTGCTCTGTCTCGGCGCCGTTAGTACACACGGCACGACTTGTGCTGAGCTGTCAAGGTGACTGGGTTAAGGAAGGAGTAGAGGGAATATAGGATTCAGGAGTTACAGGACATTAGCCACAGGAGCAGACGGCCTGTAACTGTAGTATGACTAAGTAAGACACGTGCTGCATTATTATTCTATTAATAAACTCTCTGCATGTCCTGCACCTGCTGGGTAGAAACACCTGGTGTTAGAATTTCAGGCTGCGCCGCAGACAAGGGAGGGGCGCGGGTTGTATCAGAACCCCCGACAGTCCATCTGCAGCTTCTAATTTGAACAAAAGGTCAAGTTCACATCAACCTGACAGGAGGATGAAAATATGTACTAGTGTATTATGGAAACGTGTCCACTTTGTTCATGTCAAAACCTCATGTTACCTGTGCATTTACGGCTGGTGTCCTCTCTCTTGGAGGCACTGAGGAGCCTGCAGTCAAAGTTTTCCTCCCAGAACTCGGCAAACCACACGTTCCTGCGATTGTTCTCCAGGGTGAGCGCAATAAAGTATTCATCAAACCCTGAGAATAGAGGAAAGGGGAGAATGGTTTAGTTCCGGACCAATTATCAAGCAATTCAAACCTAGAGGAAAGTAAGCGAAATGTGTGCTGCGGTGTTGTGGAGGTGTGGTGCTGGCCGCTAGCTAGCACACCAGCAAGCACTGCTTCATCAAAATTTGACCACGGTGGTTCCTCTTCCTCTCAAACCCCATGGAACTTTAATCACTTTCTTTCATCTAGGAAATAACATTAATTAAAAAACAGGATGCATAATAAATAACTCAGTGACTGTAAGTGGTGGCGCAGCCTGGTGCCTTAGGCTGTGAGGTCCTCCTGTAGGTAACAGGCAGGTTTTTTTTTTTATCAGAACATAGAATCCATTACAATGGCGATGGATGGAAATCATGATGCATTGATTAGCCTAACACTAATTTCAACAGGGCTTAGGACCCTGTATGAAGCATTGTGCTTGAGGAGAGATAACTTGCTGCAACAAAGGACAACGAAAGCATGCATGCTGAAATATGTTCTCCTGCTTGTGCAACTTCACCACCCAATGTGGGTCAGGAAAGTGAGCTGGGGCAAAGCTTGAGCTTCACTGTAAGACTTATGGCGCATGCAGTGTTTTTTCTTTGTACTTTTGTTGAGAGAAAAACACAATTTTCTGTCATGAAAATAATTTGAAATTCACTCTGTCTGTGTCTCCGCTCTTTGTTACTGAGTTATATCAGTTGAGCTGTGGGTAGAGGTGATAATGGCTAATTAGAGCTGAATGACTCACATGATTTTCTTTTCATGAGACCATCCATGATACATGGGGGATTAATAATAGTCTTGTGGCCTCCTGAGTGTACATTTGTCCTGGCTAGACCCTCCTAATTAAAGAAAGCTTCATACAACTCAGACTTTTAAATGACCGCGATTGTTATGATGAGTAGTAAGGTTGTACATATACAGAATCTAAAATATACGGTACATAAGCCACATATTCTACTCCTTTGGCAAATTTGTACATACAGTATTATTTCCTCGATTGCCTCTGCTTTTCTTGTGGGCGGACTTATTAAAGCCACAGCTTTGAAAAGAAATCCACCCTTAAGCACATAATGTGGAATCTGTTTTGGGTTTAATCACAGAAAATGTCTTAAATTATTAAAAAGAGTAAAATACCCATACTTTTGTGCCAATTTCTACAATGATACAGCAGGGACCAGCGATAACAATGTCTCTACAGCAGAAATTGGGCTGAAATTGATGATTTTTGCACGTTTTAAGCATATGAGTAAAACCACACTTTTTTAAAAATGATGTGATGATGGCAAACGACAACGTTTAAATGAAATGGCTTTAAGATAAAAAAATTAAATCTACAAAGTAGTCAATTTGTCCAAACTGACTTCAGTCTGGTCATGAACAACCCACGGCCAAACACAACAACAAGGTCATGCTTGTTCTCTGAGGATTGTGGAAAGTCTTTCTGAGAAATGACGCAAATTGCCACCTGAGGTAGAAAAAGATGAGGTAAGTGGGTTCAAGCTGCTTTATCCAACTTAACATTATCTACCAACAACAAACAGCAGACAATAAACATAATACAGCATTTAACATTAGCAGCAGGAGCTAACAATATTTATTTATAGATTTATTTTTCTTGGTATTGACCAAGAGAATGAATATTGAAAAAACATTTGCCATGTGGTCAGAAACATAATCCTAAATGTAATGCTAACATTATAGGACACTGTGTGCTAACGCATTCACAATATCAACTCTAAATCAATGTCCTATTGTTGTCTAGCCCCCAATAATCCAAGAAAAACTGTTGTAATTAATGCTGATGAAAAAAGACATTGGACTTACATTAGCCTGGTAGCAAAAAGAATGCCAATGTGCTCCACAACTGCTGGAAGACAATTGCTTTGAAGCAATTATTTGCTTATACATTCACCATATCAATTAGAAATATGATAATTTGTCAGTGTTGTGTTCACAGTTTTTAAATAGCCTACATAATTACATGTTTATTTATCTATTGTAAGTAATTACACATGCAATTAGGAAAATATCATAAAAGGCTATTTCTCCCCACAGTGCAGTGGAAAATTATACAATACAGTAACACAGCATGTGGTGAAGCATGCAGTGTGTGAATTATAGTGTGTGCATACCTTGAATGGAGGAGCGTTTGGGCAGAATAGTGACTGCTCCCACTGCTACATCTTCAAACTGGTGGATTGGACTGCTCTTGGCCCCCCAGCTGTCGGATCCAATCCACAGGAAATGGCCAACCTGATTGGCCCTCTTGGTGGCATTGAGAACTCCCCTGCAAGGACAGCAATATGTGAATTAGGAGAGGTGTGTGCAATCTAATATGTAGTACACAAAGGCATTGCTTGCTAGCTTTAAAGAGTAGTTTGATCAACAGTGTATACAGTGTTTCAGATAGAAAGAAGTGAAAATATTCTGTTCTGTTGTGTGCACTACTATATGTGTTTGATGTTGATCAAAGATGGTATTTTAATAATTTATTTAAGTAAATTCTCCATGTCCCTGCACTTCTTCACTAGCATATCCATATTCTATTCCGAAAATGCAGGTACTAAATGTTTGATTCTGTGTTCCTGTTCAACATTTCCCATTGGGGCATTGTGAATGTAACAATATCTTGCTTTGTTGAGATCTGTATTCCCACTTCTCCTTCGAGGCACGCTTGTGTGTGTGTTGTTTCGAGGTATGTTTGTGTAGCATGTATGGTAATCTGTGCCTTTAACCTGTCTTCAGGGGGTGCTATTCATGGCAAGTAATCCGCGCGCCTTAAGAACATGGATGTAGCCAGAATGTGCTGCGCTCCTCACCGTATGTCTTCTTCACTGGCAAAGATGATGACTGCCCGCGAGTGCTGAGTCTCCAGCAGCTGTTGGATGGCTTTGTCATAATCGTCCATCTTGGGGTTGTGGGGTATTTTCAAAGACTGGGCGATGCAGATTCCACCTTTTAATGGGAAAGGAGTAAAAAAAAACGATGAACGATGTGGAATAATATCACCCATTCACTCTGTCTCTCACACGCACGCACGCATGCACGCACGCACACACACACACACTCATGCACACACACACACACACACACACACACACACACACACACACACACACACACACACACACACACACACACACACACACACACACACACACACACACACACACACACACACACACACACACACACACACACACACACACACACACACGCCTGGGGTAGCTATATAGCTGAATTGTACCTTTGGAAATGGAAGAAATATGTTCACAATAGTGACACTTTGATGGTAATGTCATTCTTCCTATAAAGTCAAAATGATAATCTTACAGTGCATACATTTACATTTACATTTTGGCAACGATCTGAAAACCACAGCACAAAGCAATATAACACTCAAACTGACACTGAGCACCAGAATCATTTCACAGAGTTATAAACACATCTTCTAAAACAAATTCAGCGGCCCACTGCATATGAATTCATATAATGGATTTGGGAAAAATCCAACAGCTTGCCATTGACTTTTCATTTAAAGTCATTATCAAACATCGTTTGTTGGACTCTGAACCAATCAGATAGCAGAGCCAGCAATAACAAACAAAGAGGATATAAAATTAACAATAAATCATTCTCAGACAGGTCGCCACTAATGAGTTTGTACAGGAAGAAGGGTACTGATTGCTTCCGTGCGTTGCTAAATTGCTAGATATTTGGCATGGTATATAAGTACAATTGGCTCACGGCAGTTTGCTAGAAATTGTTGTTTTCTGGGATTATATTCACTAGTTCTCGGGTAGAGGAGCAAAATTCTATTTTTCATTAAAACAAAATTATTTAGAAAATACAGTGCTTCACTTTGCTTCACTTTGCATGGGTAATTATAGGTATGGAGGACAAGCTAACCTCTGAGGCACTAATAAGGAAGATAATATGATCACCTGTTAGAAGATCATTACTACTGTGGGCCTGGAATTGAGGCAGCAGCCTGTGTCCTGAGTCAACAGCCAGGTTCTACCCAGACCAATTAAAATGTTTTCCCACTCAAACATTTTAATAGCCTACCCAATAACCTTTCAGTTTGAGTTTCCCTGAGTAGACATAGAAATGGAAGGAATCTCTTAATTGCCGGTCTCCTCAGGCTCATTAATTTGATATACACAGTTTTTAGCTGCCAGATCACACATCTCCAGTAGCAGTTTACTGTGGCACTAAAGTCAGAAGACAACAAAATGACAACTGTTAAGCCTCTTCTTAGCTATCAATTTTTCAAGTATCAACGGGCAAAATTAGGAATATTTCTCCATGCGAGAAAACATCCTGCAATGAAGGCAAAAGACCTCTGGGATGGCTGCTCTTATCCTCCCAGAGTGGACCAAACATGAGAATGGAGATCCCGCAAATGGCCTCGCTGTTGCTTAAGGCTTCTTGGAATCCTGTTGAAGTGAAATGTGCTTGGTGGCATCTGTGCAGAGCAGCCAGCCTTGTATAGGTCTCAAAGGAATGACAGTAAGGCTCTGTTTCAGCGCAGAGATTTCAGCCAGAAAGTCACTGCACTTCCAGGTTTCTGCTTTAAGGAACTTATAATAATGTACAGTATAATATCTGTTTCTGGCATATTAGCAGCACCTTTCCGTTTAATGAGGAGCACTATGACTGCAGGTAAAGGAGGTATAGCACTTACAAAAAAAGTCTCATGAAAATGCATTAACTCCTTTGTGACAAAAAGACTGAAGAATTATGTTATATATCTTGAACAGAGATATATTATGGGTCACGACAGTCAATAATACAGACAGAGACCACAGGAGCCACTGAGCCAAGAGAGAGAGAGAGAGAGAGAGAGAGAGAGAGAGAGAGAGAGAGAGAGAGAGAGAGAGAGAGAGAGAGAGAGAGAGAGAGAGAGAGAGAGAGGGAGGGAGAGAGAGAGAGCATCAGAGAAGAACATGCTGCAGACTTAAGACTGCCCTAAAGGCTGCTGGCCAGCGGTGTGGCAGAGGTGGCTAAATTATTGAATGCCTGCAGAAAAACTCATGTGTCAGTCAGTCATGTGGTCAGTGAGTCCGGTAGTCGTGGATGCAGGCTTGCATTGTATCTGTGCGGCCAGAGCTCTGTGCATTGGGACGCATCGCCATCACCTGTCACTGGAAAGTACTGTGCGGACATGAAAGACCATCGATTCAGACAGTGAGTTTTAAGAGGAGCCCCGTTTATGTCTTGGCTGGAGAAGGGTGATGTGAGACAAATGCATGTCAGGCTTCGGGAGAAGAGAGTGTTTCACCTCAACTTGTTCTTTACGAGTTAGCTTTTCATATACCTAAATACCAAAAATTTTACATTTCTGCTCTCATTTGTAGTGAGATGTGCTGTTTGTGGCACTGAAATGTTTTCCAACGCACTTTATTCGTTTACCTATGATCCCACTCTATGATATCAAAACCAAACACACCATGAACTCCTAGCTTCTGCTGTGCACTTGATTAATATATAAAAGACAGCTTAATGATCATAATGGCCGAATTCATCAGGCTCTTGGAAGTTCCCCGCTTATCTGTCTGAGTGCCATAGGTCATGCACTGCATTAACTGCTTCAATTATTCATCCTCGATGCCCTCGAACTGAAAATGCACTCCGGGGCGAGGAATCCAGCTTCGCCATTTTGCTTAGTGAAATACAAATCCCTTTAAATTAGAGGCTCTTGATGGATTCAACCCCCCGCCTGCCAACTCAACATCCTCCAAACCCAAACCTCCAGGGGACCCATAATGCTGCAATTATATTTATCACCTCGACAGTCACAAGGCAGACCTGCTCCCTCTAGTCTCCCCGCATGAACACGCACATCAAAATTGGCTGACATGCGGCTGACATTCATATTCTTCATCTGTGTGCCCTTCCATATCTCGTGTGCTTTTTTCACCACCGCTCTGAGACTCGGCAATGTCAAAAGGGTTCATGAACAAGTGTTGTGGTCTATTTATGTTGTTTGCATATGCATCGGGCTTCCTCCACCAGCTCCTCTCCTACAGCTAAATATGAGGGCTTTTACTGGCAGACTTTCCCCCCTCACAGCTCAGACTAGATCTAAGAACGCATCCAGTTGGCAACTTGCTGCAATCAATTCCACAGTGATATCTTGTGGGTGGTTTTCCTCAAATGCTAGTCTTTTTTTCTTTTCCTTTTTTTTTAAATGGGAGAATTGAACTCAATCGCTCTGGCCTGAGTCCAGACAGACACAGAATAATACAAACAAGATTCCTCTCTGCCAGCAGCTTCACCTGGAGCCAGGAATAAGGTGAACAATGGAACAGAGCATAAACAGAAAAAGCTAAAAAAAAAAAAACCCAAAAGAGATCAATACGGGCTGACCATCAGTCCAGTCTGCGCCTGGTGTAATGGGCAGCCATATTGCATTAGTCGGCTAGATGGTTCTCCTTGAAGTGGCGGAGCGAGAATCCTACTAATGCATTTGACATTTCACTGCAACCAAACAGGGCAGCCACAGAAAACGTCTCATGGCCTCCGAGATCAACTCCCAGGGATGTTGCTACAACATTCGCCTTGCAATATTGTTGTTTCTCTGCAGTTTACCGGCCTGTGTTTGATGTATCTATTAACATCACACCATCATTTCCCATATTGTTTTCTTCTCATATTCTCATAGTAAGAGGTTTTCTTCTTATTCAATTCAATATAGATTCCAGTCATTGCTGGTGTGGAACCTTCGAATGAATCCTGTGAATGTACAATATGCTATTGCACAATAATGTGTTTTAAAAAAAGATAAGAAAATGCCTTGGGTACTGGATGCTTCTCCTTTGAGGAAGTAATTCCCATTTGTATATGAATACAACATATTGCAAAGCCACTGCAGCTCAGTTGCAACCGGATGAGTCAACAACCACAATGGGTTATAATTTCATACTCCTTGTGTAGCTGTTCAAGACTCATAATAATATCGAGGTGTGCTACTAATCTTTGCATAAGAAACATCAGTTGAAAATACATTTGAGGAAACCAGCAGTAAGAAACTGTGTTTATGGCAGGGTATATACTGTATAAGATCAATTGGAACCACTAAAGGAAGCCTTCAATCAGGAAGTTTTCTTACTGGTTCCTACACAGGCTGCTTTCTCTATCTGTCCCTGCATATTAGACGGCCACAAACAGCCTCTTAAAGTTTTAATGAGTGATCACACTGGACATGAATGCACACAGATAAAATATTCATGCACGCTGGACTTCTGATCGGTGCCTGTGGGATATCATTAGCTTTGCTCATTTCAGAGGTTTCCACACATTAGTCTATTGGAAGAGACAGAGATCACTCCCCGCGGATTTACAGGAAGTGGATGCGATCTGTAAAGCTTGAGATGAGAGGCAGCAAGAAAACTTGCTCCTGTTGGCGTTAGTTGCATGGATGTGCTATCGTGGTATTCGTGGATCACTGCGGGGGTAATTTGTCCAGCCCAGGTGACATTCTTCTTAAAGAGATTCTTTCACAAGATTGAAAAGGGATTGATTTACTTCATACAGCTATTGCCACCTTCTGCGCATCAAAAGCAGCCTTGCGATCGATCTCGGTTGGTTAAAACTGACTGTATTGTATGGTAAAAATCTATCCTTGTCCCGATCCTGCAGAAATACTGCAGCAGCGGGCTGTTGAAAGTGGCTGCAGACTTCCTAAAGCAGAGCACAGTAAAACAACATGATTTGACAAAGATAGCCAGTCTCATGTACCGTTTAGCAACTGAGCATCTCCAGGCTACAGCGATGACTGCTGATTCACATGTACCACCACATGCCAACATCAGCATCAGTGTGGAAAGAGCAGGTGAGTCAAGCATGTGCACAATTTTCAGCCCAGTTACAGGAAAAAACAACAACTCCTTGTCTGAATGCAAATTTATGTTGTACTCTCCAAATACAAATTAAATCTTAACTTAACGCTTAAAACGGAAAAAGGATCATTGCCACTTTAAACATTCACCATTAAAGTAACAAGAAAATAGCCTGGAAATCCAGGCCCACATCTAGAACGATGTAGGGTCTGGCGATAAGCAACAGACCTTCCCATATCCAGGGGCGGCACCAACGCATGCAAATACCATTGCACGCAATTGGATAGCACTACGACCAATCAGAGCAATGAACAAGGTGACGTATTCAGCCCTGTAAGAGATAAGCTGAGCTAACTGGTATATTAAACCTTTGCCGTGGTCGGTCGGAAAAATTGAGAATTCATCTTTCTTGCTAATGGAAGATTTGAGTGCTGTCTTCCAAATCGTTAAGTGTCGAGGCCAAAGCTGTTTCAAACAACTTATCCGCATCCATCTTTGTTGTTTACTATCACAACTTCGACGGCACATAAGCAGCACTTTCGTCATCCGGTTACGCCCGCCCATATCATATAGTACGATTTGATTGGTAGCTCAGAATTTTCCGACATTAATGAGCTCCAAAGGTTTGTGCCCAGACCAGTATGCTGAGCAAATATAACTTTGCCAGAGGCAAATCTGGATTTCCCGGGGAACAAGAACATCCAATGTGAGAACAAACAAGACTGATCTAATAGCTTCCTTTCTAGATGATTCAGTGGGTGGACACTTTGTTTAATCCTATGGTTTCTGAGAGAAATTCTAGAGGCTTTTCACAATTAGGGCAGGCTTCTATTCTAAAACAAGACTAAATATGCAAACCCCTACAGCTACACACAACCAGACCAGGGTCAATTGACTGACCACAAAGCTGGCTGACCATCATTACTATCCTCAGAGCTCGGCGCTCTCACTGCCAGGGATAAAGAATGAGGGTGAGTGAAACAGAAAAGGCAGAATGTAAAACAAAACTCATGTCTCCCAAAAGACCAGTTGCCAGACCGTTCTCTTTCCTCTCTGTTGGCTAAAGAGAACACATTAGACATTCTCTTCTGAATCTGCACGCAGCAAAAAGCTGAAACGGTTGCATTTAAAAATATGTGACATAGATACAGTACATGCTCATCGTCATGACGTGGTGTCATCTCTACAAGCCGAGTCTCTGTCTACATTTCCAGTAACACTCCACAACTCACTAAGGGGAGGGGGTGTGGTGGGACTAAAGCAGAAGTTTCCAAACAGATCAATAATGCATGCGCCCAAAACAGATTTTTAGACATAATTTGAAATGCAAAACGGATCTTCCTCTTTCTGAAAAATGCAAGGGATACAAGGGATAATAATGACAGAAATGCATTTTTGAAAATGTGATTATAATGCAGTTAGGTCCCTATCGTCACCTTTCCTTACCTGCTTCTTTGGAGAGTTGAGTGAAGGCCTCCACTCCCTTCTCACCGTAGCTGCCCTCTGAGGCGATGGTGGAGACGTAGGACCATCCCAGGGCTCGGATGATGTCCACCATGGCCTGGGCCTGGAAGGAGTCTGGAGGAACCACCCGCGAGAAGAAGTCGTAGCGCCTGTCGTCACTCAACTCCGGGGCTGTTGACGCATAGCTGATCTGTGGGATCTTTAAGAGAAGAAGTGGGTTTTGGGGAAGGGAAGGGAAAGTTTACTCCTGTGTTGGCAATATTCTGGTGCATCAGTATAGGTGGTTGCTATGGTGACTGCATTAGAGTAAAAGAAAAATCTATTTTTTTGGAATTTGCGTGTCAAAAATCATAATATGCCCTCAGATCAGTGCCCACAATGGATCAAAAAAATATGTATACCCCCCCGGGCCGGGCCCAGCAGCAGACCCGGGTTTGATTCCCGCCCGCGGTTGTACTCTGCATGTCACTCCCCTCTCTGCCCCATTTCACCTCTGTCTCTTCAAATCAATAAAGCATGAAAATTGCCAAAACAATATCTTTAAAAAAAAATATATATATAGGGGAGAACAGGGGAATCTGAGGCATCGGGTAATGTGAGCAACCCCCTGTATCTAGGCAACGGAAAACATTTGTGGTCATGTGAGATATATGTTTTCAAGCCCCTCTCATTTCCCCATGGCCCTGAAAGAGAGGACCTCATGGTGCTGTGCTAAGCATGTTTTTTTTCACCAAAATAGGTATTTTGCATGTAAAAGTAAAATTGTGGTGGTGGGGGAAAGTGAGCCAAATGCTGTGGGGGAAAGTGAGCCACTATCTCACTTTCCCCCACCATGAGGCACAAGTTAAGTTTAGTCTTAAACATATTTTAATGTAATATTACATAACATATGTTTTATTTTAATGTCATACACATTGTAGAAAAGCCATCATGCCAAGGAAATACACCAGGAAGACGACCTGGGGCAACCACACGGAAAGAGCACCTTCTCATCTTTCCCTGTAACCTTCAGGGCTGGAATGTAGAGTAGGCCTAGTTGTAGAGTATGACAGGCTGATGTTATAATCCAGTTGGGTCTTCTCATGTGTTCTGAGTCCCAGGCTGTTCTCGCTGGTTCTGATTTTCCTACGCTTTGACCCCCAGACACTAGCTGGCTCTAAGGGTCCTGTGTTCTGACCCCCAGACTGTGTTCTAATCTAACTGGTTCTATCTTTCATTTGAATCTTATTAAAACCTTTTGAATTATAATATGTTGTATTTGATTTTGTTCAGAGTTACTTTCAAGTGTTTAGAAAATTTGCTTTGCTTAATTGACCAAACTCCATCATTATTTTACTAGTCCGACATTAGTTCTGGAATGTGTGGCTAGCTTGCAGGATTCTAACTGTTACAATATGTGTTGTTATGGTAGTTTCAGAGTGGAAAAAGTAAGTGGATCAGTTTACCCCCTTGATTTTTCTGGTATGTCTCAGTTTACCCCACAGCTGGGGTAAAGTGAGCCACATGACAACTTTTTTTAAAACAATCATATTTTCACTGCCCTTTGTCTTGAAAAAATTCTGCTAATGCCCATTTCTAGGAAACATCCTGAATTAATGGGAAATGTGTAAATTTGAGTGATAAATCATTTTAGCTCGCTTAGAGTGGGGCACATGTAAAAAGTGGCTCAGATTACCCCGTTCTCCCCTACTGTATATGCATACATGCCATTTGAACAATGTTATTGCCATCAATCCAACAATGACCACAGATACAGTATATGATAGGTTTTGATATAAAGCTGGATAAGTTTACTATACAATATAAGTTTACAAAGGTTCAAATGCAGAAGGTGACGTAATTGTGTAAGATATGGGAGAGGGAATATTATTTGTCATTTACAGAAATATCCCATCACAAAGAGTTACAATGTAAGTAGATAATAGCAATTTCCCATATGGGTCTCACCCATAAAAACAATCATAACACATCCAATGATAATTGAAAGTTAGACAGTAAACACAAGCAGAGGCTGCACATCACTTTCATTCTCCTGCGCTAACACAGACAGGCTGACACAATGGCTTGCAAAACGAATGAGCGACCCATTTCTCATAAATTTTACATTATCGTGTCATTTGATCACGTAAGAGTACAGTCACATTATGTAATGCAATATTTTACACAGACTAAATTGGTTCTGTAACCAGGGAAACATGCTGTGCTGTCCCCTTTTTTTCTCTCTTAACATACCAATGAAGAAATGCAGAAAAAGCCTTGCATGAGTTCAGTTACATTTCCCTCCTGATGAGATATCGCCTATAGCATATCCAACTATAACACTTAGCTGGTAGGGGGACCTTGAGTTTAGATGTTTTTTTTGTCAAACTATACTGTTACAAAGGTCAGTCTTGTATGTGGATAATGTGTGAATGGAGGTTGTATTTGTTAACTATTACTTGTGTTTGCAAGCAACACATTCACGTTTAATTAACATCATCAACTAACAACTAGTCTGGCTGAACCGTTTCCGCCAGCGTCTATTGGCGCTGGCGTTGGCTAACAACGCTTCGCCTCCATTTCCTGTTGCTGGCGTTCCCGTATTGAGCTCCCCCTCAAACTAGGAAACAATTCGCTCACAGTCAACCTGTGTGCTTCTGTGAAGCCCTCTCCCTCTCTCTCTCTCTCTCTCTCTCTCTCTCACACACACACACACACACACACACACACACACACACACACACACACACACACACACACACACACACACACACACACAGAGTGTGAGAAGTCACATTACTGTAGACAGAAATAAAGTGTGGCGATACTTTGGGATAATAATATCGGCGGCGGCGGTCCGGGACGCTGCGCAGCCTAGCTTAGCCTAGCCTAGATGTCCAACTTCATTGTACAACTTCCCCCGGGCAGAAATACCCTCATAAACTCTGGAAAATGAAGCGTGGTGGTTTGGATTGAGCACCGGACCTTATAACCAGCTAGATTAAGATCCGCCGTTCCCTTTCTTTGGTGATTTACAGGACAACGGGCCGCTGATGATAATGTTACCAGAGATAACACTGCGTGACTACGTGGCTAGTTAATTCCGGTTAAGTTATCCCGTGAGCTCCTCGGGGGCTAAAGTGTATGGTGTCTTGACATGCTGTTTAGAAAGCAACACACTATGTGTATTCCTTTTGTCTTTAATAGTTTTTTTGTGGCGTTTGCGGGTTAGATTTAGCCATTTCTCTGACAGCCTCTGGACGTGAAGATGTTCCATCAGAATAAGTTCCCCCCCGGCACTATTTTGCATCGACGCCGCTGCTGTTTCCCGGGGTTAGCCCCGCCCTAGATGATTGTGATTGGTTTAAAGAAATAAAAACAGGCCAGCCCAGTTTCCCCCCCGAATAGACGGCTCTAAACGGTGTGCTTCCAGACCATACTACTTGCTGTAGTTTGGTCTGGCTTCGCGAGACTAACTAACAACTGACACATCCCATCAACTGACCAATGGAAAACTTAGAGAGCAGCAAAGACACACGTCCCATCCCATGTTGATATGAATCAGGCTATATCAATCAAGCTCCAGAAAGTGCAGGATGGTCACTTTTCCTAATGTTCAGGAAACTTGTTAATAGTCTGCAGGTGTCCATTTTACCCCCAAAGATTAAGGTTTTTAGCCAAACTAGCAGCATTGCTCAAGGGATGCAACTCAGTCAGTGAGTCTGTCTATCTGTCCAATCTGCAACCTTTTTCTTTTGTGTGTTTGTATTGTAGCTTTGCCGTGAGTTTGACATGTGTTGCTTTAAGGAGTTAAATGTCTATTTCATCCATTGGTGTGAACCATATTGGCAATTAACTTCTCTCTTCATGTTAAAATGTGTCAATTACTTTTCTGCTATGTAGGCTACTCAGTTGTACTTTGTATTTAGTGCTGACTAACCATTCTTAGCATACTAAGATCAAGGTAATTACATGCTTTGCATCAGCATGTTTGCAATGTCATAGGTAGCATGTTAGCATGCAGACATATGCATTTAGCTCAATGCACCATTCTGCCTGAGTACAGCCTTAGAGAGTCGCTGGAGTTTAGGCTCTTACCATGTGTTCGGACAGAAAGCAAAGGAAGTGAATGGAAAGTTTTGATGCACAGGATGGTGGTGAGTATTGTCAGCTAATCAATTCCAATGAGATAGTTTCAACTTGATCGAGAAAATACACAAGTCTCCCGGGGCTTCATGAGCCAGTTTCATAAGCAGACATTTGATGAAATGGGTAGAGACCCAGGGGAAATAACTGAAAGAAGTTTCCAGTGAGTTATGAGGCCAGTGTGCTGTTCAGTCGGTACAGTACATTTGCTGGAAACACATGGATCCGGTGGTCAAATTTGTGCAAATGCAAGTCTTTGTCTTCCGTCTGAAAACAAGTTTAGTCTTGTTTTATACAAGCTATAAATCTCTTGAAAGTAAAGTGGTATTAATCTACCCGACTGCATTCACATTTACCACCATAAAAACACCAGTATCAAATAAATACGGGACCTATTAGGTATTAGACGGTCCACGATGCAGCCTGATAAAAGTCCAAAATAGGAGATTAATGTTTTGAAACCGCAATCCCGCCTGGTGGCATGTCTGGGATCAAAATGGCTACCTCCCATTGGCAAGTGGATGCACAAACAGGGACAGACATCATTTTCTCTTGAACCCAGAGCTGTACCTCATCACACAGTCTAATCTAAGCACTGTGTGAATGCCATCCATTTATGTTAGAGTGATCAAAAGCGGCCGGACACTGGGGAAACAGGAATGAGGACACAGCAGCTAGCTGATGGGATTGCTTCAACTCACACAGTGTGAGTTATAGCTTTGACCCGCTACTCAAAGGGAGTCAACTGCACAAAGCTGACAAATTGAGGAGCGGAGGAGGAGGTCGAGTAAAAGACTACTCAATATGTTTGAGGACACCAAAAGAAATGCTAACTATAATATCAACCAACGCAAAATATGTGATGCAATTAAAGCAATTCACAGGTGGGAGCACTTCTGCAATGTCACACGCTAAATCACTTCAGGGCTGCCTAAATTGAGTGTGCTGGGTCAAAGAGAGAAAGAGAGAGAGAGAGAGAGAGAGAGAGAGAGAGAGAGAGAGAGAGAGAGAGAGAGAGAGAGAGCCCAGCAAAGTAATGGAAAGCAACAGCAACAGTGATTTGCATTTAAAAAAATACACTTTTTTTCAGAAAGTGAAGCAGCCATTTGGAGCATTTGATAGGAGATCTATCTCAACAGAGCTGCTGTAGTAATACAACAAAGTCAAAAGGTGTTATGGGTTTGTTGAATCACGTCCTATCTTCGCCCCAGCTGTGACAGAAAGCTGCTTGAACATTTGTCTCTCTGGAGCTTTTTTTGCTGCAGGGAACCATTACTTTATCCCAGGCTTGTACCCTGTTGATATAATTCTTCCACTCCTTGTTCCCAATCCCCAGGAATCGACAACTCCTTGCGGTACAAACATTAACATTTTCCGCCTGTGCTTTTTTAATTACCACTTTGACCTCCAGGTGAGAAAAGAGCCAAACCCTTATTGAGGAAATGCTGAGGCGTGAGGATTAAACCTGCTGGAATAAAGATACAAGGAGATGCTGACTAACTAATACTGATTAGAATCGAACACCTTTGTGTTTCTCTCTCATGGTAGCAAATGGGCTAGATTTAAAAAATAATACAAGTTAACAGGTAAATCTTTTCAATCCAATAAGTGAACCGGATTGAAATCTTCTGAAAGTTATCTCTTTTTAGTAATTTACAAGCAGCAAACGTCAATCCAATAATGGTTTCATCTAAATAAGCTCTTGTTGCAACACATTTCAGCCAATGCTTTGGTGAAGTTGATAATGGAAAGGTAATAAGGCGAGGAGAATCGATACGTTAACAACATTCTGAAATCCTTTTCTGTAAATAATTAGCTTGGAATGAGTTAAGGATTATTTCACCCTATTCCTTCATCTTTATTAGTGGTTTTCACATTTCACTCTACACTTGATTCTGCTCGCAATTATCTTCCTTTCATAAAGGCACATCACATTTTTAACATGTGAAAAATGGAATCACACACATCAGTTTGGTATATGCCGCAGTGGAAGAAGGTAAGAAGGAGATGGTGATGCCTGCAAGCATTCGGCATGGGCATAGGCTGCAATGAGCACAAAACCGATCATGAGCAAGTGAAAGCAAGCCATGGAGAATGATTAACGATGCCCGCTTTCAGTATCACAATTACCCATTGCTGAAGTCTGGCACCTGTCATCTGCAGTATAGATCAAAGTTTGGATTGTTGAGGGTAATCGTCTGGCTTGCTCTTAAATGTATCTGGACTGACAGGATCGATGGAAGGAAAACACAGAGGTCTGTTATAGGGGACACTGTTTTATTGATTTACCACCACAAAGTGCTGCGGCCGCCCTGAATAAAAATCTGTTGCTGAAGTCTGAGAAAAAAAGAGAGAGGTGGGAGGTGGTGTGTGTGTATATGTGTGTGGTGGGTGGGTGTGTGTGTGTGGGGGGGAGTGTGTTGTAATCTGCTTATTGACATTAAATTCAAGCCCGGGTGTTTAAGAGGAGAGGTGACTAAGCGAGGTTGTGTAAAGGTTAGACACGTTCACAGTAAGTGGGAATGCTAGGTGAAGTTAATTAGAGTGCCTTGGCCTTTCCGTCGCGTTTTCACATACAGCAGCCTGCGAGCACCACGGGCAACTCTGAAGAAAAGGTGAGAGACTTTAATGTTTGGGATTTAGCTCTCCTTCTTTGCTAATGTGAAGGTGATTAATCTGAAGAGCTGAGAGCAATACTTGCAGATGTGACTACGTGTGCGGTACAGCTCAGGGTTGTCTCTCCTATGCTCGATGCAAAAAAAAAGGAAATTTTATTTGAATCAAAATAGGCAGCATATGGCAAAACACCACTCTCAGTTAGGGGTAATGGCAAACATCTATCCCCGCCGTCTGAGAGGAGGATCTGTAGATATGACGAAACAGGTTGTCTCCACAGAAAACAGAAGGGTACAACAGTCCATGGGTTTCTTGAACAAAAAAACTTGAACCAAAAAAGACAAAGAACAAAGGCCATTTTTCACAAACAGCTTTCCCTACAAAAAGCAGCACTGAGTAGTCACCACCAGCAGTGCCAAAAATTAGGCAGAGAAAACGAGTGGGGTTGTTCAGACTTGGTTTGGTGTCCATTAATCCAAGAGAAACGCTGAGAAACCTTTAGCTGAAAAGGAACTGTGAGTGGCAGGGCTGAAATGTTTCCCATGAATGGCTTTAACTGGGGTGAGAGCGCCCAGGCAGTTTCTGTTGCAGGAATCCTTGCGCCTCTATTTGCTGCATGATTAGCTTCTAAGTATATCTTGACATCAGTCAGCTACACTCGGCTGTTTGCTACAATCTCCACGGTGATGGCGGAAATGACAGCGGGTTCTGACAGACCGGGCGCTAACCCCATGCTGTCTGTGGCCAGATGCCAATGAACAGAATGTCCTCGAGAAATCGGGACAGTGACATGCAAATACAAACGGTAAGAATGATACCATGACCCGGTCGAGAAAGACATTTTGCAAGCAATTTCACAACCCCACCCGTAATGGAATAAATATTTGCTCACAACAAAAAAAAAACCCAAGTCAGAAGATTTATTTGTTGCTCCACTGCCCAGCGTTGTAAACCAGCGATGGTCGATATCCTATAAACAGAATAATACGGTACAATAAACTGGCCTATAAAGATATTGAGCAGTTATCACGCTTTAGATCTGTCCTTCTAAATCAAGGCTCAACAGCTTTTGCGACTTTAAGGGGGAAGGGGGGACAGACAGCCCATTGGTTTGTATTCAGACAGCAGTGCCAATTGTTAGCTAGGGCAGAGGTAATGACTGTGTCCATACATGCAACCTCGGGCTGGGCTTTGGTAATCTCTCTTCACCAGAGCAAGCCACTGCCAACAAAGCCGAATGAAGGGCGGGGGGAAGACGACAGCTTTCCCTCCCGTTCCCTGTCACTCTCTTCCTGCCCATCTGTGTCTCTCACTCAAACTCTACTGTCATGCAGGCTGTGCCTCCTCGTCGTGCCCAAGCACAACCTGGGACTTTCGGGCCTCGCTCCTTCGTTCTCCGCCCCTCGGTATGTTTCAGTCCCGCCGGAGAGAGAGACAAGGGAGTCTCAACTTCCTGTTGGCCTCTCCCTCTCTCCCTCCCCGTCTTCTGTCTGCATGCAGACACGCCCACACAGATGATCAGCAGACACTTCCTGCCCAGAGAGGTCCTTGGGCCGCCAGTTTCCTCCCAGGCCAAGGCAATCTGCCATTATTTATTTGCTCCCGTGCCAGCCAACTTCCCCATTCTCGCTCTCCTTGGGCTCTCTCTTTTCTACCCCATTTTCTCACATTTTATTTTTCCTAATGAGACTCTGGTACGACTAAATTGTATAAGAAAATACTTGTCCGAAACTTCATGCCAAAGAGATTATGGTTTTAACCTTGAATGTATTTCTGCAAATGTATCAGCAAGCTGTTCACTGCCTACACAAAAACATCTGTAGAAGGGTTGATTTTTGTGTATTTCTTTGATTTGAAAGGTAGTCATTATTTTCATGATTATGTTATAAAGTTGGTTTGGCTAACAACATGTCAGCTAACACTTGCTTATCTAAATATTCAGCCGACACAGATCAACGTTCACATACATTTGAGTGTTTCTGGCCACCTTAAAAATGCAAGTCCAATATTTACCCTCTTTCAGCTCCATTTTGGCCTACACCTGCTCATTATGTTCACCAGTGGCTTACTTTGTCGTTCTGCAGTTTGGTGCTGGGCTAGTAGAGCACAGTGGGGTTCTAAAGCTTTATTGCTGGGAATAACTACCTGTCTGAAAATATTTAACAAGTCTGGATGTTTACTGTGTTTTGAAGGAGCATTTTCTACAAGAATCAAAACACCCCCTTTTCAGAATTGCCCACACCGCTGAACTAGCATTGATGTTACACGACAGAAAGTTAAGATTTCATAATCCTTTATCGAACATGACCTTGCACCATCTCCTTCTTTCCGCCCACTTCCCTTTCTCCCAGTCGATCCCCTAACCCTCTGTCTTTCCCGCTCGCTCCACGCCAGTCCCCTGGGTAGCTCCAGTGCTCTGGGCTGGGCCTGAGCTCTTGCTTGCCAGGGTGTATTTTAAGACAACCAGCATGTTTCTCCATGCAGGCTAGGTATGACTCACAAATCAGATATTTGACCAGTGGAGCTGCACAGTAGAGTAGAGTCGTGGCGTGGGAGGAAAGTGTGGATAGCTCACAAAGGGAACCTGGCTGACCCCCATCTTTCCATCAGGTAAACAGACTGCTATTTCAACTCTATTGGTATTTCAAATAAATAATCGTTTCCCAACACGAAATAGCTCTCAAATCCTCATCGGAGAGGATTCTGTATCGAGGAGAGGCTCAACATCTATGTTGTGCAGTGTAAAGGTGTGCTGCTACATTTTACAATAAATGGAGCTTAGTGACTTAATATATACAGTATATTGTAGTATTTATATATACATATTATTTTTTTTGCCTTTCAAACTGGCATGAGAGTCAAACTCTTATGCTGTCACTCAGCGACAGTTGTACAGAAACCGTATCGCTTCCAGTCATTTTGTAAAGCTCCTTTTGACTTAGGCTTCACTCAAAGCAAGGCCCTGCAGAACAGCCTTGATCATAGTGCCAGAGTTGTGTGCACTCTCCAGGTGCGACAGAAAGGCACAGAGTCACGGTAAGAATGAAATGTTGCCTGCAGGTTTATAACTATGTGTTATCAAATGTATTATTTTTTTATCGACACAGTCTCAAATTACAAATAGCTGCATTGATTTTTCCTGACTGTAAAGGCGGCTGCCTTGTTGATTTCTGTACTGTGTTCTTTACAGCCTGCACGCCATCTTTTCATTTACTCTGTGAATTATGAAATATCGATAAAACAATACTGAAAAATGCACAACTTGATGCCCTGGGTAAGAGAACAATAATATTATTTGATGAGAGATTTGGGAAAAACACACGTTTGTATCCTGGGGATTGTTGGTTTGTGCAACATATTTACATCTCAGCGCTCTGTCCAGCCCTGATCTGGCTTTGGCATATTATCAACCAAAGAGCGATCATAGGTGAATCTTTTTTCAGACCTAAATCCAGCCGGAGCTTGCAGGGTCTGACACATTCATTGTGAGTGCTGCACCTGCAACACTCTGACCTGCATCCCAATGATTCCCTCTGTTCTATCCCCCATCTCTCCCTGTACAGCTCTCTCTTCAGACTCGACAGAGCATCATCGCCAGGACCATTTCTCCCCTAATGGCGCAGGCAATGCGGGCAAGCTTCCTCAATTTTATCTCTCATCTCTGTCTGCTCCTCACAAAAAATATTAAATTCTTTAGCAGGGCCATATAATTACATACTGATCACAGCAGTAGTAAATATCACAGCTATACTGTTCCTTCTGTTAGTGTGTCCGATACCCTACTTGATGGCATGCACTTACATATAACATGTTTGTACCGGCAGAACAGAACAGAACGTATTAATAGGCAATCTGTGCACACTTAGCATCGCCTGCCGTGCTGCCTTGAACCTTCCCAAAGATTATTATAGTATCTTATCAGCAACACCTGCATTCACCACCCACGCCACATCCACTGTCAGCCCATTTGGATTTGTGTCAAAGAGGTTGCAAATGTAAAGTGCAGATTAATTCATTTTCCTGCAAGTATCACACACATTTTTCAATAGCTAAAGCTGACGTTTTGCCTGCTGTTTTATTTTCACAAACTGTACCCATACTGGTGGTAACTGAAATGATTTTTATGGTTTGTAAATGCAGAACTACTGTTATTCACGCAGAGCTGATATCCTTATGTTAAATAAAATGAAAACAATTTGCTTAGAGCCATTCGGAGTAAAACATCCACTCGAATCGACCAGGGCGATACAACTGGTATATCAATAAAGAATAATTTAAATCCAGACAGACACTAACAAAGAAAAGTAGTTAAAATAAGATGGAAAAATAAAGGACTAAATATTCCGAAACAGATAAAACCTTCAGCATTAAACTAAGAAGACTAGCCCAAACCAAAAACAACAGAGTAAAGCTGACAATCGAAGTGTTTTGAAAGACAACCTTGATTTTGGTTAAAAAGAAAGTCTTGAAGGAGTATTTCACATTCAGCTGTTTTATTGGCCGTAGTTTAGCTGCAGAGACAGACCTTCCTTCAAGGCTCCTTGCCTCCTTCGATGCGATTGGCGGACTCTGGCCCTCACGTTAACTATCTATTACCTGCAGCATCTGATTGGAAGACCTTGTTGGGTGGTAAGCACACAGCCAAAGCCCGGAAGGCTCCGATCAGGGCAATTTAGTCCCTTCTCTCCCACAGTCACCAGTCACCTTTCCACTGCTGTCAAGATAGGCGACAGTCAGAACAGCCTGAGGATCGTGGGCTGAATGTGTCTCATGAAGACATAAAAGTTCTGCTAGGAGTTAGACCACAGCTATACGTTTTCAATGTGATCAGGCGTCAACAAAAGATGAACCGTTAAACTTGTAGCCAATGAGTATTGGTACAATCATAATCAAGAATGTATGCTCTCTCAAAGCTTTCAAATTCTGACTGCCGCATTTAATGACTTTGATGCTTGAGGCAAGAACATATCTTGCTGCTACATTAATGTAGCAGCAAGATGTCTGACAAAAATATGGTCCGGTTCGCTTTTGTTTTAGCAACCGTTAAGCCATGCTGGCGAAATGGCTCTAAGGATGAAATATTGCAACAGTTATTGGCCGGATTATCTTGAAAATGTTGTGCAAACTGTCATGAATGCCCAGATGATGAATCCTACTGATTTTGATGATCCCCTGACTTTTCTCTTGTGCCGCCGGCACTAGAGCAAAGTCTTATCCTGTGAAATATCTCAAAATGTGCTTGATGGCTTGTGTTAGAATCTTGTACAGATAGCTATGGTCTGCAAAGAATGGATCCCAGTAGTAGGCTGTGAAATGTCTCACCAACAACTGGATGGATTGCCATTACATTTCCCCAGTACTGTTTAGCAAATTGAGTAAGCTAAGATGGAGAACTTGGTAAACACTGTATGCTAAACATCACCATGTTAGCATTGGGGTTGTGTTCATGTTATCATGCTGACAATAAGCATTAGGCTCAAAATTTTGCCAAAGTACGGCCTAGCTTAGCCGCTAACATGACTGTAGATTCTAAGCCTTGGTAGATAATTGCCTGGACTTTGAGGTTTTGATTTTTAACTGCTTGTTTTTGAATCGCTCTTTTGGGTTTCTGTCTGCCTTATTTTTTGTCTCACTACACTTCTACAATTTTTCAACAATATACTTTGTGCCATTGAGCACTGAGGCATAAAGAAATATAGCGATTGTATTATCTAAAAGTAAAACTTATTATATTCTCTGTATATCGGCTATCTTCCCACCCTGCAGCTCACTCGGATGAAAATGATCCTTAGTCCAGCAGTGACCTGGCCACCTGTGAGCTCTCCGCAGGTGTACTGCATCACTGAGGGCATCTGACCTGAAAGTCCTCTCAGCAGCACACTGCTACACAGACAGAACAATGGACAATTGTCTGCTGAGGGAGCACAAGAAGCCTTTTCTAGAGCTATACTGAATAACTTGTCAACTCTGGGAGAACTGGACACAGTCTTTTAGATAGAGCGCATCCTTGTAAACAGACTCTCATTCTCACTGAGATCATGATTCATCAGAGCAAGTGTCTTGACTAATGCACCGAGAAGATTTATGTGGAATGTGTTTTCGTGACGTGCAAATTTCACACAACTTCCACTCGCAGTGAGAAAATGTGTCAACAGGGTGCACAAACTGACATGTATTCCTGAGCCAGAATCAGAGATGCGCAACAGACGCCAGATCAGACAATTACCCTCAGACAAGTTAACCAGCTGAAACAGGAATGGTCCCAGTCGAATACAAAGGAACTGTCACACACCGCTACTGAGGGATTATCTTTATTTTTTCCAAAACAGCACAAATATGTGTCTTTCTCAAAACAACCTCTATGGATCTCATCTCAGCTAATAAGACAATCTGTCAAGTGTGCGGAAATAAGACAAATACAATTATTTCACTATATATTTAGGAGATGTATGAACCCAGACTTTTAAACTCATTCGTTAATTGATCATCCAAAATATAAAAAATTTAAAAATACATTGAATGTGATTATTTACTTTAGAAAGTATTTCATATTTTAATTAATATTACTACATATTGTATGCACATTGCGTATTTTCAAAAACGTCTAGGCTTCAAAAGCGTGTTCCAAACAACAACAATATCAAAATACAATGAGTTTTTTCCTGTTTAGTCGTATTACTAAGGCTTAATTTATGATTACAGTAGCTAGACGCTATTATGTGAGCTGCATATGGCCTGAACAGATTAAACATTATCATGGTAGTGTGAAATGGTACAGAAAACTGCATCAAAGTGTATTGGTAAACTAACCTGGTCTACAAACCACGTGTGCTACGACCAGCCAATTGAGTGCATTTAAGTGTTTATTTATCTTAAATTTATTAGAGCACATTCAATATAATTTTTATTTTTTTGTTTTTTTTCAAGGACATTGCACACTAATCAACAGTCGAACTGTCAGTGAGCCAGAGTTCACATAAGAGGCTAGTTTACATCTGTTGACCCCGGCCAGATATTCAAAAGGCAACCTAAAATTACAGAAATAAAATGCATGTACAAACAAAGATAAAAAAACAACATAGGTGACTCAGAAAATGCAGTAACACATAGTAAGAACGAATTGACAGACAATGGCAAACAAACAATAAAATAAGCAAACAATAAAACACAGCATACATTAAACATTTTATCATAACCTCTGTTTGGATGGTTTCTCATAAAAAAAAGGTGTGATGTGTTTCCGACTGTGCACGGGATGTGGAAAATTGTTTCAGCCTTCAGAGTACACAATTAGTGCCAGGCTAAAACACACACAAACAACACATTTTTTTAATACTAAGGGGGATATTGCACTGACATATGTTCGTACTCTGGAGCTTTGACCCCATCCTTAACCTTATTTTATGTGTTACTTTAACCGAAAACTGAATGCAATGTTTGACCTTGTGGAGTCGAGCTTATTGTCCCCAGAGAAGTGACATCTAGCAAAGACTGCAAACATTCTGCTCACTGCAACCCCCCCCCCCCCCCCACCCCCCGCTCTCTATCACGGTGATGGAAATAATGTATTGTGGCGACTGCATGGGGAGCAGTCTCCTGTTCAGTAATGAGACGAGGCAAAATAGGCATTTAACCTGGATGTAACTCCAGTTCTACCATATAACTATGTGCGTAGCCCTCCGTCTCTCTGTTTCACTAAGAGAATGAAAGAACGTAAACAACATTTTCTGGAAGGGGAATACAAATAAAGAAAGATGCAGCCTGAACACATACCCTTCATCCATTTATTTTTGCAGTGGTGCCATAAACAGATGAAATCTGACTACTACTCTGAATTACGCTGTACATATCTAGAGCAGGGCTCCTGATATTCTCTCTTTATGAAGCATACATTTGACCCAACCCTTACACTCATCTAGAACAGAAACCAAATCTTAGCCCGCCAATTTACTGGAATTACTTGTGAGGTCAATCTTTTTGGTCAGGATTGTACAACAATAGCATTCTTAAAACCAAAGATATTTTGCCCTCCTAAATAGTATACACATTTACAATACTACCCACTGCAGGGAGAAGGATGTTTGACTTGCTGTTGCATTATGCAGATGGTTTTATTTCCCCAATGCCTAAATGATTTATCTGGCTAGTATCCCAAAGGATTGGCATTTGACCTCCAGGTAGAGAGCACCTGACAGCTCAATGCATAATCCAATGATAAATGACACACTATTGATCCTCCTAGCCTCAGTGTGTGCCACATGTCAATTCTCCAACACTGAACACCATATTCTGTAATCGACATCTCCTATCCACAGTCAATTGTAGTTTAGGCAACCCCATCTGAAAAGAAAATTTAATTTGTAAAGCGTCAATGGTGATTGAGGTTTTTCTCCAAATCAATGCAGTCGTTTCAGAGGGGCACTTGAAATCCTACAGGATTTGTAGCTGAAAACAGTTATCCTGTCAACTGTTTTTTTTGTGTATGCTCTTGCTGCTGTGGCACTGTATACATTTCAAGCTTAAAAGAGCAGAGACACACAAATATGTTAAAACAGCACTCAGCCATAAACACACACACACACACACACACACACACACACACACACACACACACACACACACACACACTTCACTCTCATTCTCACAAATAAGATCAACAGGTCTTTTAGTGTAACTATTAGATGCCAATGCTGCAGAATAATATGGTCTCCCTATAAATGGTCCACACTGTACTTGCTGATATTATGGTTATACATTACAATCTGTTGTTTGCAACTGATGCACCCTAAGGCCCTGCTGTAATAACACAACTGAAGGACAAGGAATGAATCTCGGTGACAGTTTATTATGGATACTGTGAGAGAGCACACTGGGCCACCAGATCGCTGAGATATATAAAGGGTACCACACACACACACACACACACACACACACACACACACACACACACACACACACACACACACAAATGTATTTAAAATATTTGACATGGATCACCTATTTCACACAGCCATAAAGATAGTTATGGTCGAATTTTGTATTTCACTCATTCATTTATTTGGTAGTTTTTGTTTAGATTTTAAAGACAATTGACATATAATCAATAATATAAAATAGAAATGTTTAGTTACCATTAGCTGTACCTCCAAAAGTGAAAACTGTACATTTCTACATTAATTGATCACGCATTAAAATCCTAAATGATTTTTAGTTGTAATGGAAAATGAGGATTTATGCCTCAATCCCAACACAATGAACATGACCAAGACAATGAAAGTCAATGGGATTTGGATTGTGGTGCTGCTGAATGTGACAAGAAATTACTTGTTTATAACAAAAAATCAACAACAAAAATCTCTTTGTAAAAAAAAATGTTGAAAAGCGGATTGATGTAAAACTACTGCGGGTTCAATACCACTAGAGGTGACTGAGAAAATATAAACACGATCAATTGTGGTTTATCTTCCCTCTCCTGCAGCCGAAGCTGGCGTGCGGCGCTCCCTCATCTATTTCTTGCTGCTCTTCAGTGGCATGACTATCTACATTAGAGCCCTCACATGGATATGCAATCTAAACAGAGCCTCGTGCCACCAGCCTCCAGGGACAGCAAGACAGCCGTGCGAGCAGTTAACCTCCTGTCCCTTTTAAGTTTGCAGCACACTGCACCAAGTTTGTCTTTTAAGTGTAGTGATGCATTTGTCCTTTCACACTCATGTGGCTGTTACCCTTTACCGTGTGAACTTTGTGACTGAGACACGGAAAACGTGTGTGTCCATGTGCAGAGCCTGAGTATGAAGATGTTGATTATAGGTCAAGCTAGCGGTGTGGCTTTAGGAATGGAGATGTCGGTCTGTCGGTCATTTAGGGATTTTGATTAAATGTTATACAGACATTCATGGTCAGGCCCCCTTAGTTTGTCGATCCCCAGACTTTTTATCTGGTGCCACCATGAGGTAGATATTGGTGGTAATAATTGTGGTGAAATCTCTAGACAGTTAATGGACAGATAGATTCCCATGAAAATTGCTCCACACATTTGTGTTTCTGAGAGAAGAATTTAGGCAATCCCCAGACATTTCCTCTAGAACAATCATTATGTCAAATTTGTCCTAGTTTGTTTATGATGAAGAAATTCCCACTAGCCTCAGCTGTACTTGGTGTTTAGTGCTAATTAGAAAAATATTACCATGCTAACACGCATAACTAAGATGGTGAGCATCAACATTATGCCTTTTGGTAAATTGTGGTCACCCAGTTGTGTATTAAGGGCAATTACCAAACATTAGCATGATAACCTTGCCAAACCAAGATGGTAAGAATTAACATTATACCTCCTTCTAAATTGGGGTCACCCACTCATGTATTTAGCGCCAATTAGCGAGCATTAGCATGATAAAATGCTAAACTAAGAGGGTGAGCATGCACTGCCTCACAAAGCTGCTAACAGGCTGCAGACCCTCAGTCTTGTTTCTGTCGGATCTCTCGCTCTTTTCTTCAAATGTAGTATAATTTATGCGTTGAGAGGGGAATACTCCCATCCTTCATGAGCTAAAATAGATCTAAAGGATTAGTCTTAGGTGCAATACGATTTTTTATTTTTTTGTTAAGGAGTTGAATGAGGAAAGTGTTGAGAAAGCACTAAAATAGATAACACAGCACAAAAGCTACAGGGAACCACAACACATGCCACTGAAAATAGCCTTTTAACAAAATGTTCTGACTCATTTAGGATTTGAGGAATTTCAGGGGAGTAAAGAATTTGCCTCTGCAAAAAAGGCACAATTTTTTTTTGATCTATACAGAAAAGTTGTGCTTATACGAGTTTTTCACTGCTTAAAAATAGACTTAGATGTTGTTTAGCCATATAGCACAGACGTTTAGCCCACTATGGCTGAGTGACTGTGTTATTCAAGGCCTGTCCAAAATGCTGCCTGGATCACAGATCACTGCGGTGAAACAATCCAAAAAGACCCCCGTGGTTATGCCTCTCAGCCCATACTGGATCGTTTGCTGCTGAAGCAACGGGGACATTTTTCCTTTTGGAGGGATGAGTGCGAGGCCGACCAGCAGCCAGCACAGACCTCAACTTGCTCCTCCACTCGTCCCCGTAAGAGGATCGGACGTAATGGGGTTTTTCTCTTCTCTGGCTCCCTCTGCTCGTCAGATAAACTGCAGGAAACTTCCAACAAAGTCTAAGAGTGCTTTTCCCCTCACATTTACAGTCATGCCGACAATAGGTCTTGAAGGAGGACTGGTGCGACCTCGATGTGAAAAGAGCTAAGCTTTTAAGCAGGTGCCCTCTTCCCCCTCCCTCTGGTGCAGTGGGAGAAAAACGGGGTAATAGCCTGACAAGGAGAGTCAACCTCCAAACCCATGTATATATAAATGACGGATGACACCTCATTAAAAGACATTGAATCCATATACGCGGGATCATGACACAGAAACAAGCTTGAATATGTATGGAAACAAATCAAGTATGGAATGGGAACGTAATAGCCATGTTTTCATTGAGAACCAGTAAGTTATACAGCACACTGTTATGTATATAAAATATCGTCTACCAATCTCCTAAGGCCTGTGGGGACAACCCAGACACTAATATCAGGCATGCATGGTTGCTCATAATTCCCCTGTGGCAGGCTGCTGACCTAATGACCTTATGTCAGCAGCAGCAATGGATACTTGTGTAACACAGGGATATTTTATTCATTTTATAAATATTGCATCAGTTGCTCATGCTGTACCAAGTTTGTATGCGGGAATATGTACCTGCTCCACTGAAAAGCACCCCTTCACAACACTGTTCGAAATCAGGCTCTCAGGCAACATTTCTGCGCCTGGTTATCAGTTCAAATTTGGCAAAGCTGGAGTTTCCTGGATTACAGTCATGGCCCGCAAATGCAGAAAATAAATCAAATTCCAACATTGGCTTCATCCATGATGTTGCTGTGTCCTGCTGCTCAGACCCAAGAGCACTGCTGCCACTTTGCCCAGCCAGATATTTTAGTTTTTATCTGTAACCAAGGCCTTTTCAGCAACACAGACGAAATGCATTTGCTTCTTGTCACGCATTGATCTTGCCTTGTTCACTTGTCGCAGGGTTCAAACTGACTGAACCCTGACTTGCCAAATACCGAGACGCACCAATGTCGTGCCGATTCGAAAGAGCAAGTGATTGACCTCTCCTTAAGTAAGTATTGATTGTTTGTAGCCTTGTTTGTGTAAGAGCATGGCCATGCTGTGTGGCTGGCACAGGGCAAGGAACAGTGGAAAAAAGGTACTACGATAAAAAGTTGTTGAAAAAAAAGTATTTATTTTTCTATACTTGTGGAATGCCATACTTAACCTGCTAGCCATGCACATAACACACGCCATAACACACGCAGCTTATGCTCATAGCCGTGCCCACTTTGTATCCTGCCCCAGTTGCCCTTTCCAAAGAGTTTGAGTAAATATAATTTTGACAATTTTGGTCTGACGCTGTCATCATTTAGCATCTGATTAAATAGATGGAATGGAAACCAGCAGGGTTTTTTTCAGTTTCAAGGTCCAGAAGTAAGAATCACTCGACTTTATGCATTCTGTATATCCACACGTAATAACAAAATATACACCACATTTATTTTCAAAGTTATCATGTCGACTGATTTGATATTTTTCCCCTTACAATTCAGGCAGCAGTATAATGGTTATTTACACTATAACGAAAGATTAACTTATCCCATAAGTCAATGAAATATGCAACACTGTAGTTGTGTAGGTTTTGGTAGATGAGTGACAATATTAATATGTCACAATTGCCACCTTCAGGTGTTGTGTTTTTGTAATGTTATACTAATGCGATATTCACCTAGGTACCATGCAATCATTCCTACTGATTGAATAATTGGGCGTATTGTCCTCACGTGTGTTTTATCAACGGCCAAATTCACAGAGGATGAGTGACGCGTCATCACGGCTCAGCTATAAACAGGTGTGCTCACGACCTCAGTCAGTGCGTTTCCATGGCACAACTAGATTGGATTAAGACATATATCGAACTAGACACTCGAACGGACCGTGTCACTTACATGGGCTTTAAGAAATCGGATAAATGTCCAATGCATGGCTGTCTCCACTATGCTAGGTGGCGCTGTAGCCCTTTCAACAAGTGGTTATGAGCCACGTCCGGTTCCCTTCCGACAATAATTTTTAGAGATATATATTTATATTTATAAATTATTATATATATACAAATATTTATTTATATTTTTATATACTTTCTATGCAATAACCCTACTATTTTTTTTACGTCGTCTCCTTCCACTTCCTTGTGAAATCCTCCACAGGGATTCTCGAGCAGGCGCAGAAGCAAACTCCAATATGCGATGTCCGATCCCTGTATACATGCAGAGAGAATGCCGACAATGAACGAGTTATCAAGGTGTTCTTATCCGACTTCTCTTGTCCGTTATTGTGCCGATTTGTGTGCGAAGTAGATCGGATAAAGGTGTTTACATGCAGTTTAAAAGTCCTGTTGAAGTCTTATTCGTTTAGTTACCCGATTATGAGTCTGCATGTACACGGACTGACTGTAACCCTGAAGAAGACCAGTTATTGGCTAAACGATTTCAAAGTTTATGCAGAATTAAAGTGATATTGGGAACAAGAAAAGCAGAGTGTGGGTATTAGTTTTCATCACTGCAGATTATTGCTTCCAAGGAAGCTACTGCAAAACTTTTTGTCTGTATGTGCCTCCTGCACAAACACACTATGTAATTGTAACAGTTTGTCTTCCCTTCCGAGTATAGGGGTGTAATTTCGCCTTTAAGCAAATCCCCTGGGAAAGCCAGACAGTTTTGACTCCTATTCAAATATTAATAATTCTCTTGCTCTATTGTAAATATTTTATGAATTCAAAGAAAGGTGGAACATTATTAAGGTTTACTATCATCTTCCATATTCAGTCAAGTTTTCAATTTCACTCTATCGGGTGAATCCCACTAGCCTGGTTCTACCAGACCATCATACTTCAATTAATTTGAACAGTAGGTCTGGAATCGCTCAATTGACAAACGTAAAATCACTTGAAGGCGGGTGTCTGTTGAAGTTTAAAACTATTGGATCTGTCCAGTGCCACTCTGGATCTGCCAAGCAATCGCATAACGTTTGCTGCTACGGCTTCTGACTACAACTGAAACTGGCGCACGTCATTGTTCTCAGCCACTCCCTCTGTTCGCTGATTGGACAGGTAAAACTCTACCGGAGAAAACCCGCGAATATGCCGCAGACCCAGACTGACTACTGAAGGGAAATTACAATTGAGCGGAAGTAGGTAGTAGGCGGGCAGTGCCAGGCTAGAATCCCACTGAGTCTTTCTCAGAATAAAAATAAATAAATATCCAATTTATCTCTCTCCATTCTCAACCTTTGTTGTTCAACTTTGAGCTTAACTGACTCCCTGAAGTTTTTTTGCTCTACTCGAAACAGGAGTTTCTTCGAGAGTCTGGCTTGCTTCGTCAACAACGCCCGGCACCTATTCTGACACTGACTCTCCTCCTGCTCCATGGACACCACTGTGTCCATTTCAATTTATGATTCTTGGCTTTTGCAGTGCTTGTTACTTATTTTCTCATATTGTATTTTTTGTTATGCACCAAGATACTAAGGCAAACGCCTCATATTTGAAATAAACCTCAGTATGATTCTAATAATACAAAAATAAAACAAGTTAAAAATATGAACATAATATCCAAAATAAAGCTTAAGAGCTGTCATGACTATCCTAATTATTCACTGCCATGTCCTATGCATTCACATATTGCATAAAACTGAACTATTATTTATAGATTTTACATGTCCACTTTTTCCAGAGTTAAGCCATGAGTTAAGTAAGATGTTGAACCTTACTTTGGAGATAAATGTCAAGTTGGTGGAGAAATGAAATTACTTGCTCTATAATCCATGTGTCAGATGCTCGTTATGAAGTAACACTGTACTGAGAGAGGTTGCTGTGTCACAGTAGAAAAAAAGATGCCAATTAGCGAGGCATAGAGAGCCAAAAGCACTGGTGTGGATGGTGCAGTATATCCACGACACAGTTGCGTTCTCATTCTTTAAGCAATGGTAACGGAGCTCTTTGTGTGCCTTATGTTGCATACTTTACATACCATACTTTACATACCATCCATGTCTCCCATGAATGGGCTGTATGCACTGTACAAGAGGTGTGACTAATTGACCGCCAAGCTGCATGCATCATTGTACAAATGGCAACCGTGTTTGAAAAAAACAGACATAAATAACCTCTTAGGCCACTTTGTACCACTTGTTACGTAACATACACACGCGCGCGCAAACACACACACACACACCCTTCATATTCCTTTGGTGCCTGCCTTTACCATTGTCAACTGAATAGATCCACGGTGAGGCTTCAATCTCCCTCAAATCAATCACAGTGATGATTCTGTAAAAAAGGAGAGATAAAAAGCTGACCGGAGCCTGTCAGGGCTACGAGAGCAGAGGACATCAATGCCTCACTTAGACAGCTAGTCTGGAGGGGATGCTTCCACCACACAGGAGGACAAGACAGAGTTCACCTGGATTCAATAAAAAGTTTTTCCTCGGTCTTTGGTGGAAAGTGATGCGACAGAAAATAGGAGGATGCACTCCCTGACGTAAATGTCATGAGGGAAAAAAATCAATTTCATGATTCATTCAAGAGGCCAGGACTTACAAATGGAGTAAGTGGCCCTGTTTTTTCAAATGCAGTGTCGTGCTCCCTAAGACTCTCAGGGATATCACAAACAAGCATTGCGGCACGACATCATAGCTACTGGTAACCAGTCAGAAGTTTGCCTCATTAAGATTGGGGCGACTGTGGCTCAGGTGGTAGAGCGGGTCGGCCGATGATCAAAGGGTTGGAGGTTCAATCCCCACCCTGCCACCTGTGTCATAGTTGTTGTGTCCTTGGGCAAGACACTTCACTCACCTTGCCTCGTGTGAATGTCGATAGTTAGCCTGCTATCGGTGTACGAATGTGTGTGTGAATGGTAACGTGTAAATGGGAACAGGTGTCCCTTGCAAAAGAGTCTTCGGTCTCAATGGGATTTACCTGTATAAATAAAGGTTAAAGAAAAAAAAAATTAACCCCCCCTCCTGTGGCATTGTTGCCTCTCATATCCTACACAGCTTGAAAGCCAGTGAAATAAAAACATCTTAGAAGCAAAGCGGCCTTACCATGGCAACAGTATTGATCAACCCTCCTGGGTCCTCAGGAAAATCTATCCCTCATGTCAATTCCCATGCATTACTAGTTTGGCAGCTACTCATGTCCTGGACAGACCGTGCTGATATTTAGCCTCAATTAAAATGTGCAATCACTATTTAGCTTCCCTGATGTTTCATTTATCACAGCGGGTTGGACACAAACTCACCTGATGATAATCACTGGGAACAAAGTGGGAAGTGGGCTAGGAGGATAGCCCAGTGAGAGGTCATATAGTTTAAAGATTTAAGTCGGTTAGATTGCCTAATTATGGAGCTGTTCTTGTACTTAAACGTAATTTAGATCGACTAAGACAAGATATGGGAACCTAAAAAATGTGTTTTGCTTTCAGACAACACCTGTCTAGATCTAATTAAAGATTATTATATCTGGACAGGTGTTGTCTGAAATTTTGACTGGAATCATTTGACACTTGATGGATTGCAGCTGTAAACAAGTTCAGAAGCTTGGAATTGCTGCCAGGCGCCACTCAGTTTCCGTAAAACTAATGAGGCTAAATGGGCAGGGAGCTCTCACTTCTGGCATGTATTGATTATACAGCATCGTGTGGCCTCACATTTAATCTATTATCGTCTATCATCAGTACTATCCTCACCATAGATATATTAAAACAAGTGGGCTTAAGGGCAAAGATGAGGACTGAATTTCTCGTGTGCAGATTCGACTCATGTGATTGGAATCCCCCAAAAACTATTTTAAACAACGGACGGAGCCGCATGACGCTAGCTGTCCATCCACGGATTCCTCACGCTCTATTACGACATCCCACATTGACTACACCTACACTCCCACAGCTTTGCACTTAAGAGAAGTGTCAGAAGACCTGGTGTGAGGAGGAGGTAGGTGAGGGAATACAGAAATCATCCCACTCTCATCAGAAAAAAAAAACCCTTGACATTACACAAATTACCACATATTCGTGTCACAAAGTTTGCATGGGGTGGGGAGAATCTTACAATCCTGGAATTCTGCAACAAATGACGGGCGTATTAAGGAAGCTTAATAGTATAACTACATGGTTTTCACCAACTTGGAATGCTATACATTTCATTAGTTAACTCAGCCTACAACGAGGGAAGAAGAACTGAAGCCGGAATCAAGGTTGTGGTGGGCATCATCAGTCTAATTGTACAGACAATGGAGCAAAAAACTAAATGAAAAACCCAGGGGATGATTGTCGTATGAAAAACAAGAGTATTGCGTTTGCTTGTGTGAAAACAAAAGGAAATGGGGGGGGGGGGGGGGTGTCTAAAAGCATGTTAGGCGCTTTGATGGTCTTACAGTTGCAGTTTAACAGCTACTTAGAGTCAGACCATGGTCTGACTAATTGAACTGAAACAAAACACAAAATGGCAAGACTGTGAGTTACAATCTGCAACAACAAATCATTAGTAAGCTACCAACACTATACAGCTCTGAAGATCCTCCTCGACTTTAAGGCCGCCATCCTCGCACGAGAAAAACGGTTAAAGGCTTCTTCACATTTTGTAAAAAAAAATAATAAAAAGCATCTATGTGGTATTTCAAGTAATTCGATATTTTGCTAGGGAGATGTGTTTCAATAATTCATCTGCTGTATTGGTGCCCTGCCTTCTTTCTCATTCCGCTGCAGCACCAGCAGTGGGTCAACACACATCAGTTGACACACCGCCAACATGAATAGAGATGTGTTTCCCATAATCCCAAGCTCCCTCCTTTTGAAACATTAGTGGTGCAAATACATTCAATTTACTAGCAGCTATCGGGCTCAATTATGGTGCAAATAGTTTGAAACAAGCTGCGATCAAAGAGGGCTCCCCTGCAGATGAAAGCAAAGCAACTAAATCACAAATCGAGGCTTTCAGGGTTCAAAAAAATCCATAAAATATCGCCCGCAGTCTTCCCATACAAGAGGCTCATATAATCATGTGCAATCACATGAAGCGGGCCTGCTATTTTCAGGAGGGGGGTTGTTGAGTTGGGGTGTGATTGTGTCAGGCTGTCAGTGCCCACTCATCCAGATTCTGGAGTGAGACTGGAACAGACGGGAGCTGTTCTTTCAGCACCACCGGGGACAAGCAACAGCACACTCCGCTGTCTCCTCTACACCTATACAGTGGAGGGGAAAGCCACCCAAACTCCCCTTTACCTTCCTTTTGGTACACATTTTAAGGAAAGAGTGAAACTATGAAAATGAGTCATAACATACATGGATTTATAATGGAGAAAATGCAGAGATATATGAAAAAAATCACCCGGAAATGGCAGATTTGTTAATAAGTGTATATTTTCCTTTTGAGATACAAGGTTATTTGTTATGGCACTCCTGTTCTCCCACTGGGTGTGTGGCAATGAACAGCACTACTTTCATTCTTCACTAAAAAAGAGGATTTTACCAGAAGCTTGCACATGCAGTGAAAACACAATTTTAAAAGCCAAACAACTATCGCACACGCTCAAAGACTTGCCTGAAAGAGGCGTAGGATGTTGGCAACCATGATCGATACTGAACTCGCCGAGGCGCCGATGACTCCCACCACTTTTTCAGGCTTGACAAACACCGGTGGCTCCCCATTAGTGCACCTCACGTCGGAGGTGTCCTTCGTGATCAGAGCTTGGACGAAAGTTAACGATTGTTCCAGCGCGTAGGTATCCCTCGAACAAGTGTCCAGCACCCGGGCGCCTAAGGTGATGTTGGGTAAGAGTTGGTCGTCCTGGTTGATTTGGTCCAAAGCGTACATCATGGCCTCGAGCCGTTGGATGCCATTCTCCTTTTTGAGATCCCCGCACGGCGTGCCATCGGCCCCTCTTGAATGAACCGGGAACAGTCCGCCGAGGGTCAGGTGCCCCTCTGTCCGTATTGAATGGGGCGCATAAATTTCCTGAGGCAGCGCGAAATCTACCACAGTCCTCATGAGCCAGAACAATCTCCATATAGAGCCCAGCCTTATAGCGCACAGACCCGGACGAGCCATGATCAACTTTGAGGAAGGATGCTGAGTGTGCAATCCGCCAAAAGAAAGAACCAAAAAGGCGAATAAGTTTGTTAAAATAAACCCATTCTCTGACACCGGGGGGACAAGATTCAACAAGCTGGGCTGGAGAATTTAAGACGCAGTAGATGGCTCAGGCGAACTGCGCCCATCGCTTTGCTGCCACGAGTGAGCGGTGCAGCTTGTTGAATAGCGAAGCCCCCCTGATGGTAATTCGGTTCTCTCAGAAAGGGAAGCTACATCTATAAGTCATACAAATATCAGTCAAAGAAGATGAACACCCGCCGCAGAAGAACTGGCCTAATTGTTGTCCATTTATGCTAAATCCAATAAAGCGCGAGTGGGAAACACAATGAATCTGCTGCTGCTGCTGGGAAAAACAGACATTTCTTCACAAGCTAAAGCGGCAATTCTAGCGAGCAACAAATGCAGTTTTTAGGAATGTAGGCTATCTCTCAAAAGCAATACTTAGATGTTACGACCGGCAGAAGTGGGTGACATTCTTCTTGCGCAAACCAACTCCACGGGAGCGCAGGGATGGCTCGTTCCGCTGTGGCATTTGTCTCCCAGGGGTGCATACCATCTCCACAGTCTCCCAAAAAAAACAAGTAAGAAAAAAAAGAAAGACGAAAAACGACCAGTAGTAGCCTACACGAGCTCAAATGTGGCGTTCGCTGAGCGGAGAGACAATGGGGGAAAAAATCCAGCTAATTAAAGCCCCGACTCTTTCTCTGTCTCCGGTCGCATTTCCTCACAATGAATGAGTCACAGCGAAGGATTCACTGTGCGCGCCGAATTTTCAGCCCCCTTTCCTTTGCGAGACGTCATCCAGGATAGGAGAGGGGAGAAAAGAAAAAAGAGTAACATCACTTCATGCCAAGGTTTTCAGGAAGTTGTCGCTCGGTGTCTTCATAAAGCAGCCCGACGAGAAGGTAAACAATGCACTTACAGACTGAATTGGTAAGACAATTGTTCCTCTGAGTGCATCTCGCTGCGCTGCATCTCAGCATCCATAATCTCTCTCTACTCCCCCTCCCTCACATAAACACACAAAAAGTGTTTTCTCGTGTCTCTTTTGATGTTGATGGTGGCGGGCTTGAAAAGGAGATCTGTGGCATTATGAAAAGAAGGCTGCAGGTATGAAGCTGGCAATTCTCCCGCTGACTAAAAAGGGTCGTTCCTGAAATAGTTTTGAATTCATTACGGATGCACCTTTAAAACAGATGGGGGTGGTGGAGGGAGGAGGCAAAAAGGAGAACAGACACGTTTGGAGGGACCCAGGCTGGTCTCCCAGGCAACCCTCCTTCAGAAGACACTCCTGATTCATCCTGTGCACGTGGTGCGGGGTGCACACAGCATGATGGCACGCACACTGGCATACAGACTGGTGATAATTAACCACACCTTCGTTAACAAGAAGCCCTCATCACATGTTCCTAACAAACAAAACACTGAACTATTTAATTGCACAGATGGCCCTCTTACAAACAAGCAGATTATGATCATTTGCTTTCCTGGGCAAGTATTAGACAGGGACACGCTCTGCAATTAGGGGCAATAATTTAAAACAAAGGTAGTTTGTGTGATTCAAAATCTTCTATTTGAAAATAAATAAATGTTTATAGGCTCTTCTAATGACTGCTGCTGTGTTCATTCCGAGGGGTGACAGTGTGAGAAAAGATGCAGACTGAACACTCTGTAGATACATAATTCATGTGTTCAACAATTACATGGAACGGGGCTGCTCTTGTTGATTATTACAGCAGCAACCTGGGAAACGGTCACACAGCAAAAGGTGAATGGATTATAGGATAAATTAGCTAAATGGCTTGATCTGGGAGTAATGAAAAAACAGCTTCTGAGAGGTGCATTGTTATGACAATGATTATGAGGCATAGAATCCCATTTTATGAACATGTTCGTTCTATTAATTTCTGTTCAATTAAAAGATTAGAAAAGGCAATGCAGCTCTAATTGAAACATGTCCTATTGACATTACAGGCTTGGATGGACACATTTCTAATTAATTGAGCTGAATAAAGATTAATTCAAGCCTAATCCGGCCATGTAGTGTATTTATCTCCATTAGCCGCACTGATTGCGTGAATTTCTTTCGAGGGGCAAATCATTCACGTCCGAGTCAGAGCATGATGAGGTGGTTTCGGCCTAAATTCATGAGATGCACCAAAAATACATTTGAGGAAAGTGTGTGGGAACTGCTGAGAAGAGACTTGCTGAGGAGAGAAATGAGGGATGCGAGAAGGGAGGGAGGCAGATGGCCTCCTCCACAGTGAGCAACACTGAGACAGGCAGGCAGAACTGGAGAAAATGCAGCAACAGCCCCTACAAATGACACCCGGAGAGACTGGTGTCGCAATGCCAGACACTAATTCCACTGCCTCGGACTCTTCGGTGAGAGCCTGACTCCCACTTACACTGTCAACGGAAAGGTTACTTTTGAAAAATGGGGCCCTCACTGTGATTTAATTCACTGACTAACCCCAGGAAGATGGGCCTTTTCCTTGGGGGAGGCGGTGTGATTTAGACTGAGATTACACTTCTGTTTGGATCTTCTCCCTTTCTCCTTCCTCACTTTCACACAGTCACATGGGCGAAATCACACACACACATACAGACAAACAGACAAACACACACACACACATAAACAGACACACTCGGATAAATTTCATTTCAATTTCATCATGGGATGAATAGGCAAAATGTATGGAGGGAATATATCTTGAAAGAGGTTTATGTTTGTTATGGCTCAACAAACAAACAAAAACAGCCGACATTTCCATATGCCAGGGGATGCACTACATTTCAATGAATCCCACTCCATAAATGATGGGCTCCAATGAGGGAACAGCGCTTTTGTTTTTCGAGCATTCAATAACACGTCTGCTGGATGCAGTCTTCCTCAAGTCAATAACGGTGCAGGCACCGTGAATTCCTTTAACGAACGACATAAGAAAGAACAATAAAAAGTCAACCTTGAGGACAAGAGGCAATAAGGTTTCCTTTTGGGTTGACACTAGGCACAATGGGGTCTGTCCGTCAAATTAATTAACCTGGAAATGTCTTTAATTCCCAGACTCGAATGAAAGGGCCGTCGTATCCACAGGAAAGAAACGACTCCGGCGCAGGAGGTAATTGCATGTCGAGGTGATTTGTTGGAAAGCATGCAGGCCACCAGCCTGTCTGGAGTCATGCATACTCTGTGAGAGGTGAGGATCAATGTTGGGCCAATGTTAGATCCGCAATGTGAAGGTCACTTAGCTGCGAGGCCTCCATGTCTCATGTACCATCTGCTTTGGAAATAATAAAATCAGGCTATCTTTTGCTTTTTTCCATCACTGTAAGCAGAAGCAGTGCCTGTGAGGAAAAAAAAAAAATTCCACAGGCACGTAGCATGGAAGACAAATGCATACCTCTTCAGCTGTTTATGCCACAGACGAAGCAGGTGCACTGCTGCTAGGACGATAGACTCTCCACACTCTCAGTTATGATTGTAATCCATCTGTCATACCTGCTCCCTTCTAATTATGTCTCTGTAAAGGTGCTGCTGTGAGCTCCGTGGCCATTCACTCCCTGAGATGTGAAAGATAGACAGACAATGCACAAGTGACCACTGGAATACATAACTGCAGCACAAAGCTTGATAACGAGGTTTCTCTACCCCAGACTATCCTTGTAACTCATGGGTTATGAGTATGACAACAAGTCTGCCTAGATGGTTATGTAGAGACGTGACCTTTAAGACAAGTGAGAAAAGGAAAATACAAATGAATAGTAACCTACTATTGCTTCTGTTTTTCATCTTACTGATGACAAGGTGACAAGTACCTGCTCCTGATTGGGAGCAAACTGGGAGCGGTCATGATCAGTGGTATTATGTGTGGCAGTCACTGGGGCCCAAAGGTACTGACCTCCTATCCATGTAGTCCTGGAATCTACCAGAAGCATTATTAGTGGGGGACTGCGCCTCTGTTGTGATGGCTAACCTCATGGTCCAATGGACCTGCGTGATAAGTAGGTGCAGCTGTGTTAGTTAGCTGGGAGGACTTCAGCCACAAATTTGATTGTGATAGCAAATGTCTCCCGCCTTGTGTCTTTTAATTAGCCGACCTTATGAGCAGCTCTGGACGGCTGTGACTTATTTGATCATAAGTGTCTTCATGGAGGGAGTAAGGGAGGAGATGTTATCCTCTGTGAATGACTCATAACAATCAGTCTCAGTGTATGTTTATGTGTGGGTGGGGGATGCGTGAGGATAGAGAGGCAGGTACAGATGAGCAGAGTAACTGTCATAGCTATTTATGTACGACCAAATAAATAGAAACTTATACAAAAAAAAAACTGGATTATGCTCAATGATAAATGACTTGAGAGATCAAGCTCCTATGTTAAATAAATAGATAAAATAGGTAGGCCTATATTTACTTTCTTGCTTAGAACTATAATTGATACCACTCCCATGTCTTTATAGTTATAGCTACAGCCAGCAGCTGTTAGCTTAACTAAGCATAAAAACAGGGTGAAACAGCAAGCTTGACTTAGACAAAAAAGTAACAAAATCTACCTTACTGCACCAATGACATCTTGTTTGTTTAATTTGTATAATTTGAGTGTGTTCTATATATATCTATGGTTATGACTATTTCTTGGCTGGGTGCAGTAACTTCCTGGAGTCTTGTCGTGACTGTGTGGTTGCCAGGCAACCAGCAGAGTTGAGAGTGGTTTTCTTAACCTACCTCTTGTCCGTCAAACTTTTCCTTTTAAAGTCGACCCCTGATCACTGACTGCTGTCGTTTGCTATCTACAATCTCTAAAGGGGGCACAATATGATGAGTCTGGGAAGCACTGAGCACCAATGTTTCACATCGAAATCAAATAAAATCCCCAGAATATCAAACTATCAGTACAATGTGTGCAGCTCAACTGCTTTGATTTATGATTACCATTTTTATTCAACAATGGCTTGTTCTAGTTGCAATTCAATTTCCATATCTTGGGTAAACATTGTCCAGTGGTATTGGCATTTTGTAAAAGTACATACTCTGGTTCCAAATGCATTGTAGCTCTGCACTCGTGATGTGACTCGAGAGAGTAACACTGAATTCGAAAAGAGGCAATTTCAGCATGTTTAAACCGACCGCTTTCTGACAATTAAAACAATTTTCATGTTGATGCAGATGGACACTTTAACCTCATCACTACTTTGGCACACAGGCTTTACAGTTTGTTACACATTTCAATTTAGGTACTGGCAGCTGGTGTCGTACCACTACAGTGACAATAGTGTCTGACGTATTCAGAGTACACAAGCCTTCAAACTCTTTTATCCTATACACTTCTCGTTGTACCATAGCAAAACAAATGAGCTCAAGCATGCCATTTTTCATGTGAACTTTACTCTTGGAAAATTGTTATCGTTGAGACTGTGTTTTATGCCTGTGCTGCTTGAATTAACTGCAGTGCTGTTTGTGTTGCAAATAACATATTTTCTTCATCTTACAAAGCTCATTACCATATGAAGCTGCTAGCAAGGACTGTGGTGGAGGGCAGGCCTACTTATTTCAGATAAGTGCCCCTGCAGTCTTTACCAGAGTTCCAAAAGCATTCACAAAAGGTAGACTAGACACACTCACATTTTGAACAAGAATTTGCTTAGCCTGACTGCATGCTGCTGCGCAATTCATCATGCGCATGAATTAATCCCTCTCACTCATTAGGTGGAAATTAACTCTGTTAGAAATTACCACACATAGTAATCACATAAGGTGCAACAATAAATCACTACCTTTATGTATTAAAGCCATCCACTTGAATCGACACGTGGTCGCTGCCTCATACACTGTATACTACACTACCTCCTTTAGCTGGCAAGCACTTAATTAAGAAGAGGTTGAAGTTAAACCGCTCAACATTTTGACCATGTGCAAGTCTGAGGAGCGGTCTGACAGTAATCCCCATAGAGTTTATCTGTTCTGTGAGCTCATTGCCTCCACAGTCCCCCGAGTATCCCTCCCGTCTTTCAGTCCTGGTCTATCACCATGGGACTATGAAACTATGGGTCACAAAAGCTGCATTTTCCCCAGGGCCTCGCCACTGTCGGCACACTGAGTGCCTTTTTCAGCCACCCCAGCTGATCTCTTGCATATATTGGGTTAGTCAATGTTGGAAAATAAATATATTCATATCTTCTTGGTTACAATAGTCATGGCTTGTTTGGGTTGCACAATGGAGTCACGGTCAAGTACTCTATTCCTAAGTGAGATCTCCTGCTAAGAAATCCCTGCTCAAAGTGAGAGAGAGTAGCAGGGAGCACACAGTGTTTACAGAGTTTGGAGAGAGCAATGATTGTGTATTGTAGCATTTAATGGGTGCCCGACAGTGTCGAGGGGAAAGCGAGTCCTGTCGGCACAGGGCACAGCACAATACAGACAGAGCAGAATGAGACTTCTTATGGCTGCTCGGGGATTGAACAGAGCCAAGTTCATTTGCTACATATCACGTTTTGTTACATGCTTTCCGACAATTCCTCATATTTCATCCATGGCGCTGGCATTGGCCTTTTATATCCCTCCTATTTCCCCCTACTTTCAGCTCGCTTTAAGATCCTCCATGCCATGATGGTGTTTTTTCACCTTTTGGAATTTCTCCCTTTTTGCTCAAGCTGAAAATCAAATCTATAAATCCAAGGCAATGGGAGACAGACACAGAGACTGAAGGGCATTTAAATCCTTTCACAATTCCCAAAGCTTCAGACAGTGAAATAAACAGGAAATTAAAATGGAGCTTGAAATGGTAGCAATTCCTCTTTTCAGGGGAATGAAACCAGGTGCATTTCTTAACGGTCGTCCCTGCTTTATATTCTGTTCTGTTGGGAGTAGAATGTGTCTCCTTTATCCATTTCCATTATGTCTTTGAGAAAAGTGAGAAATGCCAACAATTCCAAACTCATCCTTTTTTGTTAAATTTAGATTTCTTTTTGCATTCTGATTCACCAAAATGAAAATTTAAAAAAAAATGTCCTTATTATTGTGAATAATTCTTAAATTCTATCCCAGATGGGCACAGACTTTTCACTGTATGTCATCAGACCTAACAAGCCCTACAACTGTGCCTGCTCACCTGGCTGTGTAATAACACTGAAATATCCCTGCTTAACAAAACTGTTGGCTGACCTTCATCTTAAACCGATTTTGCATAAAAGCATACGATTAGACAAGGTGCAGCCACTGCTGAAAAAAAGTAGTTTATTCACACTTGACATGCGCTGACCACATCCATGATGAATACCTGAGTGACCACATTTTACCAAAGTGAGCTTAAACATATGGCGATAATGTACTTGGATAAAGCTCTGCTTTTAACTAAATGCATACTCATAATATTAACGTACTGATCTTTTTACATGTGTACGATCATTTTAAGCATGCTAACATTAGCTAATTAGCATAGTGTTTTATTAATTAGTGCACTATATAATATTTCAATCCATCCAATAGTTTAGCTAAAAGCGCAAATGTCAACCTCATGGTGGCAAGAAAAGTCAGAAGATAACCAAAGTAAACAGAGTGAATTTTCTGGGAACCATAAATGTCCAGATGAAACTTCTTGGTGATCCATCCATAGTTGTTGAGATATTAAAGCTATGGACTGACTGACTGACTGAAGTTGCCATTGTGTCTCATGGCTAAAATGTCACAACTGAATGCCCTGTTGTGTTATGACTTTGCACTTCTATCAAAGAATCTGGATCATATGAGTCCAGAGTCCTATGTATTCTATGTTTCCTCTCATGTCTCCTGTCGCTGAGACATTTAGTGGAATGACTCATTCAAATGAAATACATAACTCTCGCTCCTACATCTCGGTAGAGACGGAGAAGCCATCACTGGCACACATTATGGAGATACAGTATGTAATTCTTAACAGCCTCTTTGCAGAATTCTAATAAAAGCCTTCAAAGCTTCACATCACACCTTCCTTGATCATCTGAGTTATAATATTGATTAACATCCTATAGACCATTTTGCGTAATGTCAAAACTAATGTTGATATTTAACATTCATTTCAGGCAACATTTCTTGATCAACGTAGAGCCGGGAGCTCAGTGCTGCACAAATACAAATAGATTTACTGCTTGTGGTGCATAGATCAATATTTTGTTCTGCATTGTCTTCTGTTGATGTGTGAATGAGAAACTCGAAACCCAAACATAATCACATCAAAATGACTGTTGAAATGAAAAATTATACGTCTGATGCTTTTCGTCTAAAGACTCCCATACAATAAATTGCACGCCATCAAAGTGAAGTTATAAATCACAGCACTTCAAGGCTACGGCAGGAATGAGAGGCATGCTTTCTTTTTAAGTGGAGGCTTAGAATTGAACCTCAGGCACTAGAGTCCATAAATCGCAGCATCAATTATTAACCCAAATCTGTTTTAATGTGCCAAAAGAAATCCCAGTGGGCAGGCTAATGCAAGTAGCAGGAAACGAGGAGAACAGATAAAATGACCAGTGTGGCCAGTCGGGCCATTTTTACGTGGGAGCTGGTTTAGAGTGCAGGAAAGCATCAAACTCCTCCTGTCAGACTTAAGGGGCCATCAAAAGTCATCTGAGCTAAATAATAGAGAAGTCCATTCATTTGAGAATGGAAATATGCTGGTAGATTGAGCCTTGAGGATACTTGATGAATGCCTCAGAGACAGTGGCAGTGCACAATGGAGAAAACCAGGGTCAGCAAGTCAAAAACATCCCCTGTTCGCTGTCAGAAGGCTTTTAGAATACGCACATGTCGAAGTTCACAAGGTGATACAAGTTATTTGAAAGTGCACTGCAAGTAAACATCAAGCCATTAGGAGACGACCACAGCAATCACAACATAGCTGCTTGGATGTGTGTACAGAATATGATGATCACAGGCTGACACCAAAAGCAAATTCATTCCCTTCAGGGTCAGTCATTTTCTGAGCAGTTCATTCCGCAGTAAAGGTTTTTCACCATTTCATTAAAGTGTTCAAGACAACTCACGTCAAGGTATGTAGCAGAATACTGAACCCAAAACACCTTAAGAACACTTGGAGGACACAGATGGGGGAAATGTAGATAAGAATTAACGGGTTAGTGAAGCATGTTTAATTCTCAAAATGGACAAATTGTACAACTTCAATACTGCAAGAAATTTTTCTGCTTTTTCCCCTCTAGGAAGAATATACGTATAAATCAAGTTGAGGCACTGATGACATTTTCCTTGCTTCCACACTACTTATCATTTAATTATTCAGCATGTTTTCTGTGGAAAGGAAGGCAAGCTGACACGAGTGCAAGTCCTAATTTAAAAAAAGCGTGTGCTTGCCAGCATACCGCTGCTGCAACCAAATTGCCTTCGTTCTTTTCACATGACGTATAAACTATAACTTTGTTTTTCTTCTTCACACGTTTAAAACATTGATTGTGCCAAATATACCGCAGCAATACTTCTAAACAGTCAGTCGGTTGTACTTGTTCTTACTTATTTAGGCAATCGACTTTATTTCCACCCCATGATCACTGGGGAGGCTCTTCAGTACTCGCTCAGATCTCTTCCTTGATCTGACAGAGGAGAGGAGGGGAGCGAGCGAGATGAACACAGAAGCTGTCTTATTAGCGCTCAACTCTCCTGCTTAGGCTTTTAGATTGACACGGTGGAGTGAAAAAAGAAAAAGTGTTCATGCAGGCGGCGCCATAAACAGTGGCAGTGATAAATATCTGCTGTCACTTCCAACATGACTCACTTGTCTGAGTCTCGGCTTTACTGCACACAAAGGAAGCTGGAGTGGAGCAACCATCCATTGCTGCTAAATCTTTATCAGATTACAGATAATAGATGCACTCTATAAAATAGCTTATATTACCAGCAGGGAGTGAGTTGAAGCGGAACCCAGTTCTGCACCAAATAGTGAATAATGAGCATAATTCTATAAAAACGCGCACACAAGCATTGATACAGGTAAAAAGCTATACGAGCCCCCATCACTCTTCATGTGGAAGGCCCATTCGTGTCGTTTTATGTAGGCTCCAGTTGCTTACTCCTGTCCTTGTCTTAAAGAGGCCACTTCAGATAACCTCAGCCACTTGAGACATAGCTGAGTCAGATGAGGTGAGTTTCAGCAGGGAAGGAGTTGGAAGGTGTCAGTCAGTGAATGGACCAGAGACAAAAGCTGCAGGATAATTCATATGGTCCCAGGAATGATTTTACGAAACCCATATTTGCATAGATTTCCTGCGAGGCAACTGGCTTTGTTACACGGCCATTCTGATTCAACAGTGGAAGAGGAACTAGGCTGTAATACAATCCTCCAGAAACCTTCTGTGAAATAGTAAAACATCAATATATGATATCAAAGTTGGGTGTCTCAATAATATTTTACAAAACTATGATTGAAAAGAAATGTTCATAAATATTATAAAACTCAATTTAAAAAAATAAGTCTGGAACATTTGATAGAACTGTGTGGGGGCAGCTGTCTCAAATGGTCCCCATGGCAACAGTCATTATTGTTAAAGAACGTTTGGGCATCTAACAGAAAAAAAGTTTAGCTAACTTTAGTGAGAAAATATTCAATTTGGATATGCCTAACTCTTTTCAGATGGTTACTATCACACAACTAACTCCCCAATCAGAAGGATTTTGTGGATATGGGTTGAGAGGAGCTTTAGCTAAGTATGAGTAACAAATATTCAATAAATTCTTTGAGACTACAATTCCCGACCTGGCTAAGTCATTCACTAGTGTCTTTGCAGTACCGTTATTCTGGGATATTAAGACACATTTCTAACTAGTTTTCTTTCCGGAGTCTTTGAAATCTTGCGCTTCTTACCTCTGCCAGTCTTGTTCTGTACTGTGTGGCTCTCTTTTAATTTTTTGATGATTCTTCTCACTCTAGTTCTTGACACTGGGATAACATTGTATATCCATCTCCTGCTTTGTGAGCATCAGCAATTATTTTTCTCAAGTCTAATCTAAACTGATTTATTTTGTTTTTGGCATGATGCTGTCGAATGTGACAGCTCAAACCCTTGCTGACGTTGTTATACTCAGTCAATTGGAAGAAATCCAATTGGTTTTACAAGCTTTGAACATTACAAAGTTAAGGCACATCATTGTGCAGCAGTGGTTTGTGCTATGGCTCAACACAAAGAACAATTCTTCAGGGGGCTAATCATTTTGACTTTGGTAGTTTTTGGTTTTTGTGAAATAACTTTGTTTCTGTGTGCAAAGTAAAATTATGTAATCATACAAAATAAAAGTAGGATGCTTAGAAAAGCTGTGTTAAAAATGTGTTTCTCTGTTTGAGAGCAAAAAAATGAAAAATATTAAAAAAGTGAAATTTTCATATGGCTTATAATTTTGGCCTCAGTTGTACACAGGGGTGGACTGGCCATCTGGCATACCGGGCATCGTCCCGGTGGGCCGGCAGGCATTTTGGGCCGGGCCGGGTCCATTTATAAAAAAAAAAAAAAAAAAAAATTATAAATCTTTTTTTTTTTTTTTTTTTTTAAGGACCCTCGGCTGTGTGACTCGGCCCGGCCCGGCCAAGTCACACAGCCGAGGGCCGAGGGCCCTTCCCTCTCGGGAGTGCCATGGACATATAATTGTGCGTGCAGGCTGTCAACTTCACCTGAAAGTTAAATAAAACTTTGTCCCAGGCCATTACTCATTATGATTGGTTCTAGGCTGGGCCTGGCCCAATCACACACACAGCAGAGGGCCGCCCATTCAGAGGCTGCATTAAATTGTATTATCATGCATTCAACTTCTACTCCGTAATTATGAGCATCTGACGATGGTCAGTTACGTTCAGGGCCGTCGGACTGCGGACAGGCTTGGGGGGCCCAAGGCAGAGGGGGGCTGCACCCAAAAAAATATATATATATATATTTTTTTTTTACTGGCTCAATATAGGCCCCTGATCTTTGAAGGCCCAGAAAAACGTTATTTAGGGGAAAAAAAAGATTTCATGGGCCTTTCATTCGTCAGTACATTTATGTTATTTTTTAAATAACATTGTTCGGGGCTACGAAGATCAGGGGCCTATATTGGGCCATTAAAAAATACAAACAAAGGAAAAAAATTCCCAAAGCTGACTGGATTTTTTAAACATGTACATTTCTTCTTTCTGCTTTTTGGTCATCTGTGTCTATACATTATTCCAGCAAATAATAGCCTACTAAATAGCTTACATAGGAAACAGTTGATTTATCCTTAGTTTTCTCTTCAAAGTGCACCAGATTGATGAATTTTACTTTAACATTTGAAAAAAAATCTTCCGGGGGAGCATTCCCCCGGACCCCTCTAGAACAGTGGTTCTCAACCGGTGGGGGGCGGACACTCTACCGGGGGGGCGCGAGGGGGATGAAAAAAATAAATAAAAAAATCTTAATCTTAATTTTTTTTGTAATTTAAATTTTATTCCTGATATGTAGCCTAGTTCAGAGATGATATGTATTTTTTTTCTTTCTTAACTTTTTTTGATAGGTAGTTGCCAAGTTCATCACACAAACACTCCAATCCACTGATATGAGATCAGGGGCCTGTTTCAGGTAGCTGGTTTTACATACTCTGGGTTTAACCCTGCGCTCTGAGTTGGTAAACTCAGAGCGCAGGGTTGATAAGCAACTCTGGGTTTTCGGTTTCAGAACAGTGGATCAGCGTTGGGTTAATCAACTCTGAGCGTGTTCACTCTGGGTGGAGCGTGTGCATAAAAGCCATCGTCAATGGATCGCTGATAACATGATTCACCATGGAAACAGAAGAAACAAATGATTGATCCTCCCACTTCTCCACTTCTCAAAAAAGAAAAAAAGAAATCTCCGCTCCTCCCACTAGAGTTAGAAATATTAACGAATGAGCTTATGGTAGCCTATGGAGAAGAATTAACGGGATATTGTCTCATAACTCTGATCTAATCTCCTCGGCAATTCAGAAAAAAACAGAGCAAACATTTTTTGTCAAGATAATCATTTCGCTTCCGTATGAGAAGCCATAGTCTATCTTAAAAAGTTACGCATATCAGCTGTAAAGTAATAAAGCTGGCGCGGCACTGCATTACTGACAGTGCCTAAAGCCTACTGTGCAGTAAACAGAACAGACTGTCGCTTCTTTTAAATGGGGAGTGAAATACATTAACGTCAAGACACATTAGGTGACAGTTTCCATTGAAGAGCCTGATTGATTTATTACCAGATCCATTTTCCTCAAGTGATCACAGTTTAAATTATTATATCATTTTTATATTCATATTAGGCTATTTAACGAGGCTTGTCTGTGACTTTAGGATCGCACAAGTGAACTAGCCTACAACGATCGCGTGCAGCCGCAGCGTTACATGAATCCACCTGACATAAATCTGTTCAGTGGCACAGACGTTAAAAAACATACAATAGGCTACAAATAGGTTTATTAATCTGAATGTAGAGCATGTCACGATGTGTAAGGTGGCCGCCTATATGAACGGACCGAGGGCTGAGAACAAGGCTACTGATCAGATAAATGATTGGTCAAACGTAAAATCATCAGGAAATGATAAAAACATCCCGATGGAGATTTCTATAGAGTGATTTTGCTTCAAACTGTACAGGGACGCGTGTGACAGTGACACTCTTTCTTCAGTCGGAGCTGCAGCGTAAAGTGAAAACAAACTCAGGGTAGGTCTAACCACCTATCCAGCAGGTTAGACCCACGGCGTATGTTGCCGCAGTAACTGACTCTCGGTTGCACTGAACCTGCTACCTGAAACGGAAAACCCAGAGTTTCCACCAACTCAGAGCGAACAAACTCTGGGTTGCCTCAAAACCAGCTACCTGAAACAGGCCCCAGTTTGCAATTTTCAAGTACTGAATTAATGGTAGGACTGTGGCCACTAGAACTGGTCTCTGGTCAGCAAAGGTCTTGAAAACAGCATAAGTGTGCTTGTGACATGCGTGCCACCCATGCATGTGTATGGGCACGTGTCCCAGCAGATTTTTTAAATCTGAATAAAAAAATTTAAGTTTGTAGTTAGCAAGTGTAACATGTTCTTAGGGCAGAATTTCATAAATAAAGGTTTATTTTTTTAGCAAGATATTTGGTCAAAATCTAGTTGTCATCCGTCCCTCTGTCCAGTTGTTAGGCATCTGGCTGCTAGCAAGTTATGTTGTCTTGCTAATTTTACTATTCATCTGAACTGAAATGAATATTGACTTTTTCCTTTATTATCTTCGCCAGAATGCACCAGAATGCTTAGATTACATGTTAAAAACACAAAAAAAATATTCTGGGGGGGATGCCCCCAGACCCCCCTTCAGGGGTTTAGTTTTCTGACAAACATTACAATGGATACTAACATGATTTGGGTATTTGGGATTATAAATCATCTTTGAATTGGTTGTACAGCATATCACATGCTATTCATTCAGGGGTGTGATGGCCACCCCACTCTAGCTCTGTGGCCCACCTTGGCCACCCCCAGTCAAAATTTCCTGGAATCGCCACTGAGACACACACAACTCCGCGTTCAGGCTGCACAGCACATTAATCGCAGGTAGCATTTTGAGCTAAATCTGGCCACTTTCCAAATCCAAGACTCAATAGTTGAAACATTCTCTGAACTGGGTTGTCAGACAGCAGTGTTTCCCATTGATCATAGACTTTGTTTTGTGAAGCTTTTTCACAACAGGTATACCTATTGTAGAATTTATTCTGTGTGTGTTCTATTTAGGCTACTATTTTCTTCTCTTCTAAGGAGATTTTTAAAAAAAAACATTTCCTCAGTGTCACATAAAAGTGCACCAGAATTTAACGTTAAATTATAAGAAATTTCCGGACCCCAACCCTAAACCCAATGTTCAACTCAAAGGTGCGCCACTGGCCTAGCCCTTGTGATAATAACAATAATAGAGTATCTATCTATCTATCTATCTATCTATCTATCTATCTATCTATCTATCTATCTATCTATCTATCTATCTATCTATCTATCTATCTATCTATCTATCTATCTATCTATCTATCTATCTATCTATCTGTGTAGGGTGGTGTGTGTGTGTGTGTGGGGGGGGGGGGGGGTGTCAGGGTCGGTGGGGGGGCCCAACTGCAATGACCCAGCTTTGGGGGGGCCCAGCTTGCAGAAGGTTGAGAACCCCTGCTCTAGAAGGTCCAGGGTCCACGACACAGTCTCCCAAATTCCTGTGAGAAACACTGTGTGTGTGCATGATTATTAAGAGTCATTAGACCAGGGGTTGTGTTCAAGTACGCGTAATGATTTGGTCATTCATCAATAGAAACATTGTGTTGTTATCTGGCTCAGAGAGTGACCAGTCACTCATACGTTTTGGACTATAGACAAACATAGCTTTTACATGTTTGTATTGTAAGACTGCCTCTCAGAGGGCCCATCAGGACTTCCTGTATAGGGGCCCAGAATTTGGAGCAACGCCCCTGCCTCCACATATCGTATAAATAATCATGGTGGGCTGCCATGGCCAAAAATGCCAGGGCTGAATTTTTGTCCCAGTCCACCCCTGGTTGTACACAACTCCTTTCAAGCTCCATCATATGTCCCAAAATATTCCAGATGTGTTCTAAATGTGTAAATGAGAAAGGAACTCCATTCCATTGCTTATGGGAATGTTCAAAGATCAAGGATTTCTGAAAGGAAGTTATAAAATGTTTGTCAGAAATATTTAAAATCAGGGTGCCTTTGGATCCCAAATTGTGTGAGCTTGGAATATATCCCAAAGACTTTTCCACGAAAAAAAACAATCTGATTACTGGACTTTGGACTACTTCAGGTAAGGAGAGCCATTGCACTTTGCTGGAAGAACGTGGATCCACCAACACTGGCAATGTGGATTGGGGAACTGTTGAAGTGTATTGGACTTGAAAAATGTACACATCTTGCTAGGGGCATTAATTAAATAAAATGTACCACAAAGTTGTACTTGAATAAATGTAAATTACATTCCAACACTGCACTTTAAAAGCACATAAGCAAGACAATGCAAAGGGTAGTTTTGCAGTCTGGTAAGAGCATTTTGGTTGGATAAGAAATTTGTTTATACCCTTAAAAAGTGCTTTAAAAATGTGCACGACCTGCTTATGTTTGTCACCTGTTGCTGTTGATAATTGATACATCAGTTTTAATTATACATTTGTTCTGTAAATGCCCATGAGCCTTTCCACCCACAGACTAAACACATGCAAATCAGGCATATTAATGACTCTAAATTACCCATAGGTGATAGGGTGAGTCATTCTGTGAATCTGTGATTGCTCTGTGCTAAACAAGCTGTCTGTCCGGGCTGTTTACTGCCATTATATCCAGTGTAGGCTGTGAAAGCCTTCTCGGGCTCCTCAATTAAAATGAAAAGTTGAATTAATACAATGAATGAATTCTGTGAATTTCGCTTTCAATTCATGTAGCAGAATGAAAATGCCAGCCTCCATACTTTCATAAATAACAGATAAGCTATGATCGGTACAATAAGAACAAAGTCTTCTTTATAGTTCTGTATGTTAACATTCTGTATGTTAACATTCAACATTAGCAACAAGATACTTTCTTTAAAGGTGGGGCTCATAAGCGTTGATATTTCTTCATCCTCTATTCTTTGGGGGTTTATAGATCAGTAATAGACCAAGAAAATTAATTAAAGCAAACAAACACATAGGTTGCCAAGATGTAAAAAAAGAAAAAAAAAGTTAAAAAAAACTTTGCACCTCCCAATGGCTTTGTTTTTATCTAATTTTAAAATAAATAGGCAAGAACCCTTCAATGGACCATTTTACCATTTACCCTCTGGAAAAAGTGCTGCGTTATCAAAAAATCACAACAATTTTTTTTAACATATAGGGGAGAACGGGGGAATCTGAGGCATCGGGTAATGTGAGCCACCCCCTGTATCTAGGCAACGGAAAACATTTGTGGTCATGTGAGATATATGTTTTCAAGCCCCTCTCATTTCCCCATGGCCCTGACAGAGAGGACCTCATGGTGCTGTGGTAAGCATGTTTTTTTCACCAAAATAGGTATTTTGCATGTAAAAGTAAATTTTCTTGCTGTCTGTCAACTTAATCAACTGTTGTGCCAAAGCAAATGTATTCACGTAGAAAAACTTCTATCATACGTGTTGATGAACTACCAACATATGAAACCATGTGATGCTGATAACTGAAGATTAGCCTGAAATGCTAAGAGAGGTAGTTTTTTCTCAAATTGTGGTGGTGGGGGAAAGTGAGCCAAATGCTGTGGGGGAAAGTGAGCCACTGTCTCACTTTCCCCCACCATGAGGCACAAGTTAAATTTAGTCTTAAACATATTTTAATCTAACTGGTTCTATCTTTCATTTGAATCTTATTAAAACCTTTTTGAATTATAATATGTTGTATTTGATTTTGTTCAGAGTTACTTTCAAGTGTTTAGAAAATTTGCTTTGCTTAATTGACCAAACCCCATCATTCTTTTACTAGTCCGACATTAGTCCGACATTGACCAAACCCCATCATTCTTTTACTAGTCCGACATTAGTTCTGGAATGTGTGGCTAGCTTTCAGGATTCTTACTGTTACAATTTGTGTTGTTATGGTAATTTCAGAGTGGAAAAAGTAAGTGGATCAATTTACCCCACAGCTGGGGTAAAGTGAGCCACATGACAACTTTTTTTAAAACAATCATATTTTCACTGCCCTTTGTCTTGAAAAAATTCTGCTAATGCCCATTTCTAGGAAACATCCTGAATTATTGGGAAATGTGTAAATTTGAGTGATAAATAATTTTAGCTCCCTTAGAGGGGAGCAAATGTAAAAAGTGGCTCAGATTACCCCGTTCTCCCCTACAGCTCCATATTTGATCGCTTATAATAGTGGACACTTAACTCCAGACATACGGTGGCGCTGAGCATTCACCAAATAAAAAAAAGTTTCACACCTTATCTAGCTGTTAGCACACCAGGATCTCGTAATTATGACATCAGTATCTCATAATTACGACATCAGTATCTCGTAATTATGAGAAAAGATCTAGTAAATACGAGATAAGGATCGCCCTCTCATTCATCAGTAACGTGGCTGGCTGGCTGCAGGACGGCAACGATGATGCTATCCGACGTTATCGATTATTGTTATCGACACACACACATACACACACTAGCCTACCTGGGCTAAGTTTGGCACGACACCTATACCCCAACCACTAAATAGCTAAATCAACATTTAGGCCATTATTCTCATATCCTGGTCATGAATTGTGTGTAAAAAATTGAGAATGTGTGCGTTAAGAACAGGAATAAAAGACGATTGTCATGACTCACGGCACGGCAGCCTCTCCTTCTCCTCTGTATGTGTTGTATGTTTTCCCTTGTCTGTCTGTCCCTCTTGTTTTCCCATTTGTCTGTCTCCCTGTTGGCGTGGCGGCACTCCTGGGCAGACTGCTCCAGGTGAGGATCGTTGGCTAATCAGACCCCTCTACTTAAGCCTGTGGACTCCAGTCATTCGGCGCCAGAGTATACTATGTACCAGAGCGGTAAATTACCCGAGATCAGGATTTCCATGTTTGTTATTTTCTTTCACGTCTCCAGTTGGAGTTAGTTGTTAACTCCGCTCCTCTTTTCTTCCGTGCCAGTTGCCTCCTCTGTTCACCTTTCCTGCTCGCCTGCCTGCGGGTTTCCGGATGTCCACCTGCCTCAGTCAACTCGCTACGCCATTCAGCTGTCCAGTGTCCTGCCAGTCTGTTGCTGATCCCAGCCAGAAATAAACATTGTTCTAAACTGACTACCTGGGTATCTGTTTTGCTTTTGGGTCAATCCCGAGCTATCACAACAACGATAACGTCGAATAGTGTCATCGTTGCCGTCCTGCAGCCAGCCAGCCACGTTACTGATGAATGAGAGGGGCGATCCCGATGTCGTAAATACGAGATCCTTATCTTGTAATTACGAGATCTTTTCTGATAATTACAAGATATACTCGTGTGCTAACGGCTAGATAAGACATGAAACTTTTTTTTATTTGGTGAATGGTCAGCACCACCGTACAGACATCTGGTAACATATTAAATCATAAACTCATGACCGTGCACAGTATGAACAACTTATTCCCTTTCGCTTTTCCAAGAAACTACCCAGGGTGTAGCAGCATGGATCCACTTATATACCAATTCTACCAGATAAAAGGAAAACAACATCCTGCCAGTCGTGTACTCTTGTAAACCTGGATTTATGGAGAATAAGTTGGCGCTTTTTGGCAATATAAGAAAATGAAGTATAATCAATGTGCTTTAATTAAATTCTGCTTACCAACAGCCATAAGCGTGAATAATCAATAATTCTTTCAAAGATGATTTGTGTGTTTTACCCCATAGGATATGGCACCTAAAGTTTACCTGTGACTAATTCCGACTGACCCACTCTGATTAATGCGAGACCTTGTCATTGAAAGATTGGCAGCCCTTTCCTACAATTCCTACACCTTTATTTCCTAGTATAGCTGCATCATGCAGAGCACATATACTGCCAAAATACCTTTGCAACGATAAGAAAACGGGAATCCTTCAACCTGCTCACATATATTTTCTCTATTTGAATGCATCAAGAGACTGTGGAAAACACACAACAGCCCTATAATCTTACGGCTTTTAAAAAGCTAATGTGAGCACGCTCTCCCGTATGCAATAAGCCACTTTGTTTGTTGAAAACTCGCCAAGTGGCAAAAAAGCAGCTGCTATCTCTGCAGTCTCAAGGGGCTTGTTAATTTTAGAAAGATAATCTCCAGCAATATGCTGCGGGATTAAGACGTTAAAAATCCCAGCATGGGAAGGCGATAAGGCTGCATACTCACGGACTGTAACACGCATCCATTTTAGGAAGAGAGAAGTGTGTTACTTATCATGCTAATCAGCATACAGATCAGGAAAAGCAAACACCAGTTGTTCAATGACATGTCTATGTAATTTGCCACTACCCCTCTGTCTGAGCCGCGAATGATGATCATGATGACGGCAGTTCATCTTTGGCTATTAGCGTTGTCTCCCAAGGCTATATCGAAGTGCTTTTTCTCATGAGATTTCCTACAGGAGAGGGATGCCACCCTGACGCAAGGGGAGAACTCTCTCTGGCTTAATCAATGTCATTTGCATATTCAGGATAAAACTAATCCTCATCAGAGGGAGGTTCTCCACCTGAGGCCCTTTCTTGTCCTTTCCATGCAATCCTTCTCTTATAAAATGATCCCTTGATGATATTCACCTTGCCAGAGAGAACAAAGCACGTTATCACGCTGTGTGTAGAGCGAGGGAATTCTACAGGGAGGTTTGGACTCAGTATGAAAGTGTGATGTGACGCAGAGTATAAAAGACCCCGACTAGGCGAAGCTGAAGACTGGTGATGTGTGTGTGTGGAGCAGACCTGCTACTATACTGCTGTTGGGGTCTGGAAGTCAACCAAACAAACAAGTCTTAGGTTGAATAACAATGTGTGGATTCGCAGGAATCAGGTTCAAAGTCTACTGGGGCACAGCGAGCTTGGCCTGGCCACCCGCTTGCTTCTTGGACTGCTGCCAAGGTTTTTTAAACACCCAGTCAGGGGTAACAGTTGGGGTTCCCCTGCTGTGCTTGAATGCAACACATAACATACAGGGCAGGAAAAATACAATAAATGTACCTGAAGCAACCAGGGGATGGAAAAGCCATTCCTCTGTCGGGGGGATTTGTGTCACGTTAGAGGGATGCTGAGCTGAAAAAGAGCTGGCTTTCAAAAGATCCCTCAAGGCCCCGTTTTGTGGAGTCAACCTTTTCCCTCTTGTTGGCTCCTTTATGGTTAAGATAAGCAAATTCACACTGGCAGACAAATGTGACATTTCCCTCCGTGAAGGAGATGCTTAAGAGGAGGTTCCATAGGTTGGGCAACGCTGATAAGGCGTCAGCTTGGATTGGATACACTGTAAAACCAGAATGAAAGGGAAATGACAGGGATCCGCAAGAGGGGGATTTACCCAACCCTTTCATTTTTCACATTTCTTACGCAAACATCCACCAACCAGGGTGAAGTTTGGAGCATGGGGATCCGCCCGCACTAGACTGCTGCTCCTTATCATGCTTATTTCTTTATGGTAATGTCTACCTCAGGGTGCTGTTTGGCTTCTATTTTCTAGATGAAGCTCATAAGAATCTAACCCCCTTTACAGGCTATCAAATGGATTACAGGCTCATTATCAACAGTGCCGTGTGGCCACAGAGGACTGACGCGTATACCATATTTATACTCTGTGTGTAGGCCACAACACCAAATTCCATGACAGGAAAGGGTTGTGGATTTTTTATGTGAATGTGTACGTGTGTGCAGAACACAGTGTGCCGAGAAAAATGGCTGCACTAAAGGCATGGCTGATCCGGTTTTACAGCGTGGCCCAATTCTGAAGTTGGGGCAGGCACAGTGTTTTTGGCCCTTGGGTTTACCAACAAATTTAAAGTTCATGACCAAGGCAGGGAATTACTATCCAATACATAGCAGCAGTATATTCACCAGTATATGAAAAAATAATAAGTGTAACTAGTTTATTTTTCTGCTCCATTTTTCTTTTTACATGCCCTGACTGCAGTGTTACACTTAATCTAGACACCCATGGTGGCTGTAGAGTGCAGCGGTGTGGCATGTTGGCGTGATGTAATGTGATGTGAATCTCTGTGAAGGTCTGGGCTCAGTGACGCCATATACATGAGACAGTTTAACATCACTAGCCATTATGAATTTTACCTGTGAGAGGTGAAGGGAGAAGAAACTGTGTTATTCTGCTTCGAAATGACAGCAATGGCCAGAGTCTCTCTAAATCAGATTGATGATCCATTTTCCCTGCCCTGGGGCCAGCGTAATGTAAGGGTCTGGGATCCACCGAGGCTGCACAGAGACAGATGGGACCTTGTCTGCTATGACCTTGCTGAGCTAATATTTCTCCCAGGCCTTGTCCGTTGCCTCATCATTAAAGGTGCCATGGCTATTAACATTGGGGGAATACTTCAAAGACACTGTTTACTTGGACAGGACACAATCCGGACAAAGAAAAATCGCAGCGGCAGAGTAACAAGGCAAAGAGTGATGGTTTGGCAAATGGTGAGAGCGATGTGTGTGTGCAATGTGTTTGGAAATTGGTGAGTGTCTTGTGTGTGTGCAAAGTGTTTCAGAGAACGTTTGTGCAGGCCATGTGATGCCAAAATTTCACTGGTTCAAGCCTCTCAAATAATAGAAATAGTGAAGCGACATCAAACTGAATATCTTTGGGGGTTTTGGACTGTTTGTCTGATACAACAAGCAATAAGAATATAATTTTGACTGTAGGAAATTATGCTTTGCTATGGTTTGTTTATGGTTATACTAACCGTGTAAATATTTCGATCTGGGTGGCGGTTAGTATAAACATTAAAGGTCCAATATTATGCTAAATGCACTTTTTAAATGTGTTCCAACATATCCATGCGTCCACGGTGTGCCTAGAGACTGCCAAAATATCAAAAAAAATAACAATCTCTCCTTTTCTGAAACCCCCACCCCTCCCCCTCAATATACTCCAGTCAGAATTCTCCCAGTTTCTGACCTCACAAACTGGAAAGCCAGAAGCTTCCACTGTGCAGCCCACACCCCTATTTCTTATTGGTCCACGGCCCTGACAGACAGAGGGCGAGGCACATCTGGCTTCGCTTCCGGACAGGGGGCGGGGGCAGCTCAAAGATTGTATATTTACGAGGGGAGCTGCATCTCTTTTTAAAAAATAGGCCATTGTGAGATTAGCTGAACATCAGCATAGTACAATAAATCATCTGAAAGTTTTTTTCAGCAAACAATTAAAGAAAAACGTATTAGGGACCACTAAGACCATATAATATGGTGTATAATAGTACCGAAAAGTGTATAATATGGGAGCTTTAACAGCTGCTGGCTCTGAGCCATGCTTTCTAGATCGCTGCTAGCGGAGCCGCTGCTGTGTCTGAACAACACATGACTTTTTTTCAGCACACACGATTGTCAGGTAGCGGATGGTGCGTAGATATTAGCTGATTTTGACAAAAAAAATTCTAGATTACCAATGCCTTTAATCCTTTAAGTGACTATGAGGAACTTTCGGTTTTTCTTGATTCAAGCGACACCTTTGGACAAAAGTGGTAGTGTTTTTACAACAACTACAGTGCCTGCTGTAGTAAATATAAGTAAGATTAATAATGGTAACATGATGAAAATGAAGCAAGATAAATGTTGATTTATTTGGTTGGGGACACACAAGATGTTTTAGTCTGCATGCTGTTTTGTTAAAGTTTGTCACTTATTATTTTTGTTGGTATTATTTTGTGTGTGAAAATGGCACCCTTCAATTTATTCTCATTGCATATTCTAGGGTTTTAGTAAAATGAGACACATAGTGGCCAGTGTAACAAAGACATTAGCCGGCCAATATTAACTTTGCTCTTAGTCAACTAAAGGTTAGACTGGTTAAAAAAATAAAGTCAGACATATTTCATGCCTAAAAAGTACAAATCTGGGACTTCTGAACTGTGGCACTAAGTGAAAGAAGAACAAAAAGGAAAACAGGAGTAACATATTTACAGCAGGGAGGACATCATCAGTCGTTTTCTTTCGCCAACACTGAATGTGACTGACAGGTTATCAGGAATACTTTTATTCTAATGGGTTTTTATTTGTAGTGCAACACTCTTTTTGAATTAATTACTTAATTAATTTTCCATCTTTGTGAAATAGGCCTCAGGTGCCAAAAGTTGTGTCGTGTCATTTCAGTTTTCGTAACAGAAGAAAAGAGTACAGAACTTAAGTTTGAACCATTACACCCGTACACACCGCTAGCTATATATTCAGCTCACCTTTTTTTTGTTTGTTTTATTTATTAGTGAGTCGTTCTTTTTCTTCTTTGTGAGGTTTTAATCCTCAGAATAAATCCACTGACATTAGTAATAGATTGCGATGTCGGAGTCAGAGCAGGAAATATGGTCTAGGAAGCAATCCAGCAGGTCACTGTTATTCACAGCCAGCCAGTAAGAGAGAGATAAGGAAATAATCAAAACAGAGAGGCGAGGGACAACTTCAGCCAGCCTGCACTGACAGATGGGCTTCCACTTTTATTCCTTACCCCTTTCTCTCTTATTTTATCCAAACCAACCAACACTCTCTCTGTTGATACGCGCTGGCTTATGGAGACTATTTTGTGTTTTATAACCTTTTTGGGACTTTAGTGCTTAGTCTACAATAAAGCAAAAGAACACCGTGAAAGCCAAACCCAAAGTCCCTTATCTCCAGTTTGTTATCTCTCATTAGCTTTTGCCTGCGATGAGTGTTGCAGCTTTGCTTTGGGGGGGAATAATCTATTGAAATGTGGTTTCATTTTGGATACACTTTATCAGCAAAGCTATTTAAATGTGATAACGAAGAACACAGTAAATCCCTCAAGTGCCCTTGTACCACGGCATACACATAGCACAACAGTACGCAGCGGGTGGTAATCATTGTGTAATCACTCACACAACAGTGCAAATCCAGCCTCCAGCCACACCCCAGGCCCATGATATTTGCCGGGCTTATGATTTGTTCTGGGATCTAAGCAATAAGTAAACCCTCCTTATGGCCTTGTAGCCAGATTGAATTGCAAAAACATGTTGCACCTGGTGCAGCTAGAGTGTGCAGCGTGTAGTATAGGTGAAGCAGCAGCACTGTCTGCCTTGGCTGCAATCTTATTGAAAATCTCATAATGATATTTGGTGAGCTTAATGGTTACCCTCTGCAGGCTACGATCAGTCTCACTCAATCCTGTTTTTGTAGCCCATGCCCCCGTTCCCTCTTCTTTTTCATCTTCTGCTTCACTTTCACAGCATGCGGCTGACAAGAGCCAGGCATGATTTACAGCTGCTATGCTTAGATTTTAGATCCGGCGGCAGCACATAATTTTTTTGCAGTTGCATTTTGTTCTCTAGTAGAATTACCATCTGCATTAGTGAATAATCAATGAATATCACTGCAGGTGATCAACACACGCCGGCCCGCTTGTTGTGTTTTTCCTTCGGCTCCATTATCCTCAGGTTGAGCTGAACAGCAGCGATGGCAGGTATTCAGTGATCTGCTCAAGGACACTTCAGCAAGAATGTGATGAGAGTCCTGAACCTATAGACTTCATCATTAAATGATTTTCTTTGCCCTCATTACACCACCAGATCATTCACAGTGAATGTAGGATGCCAATAAGTGCTATATGTTCAGTTTCCCCTCTAACATAAAGATCTAACGACCCAATTTGCCCACAGGGAACATTAAAGTTTCATGTAATGTGTTCTAATGGAGTCATACGGACTTTACCGAAAGACAGTGTGCTACATCTTAAGCCATATCTATCTGCTTTTGTGGCTTACTTTAAGTAGAGACATTTTATTAGGAGATCTTCCAGAAGTGTGAACAATACATCACTTCTGCCGGAACACCTAGAGGCTTTAAAGTCACATTGGCATTTTCATTGTAACACATTTGCAATAATTAACAGAGATAACTTTTTTATTGTGTTTAATAATGGAGTAGTAGATAGCATTATTGGGCCACATATTAAATTGCACTCATTAAAACTGACTTTCCTGAATGCACCAACTCGGACTGCTAAGCAGGGTTGTGGAAGGTCAATGGGATCATTATATAATTTAGCTGGAGAACAATTATGAAATGGTCTAATAAGAGTGATTTCTAATGTGCAGTGTGAGTGACACCTTCTTCTCTGTGGATTAATCCAATTTTCAAAATGTGATGATTCATTTCAGAGCTTTATTGTGGTCCAAAATAACTTTTTGAAACATGTTTACTCCAGTATTTCCATTTTTCTTTGATATTAATTACTCCTATTCACCTACATTTCAGAGGAAACCCTTGTTTTTTGCTTCACTACATAGGATATAGCTTTAGTAAACAAGTCATTCAACTGTCTAACCCTACATTTCTCTTTCTGTGACATCACAGAAAGAGAAGTGTAGGGTTAGACAGTGAGACCATAAAACACTCTTTCTGCCTTTTCTCAGGCTAGGATGATCCGATTTCAATTTTTTTTGCACATTTATACATCATAGGATCTCCGAGTTCAATACACCTTCATATTCCAACCGGTGAAGTAGGCCTTTAACTTCTAAGATGGTCACATTTAAATAACTGCTTGAGGCACAATATAATGTATGTATAATGATCCAATATTTTGCAAATTAGCAAAGATTAAAGAAATTTCCAAGAAAATCCGAATATGTGCAGCAAAATGTCAAATTTCCTTAACACCATTAATCATCTCACAACCTTCCATGGTAAATCATATTACACTATGGAGGGGGCCCAACCCCATTGGGAATCACTGCTGGATTTCATTACTCAACTGTATAAGAACGAGTTTTAAAATTAAATAAATAAATTAGCTGGCTGCAGCATCGAAATGTTTCTTATATATGGATTTAAACAATATAAAAAAAACATTTACAGAGGCCTCTTTTCTGCATAACGAGTACCTTTTCTACTTTAAGTATCCTATCTTTATAACACTTTTACTGAAGTAAAATTTTTTGAGTGTGTAATTTGCATTGCTGATTTGCTACTTTGACTGAGTATTTCATCCACCATGGGCTAAAAGCAAAACTGGCTCACATTATGTACACTTTTTTAGGAAACCTTTTTAAAAAGAAGCCAGTCACTTCCATGTGTGGAGCACAAAGTGGAATTGAAAAGTACATCTTGAAGACTTTGGCGCCGCATCAGCTTTGCAAAAATTCCATCAAAAACAGCAAATTCCCTCCTGTGCAGGCAGATGCCTTTAAAGCGGGGGCACGGTTTGGAATGGTTCCACAAGACCAACTCTAGATTTTGCTAGCTTCAGCACTCAATAGCTCCATTATTAAAGCCAGTCTATTTTATTGATTGAAAAGGAAGGAGAGAAAAACCCAGAACCTTTTTACTCTTCTCTCTCCGTTTTTCCATCTGTAAAAATGGTAGAAAAGCCTCCTTTGACCATGTACAGGCAATTTGGGTTGGAGCGGGCCTCTCCTGTTGCACTCAGTGACTGCGGCCATGCTCTGTTACCTCATCTCATCAGCTGGGAAAGTATTTGTGCTTGTAGCTCCAGAGAAGGCGGCCACCAGTTAAATTGAGTTACCTGTTCAGAGATGGTTTCATTTTCCACGGATGGCCCAGGAGATCCTTGATGGAACTGCTAACTGCTCATCACCCCCCGTGTCCCCGAGGGTCTGTCTGAACGGAGAGCAGCAGCGACACAGTGACAGCGACGTGGCGCAGGTGGCCGAGACAGCTGGCTGCAGGATCCATCACACTATCGCAACTGTGGAGTGCTTTCAGATAAACCTGCTCCGCATAAGACATTGTTGCTTCTTGAGGCGACATTCTGCTTCTCTATATGCCATCTCTTTCTTCACCAAACACAAGCTACTTGTTGTCGTATTTTAGGGCCGACCAATATGGATCTTTTGGGGACTGATGCCGATTCCCATATTAGGGATTAACAATTCAGATAACTGATAAATCAGCTGATTCAATTTTAAATAAAAAATAAAACATGGAGTAGTATATATATATATATATATATATATATATATATATATATATATATATATATATATACATATACACACTGTATATAAACAGTTTATAAATAAATAACTTTGTTTCATCCCTTATATAGTTTCAACACTTGTGACAAAGATATGATTGAAGGAATACAATATTACTGTTTTAGAATTTTTACCTTACAACATTATAGTGCAGGAAAGTTTCTTTATTGTAATATGAATTGGCAAAAAAGAAAATATAGTGTAGCAAAAACTGGCCAAGGTTACGTGTGGCATTTTTGGTCGGGCTCTATCCTATTCACCAAATAAGTTTCACACATTCTTTGCAGAACAGCACAGCAGAGGTTGAACCAATGGTCTGCATTCATGGCCATGCACAAGGACACACACACACACGCACACACGTGCAATCAGGCACTCCAGGAGGATATATGGGCAATAGATTCTCTGAGTAACAAGATAATGATTCATTTTTATGGATGTGGTTTGTATGAAATCCCTATAACGTGTACATTAATAATCTGTATTGATTAGGACATAATAGATTTTCTAAGATATGTCAATCAACCATAGGCGATTGGGAAGAGGCAAAAGGCTAGGGGCTTGGCTTGTGTCCTTTCTGTCTGTGTTGAGAACCACAGGGCAGGAGATGAAAGGCAGAGAGGAGAGGTGTAAAGAAAGGATGTGGCGAGATAAGAATTGAGAGGATAAACCAAAGGAGTGAAGTAGAGGATCAGAGCAGGGGGGGAAAAGAGGCAAAGGGTGGGAGAAAGCTTTAGTGGTCGAGGAGAGAGGAGGGACGGGAAGGTATTAGAGCAGGGGAGAGAATCGAGAGATGACTAAACTGTAGAAAGGAAGAGGAAGAAGATGAGAGAACAGATAAAAGAGAAATGGGGGAATAACAGACAGCCTGCCACCCCACAGTCACGTCACACAATTTACAATGTTCTGGCCCATAATGTTTTATAGCACAATTGCTGATAGCACACAGTAGTCAGTAGTGATCTCATTTCACAAGCCATATCCTTCAGTAATGTGAACACAAAGGGAGAGGCAGAGCCATTAGCAGCGTCCAGTATACTCATCTTCTAGCTACTCGTGCATAATTGGCTTCCATGGAAGGAAGCAAGAAAAGAGTAAACAGCAAGCAATCATATTAACTCCTGTGAGTCCTAATTGAAATCCGTTTACAATCAAAACGCAGACTATAGAGGCTGAGGAGACGTGGGGCTTTTCATACCCCGAGCCCTCTTTCCTACACGCAGCTCCCGGCGTATTGACATGCGCCAAGGCGTGGGTTTGCATTATAATCAAGAGTTATGCTTGATTCCTGCGATCATGGGTTCAAGAAACACAGCAGTTTAACAACACCTGCACATGTGAGCATCTGGCTGGGATGTGTTTTTTGTTCTTCAAATTTAAATCAATGCTGGTGTCTGCTACGCCGTACACAGTATGAATCAGGTGGATTTGAAATAGAAAAACATCAAGGACAATTGTCAATGTTATCATGAATGCAATCGATGAAAAAATTAAGGAATCAATCTTGAAGGTTGATATTTTAGGGAATACTTTTTTTAGCTTCCTGCCGAGAGTTGAGAAGATTGATATCATTCTCTCATATTTGTAAAAGGCAAAAAATCCATCATTAACTCCTCTATTGCACACAAAAATCTTGTTTGTTTAATCCGTACAAGATCAGAAGTAAGAAAATGGCTGTGCTCCCAGATAAAAAAATCTCTTGTTTTTTTACACTTTGGTTTACGGATTTTTTAAACAAGACACTAAGTTATATTAGCGAATATTTTCACCTATTATATAATACCGGAGAAGTAGGTTTGAGGTGATTGAGAAATTGAGTCTGCGCTACATATATTATCATATATCATTATCATCATACGTTTTTCAGTCACAAAAAAAAATAAAGATCTGTATCAAGATTGTTCGTTGATATTTTTTTAATTAAAAAAAATATATATATATGCGGGCTGTTTCAGTGTTGTGTATACTATAATTTGTCAGTGTGTATGTATTTATTTTCTATTTTTCTTTAAGTTTCACGAGTCAGATTGAAAGGGTCAAGACAAAGAGTTAATTGTGTTTCTCCAGTTAAGTGCTAAACCACTAGATGGAGGCCTTGTCTCTTCCCACTTAACATACAGCAACATCGACCAGATGGGTTGAACTGAAAAAAGCTCTGAAATGGAGAAGATAGCCGTTTCGTCTTTGAGCATTCTGTGTATGCGACTCCCATTGTGCAACATATACAACCAATATCTCACTGTGTTTTTTTTTCTTTCCGTAAGACATTGTCAAATAATGCACTGCAATCACTATGAATACAGAGCGTATGGAGTAGCTGAGCGCCTCCTCGTGACAAGCAAACACTCTCATCCAACAACAAGCTCAGCCAGACTGCAAATCCAACCGGTTAGAGAAAAGAAATAAAAGTCAATCCGCCCAATCTTTATCCAGCCATTAGCTCATTCATATCCGAGAGTCTGGCTGTCAGCCATGCAAACAAAAAGCAGATGATGTGTGTGTGAGTGTGTTTGCTATGGTTCAAGTTAAGGTTTTGGTGTATTTATATGGGAGATGGGACTTACTACTGTGACTCATCCTTCACTGTCACTGCATCTATCCTTTCAATGTTTATTCATAATTTAATTGTTTCTTTCAAATCACATTACAGTATGTTATTGAAGGCAGCAGCTAGTTGCTATTACGTATTTATGAAGAGTAAACATAATTTCAAACCTTCTTTGTGAGCCAAGCATTATTTTTAAGTGTAGCGAAGGAACAAAAACAGAATAAGTCCTAAATACTTGTCTGAATTCCTGCATTACTGTGCTTCAATGTACAACAAAAATATTACTCTCTCATCTAAGACTATAAGGCTTTTATAATATCGAGCCTTTGTGAGCTGAGCTACTTCTCAAGGGCAAGATACGAGCAGAAATGTCCCTGTACTGTTGTGCATTTCTGTTTTTCTTCCCTTCTTCTCCTCTGCAGCAGCTGGATAAGAGAAAATCACTCTCAGCTAGGGGCATGACACATCAGGGTCAGGGTTTAATCTTTTTGAGGTCCACTCTGAACCTGGTCGGTAGGACAGGACGATTTTACATACACAGAGTCTCATCAAATATATTGGGAAAAAGAAGGTCGGATTTGCAAAGTACTGTTGATACATAGATACCGATTAGAGCAGGGATTTTACAGAACAGCAGGCTGGGGCCACAGTATTCTTTCAGACAGCAGACTCATACAGGAAGATGTGGAAACAAATAGAAATTCACAGACTGATTTTCAATCCAGAATGATAAGGGAAAAGGAGGGAGAGATGACGAAGGCGTTAATATTGACATTGCAGAGGACCCCATCCTGTTGAAACTACCCAGATAATTACTGTATAATGAAAGGCAATCAGCAAAAATGATTGCAATTTGTGTGGACAGGTCTACATAGAAACCCGACTACCTTTTAATTTTATTTACCTGTTCACGCTTTGATTGAATTGTTCTCCGAGGACAATGGCAAATGATTGCACTCGAAACTGACAGACCCTTTACAGAAGGAAAGTCAATACTGAAAATAATGAGGCACTGAAATGTTGGAGTTTGTCACAAGCGGCAAAACAACAGGCTCTCTGAGAAAAAAACATGTTCCCCACACAATTATACAGTAGCTAAAAAAAAATGCAGCCAACGGCATTACACTGGCACACTGATACACCTTATTCAAATGCCTTATATGCTCATATTCTTCTGAGCGCACCGAACCATGAATCATTACCAGCTTATGCAGATGAACATGCAGGTTTATAGGTCTTATGTGATCCATTTGCAATTAGGGATTTACACTGCACACATGACTGAGCAAACAAGAATGTCATGAAATATCTTAAAACAATCAATAAAACTGTCAAAAAAGAAATTCAGAAAATGGTTTTCTTTACAAAGTTCAATTTGCAGGAAAACAAATGACTGCAAGGCAATTTAATCCACAAATATATGCCCACATAAACATAACACCTACAAGGTGTTTAGAATCCTATTCAAACATATCTCCTATGTACGTACATGTGGGCGTACATATCTCTTACATGTTGCAGCCAAGATGATGACTTGCCTTGGGACAAGATTGTGTGTAATTCGACACTGCCAAAGAGGGTGATAGCGTGTTCATTTTAACAAAAATGTATTTCCTTACCCTTAATCCTATCTTTGAACACTGAGGATGAATTTTCTAAACTGATCTCAGAGCGAAGCCTCTGCCTTACACGTTAAATTTCCTTTTATGCATCCGTATTTCTGTGGACTCTAGGACACATCTGCTCCTATCACTTTTTTGAAAAGTGAGTGAGTGAGTGAGTGAGTGAGTGAGTGAGTGAGTGAGTGAGTGAGTGAGTGAGTGAGTGAGTGAGTGAGTGAGTGAGTGAGTGAGTGAGTGAGTGAGTGAGTGAGTGAGTGAGTGAGTGAGTGAGTGAGTGGGTGAGTGGGAGTCAGTCAAAGCCCTAAGCACTTATCGGGAAGGGATGAGTGAGGAGGTGGCTGCTGGGAGGCAAAGCTAATTCACTGTGACAGAAATCAGAGCTGTCAGGACCACCATGACCAAGCAACATGGACAGCATATATCAACCGTAAGCAAAGGGGAAGGAGGGATGTTGTGGGCTCAGAAAAGAAAGGGGGGATGTACTGATTAAGGCGCTAAGAGAGAAAGGGTGAGATTAGGAGTGGGTGTGTGTGTTAGTGTTAGAGGGTGTCTGGGGGCAGGCGACATCTATCCAACCAAAAGCGCTGAAATAAAAACGACAAAGTGGGCTACACTGGTAAGAAGAGACTATCACGGTCAGAATGGCTTGCACAATTCAAGAACTCACAAACAGAGGTGAAACTGACATCCAGACAGAAGAAAAAAAATCAAACTGTACCGTTAGGCATTGCTGAATTTTAGTCATCTGGCATTGTCGGTGAAAGGTTATAACATGTCATATTGAAGACCCCTCTTAGGTTTATTCTAATCTGTTAGCAAGAAATTGATTGAGTATTGTGAGAAAACTGATATTGTTGAGCGAGGGAGACAGAAAGCTAGAGAGTGAGATGGGCAGCCATCAGCATCATTACCTAATGAGGAGAAAGGGAGACACAAGGCTGGTCTCTAAATGACACAGAGGAGGAGGAGGAGGAGGAGGAGGAGGAGGAGGAGGAGGAGGGGATTGTGGGAGATTAAGCGAGCACAGTGCTATTTGCTGTACACTGCAAAGCACTGCAGGATGTTTGTTGAGCGCCACTCTCATTTGGGACGAGGAGGGAGCCGGTAGGGGGACCTTAAACTTGGCTGAGGAGAAAGGCGAAAGCTTTGTTCCTCAAGTGCCGCGGGAGGAGGATCTAAGAAGAAAACAAGGATTAAAAACATTTTGTGGGTATTTAATATTGGGGAACAACTTTGAAAGAGGAAATAGCACATGAAAGTCTCATGCTGTCGCTGAGCCGGTGGAAAGTAATGGTATGAACATTTCCACTTCTTTGACAAATTCAAACTACTCCAAACTTAGAAGTCAGCAGCGGGAAATCTGTTGGAACTGATCTCTGATCATGTTTGAATTCATGTCAACTGATTTATAAGGTAAAGTATGTCGCTCTGTGTGTGTAAAAAAAGGAAACCATTTTCAGGCGCCACTTTCGGCTTTAGGGAAAATGTAAGGGGACTTTTTTCAATTTTTAGTCACAAATCTTTTATAGATCAATAGAGAAATACAATAAATTGATCGTACAAATTATCCTTATTTACAGCCTTACAATGATTACTGCATTGTTGTTTGTATTATTTTTTTATACATAAAATCATCTCTAAATAGTCTGAAGTGAGTAAATGGGATTTAAAACATTTTTTTATTTGTTTGGGGCAAAAGGGATTTGTGGCTACCTACTTCATCTAAACCATTTTTCATCTTTATCATGAATGTTCCTATGGCATGAAAGCCTGTAGTCATACTATGGGATTTTTTTTCAGTACAGCTCAAAGCAGCATGTGGGTTGGGGAAAATTTGCTTTTGATATAACATGCCGTTTCTCATTTGGATCTTATCTGACCAGGTAGAGTCACAGGAATTAGAAATCTTGGAGGACCTGACTTCCAGAACCATGACCTCTAGACTGTATCCAGGCCGCCTCCTGCTGCTCCTCTGTCTCCTCCACGGCTCTAAGGAGACCTGTCCGTCCGTATGCCTCTGCGTATCTGACAGAGTGAGCTGTAGCTCCAGCGGTGTGACAAAGCTCCCGCCGTCCCTGCCCTCCTTCTCTGTCACGCTCGACCTCAGCCACAACCATCTGTCCTGGCTCGGTACTGGAAGCTTCAACGGGATGCCCAGACTGGAGAACCTCCGGATGGCCCACAATCAGCTTGGCTCCCTGGGCCATGGCGTGTTTCACAATGCCTCCAGCCTCAGGCACCTTGACCTGTCCTCCAACAAGCTGAATATGGTGGAGCAACACTACTTCCAGGGGCTGTGGAGGCTGGAGGAGCTCCTACTCTTCGACAATAAGATCGCACAGGTGGAGGCCGGCACGCTGAGCGGCCTGAGCAGCTTGAAGAAGGCCTACTTCAGCCTCAACCAAATCACACACTTTCCGTTCTTCTCCATCCAAGACCACAGTCATCCTTTCCTGACCATGCTGGACCTCTCGTCCAACCGGATGTCTCATCTGCCGTGGGAGGACGTGAAAGCTTTGCCCGGGTTGGTGCAGCGGGGGTTGTACCTCCACAACAACTCCCTTATCTGTGACTGCTCCATGTACAGTGTGTTCTGGCACTGGGATCTGAGGGGCTATGACTCGCTGAGGGACTTTGTGGACGAACACACCTGCACCATTTACGGTGACCCGCGGGCGGCTATAAGGTTCCTTCGACACACACGCTTCTTCCACAACTGCACCGTGGAAAAAGCTTTGTCACAGCCGGTGACCGTGCTCCTCTCCAACGTGTTGGTTTCAGATGGCGAGAGGGTGCGTCTCGACTGCTTGACGGGCCTGAGTGGCACAGATCTCTCATTTACGTGGCTTTCCCCCAGCAAGGGTTACATCACCACTGCCAGCGTTAATGACACACTAATGAGCCTGTTTCCTAATGGCACCTTGGAGATTGAGGAAGCCAAGGTCAATGACTCAGGTCTGTACGTGTGCACCGCCGTGGATATGAAACAGGCACTGAACGCCACACGGGAGGTGAACGTGACGGTGTTGCTGCCTTCAGCGGAGTCGTTTAACACCGGATACACAACGTTGCTGGGCTGTGTGGTAACCATGGTCTGTATCCTCATATACCTCTACCTGACCCCGTGTCGCTGCAGCTGCTGTCAACCTAAACCTCCAGCTATCCCCATTGAGAACTACAACCCCAGCACCCTAACATCGGTTTTTTCCCCATCCTTAAGAGACCACCCCAAAATCCAAGCTAACAGACATGTAGCATTCATGGAGCCAATGCTAAGTGGAGGAGGAACAGAGTGGACAACTGAAAGTTGATGCAGTATTTTTCCTTTTCTTTTTTTCTGAGGCGGAGACTGGAGATATCTGGTCAAAGAAAAAAACTCCTGACTCAGGAATTAGCTGTGAGATGCAATCAGAAATAAGTTTTCAAGCTGCAAGGGAAGACATCATGTTGTTGTTTACACGACTGACTGCCAGCTGCACTTAAAAAGCCTCCTGAACCACAAAAAGCAACATCTCCCGTTCCAGATCTGCTCTTCTCCCGTCATCTGGCCCGGTAGTCGAAATTAAAGTTTCAACTTTGGTTTATTACCCTCAGTGTACTGACATTGCTAAATCACAGCAGGGCCATTATCAGCCCTGAAATTCAGCTAATAACTTCTCGGTGTACTCAGGTATGGTAGGGGGGAACTTTCTCACAGGATCAGGGAATGTATCCTGCCAACTTTTCCCCGAAAGTGTTTGAATAGGATTAAAAGCCCTGGGACAAAACACTGCAAGTTTATGACACAGACTGCAGAAAGTAAGTTCAGCCATCTGTATCTTAGTCGAGTTCTTCCATATTTAGTGTGGCAAAAAAAGGAAGTAGCACTAGAGCTGCACCAGCTCAAAATAACTTCAAATATGCAACGCATATATGTTAATATGTACAGAAGCATAAAAACAAAGCAACTCAAACTCCAACTCCTGGAAACTTTTGGTCCCTGTGTCCATAATAAAGGATTCAGTCCTTTTGGATCAGTTTATATTATTTTGGTTTTAAAGGCAATTTTAGCAAATCCATCGTAATCATATTTTTTTTTAAATAGATGGAGAAAGAAAGCATTGCATGTGTTTTGTGCAGAACCCATAGCTTTCTGGTAAAAAACGGAAATAAATCGTATCTAGCAGAAAACAGAGGTGTAAATAGGGTTGAATACATACAGTCCCCTCCAATAGTATTGGAACGGTGAGGCCAATTCCTTTATTTTTGCTGTAGACTGGAAACATTTGGGTTTGACACCAAACGATGAATATGAGACAATAGCTCAACATTTCAGCCTTCATTTCCAGGTATTAACATCTGGATCTGATACACAACTTAGAAGATAGCATTTTTTGAAAAGGAACATCACATTTTTAGGTTAGCAAAAGTATTGGAACAGATAGACTTTAAATAAATTAAAGTGAATAAACCGTAATATTTTGTCGCAAATCCTTTGCTTGCAATAACCGCATCAAGCCTGTGAACCATTGACATTACCAAACTTTTGCATTCTTCTTTTGTGATGCTTTTCCAGGCTTTCACCGCAGCCTCATTCAGTTGCTGTTTGTTTAGGGGGGTTACTCTCTTCAGTCTCCTCTTTAGCAGGTAAAATGAATGCTCTATAGGGTTTAAGTCTGCAGATTGACTTGGCCAGTCTGAAACCTTCCACTTCTTGCTCCTGATGAACTCCTTTGTTGTTTTTGCAGTTTTTTTGGATCATTATCTTGCTGCATGATGAAGGATCTTCCAATCAGTTTGGTTGCATCTTTCTTTAAATTGGCAGACAAAATGTTTCTGTAGACTTCTGAGTTCATTTTGCTGTTGCCATCATGTGTTACTGTGTTGTTGTCAAGATGCACCTTTACCAAAGTGATGGAAAGGCTAAAGTTTTGAGAAAGAAAGGATCTGCTCATGATCCCAAAAATACAAGCTCATCTGTGAAACACGGTGGAGGCAATGTCATGGCTTGGGCTTGCATGGCTTCTTCTGGGACGGGCTCATTAATCTTCATTGATGATGTAACACATGATGGCAACAGCAAAATTAACTCTGTCTGCCAATCTAAGGAAAGATGCAACCAAACTGATTGGAAGATCCTCCATCATGGAGCAAGATAATGACCCAAAACACAACAAAGGAGATAATCAGGGGCAAGAAGTGGAAGGTTATAGACTGGCCAAGTCAATCTCCAGACTTAAACCCTATAGAGCATGAATTTTACCTGCCAAAGAGGAGAGTAACCCCCTAACACAAACAGCAACTGAATCAGGCTGGAAGCCTGGAAAAGCATCACAAAAGAAGAATGCAAAAGTTTGGTGATGTCAATGGGTCACAGGCTTGATGCGGTTATTGCAAGCAAAGGATTTGCGACAAAATATTACGTTTTATTCACTTTAATTTATTTAAAGTCTATTTGTTCCAATACTTTTGCTCGCCTAAAAATGTGGCGTTCCTTTTCAAAAAATGCTATCTTCTAAGTTGTGTATCGGATCCAGATGTTAATACCTGGAAATGAAGGCTGAAATGTCTCATATTCATCTTTTGGTGTCAAACCCAAATGTTTCCAGTCTACAGCAAAAATAAATGAATTGGCCTCACCGTTAAAATACTATTGGAGGGGACTGTATATTCAAACATGTTGCATTAATCTGGCAGCGGAAAACAATGACTGTCTATCTGCATACTGCTTATCTGGAAAATAGAGAAGTACTGAGTGTCAACAAACCAAAAACAAACAGCCATTGGACTGCTCTTCAAAGACAGAATCTCTTTGATCAAACAGAGCAGAGCACTTTGAACACTGGGGAACTGACACAACCCACAAAATTTGAACTGAAGTGACAAAAATACCTCAAGCAGCTCTGATGGAAATCCCGACGAGAGCACTACTTTGCATGGCTTTATTGTTTTCTTTTATTGAGAGTAACATGCTTTGAATGACAGAATTACACACTTCATCGCCAGAGATGATGGGCCATGTTGAAGAGGGACCTGCATGCACTGCCATGGAATAGCATACGTGTGTGTGTGATGAGAACATTAAGTTAATGACATGACAGACCAAAGAGAGCCTATGGGTGGCAGGGGATGAAGGGATATTTAAAACCTGAACAGGCAAACCGGTGCCTATAAGGAAATTAAATCCATTTCTTTAAGTCCATGCCTTCATAATGTTTCAGGATTGTACTTTAATCTTAATGCAAACACTGGGTCGGACTAAGGATCGCATCCAGATTGAAAAGGATTAGATGTAATCCTTCATATAATGTCGAGGAGGAGTTGACAGTTACCATGTTGTAAAAGCAGGGTCCTTTGATTATTTCTAAATCCTTAATTAAAACTTGACTCCCTCCAAGCCAGGGGAGACTTATATTTTGTGCAACTTGAATGTAAATTCACAGACAAAAAAAAAATGGTTGAAAGCTAAACTCAAATAGGCAGCCGAGCACCTAACTGGGACAGACGCGCCGAGTTTCATCACATTTAAACGCTCAGGGATTAAGCAAAAATCCCTTTGGCTAAGCGAGCACTGTATTGTCATGCAGCATTTTAATCACACTACTACTGACTTTAGCAAAGTTTGAAATTTTTTCACAAAGGCAAACAACTTCACATTTTTTTGGGAACAAAGATTACGTACCATGTGTCTCTGTGATGTAACATCTTGTTGTATCTGGGGCTGGCATGACGTTGTTCTTCATTGACAGTGTAGTAGAGACATTACATGGTGTGATGAGTTGGGTTTTGGTTTAAGGAGATTACTTTGAGGATAAAAACCAGGTGCTTTATCAATTTCAGTGTTTTTAAATCCCTTTAATCTGGTTCTGCTCTCTGACGCAGCACACGCAGCTGGGTTGGGATTTATTGTTTTCTGATATGATTAGCAGATGGGTTCAAACATGGAGGACACGCTGTGTGCATTTCATTAATTGCTTTCTATTTCACAGAGGGCCCACAGGTGACCCTGGTTATGTAAGCTCACTGCTGATTTAGGGAACCAACCATTGTGTAGGCTTTATGTCAGAGTTAGTGTGACCGAAGTTAGTATCCTAATGCCATGTGGTTTCCAGCATTTCATTTTAAGCCTCTGACGGCAAGTACTTTGCTGGTTATTTGCGGCCTCTCAGCAGTGCATTTTGGAAAGAAAGAAAAAATCTGGATGAAAAGCACAACATGAATCATAATTCTTTTATCAAAATGCTGCACATATTCATGCTTATTTTTAAACACATGGAGGAATATGCTCAAATCAGGACAATTCAGTTATTCTAAAAATTCAATTATTCTAAATAGACAGTCCTAACAATTACGCGGTAAGGTGCAAGTTTCTATGGCTCAGTCTGCCTGCAAATGATCCTGAACTACTACAAATTACACAGATGTAAAAGGAAGGACATTTTGCCCTTTTCCGAATCAAAACACTCCATCTGGGCTTCAATTAAAGCATGCGATTAATTGTTTTCCCTGGTTTGGCTGGGCTTCGAGGGATTCAAAATCATCTTATTCAAGAATCTAATTACTGTGAAAGGGGAGTTTCATTCTGAATAGCACAAGTTGAATTGCTTTCACTGGCGGAGGGCTGCCTTGACTGTCAACAGGGGCTATTACAGAACTGTCAAAACAGTCATCAGGCAGGAGTGGAGGCATCCAGCTGTGGCAGATACGTACACATCTTCCAGACGCTGCCCGCCCACACACACACACACACACACACACACACACACACACACACACACACAGGCTCAGTGGAGGCCCAATGTCACCAAACCGACTTCAACCCTGATATCATTTTAATTGGACATTTTGCTTGGGAAATGTGCTCAAGAGACACACACAGCATTAGTTTCATAACAGTCCACCAATACTGTAGATCTTTTTTTAGGGGGTAGGATGGATGCTTACCAAAAAAGAGAAAAAAAACAAATGTAGACAACGGGCTGTTTATCATACCTGTGCACTGAATATGACAAAGGCCAAGTCTGGTGTTTTCAAAGTCGTATGAAGCAGCTGGATGTCTGACTTATTCAGGCCTCAGTTAGATCACTAAAGGGCACAATAAAGACAAATGGCTCATTAATCAAATGTATAGAACCGTCACATTTCAGACACACACACACACACACACACACACACACACACACACACACACACACAAACAAACAAATAAACAAAAAGCATATGCAATGATTAATTGCATACATTTCTCAGCATGTACAAGCAGCATCCAGGCTATATGTTTCTCTGGGGCTGTTAAATGCTTCACTGATTGTTTTTTGTTTTGTTTTTAAACCTTTATTTATACAGGTATATCCCATTGAGACTGGAGACTCTTTTACAAGGGAGAACTGTTGCCATTTACACGTTACCATTCACATACACATTCACACCGATAGCAGGTTAACTATCGACATTCACAACACTGGAATTTAGCTGGATAAAATAAGATTTGACAAGCAAAATCTGTCAAAGTATTTTAAGTTAATATTGTGGCTCACTCTGCAACATCCTTGTCTTTTCATTTTTCCTGTGTGTTCAGCTTGTGTTCTCTGTCCTGCCGGCTGTATTGTATCATGTTGTAAATGGTGCCTCCCTTGTTATTATCTGTCACACTTGTCCACTAAAAGACAGCAATGAACTCTGATGAAATATGGCTTTATTATTTCCATTAAAAATAGGCCTTTACTGTCAGAAACAGTACAGGTACCCTATACACAATGTCTTATCCTGACACTGATGCTCAATAATGGACCTTATGATGCTTTTTCCACCATTCTAGTCTAGCTTTGTGACTCAAGGGAGGATGAGTCGGTCGATCCAACACAGGCTGAAATATCAACAACTAAAGGATGGATAGCCATGAACTTAGAAGCCATTCATGTTCCACATAGGATGGCACTTACTGACTTCTGAAATCCACTGACTTTCCATCAAGTGGCCCCAGCAGGACGACATTCATGGCTTTTAGTAAAATAATATCTTCACTTATCTAACTGTTTTCGTCGAGTGGTGTCCAGTGATTGCGCCCCAAATGTTAAAGATGGAGTCAGCGATTCTGGAGAATGATTGTTGACAAAATCGCTCTGTCAAAATCAGTGAATATCCTCACGATCCGATTACCTGTCGGTACTGTGTGTGTGCTGAAAGAAAATCAGGTCTTATTACAGAGCCTAGGCTCTGTAAACTGGTAAGTAAACAATTAAACAAAGGGGGCCAACCGGAGCAACATGCCTATTTACAGAGCTTAGGCTGTGTTTTAACAGTGATTCTTTTTTCAGTGCACAGACAGTACGCTAGCATACAGGAAGCGAATGGTGAAGAGATATCAGATTTTGACAAAGAAAACAATGTAGCCTACAACAAGCAGGCTACAACATCGCTGACTACTTTCTACTCGAAAACTCGGAGCAAAGCCTATCCATCTTCTCCCACTTTTAGGTCCGAAATCAAATTGACAACTGTACGATTTCCCACATCATTAGATATCCTCCTTTCCTTAGACATCTGGGACATGATTAATTTGCTAGTGGAAAACAATAGCCAAAGCCTATAAGTTTCTTAGCCTAAGCCATCTTGGACTTTTCTGGATTTTTTTGTGTTTTTTTGTTGTAGGCTACCTCTGTGACTTGAACAGTTGTAAGAAGTTTAGATGGGGAATGTCTCTTTAGTGGAAATCTAAAAACAACTCAGACAACTGAAACAAGATAAAGGTCAGACACTGTTTTGCTGTAGGCTAAAGGGTTCCAAAAAAGAAAATACTTAGCCTAATAATTCTCACCCAAGTCTATGGTTCCCTTTAATGAGCTTTATAACACTCTAAATGCCAACTATGTTTGATTCTTTTTTCACTTTCACCCTTAAATCAATCTCCAGCAGAGAAAACCAACTGTTAACTTTGTACCAGCAAACCCAACTACAAATGGCAAAAGGATAGAAATGAAAAAGTTAGCATAGTTAACAAGTAATAGCCTATTTAGCTTGAGCTACTATCCAGATATTTCCTTGAGGAGTTGGTGGAAAATATAACATATAAGGAGAGAGAGTGAATATTGGACTTACATTCATCACGTGGCACGGACATCAACTCCAAATAGGTCTTGGTCCTCTGGACTCTGGACTGGTGGATATTTGAACAGTCAACATTTTGCTAACAGGTTAGCCTAGTAGTCATAATGTTGTGTTTGGAGCATGGACGGTGTATAGATAGTAGGCTATATAAAAGGTTTGGAGCGGTTTGCAGTTGGACTCTGCTGCCCTCATGTGGCCATAAAAACAATGTTCTGGGGAAGGCTTGTTGTCAAAATCACCGTGGAATTCATTCAGTGAATCTCCTCGCTACCTCGCTAGCCCTATCTCAGTCTGTAAACAAGTTAGTTAAGGTGGTAGGTCTACATGTACTGTATGACTGTACTGTATTTGTTCCCCAATAGCACACACAGTAAGCTAATTAAAGGCCTTTATAAATCACTCTATAAACATATACCTATTTAAAATGCACTAAATAGGCTGTATTTTTGCAGAATTATTTGTATAGGCCTATTGTATATTCACTATATTGCATTGAATTTTATAAATGTATATAGCCTAGTTAGTTATGTGCTGTAATTGGATCAATTACTCTGTGTTTTTCATTTCAAAATTAATATCTTTAAGGATTCCCCGGATGATGATTCATCATTAGGACACAGTATTTGTGGTAGGTAGGTTATTCCAGGTATACAAACTGTGTGGAGGAGAGTGATGGGGAAACAATTGTGGGAAAATACATATCTCGCTCAGTTCTGTGCGATGGGTCTTAGCTGCAATTGATTTCATGGAATGAAATATTCTCACAGTCTCCACAGTTACTCTGGAACATCTTTTGAACAACTGGAATGGGCCTCTGGAGATAAAGTGGTAACCTATTTTCCACATTAAGAGGAGATGGCGCCCTCTAGTGTTTCTCTCCACCAGATACTCCACAAAGTAAATGAGACAACCCACTGAAAGGACATCAAGCCTCTAATGATCCTTTCAGTGGTGGTAGAGTTGAGGGGCCAATGGCACTCAGTCAGCGTGGAGTCTGAAAATGATTTTAAGTGCTGCATTTCCGCCAAGCTGCTTTCGGCACACAGCTTCCCCACATGAAAAATAGATCCAGTTTATTTCTACTGTGATGCCTTGAGACTTCTCTTATGGTCATCAAATCCATATTTTTTTCTGTAGGTTTTAAACCTTTAAAAATGTTGTATGTGCACCAACATAGCTGAGGTTTTTGTCATAGAAATCCAACTTATTGATTTGTGATATTGTTTATTTAATCAGTTTACTCTGGGCATGTTTCAATTATTTCATATTACACTTAATTTGATTTACTGATATTTGAGGTGAGATCATCCCAAATGTATTCTGTAAAAGTAAAAAAAGCACACAAATTGTTGGCGGCTGAATGAAATATGGCAGTGGAGTGAAAGGACAGTAAGACAGCGATGATTTACATTTTTTAATAGTTTGCTTGACACTGTCATCAAACTGGTCACACAAACAAGATTTGAAATGTTTTATTTAATAGAATTTAGGACAACCAAATAAAAAAAGAAAACCAACAGCAAAAGTGAAATTGTATTCACAAATTTTTTTTTCCTTAAAAAAATATCAGCCTTTCCCCTTGTTCACAAACCATTTCAAAACCGGACAAACAGAAACAGCATGGTAAATTCCGAGAAGCTGGAAGGCCATTGACATTTGTTGGCAAATATAAATATAGTGGTTTGAACAGGGTCTCAAATAGATCACATGGAAAAAGTGTACATATAGTTTACACAACAGTAGGACACTCGGCACTGCCTGTATCAGTTTTTATTATTGTAGAAAACCAGGATCCTTATTTACTGATTCAAATCAATGTGTTTATGACAAGGAAATATATACATTCAGCCAGCTCAAATAGTCTCTGGAGTATGGCGTTTCTGTTGCCCCGTAAATCATGTTGATTGTCTATTCAGGTGCATAATTGTGTGAGTATGTGTAGTCCGAGTAGTAATCCTGTGCCCCACCCCTGCCTCCTCCTGGGTAACCCCAAGAGCCGGGACCACCTCCAGTCCCGCCACCCCGATCATGTCCTCGTCCTGGCCTCGGCCAATGGCCTACTGGTGGGACTCCTCTCCCTCGATAGTTCCCTAAAGAACCAGGACCCATACCACCACGCATAGGCCCCTGATCCATCTGTCCAGGGATGCCACCTATACTACCATAGCCCGCACCACACATTGGATGTGGAGGCAGCTTGGGTCTGACTCCCAAGCCCCCCCTAGTGGCCACTGAGGGAATGCCCACAGCAGCTCCAAGGTTGTCAGCGCAATTCATCGGAGTCCTGCATCCCTGACTAGCAGGGGTGCTGCCTCCAAAGGTGTCCCCAGTCTTAGGGGGCACACTGGAGTCCACTGGGCCAGATGTGACCACACCTTGGCTGCTAGCAGTCTCACAAGTGCTGGTTCCTGCTGTCCCCCATACCCCGTCCACAGCTCCACTTAGTGTCCTGTCGTGTTGCGTGGGGGGCCCGCTGGCATTTGTAGGAATGCCAGACATGTAAACTGGCTGGGCTGAGTCACTATGGTCTGTGTAGGGGAGGGAGGTGGTGAGCGGAGAGATCCCAGCAGCCATAGCGACTCCAGTGTCCGAACCGTACGTATGGCCCAGCATCATGAGGTGAGGTGGGGGAGGAGGTTTGACCGCCAGGGGGAGGGAAGCCATGTTGGCTAGAGGTCCTGCTTGGGACATAGCAGGTGGGGTTGGGACTGTGGAGCGGTATTCCTGCTCATGGGTGCTGCTGCAAGGCGAGGCAGGGTAGGCCGGGGACGCCGCATAGCTAGAAGAGCCAGTGAAGGATGACCACAGGAAGCTTTGGTGGGGATTCACAGGAAAACCTCCTGGTGACAAGCTGCCACTGTCTGAAGAGCCTATGCCCATCTGGTTGGTGGCTTTGAACTGAGAGATGGCTGTTTTGAAAGCGCTGAAGTCAGAAAGGGTTGGAGTTCTGTCAGGGGTGCCCTGCTGGTCTGGGAGTGGAGGACGAAACTCGTCCATATCTGGTGGGGGCGGCTGTGGAGGCTTCCCCTTCTCAACTGCATGCTGCTTCTCTGAGGGATCTGATGGGGTGGACAGTTCACCATCATCAGAGTCTAATGACATGTCCTCCTCCTCCACACACTCATCATTCACTACTGGGAGAGCAGGAGAGACAAAAGGAAAAGTGGAATGGAAGATATTATCAAAAATGTGTTCCAGATGCGTAAACAACATCCAGCTCAGCTGGGTAGTACAGACATTTCACACTGACCAGATAACTGTACAGAACAAAAAGGCAATTTAGCAAACCAATTAAACTACAGCAAAATGGCATTAAATCCTGAGGGTTTCTCAGTTTAGTCCTGCTATTAACGTTACCCACCAGTAGAGGGCGGCGTTGGCAGATCACTCTGATTAATAGAACCAATCAGACTGTGGAAACCGCTCATCACATCATCAATACTCCCAATCACTATTCCATTTCTGGAATACTGTAGGAACATTTCAAATGGCCTCTCTGTAAAAACACATTCAGGGAACATTATAAATTAGTCAAAAGCAGTGAAAATAGTAAATACTTTTATATATATTTCTAATAATGTATTTAATTAATTAGGAGTTAGGAGTGATGAGGATGAAGATACCCGTTAGGAAGATAAGGTGCCGCTGCTGCGTGTGCTGAGCTTGAAGCTTGACCAGGCAATCCAGGTCTGGAGCCTGACGTGACTGGGTGTCACACTCGTGATAAGGGAGGAACTCCACTAGGTGCTTCTTCTGATAGGCTGTAAGAAGGTTCAGCAGCCCCATGGCGTTGGTGTTTAACCTTAAAAAGAGAGTGGCGAAAATAGATCCATACAGTGTCAAAATATTTACTCACAGCTTAAGCCCGGCTTAAGATGCTAAAGATCATTTTCATTTGATAACTACTGTTTTGGGTTACACAGCTACTGAGATGCATACCTCCCCAGCTCCTTAAGCTTCTTCTGGGACTTGCAGTGCACCTTCCACTGCCAGGGGTGTTCGGGTGTGCTCTGCTCCTCCAAGAAAGTCAGCAGCCCCTGCAAACGATCTGGACACAAAGGAAAAATGAAAAACTATTGTCCAATAGGTCTGTCCGTGAACCTGCACAACTCCCACCAAGAGAAGTCAAACTTACCCTGCGTGATGAGGTCAGGGTTGAGGACAAACTCATCTGACACCATGAAACCTCCTGACACAAACAGCTCGTTATACGTGTGATTCTTGACATCATCCAGAGAGTCCACTCCAGCAAAACTCACTGAAGGCAACTTCTTCAAAGACACCAGAGCTGGGATCTACATGGTGAAAAGATGAGACTTTTAACAAATGGAATTCTTCTTGTACCTTTTCTAATACAACTTTGGTCATATAATACAAATAAACTTAACATCTCTTTAAGTCTTTCTAAACCCAAATCCATAAAATCCTTCCAAGTCACCTTGGGATTCCATGATAGTAAGCATCTAAAAAGAGTTTGAAATCAAATATATTGAATTAATGTTATCAAACTTTACAGAATTTAGTGTTTTGAACCAATCACGGCAGTTCTCTGCCCCAACATTATACAAAAACAATGACTTGCCATGGAGACCTTTTCTTATGGCCACGCCCACAGTCCTGTCAAAAGGACACAGTGGTAAGGGCGTTTTTTTTTAACCTTAGACACACAACTCATAATGATTTCTACTCATTTACACCAGGTTTCCAGAGGCTTTAATGGAATATCTTATAGTTTAATATAATACAGGTATAGAATAAACAATACAACAATGCAGCAGATGTATACATTTAATTAGGATGCTGTTTGATCACTGTATGGATCAGCTGTCCTCTGGGCTACAGACTGGAGGTGAAACCGTGACTGACTGATTGTACCTTGTGCACATGTGCAGCGATGTCCTCGTTCTGAATGATGATGAGCAGCTTATCCAAACTGCTGCTGTTTTCCAGAAAGGTCTGTGGGCTGCACTCGCTGTTTCCCAGGCTTTTCAAGTACTCCTTTTTTACAGACAGGAGAGACGTAACTGTTAGGAATAGATGAATGTGTCCTTCTCTCACACTGACTGACTGACGGATACAGAAAGAGCTGAGCACTGAGACATGGAACACCGTGTGACAACTAAGATTAAGACATTTCCACTGCAGACGTGGATTTTCACGTGTGTATGCCTATCCCTACTGCAGAACACTCTGCAGGCTCTTTGTGTCCAATACAAATAAATAATGTGTCAACGATGAACATGAAAGAAAATTGATGAATGATTTTAGTGGTATCAATCTGTGAATGATTCACAGAAAACCCTTACAGTGATTTGATCCTTAGTTTCAGCCCCAGCTCAAATGTCAGAAAGTAGATCTTTTGGGGAGATTTCTTTAGAATGGATAAAACAAGTAATGCTGGGCTTACACTAGAGGACTTTTAAAATACTTTGAAAAGACTGAAACCCTCTTACATCTTAAGACAATCATCTCACACCTGAAGACAACTAGTCATTAGTTTTCAGTCACAGAGTGAGATTTTGAAAAGACAGGGGACTCATATTGCAAGACTACAACTAGATTCCTTTTGAGATTAATATTATTTCCGCAAACGCGATTGTGATTATTTAATTAAAAACAAGTTAATTCAATATTCCGAGAGGGGGACTTCCTTTAGTTATTTGACCAGCTTTATTTGCTGATCTCATCCCCCAATAGCTTTAACTCCTAACCCTGTATTTGACGGTAGAGTCTTCAGGTTGCGCGGCTGTCAAGCTGGTTCTCCACCGAGGCTTCTATGAAAAAGTATCCGAAATAAGTGCCTCACCAGGCGGACACAGGTCGCAACTAATGCCGCTCCTCCTGTGTCATGCTTGGTGCATGCGAGAGTGTGACAGTGTTTACATAATTTCGCTTGAGCCAACCCCCTAAGACTAGCGATAATATCAAACATGTTTGATAATGTGTATACTTCTCCCTGCTCCTTTTCAGGCATATCACATCAATACAGATAATTTTTTTCTTTTTGTGAAGTAATTTAAACATACATTTTGTTTATTGTATTTTTATGCTTTTCATTTTGTTTTGTATTGTTTTTGATATGTCTGAAAAAACATAATAAAATGTCGGAACGTCAAGACGGGAAGAAGACTGGCTGAAATCGGGTCAGAAGACCACCACACACACCACACACTAAGGTGGTTTTTTACTGATCACGCACTGCGCTCCCATAAGGAACGTAGCTCGAGATTGGCATTATTTTTTTACCTGTCTTTCCCTGTTCTCCTTTTTCTTCTAAGAAATAGGAGCGCGGCGTATGCTAGACGAACCTACAGTTACACTCTCTCCTGTCCACCCATGTTATTGTCACTGTCTTCTATGTTTCTTGGTGGGGTGTGAACTGAAATTAAATTTCGTTGCTCTGTAATGGTGCAATGACAAATAAATCTGATTCTGATTCTGAAAAGACTGAGATTATGTGCGCGCGCCACAACTCCAGCACGACTCCCGTGATTTCAGTCCGACATTGGAAGATTGACTGCGACTGTCAAATCGCGTGAAAAGTTGTGTAGTGTAAGCCCAGCATAAGTTGAAAACATCACCAAGGGTCTAAGATCATTTGTGAAATTTTCAGGATCACATTGGAAGCTTGTATTGTACCTTGATCTCCTTGCAGACGCTGCTCTCCTCCCTCTCTTCACCGGAGTAGATGTAGAATTTGACTGTGTTCTTGGTAACGTCCTTAAAGATCTCCACCAGGCTGCTGAAAACCTCTGGCTTTAGCTGACCAATGAGGCTGCCAGCCAGCAGGCCAGGTCCACTCCCGGGGCCCGCCCCTTGGGTCTTGGAGTTCTGCGGTGGAGAGCCTGGTGTGACGTGAGAGGGAGAATACATCTCTCCCCCCAACTCTGTGGACGGTGGGGGTTCTGTTTTAATCTTAACGGATGCCGGGTCTTTGACAGTAACTGCTTTACCGCTCTGAGAAGAGGTGGTGCTCTTTGATAGGGAGGGCTCTGTTTTAATTTTGGAAGGGTGGATGGGGAGGGGCAGTGGCGGTGTAAGGAGAGATGTTGTCGCTGCGGGGGGTGGAGAAGTGACCTTGGGGGGAGCAGGTGGGGATGGGATCAACCTGTCCATCTTGTCACACAGTGCTTTGACGTGCCCCTGAACGGAGACAGGGGAGACGTAGGGTAGGACAAAGTCTGAGAAGCAGCGATTGGGCAGCCAGCAGTGGCGTGGGGGCAACCGCGCGGGTAGCTTCGACGTGTAGCAAATGCGGTGAGTCTGCATGATGTTTTTGATGTTAGAGGTAAGACTGTGAACTTCCTGGTTGAGGATGGTGTCCAAGCTGATGGAGGGCCTGAAGGGAATCTCCTCTACCACCGGTAACGTGGGAGGCACAGCTTCCTTTTTCACTGCCACGACTGCAGGCGTCTTGGGCTCTGGGTGGCTGTCTGCCATCGCCGCAGGCCGCGACTCCGGCTGGGTTACAGGCACAGGCTCGGGCTTTGGCTCAGGGAAATGCTGCGCTTTGTCTGAAGAAAAGCAGAAAGGAAACATGTCACAGGGATGTCTTGTAAACCAGATCTAGACATGCCTACAAGGGAAGAGGGGTTATGTGCGTGCTGACTGCTTTGAAGTACCTTCATTTGGGGGGTTAACCCAGGTCGGGTTGTCTGAGGCGTGAGCGTGTTCAGGTGGGGAGCCTGCGCTGAATGGACTACAGTCCATGTCCTCCTAAACAAACAGAACACCAGCATTTATTTATGTTTAGGTCTAAGGACACATTTAATGCACACTGAACCATTCCATCTACTGTAATCATCCTCACCTCTGTGTAGTTTGTATGTGATACTGGCTCATTTAATTTCCTATGGTCGGGGTCGGTGAATGTGGGATCCACGCTCCCGGGACCCGTTGATGGCTCGCCGTGGTTTGGCAGTACAGACATGGACCCCTGAGCCACGGCTTTGTTGAGAGTAGCCAGCAGGATCTTGAGAAGGCGCTGGGTCTCGTTAGCGTCGGTGTTACCTCGCGCTCTGAGATCAGTGTCGTAAATGCCCATGCTTTCCATCACTGCCGTCAAATTGTCTCTCTGTCCGTCTCTGTCGTCTCCCGTCTCATCTGCTTGGGCTCCTAGCAAGATACACACCGTTGATTAAAGGCATTTGCTACATTTCAGGTGCCTCAGTGTACTAGAATAAACTGAGCCCTTTAAAAACAATAGCTGACATAACCAATGTCCCGCCCGGGCCAGTAACGGCCAATCATAGCTCAGTATCTTTTTATAGACTACATCATGGTTCATTGAAATGCGCGTTGAGAGTCGCAATGAAAGCAGTTTTTATTTAAGACTCAATATAATAAAAAACAATATAAAATATATTTTTAATGAAAGGCAACGATGCGTGGGCATTTTGACAGGCGGAGCAACAAGCGGGCGCACTCTCGCTCCGTTGGCAGAGCTGCCTATCGTCCGCCTGCGAGTCGACAAATCAATCGACTTATTTTCCTTATTTTCTTCCCACAGCAGAGGTTGAGGTGCAGAAAATGAAGTGAAAACTGCGCTTTTCCTTTAGCTGCCGCTGTAATGTTACAGTATTTGCATCCAAGCCCCAATGGTAATACAAATGAGAGGCTTTATTTAACCGCTGTGAATGCGTCTCCGGTGATTTAATTGTGTCGGTTGTAGACAGAAACGAACGGAGGGACTCGGCTCACTGGACAGTTCCTATAGTCACGCAGTTTGTCTGCCGACATGGCTCTGTGTTTTCAGGCTCGAGGCATACAATCAGATCGCGGAAGTCTTTCCCATTGACATCGCTAACTGGGGGAATATCCCAGTTATTATTTTAGCCATAAACCACAGTTCTTCTGTGCGGCGGCTCACTCGCTTACTGTCGAGATCTCACGGTGAAACGCTGCTTTGCTCGGACGAAGGCTTTGTGTGTTTCTAAGGTGATTTAACATCATAGTCTTAGACGAGCTTTTAACTTATGCTGCATATTTTGCACTGCATTGTTTTTTATCAATAGTTTGAAAAAATGGTCCCACACCGGACTCTTAATGTGAAGCTGACACTTCCTGCAGCGCGCTCACGACCAGACGTGAACGCGCATACACGGTGAAATCTCCCATTAAAAAAAAAGGCATAACCTTCCGATTTTCGTATTTCTATTTTTAAAGTCAACTTGAGTGCAAGTGGAAAACCTGGTTTGACACATTCACATCCCTAATGCATAGAGAAAGTGATCAACACTACCACACCACAAAGACCATGACTTCTGCAGGTGAACTATCCATTTAACTGCCCAAATTCAAGAATAAAAACAATCATCAAACTTCTGGACTTTAAAATACTGGCCCACTCCTTCCACATACTTTCAGTTGTAGACTTCAAATTCAATATGTTTGCCTGTTTTTATATTTATGTGTATGAGCAATATCAACATTTCATATAATTTACTAAAAGAAAAATAACCAAATCTAAAGGGAATATATATACTGTTACAGTATTGATATTCCCTTTAGATTTGGTTATTTTTCTAATACAGGTATCATAATTATTGACACTAAATTATGAAGAAAAAAAAAGTGTGTGCAGGGCCAGTGAAAATATACAAGGGGCCAGTAAAACTCGGATCCACTGGCCCGGCTGGCCAGTAGGAAAAAAAAGTTATGTTGAACCCTGGCTGACGATGCTAATAGGGATGTCAGAGGATACACGTTAGTTTTTTCTTTTTAAAAGTTAAAATTTAATTTGAAGGTGGAGACAAACCATCCTAATTGCATATTTTTTCAGGTTATAGCGCACTTAACTGTTTTAGCTAAATAGAAAGTATGCATTTTGACATTTAAGAGTGACGATCATAAATCATACATTTATTTTGATGTGGACCAATACAGTAGCTGCTTGTACTGTAGTGCCAATAGGCAGCAATGTTTGTAGTTCACAAATCAAACACTGAGAACTAATCAGACTGTGTTGCGGAGCAGTACAAGTAAGTTGGTGGAAATTCTGGAAAAAGACAAAAATGAAATGACACCTTTTGATTATAAACTACATAGACAGCTGCAGCTCTGCTCACCTCGACTGCTCTCCCCATTGCTGAGCGAATCCGTGCGCTGGTGTTTGTTCCCGCTCCCCCTCTCGTCTCCCTCAAACTTCCTCTTCAGACTGTTGACGTCCCACGTGCCGTCCTCTGCCCGCTCCTTCCCCGGCTCCTTCACGATGGCTTTCTTATGGAGGTGGATCAGCTTGAGCAACTCTTTCATCTTGTCCTTATCGTACTCGTTCTGGGACAGCCGTAGCCTCTGAGCGGCCAGAGGCGTGGGCTCCACGTGTGCTGCCTTGTTGTGCTGCGACTGGGCCCCATTTGAATGGGCCGACGCTGTCCTCCGCCTGCTGCTGCTGCTGCTGTCTGGGGCCGGCTTCTCCAGCTCCAGCCTCTCTGGGGGAGGCCTCTCCTGGGGCAGCCTTTCAGGGGCTCTCTCCGGCCTGTCTGAGCCCCTGTCCGAGCCACCCCAGTCAGAAACAGGGCTGTATTCCACAGGCGCTGGAGCAGGCGAGGGTACAACTACGGGTACGGGTATGGGGTTCCTTATTCTTTCAAAGATGTCCTTTGCTTTGTTCAGAGGTAAAATGTGGTTGGCGGGGTTGTGGACGTAAGCACGCAGCACAGTGTCCATGTTAAACTTAGGCCGGGGCGCCGGGAACGGGTTGGTCCTATCGTCGATGTTATGCTTGTAGTCGGGCAGGGTGAAGGGCCGCACCATGCCCGTGTCTATGCGGGTTAGGTAGTCGGCAGCCTGACGCTCCACCCCGGAGCTCAGGTCCTTGCCCGGGTTCGGCCGCAGCTTGAACAAGGCGTAGTGCAGAGCGGGGAGGAAGGGCTCGACGGAGGACAGGATGGCGCGCTGTGGCTCGGCCGTCAGCGTCTCTGGCTCCGACAGTCTGGATGCTGTGATGGGAGGACACAAACATATGTCAGCGCAGCGTATATGATGACAGATGTCTGTCTGAGCTATTCAAGTGGAAGGAAGTCCCTTTTCTTAATCGAATCCCTCTTTCTTAATGCATTTTATCTCTGTTGATGTTATTTTCACAACGTTTCACCCGGTGTTCTGTATTTTGGCTGATGTTCGCATTTACAGAACTGTCTGCTGCTCTATTCTTTTATTCATGTTTTTAGTATTTGTTGTGAAGCATTTAGTGAGATCTGCTCTTGAAAGGTGCTACACAAATATATTATTATTTGGAGACAGGAGCTGAGTAAAGGCCAAAAACAGGAGTCCTAAATGGTAACATGGAAGGCTGTACATTATTTGTTTTTGAATGAGAAACATTCATCTTTTTCTTTTTTGTATGCAAACGCCGAGTCAGAAAAAGAGATGCAAGAGATTGGAATATGAGTGAACAATACTTACAATACTTGACAACCGTCCTTGACTCCTGAAAGATGAATAATGCTTGCAGGTTCTTTTCAACCCGACCTCGCCTCTCTGGAAAACAAACAGCAACTTCTGTTATTTTAAAAGCTGAACCCTTACCGAAAGGGAGTAAGTGGGAGTTCAATGAAGGACACAACAGAAAAGCTTTATGGCACCTTTGGATTCAACCATCTGAGCCGAGGAAAGCAGGAAGAGGAAGCCCCTGTCAAACAAGGACAGCACCAGCACCTGAGTGAGGAGAGCAGAATACCACAGTCAGAAACAGCAGGGTGTTACCTTTATCAGATAATGCCATAATGCCAGTCTGTTGCTGGACAGCTCCGCATCTTGTGTCCACTTGTACTACACTGACAGGTCTATTGTATTCGTCAATTCAGAAATAAAGCAACAACAGCATGAGAGTTTGACAGATATTTCCCTTCATCCTCTACTTGTTTAAAATGAAACAAACGGTTCATGCAACAAACTGGACCTTCATTACATCAAACAACGATGCAAAGTACAACAAAATCCTGGACTGAATAATAATTTTTTCGCAAGCTGAGATTTGGTCATGTATCTTTGTGGATTTGTCTAGCACAAAGAACCTGGTAGGATTCACAGTGGGACTCACCATCCTGTCCCTTTCCAGTTTGTTGACCAGCCCTGCCAAGCTGCCACTGGTTGGTTTGCCTTTTCCATCCACCACCTCAAACAGGCTGCAGGACATACCATACCTCATCACTGTGGACACAGAAAAGCAAATTGGCACGCAAAGCAGACCCATAACTGACTAATGCAGTTGTTTATTATCTACAGTTTGTTTATAACTTCAATGGAGTTAGTTGGGCAGCAATTTTTAATACAATGCAGCATATGCTTTTGGTTCGGCTTTAGAAATCATTTCTAGTAATGCACTTTTGGCTAACATCACTAGGGGCAACTTTGATATCATTTAATTATGAAATATACAGACGTGTGGGGTCCAGACTGACCTTCCCGTGACGGGCTGTAGGTGTCCCAAGAAAAAAGCACAGATGGAATCTTTCGCTTCACCTGATCCAGCTGCATGCCTCGATTGACCTCCAGCTTCTCAGGCCTGCAGGGGAACGCATGGCGATTTATAGAAAAGCAATTCATAAAAATAAAATAAATGTCCTGGTCCCCACCCCGAGAAAACTAGCATCTGTATATTGCACGAGTGAATTCTAACTACCTCTTACCTCCAAAAGAAATGTCTTAAATGATTAACAGAGGGGAATACTACTAGCATCTTGGATGTTTTTTTTTTTTTTTTACAGAATTTTATGAGAGACTAAAGGTTTACTCACAGTTTGAAAGGAAGGTAGGGGCGCACGGAGGATCGTAAACAGATTGGGAATAACTCCTGGCCCTTATTCACTAGTGGACCGCTCCACACAGTGTAGCAGCTCTTCCCTGCAATAGCATGAACAGCACAAGTCAAAGGTCAAGATTCAAGAAAACTGTATTTGTCCCCGTTGAAAAGGGAAAACAACAGGAACGTTAAGACAGGGAGAAAGCAAGGCTCATAGTCCTGTCACTGAGAAGGCAAATATTTTCAGCATGCACATCAAAGTATTTTATGTTGAAAGTAACATTCCAAATACTGATCATCATGAAAAAAAGCTATTGACCAATTCTGTGTTGAGTGTTTTCCTCTCCTGGATTGCAATTGCCTTTGAATGGCCTTGTGTCTGAATTGTGCTTTATAAATAAACTTGCCTTGCCTTTGTACATATCCCAGTTTACACAGAGAAGACTTGAATAAGTTTCATAACATATTATGTATAAATAAATATGATTAAAAAAGTATTTACCTCTACTTCCTTCAGGGGAAATGGTGTTAAACCTGTTAAGGAAAAAAAGAGGCATATTTAGAATCCCAGAACAGCATGGAGATGTTACTCTTTCAGTTTCCCCTCATGAATACATACCTGTGTGCAGTCAAAGGAGTAGCTGCAGCCTCCTTGCCTTTGTAATTAAAGGAAACCACAGCGTAGGGACACACATGCCTGGGTCGAGCCTTGATTTCATCAAATGCAAACTCGAAGAAATATTGCTAAAAAGACATAAAATAATGTAAATCATTACCTAGATACATAACATAATGGATGCAATAAGTGAATGCAAGAGAAGCCACGCTTACCTGTGTAAGCTCAAAAGCCCTGTAAGACAGCAAAGACGTAACCCTGTTGGCACTTTTGGACAAGTGACAGTCAAACTTGGGTGTAGGTTCGATTGTGTTCTTAGGCATGTTCTCGTGGATGTGCTTTATTCGACCCTGAGAAACAAAACATGAGGGTGAGCTGGAAGCCCCACATGGATGAGAAATCTGTCAAGGGACAACAAACTGGTAGCACTCACCCTCATAACTTTAAAAACGATAATGTCTCCAAACGAGCCCACTTCAAAGGGATTTATTTGTAGCAAATCAGAATATTTGGAGAGATAAACACCTACAATGACAAGAGAATGGAATTAGAGGGGGAAAGCATCATATTCATGCTCTGTCAAAAACGCATTTGAGCATCATCTACATTCTACAAAAGTAGGGCTGCAACTAACGATTATTTTGATAATCGATTAATCTGTCGATTATTTTCTCGATTAATCGATTAGTGTTTTGGTCCGTAAAATGTCAGAAAATGGTGAAAAATGTTGATCAATTTTCCAAAGCCCATGTTGACGTCCTCAAATGTATTGTTATGTCCAAAACACACAGATATTTCAGTTTACTGTCATAATAGGATTAAAGAAACCAGAAAATATTCACATTTGAGAAGCTGAAATCAGAGAATTTGGAAAAAATTTATTAAAAAATTACTCAAAACGATTAATCGATTATCAAAATAGTTGGCTATTATTTTAATAATCGATTTGTCGATTAATCGTTGCAGCTCTATACAAACGTATAGTAAAAGTAAAGTAAGGCCAGTATTACCCGTCTTCAGTTGTAACTCTAATAAGGACAAAATGCTTATCAAGCTGTTTCAGATGCTAGAGAATAACAAATATGTTAAGTGTCAAAATCCAGCCAAAATAAAGGGGCGGGGGGAGAACTAATTGGGCTAGCAACCCTGGAAATAGAATCCTCAGAGCAACAATCCAATGTTCTATAATAGAGTACCGGTACCTGAAATGAACAGCAACATTCAAGAGACTAACTTACCAACGGATGGATTTCCAAGGTTAGTAAGCCTGGAGTGTCCCACTGACAAACCCTTCTCGCAGATCCACTGGAGCTAGAAATACAAGAGAACATGCAAAGTTTAGAATCATGTAAAAAACAACAAAAAAACAACCACACCAATACCAATAAAAAGCTTTCATGCTTTATTGATTGTCCATCAACAGTACCTTGGATTTGTCAGGAAAAAGGAAACAGTACGACTCGGCCAGTTCTGGTTCTGTCCGACCTTCGTGCTTCATCTTTGTCCGCTTCTCGATGAACTGGCGACAGCGGATGAGATACAGCAGCATTTCAGAACCTCACAAACTCTTACAGACATCATGACAGAGCTGAGTCAGGTACTTCAAGGAATGTAAACCCCCAGCGCCATGTGTGTAGAATGTGTTACCTACTGGCAACATTGTATTAATGCCTGACTCCAGCAGGTGCTCTCTGCTGTTGAGTGAGCTACAAGAACATTTTTGGAATTCTAGCACTGCCGAGTTTGTTTCAACCTACAAGAAAAAAAGAACGCTACACTGAAACACAGACCCGAGGGAGTTACAGACAATGACCCACCTCCTTCTCCAGCAGCTCGTTGTGAATGAGCCGGGCCTTGCAGTAGGAGAAGGTCCCTCGCGACGACGAGTCTCGGTAGAACGAGGAGATGAGCTTCACCAGGTCCTCAAACTCCCGGCTGTCTGGAGGCAGGAACATGTACAAGCCTGCACACACACACAGAAGTGGATCAGTGAATTAGCATTAGACAAGAGTGCAGCTTCATCATCAAATTATTCTCTTCTTTCATATATAGGGTAACGTGACATGAATGCATAATGCCTACAATTTGGGGGTTTTCTTCCACAAGGATGATACACAGGGTCTGTCTTCTGACTGCAGTTGAATATTTAAGTCACATGCTCTCAAATAAAGAGACAAAAGTACAGGATGAAGTGATTGTAAACTAAGTGCTATAGGGCAATAGTTCTTTGTGTATGTTTAATACAGCTCATTGGGTTTACAAATGAACCAGTAGCATCCTGAGCTGACTTATTTCTCATGTGCTAAAAGCCAGCTCATCGCAACAGGTTACTGAAATGTGCTTTGGGAGTTATTGTGATTGGAAAAGCACTGATCTACAACAGTGACTAGCTATTGCTAACAACAATACCCTGAATGGGGAGACCAAGCCTCGCATCGGAGCAGAATATTTACATAATGCCTATTATGTAAATTCAAATGCATGCAAAGAAGTTAAACCATGACAAGCTGACTACAGACAACCCGAAGGGAGCCCCACCAGCCTACAGCTGCAGGCTAACAGGTAGTCAACAACCTCAGTGTGTGGCAAAAGTATGAAAGACTGGAGACGGGCAAACGGAGTGCTCACATAGCAAAGTCTCTCTCACAGTTGTTAAGTTTCCATCTTGGGCAAAAAGACTACATTACATATGCAACTTGCTGCAGGAAACTTGAACAAATACTGCAAGCATGGCTGCTTATAAAGGGGCACAAAATGCTAAGTCTGACAACTTCAGTTCAACTTTGCATGTACACAAGTAACTGATGTTTAACAGCTGGGTTTGTAACAACCACTATTCATCTGTCACTGTGCTAAAGGGAACAGCATACTTTTATAAACATGATGGGGTTGGGTGGGGACTTCTGTGCTTAGAGGGGCATTGAGGTAATGTGTCAAAGGGATGCTCTGAAATGCCAGTGACATAAAGCTAGGACAAGGGGTGGCCAGCTCTGCAAAGACTTCACTTTAAGTGTCATAGTGCTGTGAAAACATTTAAAATAGACGGGTGAGGAGTACTAATCCATGCCCTTCACTGAGGTCAATGAGACACCCACATGTCAGTCAGGTGATGACTGCAACACACCAACAGGATGATTCAAACAGAGTATGGTCCCATGAAAAAGGTGAAGGGGCCAAACAAGGTGGTCTTTCAGACGGACAGTCCCTAAAGTACAGGCGTTGGGCGCCTTCACAGGGACGTAGCTGCCTGCTGCTCGCTGGTAACTTGGATACCTGAGCCTAGCTGCCAAAGCTATGTCTTCTAAAACAACTCGCGCTGCATCAACCGACACTATCCATGTGCTTAGATCGCATGACGTCGGGTTAGGATTAAAACCTTAAAATATCGGCGGACATTTTCGTTAAACTCGTTACACTAGCCAGCTAGCTAGCAGGTTAGCAACATGCAGCAGCGGAATTACGAAAGACAGTACAGGCTCTGTTCAAAATTGCAGCGATATGGCACAACCTTTCCGTTCTCGTATCTTCCTCGGGATTTGGAAATTTCTCCGTGGCAGCTCTTCGCTCGGTCTCCCGCCTGGCAAGGGAGAGCTGCTAAAGCTCCGGGAGTCCGCCTGCACACTCCTCCGCCGCTCAGGGGCTTCATGTTCGGGCATTACTCTGTCTCCACATCCAGTCTGATCGCCATTTTGGTTGGCTGTGGCCGAGGTGGCGGCTGAATTCTTCTTGGGTATTCCACCCTCCGGCTCGGCACATTCTGAGTCCCTTTTCCCCACTGAGTTGGGGTTCAGGGCCATTTTCGGGCACCGTTCACGTAGTACGGCAATGTGGCTCTGACGATTATGGCGCCGCTTCACACACACACACTCTGCTCCTCACCCAGACTCCGCCATTGTGAAAATGACGTACACGTTCTTCTCCACCACTGCAAAACGCTGCCGTCACTATGTTTACATTCTAGACAATCCGCGCCCCCCAGCGGTGGATATATGAACTGCGACAAGTGATAATAGCCACGGGATGGAGTAATGTGTGGTCCATAGATAGTATATAAAAGGTGTGGTCGTGAAATAGTGCACATTTAACAATACACCAGAAGAAGAATATGTAGCATACAGCCAGATATGCCACATGAAGCAATACATAAGCCATAATTTTTATTTCAGCTTTTTTTAATTGAATTATTTCACCCTTTAGTTTTTATAAGAGATTTTCCACACGTTTAACCCATACACTGAGGTGGCTGGTAGGCAACTTTAGCCTATACTGTATATTAAAATACTTAGTGTAAATCCTTTAGTTTAATGAAGTCGACTGAACAATCCTCTCTTGTAATACTGAAGTCTACCACCAGGTTGTGACAAGGAGCCACTTCAGCTCACAAGAAACATCTAAACTTGTGCCATTTCAGATGTGTTTGATTACATTGGAGCCTACAACTCTCCTCGTGATTTTATTGACATTTTCTGAGTACTCAAAATTACAGTAAGAGTCTTGAGTGTGACTTAACAAAAATAACAATACCACATTACTGCACTTTCGTTAGGACTCATTTAACCACCATAGTAAAAGAGAAAAGTTTGAACAGTTTTGTACAATAACATTGCGAGGCATTAGGTACATAAAACATGTATTTGGGAAAAAAACACAATTACCAAACCACTTAATAAAAGGCAAACAGATAAAAGATACAGCAAATATCTCTGTCCTTTAAATACAGTGGTAGCCTATCTGTTACAGCTAAATGTTTTTTCATGATGGGTTAACCATGCTGCCCCTGCTGTAGACGTCAAACTCTTTGAAGTGCAGGTAACCTTTCAGCCTGGGAGGAAGAGGAAGGAAGTTGATGAAAACTGAGGCTTTCAAGCGCAGGCGACTGAGATGCTCCCTTATCCGCAACCGACACAGGTGCTTCAGGCTCCGTGCATTACCTGTGTGAAAATATAGTAATTTAAGTCAACGAATGCACATGAGGTCATCAATAAACTTTGGCTCATGGTTGAAGTATATCTAAAGTGGGATAATGGAAGTTCTTACTTTGAATGTGACAGATCTCCGGCCACTGTTTCTGCTCCTTCAGGGTGTCCTTCAGTTTGGTGCAGAAAGAGACATGGTCGGTGTAGTCTAGCATGATCCGCACCACTTGAGCAGATAAGTGACTAAGCCAGGTCACTGTTATCACCTCACAGAACTAGAACGAGACAAACAAAGATATATATGGCAGTCAAAGTGAAACTTTGAAAGAAAGTGTTGCACCGCTGGCTGCCCTGTGGAATTCATTCATATCTTTTTCTTTTCTTTAAACCACTTTCTCTCCGACAAGCTTCGCCTCACCACCATGTCTTTGATGACAGAGGTTGTCCAAGGAGCGTAGTCATGGGAACTGTCCCCATAGGGACAGTCAAAGCAACGCTTCACATCATATCCATGGTTAAGAATCATTCTCAGCATGACCTCATCTTTTAAGGCGTACTGCAACGCTGAGGGGAAGTGAGTGGTGTTGACACGGGAGTAGTAGTTTACATTTGCCCCAGACTTCAGCAATGTGTTAATCAGTTCATAGTTGCCCTGTCTCAGAGCCACCTGCAAACAGTTCATAGGATCCTGGTTCACCATTGCCCCAGCCTTTAAAAGCAAGCGGGTGCACTGAAGATCATTGTTGGACACTGCAAAGAATAGGGCAGACCGCCGGTCATCATCGTAGGTATGGCGCACCCTTTGGTGCAGCATGAAGTTTGGATCATAGCCAGCTTTGAGCAGCATCTCCACACAATGGGAATGTCCCCCGGCAGCTGCTGAGTGGAGAGGACTCATCCCACTTTCCTTCACGGCGGCCAGCTCCGTCACAGGGATGAGGCGCTCCAGGGCCCTGTCAAAGAGGAGTCCTCGTTAAGTGACATGACAGTGGTTAAAACTCTCTGGGAAAAGTGTGAACACTAGATGTTGTAACATATAGATGTTCCTCACAGTATATGACCATGGTAGGCCACACGGTGAATTGGCAGGTGCTTGCTGTACAGGGGTATGTTGGGATCAGCTCCATAGTCCAACAGCAGGGAGATTATGTCCGGGTGTCCTGATGATGCTGCATCAAACAAGACAGGGCCTGACTCGGATTCACACCGCACATTGGCTCCTGCAAAATTAATAGACATTTTAGGGTTACAAAATTGTTATTTATTAGTAATTATTAGTAACGAATTAAAGCAGCATGATACAATGAATACTGTAAATTATTATGACACAAAGGCAGTAATCCTCATAGCCTTTTATGAATTATTTTTCCAGCTTTTCTGAAAATCCAAAATGATAATAATTTCTTTATCCTTGAAAAACTTGTACTTTTGATACTTCAAGTACATTTTGCTGATACTGTTTTTTAAATCCCCTGTTAACCGAAATCCTCATATTCCTTCAAACTGTTTTTTGGTGAGTTAGTTGCATGATAGTAAGCATCTGAAAAGAGTTGGGCATATTAATCAATCCAAATGAAAGATATTGTAATTTAAGTTTGATCAACTTTACAGAAATTTCAATTTGGATGAGTCTGGATGATATGCTCTGGTTCTTGTGACAAAATAAGTATTTGAACCAATCACAGCAGTTCTCTGCCCAAATGTTCTATAGAAACAATACATGTTGCCATGGAGACCGTTTGATACGGCCACGCCCACACAGTCTGTTTTTTAACCAAGTTTTACGCTATTTCTGAACATTTATTTTAATCCGATTTTTGCAAAAAGCCTATTGAGACACCCAACTTTGATAGCATATATTGCTTTTTACTACTCTAGACAAGGTTTCCAGAGGCTTTAAGTTAGGTATTGAATGCAGGACTTTAATTTGGACTATTTTCACAGTGTGGTACTGCTACTATAAATGATCTGAACACTTCTTCCAACACTGTCAATAAGTGAGGTTATTGGAACCCAGACCATCTGAAATATACAGTGGAGGTTAAATTACCTCATCTCATATACCTTTTTGTAAAAGGACCTCTACCACGTTCAGATGGCCCATATGTGCAGCCAGAGCCAGTGGAGTTTTCTGTTTGATGTCACAGGCATTCGGGTTGGCACCAGACTCCAGGAGCAGATAGACAAAGTTCTCCAGGCCTAAAAAGGCAGACTCATGTAGAGCTGTCCTGTTTAGAGGTCCTGTTTGGTCCACTTTGGCATTGTAGCGAAGCAATAGCGTGGCCAGGTCATATTGGTCATTCATAATAGCTTTGAAGTGATGAGCAAGAGAAATAAGAAAAAAATATATATATACTGTATATATGTATATACACTCACCGACAACTTCATTAGGTACAGCGGTTCATTTTCTTGTATAACATATACGCATATAACTAATCAGCAAATCACATGTCAGCAACTCAATGCATTTAGGCATGTAGACCTGGACGGGACAACTTATTGAGGTTGAAACCGAGCAAAAGAATGGGGAAGAAAGGGGTTTTAAGTGACTTTGAACATGGCTGAGGGTGCCAGGAGGGCTGGTATGAGTATTTCTGAAACTGCTGATCAACTGGGATTTTCACTCCAAACCATCTCTAGGGTTTATAGAGAATGGTCCGAAAAAGAAACAAATATTCAGTGAGCGGCATTTGTGTGGACGTAAAATGCCTTGTGGAAGTAAGAGGTCAGTGGAGGATGGGCATACTGGTTTGAGATGATAGAAAGTCAACAGTAACTCTAAAAAACACTCGTTACAACCAGTGTATGCAGAATACCATCTCTGAATGCAAAACAAAACCAACCTTGAAGCAGATGGGCTACAGCAACAGAAGACCCCACCGGGTGCCACTCCTGTCAGCTAAAAACAGGAAAATGAGGCTACAATTCTCACAGGATCACCAATATTGGACAATAGAAGATTGTAAAATGATGCCTGGTCTGATGAGTCTCGATTTCAATTGCGACATTCAGATGGCAGGTTCAGAATTTGGCGTAAACAACATGAAAGTATGGATCCATCCTGCCTTGCACTATCAACCATGCCATGTTCAAAGTCACCTAAACCCCCTTTCTTCCCCATTCTGATGCTCGGTTTGATTTCAGTACATTGGCTTGACCACTTCAAAATGCATTAAATTGCTGCCAAGCTTTTTGTTTTTATAAGCCATTGAACAGGTGTACCTAATATAATATATAAAACATCTTTAGATTTCTGTAAAATAAAGTGCAGTTTTGCATTCAGTTCTGGGATACCTGCCACCAAAGGAGAATCCTCCTCGTCGTTCTGGAGGTCTGGGCTACAACCGTTCTGTAACAGAAACGTTGCATTCTCTCTGAGTCCGTGAGCCACAGCCAGAAAGAGAGGTGTTTCACCCTTTATAGTTCGACACTGGACTGCACCTGGGGGTGATGCTGGAACGAAGAGCGTGAAACAACCATCAGCATGCCGTGCAGTATTTAAAAAGAGTGTGTATGGTCAAACCGATGACAACCTCGCTACCTGAGAAGGTGATCTCCAGTGTCCTTCTCTTCTCTTGCACTGCAGCCAAATGCAGTGGGATCCATCCTCGCTCATCAACTCTAGACATCATCTCCGGCTGCACTACCATTCTGTTCAGTGCGTCCTCATCACCTTTATATGAATGACAGTATATCAGAACTTATGGCCAAAAGATGATTAACAGGTTCAAGAATCCCATCAGCTTGCTTACCCTCCTTGATTGTGTTGAAAATCTCATCAGGGTCTTCACTGGGTTTCAAATCACTATTGCAAGAAATTGTACATACAAAGGATTCATATGATCAACAGGAGATACACAATGTACGGAAAGAGATTTCTAATATTGGGCGGTTAGATCTTAACCTTGGATTCAATCCTTTTAGCTCCCTATATTGAATCAGACTTTGTTCAATTATATACTGCGTTGCCTCATCTTCATCATCCAAGTCGTCGTCCGACTGATAGAAGTCATCTTCTGTCTCCGTGGTCATCTGTTAGTCCAGAAAGGTGCAACGTTGCTCTGGTGAGACACATCCATGAGGTAAACAAGACCGTACATTCAGCACAATGCAATTAAGCACTGAATAGTTGCAGTCAGTCTTTTTTCCTGTTGTTGAATTAGATGTCAGAAAGAGTTTAGGGCTCTTAACTCTACTGGCCCCTTAAGAGCAGATATGCAGATCATTTACAGTTTTTAAAGTAGCCGAGCTGAGGAAATGTTGCTAATAAAAAAAAAACCTTGGCCACAACAAGACATTTTAAGTGCTGTTAAATGACTTGGAAATCCAACAACATTACATGGACATTTAAACAGTAACAAACCAGAAAGATCAACAGGTCTTTTATATTGTACACTCCATGCTAATCAATCCAGTTTTTCCTCCAGATGCATTATTTATCCATTGCCTGGTGTTTACCTTCAGTCAAATGGCTGTGTGCTTTCGGTGGCTTTCACAACAGTAGAGCTACAGCAGTTGGCTCCTCAGTACCCACACACATACTGCAGCTATTTATATCTTTCCGACTATATATATCAGAACACGAGGTCTCCACAGTCAGCCCCTGGTGTTGACCCACTGAGCACTGCAACACCCTAATGCCAATCAGGCCATTATTTAAATAAAAAAAATATCAACTTCTTATTTTATTTTTAATATAACCTTTTGGATTTCAGAAAAATTACAGTATTTTTGATGTGTGCAATCGTGCATTATGCACATGCCAAAAAAAGTTATATTACATAAATTCCAATACTAATCGTAATGCTAATCCTGAGAACATACTCAAGTTAGTGTAAGTGTACATTTCCAAATGGCATACACATTAGTAGCTTGTGTATGAAGACATAGCAGCTCAATGTTAGGAACCAAGAGACAAGCAGTTGACAAACAGGAATAAGAAGAAGATATAAGTAGCAGCAGAGAGCAAGATCATAAAGCTTTTAGAGCAGCACCAGTTTAAAATCAAGGTTTCTAGTTTCTGTTTTTAATTTTAGAAAGGTTTTTACACTTGGCTTGTGGCCACATCACACATGACTGCAAATGTGTTCTAAATGCCATGTTACATCTTGTGAAGTGGTGTAAAACATATAAGGCATATGAAGAGTGCTTAATTAAGGAACTGACTATGAGTTACTGTACACTAGGCAGATTATGCACTGTACTGTAGGGGAGAACGGGGTAAGTAGGCACACTTTTTACTCTAGTGAGAATTGCTCATCACCTAAACATCTTTCAATAGTCATTCCTACATTAAATTGAAGCTTAAGGTGTTGGCTTGAAATGTGTACCCCTCACTTTTTCTATCTTACTGTAATAAAGAAGAAATTGATCATCAAAGACACCCTTACACATTGTGACAACCGACCCCATCTAGAGGTCGATTGTCACACACTATGTTGTTTTGATTTTGTGGCCCTTTTTTCTTTTGCATGCTAGTTGCCTTTTCCTGCTCTATTCTCTCCTTCTCTGGGGTGTCAGTGAGGATACAGCTTGACAATTTATTTCGTTATTGGCTGCAGCCTTTGGATAACATGTGACAACCAAACCAACCCCCCAAAAAATGTGACGACCAACCCCAACTTGAATTTCTTGCTAGCATCAAGGCCAACAACCATCTGACAACTAATTAGCTTGCTAACCACAATCTAAACTACCCTTCACACTTTTTATGGGTAACAAGTGTTTTGTTATAAACCCATTGTGTAAAAGCCTAGAAGAAAAATACTGAGGAGCTAAATATTTTCAATTTGACATGAAAAACACTAACAGTCCTCTCACCTCAAATTCAGCAGTCTAACTCCAAGGAAGACTATGTAGGTGACCTCTGATCCCAGTTCTGGATATTTACATACCAACATTTCACAGACAGCGCCTTCTGGTTCCGAGAAATAACGATTGTGACCACCAACCCGTGTGACATATTACCCCGTTCTCCCCTACTAGAGCTACATTAGAAAAATATATATTTTTTTTTAAAGTAAGTTGTGTGGGAGTGATAAATAAAAGGTTGACAATCTGCTTTTACAGTTTGTTAAATGTAATGACACCTTTCTTTCACAGATCGTTGTTGTTTAATCAACTCAGGATCTGTTTTGTTCTTACTTTAGAATTTAAACGCCTCAAAACTTCTTATTTTTTTGAAGAAAATGTCAGACAACTGTTCAATTTTGTATGTTATTGTAGCAACTGGACTACAAGGGCATATGGTTGCGAAGGGTATATTGTAAACCATTCAATGTTCCACAAAAACAGATGTTACATTTTACATTTGTGAAGAACTAAGGAGTCCAAAAAAGGAATATAATGTGTGGGAAATCTCAAACAATTTATTGTCTATTTTCAGTCATCAAGCTGGCAGAGCATGGCCACGCCGCGCTTGATCCAGTGTTGAGGGCGCTTGCTAGTGGGCAGCATCATGGAAATGACAAAATTGGTGGAGTGGCCTGTGGTAGAGAGAGTTCCCTTCCTCTCACTGGTCTTGTAGAGAGGGCAGACAAACAGCTTCTCAGGCTCACCGCTGATCTTTTGAGCTGCACAGGAAAGAAGAAATCACAGATAATAAATATTCGAAAATAACCCAAGTTTACAATAGGCCTTTCATTTCTCATACATTTGGCAGTACACAAAGTTTGCTAATACTTACTGGGTTTTATCCAAATGATGGGCATAGTGTCAAAAAGGACTTTGGGATTTTGCTCAGCCAGAACTCCACTGATGATAAGTGAGACAAACAAAAGTTTAGGTTTACCAAGTCTCCTTGCACTTCACTATTTCTTAATGATTTATAATTATGTATCTAAAAACTACCCTAATATGAACATCTACCTTTCTTTATCCCATCGAGCTCCATCCAGAAACATTCCATTAACGTAAACACCATCTTCAGGCGACAAACTTGACTCATCGATACAAAGAACCTGCAAGATAAAATCGTTGAAACAAAAGCAGAAATAAGAATACTATGAAGGCTACGAAAGGGATTTTTTAGGTGGAGATAGAGGGAATAAAAAATGTGTCTTATGACCTCAAAATCAAAGATAAGCAAGTCAATGGGGACATGGTATTTCCTTGCATAGTTCTGCATAGCCCCAGTTAGGAAGGCCTGGGTGAAGAAGAAGCCAGACAGCCAGAACACGTTGGGCTTCATGAAATCGTACCAGTCCTACAGGCACAAAAAGTAAAAGTGAATCTGTAAGAGGTGAAACAAACTCAACAAAGCTCCTGTTCAGATGTATTATCTTTACTCAGCAGCCTCACCTGTAAAAACCTGAGCCTTGAGAGAAAGTCCGTAATGTAGCTGCCCAAAGGCTTGAGGCTGGGGTAAGAGCGCTTGGCCCATTTCTCCGGGAACTTGCCCACAATCAAACTGCCGGCCACCGCCTCCAGCTCTGCATCCATCACTACCAAGCCCTTGATGGCCTTCAACAGGTTCTGTAGACTCACTCGGATTGTACTAGCCAGCCTGAGTTAGAGCATAAACAGCAGTTAAGTCGTACATATAGCTGAGTATGCACTGTATGAGTTAAGGTTCTGCACTGAGCTGTGTGTCCGTACGTGTTGTAGCGCTCCATCTCTTGGACGAGCACAGTGTTCATACTCTCCTCGTAGAGCACTGGGTACTTCAAGAGAGCTGCTTCCGTGTCAAAATTACTTGGTAGCTGGGGTAAATAAGCAAGTTTACTGGTTGAAAATATGCAGCGCAGTTCATGCAGATTATAATCAAGGTAAAGGAAAACCAAAAATAAATTGGCACTTTACTGGAGAGCGACACTGGTGCCACATGTATTACCTTAAATAATACATGTTCACTTTTGATACAATAAAACCAAATGGAGGGTGAAATTATATGTAAAAGTCCATATTCTCCCCTGATGATGACACTAGATAAAAAGTAAAGGCATCACCAGTGTAGTTACAATTCATCCTTAGGGGGAGTATATTCAATAGTTGTTGAGACATTACACTCAAAACTATACATGCCAACTTCAAAAGATCACATACAGTAGGATTCATCAGTGAATGTCTGCACAAAATTTCCCATTTTGACATTGCTATCGTAAGATGAATGAAGAGGTTTGATTAGTTTGTACCTTAGTAAGGATGTCATTTGCTATGTCGAACAGTGCGTTGTCACTCCCAGAGCTGCCCCCTCCCTTAGTTCCTCCGCCCTGGGTGAGCAGCAGTGAATCAAACATCAGCTTTGTCTGCTGGAGATCTTTAGAAATGTCCACATTCTCATGCATCCCAAACACCTCTGGATACTGGCTGAGTGGAAGCTCCTACAATACAAAAAAAGGTATGTATGTGTTCAGTTGGAAATCAAATACACATTTGTCTTATTCACGTGTTTTTTCCCAAGTAGCTTTACCTTGATAAATTCAATGTAGTCATCATAGATAGATTTAGGTGGGGCAAAGTATTCGCCGCTTGGTGAGAAAGGGTAGCGAGGTTTCTCAATGATGTCTGCGTTGTAGAAGTCTGCTAAGATGGTCATCAGGAGTCGCCTATCCCAGTCATCTGTCACACGTCCGCCATAGTTACACTCTCCCGTCAGGTAAGTTATGGCCTCAAAGGGCACCTCGTCATATTCATTCACAAACAACTAATGAGAAAAACAAAACAAATGCATTTTATATTCTTGAGAAGTAAAAAACTTGGCCAATGAAACCGTGAAACGCTGAATGAATACCTGTAGCTGTCTGATACTTATACGTAGGTCGGATTCATTAAAGCCATAGGGAATATTCCAGCCGAGTGGACCAAACTTCTTCCTCTCCTGGACAAGAGCGTGGAAGAAGCATAGCCCGTAGAGGAGCTTCTCCCAAAGCTAGTAAAGAAATCCAAGAGTCACTCATATGATAGACCAGACCTATAAAAAAAAATTAATAAATACATTTGCTTCCCCTCTTAACTCACCAACTCCTTGTTGGGGCAGTTAGTGAAGAAAGTTGGGTCAGAAACAGGATCTGACAAGTAAGACTGTAGCAGATTGAGTCGGAGTCCTGTAGGCGGCTCATTTGTCATTTTCACCCCATTCTGCAGTATGGTCACCGGAAACTGATATCAGAAAGGAGGTAAATAAACAGAATGAATCTGGAGAATGCTTGTTTTCAATATAATTTTTTATCAAAATCAGTGAATATGTCTTCATGATCCGCTGTCTGTACTGTGTGTGCGCTTAAAAAATAAATAAATCCACTGTTAATACACAGCTTAGGCTCTCTTAACAGGAATGTTGCTAGCTAAGCTGTTCCTCCTTTGTTTACATACCCTTCTTTACATACCAGTTTTCAGAGCCTAGACTGTGTATAACACCAGTTTTTTTTAACAGGTAGCAGATCGTGAGGAGATATTCACTGATTTCGTCAAAACATTTGAAGAATAGCTACAATAGTATTATATGAAAGGCATTGAGCTTTACTTTGGCTGAAGGGTAGCTAGTTAGCCAAAGGCGGAAGTCTGCGTGGCACGTTGCAGGACTGAAGTCCTCACAGATTTTCTCGAGGGTGGACATCCAGGAAACGGCCAGGTGACAATTCTGCAAACACACCCAAGTCCCGTCCTGCATGGCTGTGGATATCATTTTGGCAGCAATTGGTCCCTGGCCTTGCCCCAGGGAGATGGACTGGAACTTGGCTTCACCCATGTTCTTGTCGCTGGCAAACTTTAGTAAGCCTGTGGAGGGATTTCATTTTACCTTTAATGATTTGCAGGGGTGGCATTGTGTGGAACCTTGATAGTCAATCACTACAGGACTTACTAGCCATGGGATCAGCTCCTGGAGACAGCACAAATACTAGAGGGACGGTGGAGTTGGAGTCTAGATAGCTCTTACTCAGGTCAAAGGGAGGGGGCTGGACAAATTTCTTCCCCAGTTTGCTTGTCACATATTTAGTCACAGCTGGCACTATTTTGTCAGGCCTGAGACCACGAACAATGATCATCTTCTGCAGCTCATTGAGTCGTTCACACCATGGAGCAGGTAAGGGAACGTTGCACGGGTCTTTGCTGTCATAAATCGGCTCGAATTCTCCTGGGCTTTTGCTGAAAGCCTGTCTGTGAAAATAAATTACAGTAAGACTCACTCCATAAGTCAAAAGGAATATATAACAACGGGACAGTGGAGAGAACCACTAAAAAGCATTTTTGGTTGAGAGAGAGTTTGATGATGCTCTTTACTTCACTCCATGTAAGCCAGGCAGGTCACTGGCTCTACAGATCTCATCCCAGCTCTTGTCCTGAAGCCAGCTGGGGTCGGGGTTAGCAGTGTTGTTCTGCAGGCCCACTCCTCCAGTCAGAAAGAACATGAATTCAGAGTATTTAATCTCTGCTTTTGCGCTGAGTGGAAAGAAAAGATAGCACATTATAACATTCACACAGTGTTAGGTTAAACGCTTTAATCAAACTTGAATAAGCTTATACAGTCAACCAATATCCTGGGTAGATACAGTGTGACACTTACAGGAGCAGATTGGAGCAGAGGAGGAAGGAAAATAGCAGTTTGTCTTTCTCAAACAGAGAGCGACAGACATTACAGTACAGGTTATAGGTGAAGTGATCGATCAGATATCGAAGCCTTCTCTCCAGGATCTTGGACTTGTTACTGATGAATAAAAGACAAAACATAGTATATAAGCTCATATCGTATGTAAGGATAAAAAGTGTGTCGGTTTGTGTCTCTCATTCACAATTTCAAAATATGTCTGAATCTCTGCTGACTGAGTAAAGAACTAGTTTGTCCCAATGCAGAGTACAATAGAAAGTATTTCATAATGGCTGCAATTACTACTTTTGATTTTTATGGTATACCTTTTGTTCTTGTGTACACAGCAAGATAAATACGTTATATTTGCAGCTGCTGCTTACGAATACTTTTATTGTCATTAATAATAAATATTTTCTATGTGGTTGCCTGATTGCGCTTAAAAAATTACACCACTTTAGGCATGTGTGCTATAAGTAATGACACAAATCTATATTTAGATTCAGTATGTCTGATGGAAATTCTGACACTGACAAGAACCCTGGCTGACATCCCCTTAGAAAACATGTGAGTTGCTGTATTAATCATCCTCAAGCTTGTGTTAAACTGTCCCAGTAGATTTGACTTGATGCATTGCCTCTTTGAGGCAGAAACACTTCATGCGCATCACTCACCTGTCGTGTATGGAGTTAATGTAGAGGTTGACGAACCAGCTGAGAGAGTACTGGTACATGGGGTCTATGTTTGTGAGATCAGCAATGCTGAAGAACAGGATGGAGGAGTGTTTGGCAATGGCTCTGTAACCCTCTCTAGACTCTGCTATCTTGATCTCTGTTTTCTCTGCAATCTGGGAAATATGTCAACAGTAGGATGTTAGGTCAACAAATATCACACTCGTCATAAAATACTTGTTTTCTTTCTAGAGAACATTTAGGAGGTATTTGTGCATTGTCCAAACACCTGCTGTTTCTTAGAGATCTCATTGGACATGATCTTTGCAGAGTCTAGAATCTGAATTGCACTCTCGTCCTCCAGGATATTTCCTTCAGAGGACTGCAGCGTCATCAGGATCTTGTCCTCAATTTCCTTTAAGATCCTCTTATTGGCAGCTGACTGCAGGATTAGTGCACATCTCTCCTCTTCTAGTTCTGGTCTGTAGAGCAGGTAAAAGCACAAGCCATTTTAGATGGAAGTGATAAGAAGTGGGACAGTGGTATACCAACATGACCATTAAGCGTAAGCGCTACCTCTCCTTGGCAACCACAATCCCCAGCAGCTGGTCCTCCAAGCCCTCTGGGGTGATCATGAAATTGAGCAGGGACACCTTGGTGGCCAGTTCCGGTAGGTAGTGTGGGTTCCTCAGCTTAGTGGTGATGTAGAAACGGAAATCGTAGGAGTACTCAATCACATTCTCCCCCAGCTTGATACACTCCACACCACCTAGGGGAAACAAACATTGACTAAACTTTGAATTACAGAATTTTCATAGTTTTTGTTTTGAATGCAAAATCTAAATAGCCCCCTAAGCACCCATCTGACATTCACAGCACCTTGTTTGAAGGTTTGTTTGAGTAGCAGTGGTTCCAGTGAGGGGTCCAGCTCCTCTCCTACGTTTTCCAGGAGCAGAGGTGTCCCAAATTGAATGCAGTTTTCCAAAGTTCTCATGTAGTCCCCGTCCGTTAGCTTGATAACACTCAGTTTGTTGTCTTTCTCTGAATTCTTCACCCATTTGTTGGCTTGACCCTGAGGGTCAATCATCAAGGGCCTGTTAGAACACAAACATTGAGGATGAGATTAAAATGAAGGTTAACATGTACCTTAATTTACAGTTTCTTCACATTTAACCAACAACTGTTTATTTTAAGAAAAAGTAAATAGTAAGTAGAGAGAGGTCTAACTTCAAAACATTTCAGCGATACAGACTCACCATCTACGTGAATTACTGACTATGACACCATTGTCGATAGAGAAAGAGTCACTGGGAAGGCCTGCGATGTTCCAAGCCCTGATCTTAATTTGATCTCCCAGGGTCTTACTGAGAGAGAATTCATCTGCCGATGGAATGCCCTTTGACTAGAGATATTTAAGGTAGATGAATAGAAAGATAATGAGTAATTAAACATGTCTAAATTCAAAGAAAGTAAATAAAAAAGTTTGGAGAGTTGCTGGACTGTTACCTTGCATAGATTGGTCCATGACTTGGCACAGTCCTGTCTGAAGCCTGCAGTGAAGGCCCCTAGGTAGGCGATGACACCAGCGGAGATAAGAACATCTCCAGTCAGGTTGTCATATGTGTTCTGCAGGTCATCTGCTGCCTTGGACCATCTAAAGACAGAAATGTTTTGAGCAGTAAGTGGAATATTGTAATCATCTTTATTTGAAGAAATAATGAACAATGCAATATGTTTTGTATGTGCATCAGCCTGACCTAGTCTTCTCTCCCCCCAGACCACCAATGAGCTTCTCAGCTCTCTCCAACTTCCTGGCACACAAATCCACCTGGTATTCCAGTAGGGCCTTCTCCTCCGTTTTCTCCTCAAAGGTTTTCTGAAGGGAAGCCAAACGGTCCTCCACCTCCTTTAGCTCACCTCTCTTCTGGTCCAGCAGGGCCATGGTAGTAGCCAGGGACTCCTGCGCCTCTGCCAGACTGGCCTTCTTAGGAGCCACAACCTTAAACCAAAGAGAGTGTTTGTGATCAAACAATGAGTCACAGCATGCATGTACTGTATTTTCCGTACAAGTCAAAAGCCAGAAACACCACACCTTTGCCACCCTGTCATACACCTCCATTGCTTGGATCCACTTGCACAGGCCCTCTGCTGCAGAGGAGGCCTTTGCCACAATACTGGGCTCAAATTCAGGATTAGTCATGTACTCACTACGGATCTTTTGCATCACAGAGACCTGCAGTGGAGAAATGTTTAGGGTTGGTCAGAGCAAAGTACAAGTGTATGTTTTAAATAATAAATCAAGAAAGAAGCTTTCCTGAAACTCACAGGAATATTGTCCTTGTCATATTCTCTTAGATCTCGTAAAAAGTTCATATCACCCAGAACCTTCTTGCTCGGACCCCAGTAGTCAAAAACCTAGACAATAAAAAAACATGACACATAATATTATTATAAAGTTGCAAATATTTTTTAAAGAGCTAAAACTAAGTCGCAGACAATCGTAAATTCCTTATTAATATGTTTCCCCTCAGTCTAACCTTTTTTCCAGTCCCAGCCGGGTCAGCGATCTTATCTGGCTTTACCTCCTTCATCACACACACAGCTGACATCACCAGCTTCACCCCTGAAGGAGGGTTTTTCATCGACTTCACAATTGTGACATCGGCGGGCTGAAACGAAACAGGCAGCTCAACTGTCAAATGTTCAACTTCGATGGTCTGAGTGGCCAAACTTGGTACAATGAAGCGGTGAGGTTGAAGGATTGAATTGAATGAATTTATTAGGATGCTCACCTTCAAAGTGTCCAAGGCTGATAGAGCCATCTCTAGGGCAGGGATAGCCTCTGCCAAGTCACTTTCACACTCATTCTTCAGCGCCTGGGCTGCATTGGCTTTTATGGTTGCTGCCTCCTCATCCACACGGACAACTTTACTTTTGGCTTCCACCTCCACAGACTCCACTGCAATTATCTGAAAAAAGTAATCACATTAAGCAATTACATTTGCCTGTTTATATAGTCCAGGTCCATGTTGAGGCTGAATGACGATACTTATTTACCTTCATCATTGCGTGGTTGTCTATCTTTGCCTGTTCCAGTTTGGGCTGCAGGTCTACAAGTTCCTGCTTCATCTCACTAACCTGAAGAAAAAAAAACATTGTTGAATTAGATATACAAAGGTATTCTAAAAAATGTTGTAATAAAAAAGACAGAAACAGAAATCAATTTTAATAAAAATGTTGCTGCATATACCTGAGATTCAGCAAAGGCTAGCTTATCCAGACCATTGGTATACCTCTGTTTTGCTTTCATGACAGTGTCTCTTTTCTGAGTGAGAAGCAGAAGGAAAGCTGCGATCAGCTCCAGGTAGGATGTGGGTGTCACATAATTATGGCGACCTAGCTCAGAGAGGAATCTGAAATGAAAACAAAAGTGTAAATAAGGGCTTATAAATGTACTTTACCGTGAACTATAACAGTGAAATATAGCGACATGTCACACCTTTCTGAAAGCGTTTTGGCAGAGGTGTGGAATGTTTTGCAGATGGGTACGACCTGCTCCTTCTCGTTTTCACTCATATCCAGTGACTCCATAAAGGAGTTGGCTACTCGCTCAAGAGCCTCCTCTGGCCATGGCTGTCAGAACAGTGAAAAGAAAGAATAGTGAGGATAGGAGCGAAGACAAAAGCATGAAAAGACAGACTGCTGAAACTGTTATGAATACTGTCTATCCTATGTCACCTTTTTTCTACCTATTGTCGTTTTTGATTTCTGGCCCAATGACAACACATGAATAGCTGTGTGACTGACACACAGATACATAGACAGTTTGTAGTGTTTTCTGGGTCAGTCTTATGCAGCATTTTTAACTAAAGATAAAAAGCATACTACAAGGGCTTATGTCACTACTGATACCAATACAATACCTGGAACCAGTCAATGGTACAGCAGTTGATAAGAGATGGAAACTGGCGCAGTCGATTTCGAAAGGCTTCTCCAATAGGACTGAAGGCCACAACAATGTGAAGGTTCTCTCTGCAGCGTGCCACAAAGAAGGCAAACAGGGTCAAAGGACTCAACTCCAAAGTCTTATTACCAGCCTGGGCAATGGGACGCACTGCCTGTAAAAAAAGGGATGAAGTAAGAGTTACATTAAAAACATAAATGAGGACGGCTTTTATTCTAAGTATACATTGCTCTATAAGGGTTTACATATAGGCCAGATCCACTAAAGGATTGTAAACTGGTGCAAATGAGAAAAAATAGCGCCCTATCCACAGAGCCCATACAATGTCACTGAATAAACCTGTGACTTGTAGAAACCAGCCGACCTGTGTGGATGTGAAGCAGATTATAGAACATTCATCACCATTACATCCTGGCCGATCGTCTTTATAAACCATCGTGAGAGATCCGCTCACTCACCTCAACGCAAAACGAGGGCAAACTGCGCCCAGCTGCTAAACTTTGTGGGCGTGTAAGCGGCAGCATATACTTAGTGCAAATTCCTTGGTGGATGGATACGGTGCTAAAATGGGGCAGATTGCGTGCGGTATTTTGCCGCAAATCATGGAGCTATCAACGCACGCAATCAATTCTTAGTGGATCTGACCCATAGTTTGCAACGGCCTACCTCCATGATCTCTTGCTTCTCGTCTATGGCAAACAGATTGGGCACCTCCCCCGTGTTCAGGACACTGTCCACGTCTTCCAGAAAAGCCTCATCTTTGATCTGAGCGTCTGTTAGCAAGAACACCGTCTTCTGACCTTTCGACCCAGCATTTTTCAGCAGCATCTAAAGTACAAGGAAAAGGAATAAATAAATAACTTCAAAAGAATCGGCAGCAGAGATCGATAAAATAAACCATGTCTTAAACCATAAAGCTGACCTTGAGGTCATCTCTCCACTCGGTTATGCCGTAGCTCTTAGAGATCTCAGGTTGGAATATGGTCATGTGGGCCATGGATGTGGCCAGGCGGGTGATGGATTGGCGTCCGCTGCCTCCCACTCCCACTAGCAGGGCATTGCCTCCTGGCTGCTTCAACACACGGCTGATACGGGACAGGTGTTCTAGGACATAGCTACATAATGCAGATATTTTCATCTCAGTAAATCAAGTTTTTTAAGTTATACAGAGTTATAAAAACAAAATTGAATTAACTAAGTGCCCTAAAGTTCTGTTTGTATAATAAATCTTTAATTTTATTTATGATGAGATTTTTAACACTTCTAAATAGTTTAAGGGCAATATTTTTGCAGTGCATTTAGATTAATTGATGCTGTTTACCGGAAGATGACAAGGTTCATGCGATTCTTGTGCATCTGGTTGTATTCATCTAAACACAACTTCACCACTTCAGCAAAGCTGTCCATTGAGGGCACCTCAGCGTACAAGCGCTCATCATCCTCCAGGTCAGGGTACATGTAATCACCAAACAGAAGATTCCGCATGTTTTCCTCAACAAGCTGGGAAAAAAAGAAAATTATGGTACATTTTAAAACACAAGGACTTCTCTGTTTGTTTTATATGTACGTAGGTGTATGTGGGTCAAAGACGAATAAGGATTTCAAATTAGAAAAAAAATGAAATTGTAAATAAATGCAAATTCAAGCACTTTCTATATTAATCAGAGTGTTCTGTATTCATATCAACAAAAGGAACTGCATTTCTGAATGCAATTACAATTTTTTTTGTTGAATCCTATGATTTATCCCATGAAAAATGTCCTTCCTGGGTAACGGAAAAGGAATTTAAAATTAATTCAATATTTACCATTTTTAGCATATACAAGTTTATAAATATCCATAGTTAGAGCTAACCAATCTTTTACTGCTCAGAAAACTACATTTCTATCACTATTAATATGATTTATTTGGGTATTTATACTGAAATGGGCTCATAACTTGCTCTCGATCACACAATATTCCATTCCAAAAAGAGCAAAAATTGGGAAAATGTCTGAAAATTATTTACAGTAAAGTTTAAATGGTTGTTGTTGTATCCTCAACTCAGGAAAACATAGTTGTGTAAAATAACTCAAAAATCTGGGTTAAATGACCTGTTTGTCATTGTTACTCGGAATGACATCATGTTATCCAGGAATGACATACTGCTATGGATGTAGGCTAGTTTTTCTCTAAAGGCTCCCTTGGAAACATATTTTTTCAACATTCATACAAGGCCATCCTAGCCTAAGTCTAGGCTAGGCTAGGTCTAGGCCTAGGTCTAGGCTAGGATGGCCTAGAGGTAAGGTGGCCGACCAGTAACCATGAGGTCGCTGTTTCGATCCCCGGCACCGGACAGGGGGGTGTTAATTGTAAAACTAGCAGAGGCTGGTATTGCGTCTACGGTGCCCACCATCTCTACCATTGTGTCCTTGAGCAAGACACTTAACCCCAAACTGCTCCAGGGGCGCCGTACTATGTATGGCTGACCCTGCGCTCTGACCCCCTCCGAAGTGTGGGAACTTGAGAGGGGATATGTGAAAGACAAATTTCAATGTGCCTCGTGTACAACTGACAATAAAGATAACTTAACTTAACTTAATTAAAAAGGAAACACCGACTGAAAAGATTTAAATTTTTCCAATCTTTAATTTCATGAAACAACAATGTAACTTTCAAGTCCTGTAACAGTATGTAACACAGAATCAGACAGGTTAAAACTTTTTGGGACTAAAATACAAATTACAATCTTTTCCAATAAATTGAAAGGGATACATCACTAACAACAGTTATATTCTATGTATGAATAATGCGTCCTTCAAAATTGCTCATTAAGAATCGTCCCTTACCATTTTTTTTGACACATTGCCTAACTAAAACATCAAGTCCTTTTACAAATAAGTGCAAACCTATGGATGAAACTTTCAATTTCTAATTTTTACTGATCTGCCTTCCAGTAGCACTTCACTACTAAATAACAATAACTTCCCTTCTTCTGCTCAAGAAACATAGCCCTATTTTGGGGGTCTGCATTCCTCCTGGCACTAAAAAGTCTCTATTTGACAGCGGCATCTGGAAGGACAGAAGTGAAAACAGGCATGAAACATGAACAGTTTGGAAAACCAGGCAGACAGCCATGCATGCTACAAAAATTCATAAGAGATTAAAAAAAACACATACTATGTTAGTAATATAATATAACAATATCAACTCAATGCTTAAAAAGTGACAAATACTATTAAAAAAGCTTTCTTCACTAAAATGTCCAGTCTGGATAACAGAGGACATGCCCTGGGTAACAGAAAATCTTTGTTATCCAGGAAGGACATTCTGTTACCCAGGGAGGACAAAACGATACATTTCACGCAAAAACGCATTCAAAAAAAGGCCTACTTGGCTAAGACATATCTTAGCCTTTAACACATCAATGCCACATTAAACATGAAATAGGCAGTTCTTAAATAGAAAAACAGAATATATGTTTGATTAGCGTTATCCAGAAAGACACATGATTTTTGGTCGAACCTGACCAGTAACCAAAAAGGCATAATATCAACATTTTTAAGAGAGAATTACTGACCTTTTCAGATGTTTGGGGGTTCTCCAGAATCTTCTTTCTCATCCAATATCCTGTTACATGACTATTCAAATGCATTCTGGGTAATGTATGCATTTGAAGTCTGTTACCCGGGCAGGACATAAGGGAAATCCAAAAATCTGGACAAAAGTATTTCTTGCATGAAATTTTTTATAAGCTTTGTATTGGTATTATATTTGTAGGGATCATTGCAAACATCAACACAATTATGCCCAAGTAAATAATTAATGCTTTCATAAATGTTTTAAAACATTTGTGTTGCTTTTCTTCACTTGGATTTTAACCCGGACGTTACCCAGGAAGGACAATTTGGCACTTTGGAGCTCAAAAGCTCTTTGAAATTTTAATTTCTCACAATAAATAATTGTATAAGTGATTGAAGAGGGAAGAGTTGAGTAACATAATATAGTGATTTAAAATGTAGATTTATTTTTTACTTTATGAATATGCCTTGGACATCAGAATTGACATGCCACGTCTTTGACCCATGTATGCCTGCACGGGGCTGAGGAAAGCAGGATAGATTGCAGGTCAACCTTCCCACCCTGGTCATTCAGGTAGGCCACTGCAGTCCATCAGAACTCAAACCTGACGCCTCAAGAACAGTTTCTTCCATCCGCAGACAGCCTCATCTATAAGGCCCTGGCCTTTTTATCGTCTCTATTTTTATCCTATGCACTAATAACAAGGTAAATTCCTTGTATGTGAAAATGTACTTTGCAATAAAACTGATTCTGATTCTGACATATTTTGTATTAGTAGAGCACAAATACAATATCTGGATGTTTCGTACGTCAGTAGAAAACATATCCAAAAAATCTATCAAATCTCATTTAGATTCCGAGCAGCAAGATTAAAGCAGCTCCTCTTCTTTCTAGATATATATTGTAGTTAAAGAACCACCCAAACACATTTAAATAAATTGTACGTACTGAAAGGATGTACTGTATTTTGCCAACCTTTTGCGTTTTTACAAACCTAATTGATTAACCTAAATTATCTGAAATTGTGGATGATTAGCATGAATTTAAAATGGTGTTAAAGACCAATAAAAATTTGAGCATCATGGCCACCATTCGCGACATCTTCCACCACGGACCTGTATGTTGCCAGTAAAAACCCTGATGACACTACAGCATATATAACTGGATCATTACTTACTTTACTGCCTTGTTTCAGGTGGTCAAACACCTGCTCAAAATTCTCTTTGAAGTGGTCTTTGAGGATGCTGTTCATCAGCTTGAAGAGCCACGCTCGATCTTTGTCATCCACCAGGCGGTCATAGAAGACGCGGAAAACCTCGTGGACAAACAAGCGTATCATAGTGCGCTTGTTCTCCAGAGATGCCTTCTTCAGCAACAGGCAGCCTTGGATTACACGTGAAAAGTCCCGCAGGTTGAAGGTGTAGTGAGACTTGGCTGGAGTTGGAAGAAGGTTCTCCATAGCTTCCTTATACACCTTTGGGAATTCAAATTGTACAAGCAACACATTAAAGCATTGCAGAAGAAATTATATGATTGATAAGAGAAGAATCATACATCTCATTTGAACAGTTCATTTCCGGGAGACTCACTTCCATTGTTGCTGTCACAATTTGGTTGCCAATCGTGAAATATTCAGGTGGGAATTCATTGTTTTTGAGATAGAAGGCGAACACGCTGGAAAAGATGCGAACCATGGTGTCATCACTGAAGGCATTGATGCTGATATTGATAAAGTGCCGGAGGAAGCGGGACGTGACAGAATTCCTGCCACCACCAGGGGGACCCATAGCTGAGATGAGCTGGAGGTCGACAAGAGAGATCCTGGATGTATCTTTCAGGTCATACCTGCAAGAGAATAACAGATAAGGTCCGTCCCTTCCCTGAACAATGCGCAATTCTCTTAAGCAGTATATCTAGCCCTCTTTATTATATGACTCTCTCATCTTAAAATTAAATCTATATCTAATAGTGAATAGTTCATACCAGTTTCCATGGTCTATATACTGACGAAGAAGCTCCACAGGAGGCTGTGCTCCAAACTGTTCCAATGCAGGCATGTTCATGTCATCTACAAAGATGATACACTTCTTTCCCATGGGGGGCCCATAAACTCCCTTTCTTCTTTTATCTAACCTGGACATGATGATATTCTGTAAGACACAATAAAAGCAGAATAAATTATTAACAATTGTAGAGGAATTATATTGTTATAACATTGTCCTAGCATTCAAGGGCATTCTTAAATCCATGCTTCCTAATGCTGACCTGAGTTTGGTTAGAACTAGTGCGAGCTGAGAAATTAAGAAAGAAGGGTAGATAGCGGTCTTTGTCCAGATTGTTCATCAACTTCTCCTTCACATACACCGACTTTCCAGTGCCAGTAGGTCCAACAAACAGAATAGGCCTAAACAGAGAAACACAGGGCCATAATTCCATTTTGTCAGATGAAATGTAAATAAATCCCAGGTTAAATAAAAACGTTAAGAAAAAAGGCTAATAGGTCAAACAGTAATTAAAGCAATTATAAATCTTTAGCATTTGGGTGCATCAATGTCACTGTGACCCGACAATACTAACACTCCATAGTTGATGCAGAGGTCCATTAGGTAGGTGTAGCGAACTGTATCTATGGTGGGAACAATGATCTCTTGCACTTTGGTGTTTTTGTCTCCCAAATTGACATTCTTGATGCCGTCGTTCCAGTGAACCCAGCGCCCTTTTCCTTTAAACTGTTCAAGAGATAACAGAATGATTTACTGATTTAAACACAATTGAAACACCTCCGAGTGATGTAATTACACAATACCTCATAGTAGTAGTCATACACCAGCCCTTTGTCCTCCATTGGACACTCCCATTTCCCCACAGTGGCAGGGATAGGATGTTCGTCTGTCTTTCCCGACACAGTCGCTCTTAAGAACTCACTAAACTTCTCTCTGCTGTCTGAGTCACAGCAGCCACCCACAGACCACACCAGGGAGAAGCAAAATGATGCCTGCAAAATAAGGAAGAGAAAGGAAGGTGTCATTCAAAATATAATTTAACTCAAATGGTAAATGCAAATACAAAAACAGTTGCTCAGTTTTGAATAAATAAGGCTGCAATAATATGATCAAATTATTCAGTCCTTTTACCATGATCCAGGTACGAATATTTTTATCCCCAGGATCCTTGTTGACGGGCCCATTGAGCAGCATCTCAAACAGGCGACACAAGGACATCACCGTGTTACTGCTGCTAGTGGGAGATACTTCCTGTAAACAAAAACATGATCTAGCATCATAGAAATTCTGTTATTTCTGTATAAATCAAAAGCACACTTGTAGATGTTTTACATATATTTACCCTGCACTGTTTACGCAGCATCCTGAGGTGAGGCGGCACGAGCCAGAGGAAGAGCTCCAGCACGAGGGAGTGGTAGTCCGGGCTCTGCAGAGCATCAGGTAGAGTGTTCAACCAGGAGATCACTAAGGGCTCCCAGCCCAACTGAGTCGGCTCCATGTAGATCATACCACACCGACTGACTGTGGCAGGCTGCATTGGGAGACAATATACAATTAAATCCTAATTGCTAACTGGTAGGTGGATTATTAAAGTTGTGATGGCCAAATAAATAACTCACGGAGGCCTGTGAAAGATCCATTGCTTCAAAAATCAAACTCATCTGATTGGACATTTGGATTATCTCACCACTCATCAGACACAACTGCGGAGGAAGATTGAAGCAAAAACATATTCAATCCAGCAATAAAAGAAGAATCAATTGAAATATCAAATGTTTCTCACTGCGCTTTATCTACCTTCTTGTTGTCATCCAGCACAGTGTTCATGCTCTCAATCCAAAGTGTATCTATGGGACCATCAAACACCACCCATTTACGCTCTGGTGTCTCTGCTGACGCAAACTCTCGAAATGTGTTGGCCACAATCCCATCAGTCCACTAATTATGAAATTAATAATAAATACAAAATAATAATCAAACAAATTGAAAAGACTAAGAGGAAGAAAAGGCCATCTGTTGTCCCAGGTTTACATCAATACTGTAAATACACAGATCTTGTATTTATTTGTCATACAAGGGAATCCCAAGCACAAGTGTACCTCATGAGAAACTAGATCAAATTGTCCAAATAGTTGTCCCATGGTGATGGACTTTGGGTTCAATGTCCTGAACATGATCTTCTCATCCTCACCCCACCCTCTTTCATTCATGAGAGTCAGTGTGTCAGCTAGAACATGTAGCACTTTGGTCTTCCCAGCGAAAGGCTCTCCCACCAGCATAAACCTGATGCAAAAAAAAAAAAACACAACAAAACAAAAAATCATGCAATATCCAGTTTAAAATATTCCCTATATGCTATTTCCTACTGTAGTTGTGTGAATCATAGTATAACTGGAAGCATGCTAAACAGGACCTCATAGTAGACACCAGTGAAATTGACATACAACATACCCATGCCTGACTATCATCATCTCATATGTCTGGATTATCTTCTGTAAGAAGACCTGTGTTGCCTGTACATTGTGTTTTTTACAGCACTCATTAGTAGCCTCCAGAAATAGCTGCAAAGATATGAGAAAAACACAGCTAATAATATACATGACAATATTCATAAATTATTTTTTTTCTATTTTCACAGATTTATGAAAACATAATAGGTGATGGCAATGCCATATGTGACCTCATAGTCAGCCTCAGGAAGGGAGATGCCTGGGAACAAATCGCTGGTGATTCCATTAAACAACGGAATATCATGGGAGAGAAACTTGGGCTCATTAACATCCGTTATGGACCTCAGGAGCTAGACGTCCAAATATGTGGGGGAAAAAGCAGCCAATTCACAAACTAGAAAGATATCACAATTGGAATATTCAGTAAAGACTAATGTTAATGCATTCATGTCAGCATAAATACCAGTATGTCCTCGTTTTCATCAGGGTATTTGAGCTTGAGGTTTCCTGCAGCCACAAGTACAGCTTTGACAGCTCTCATGCCGTAATCATAATGGAATTGGGAGGACAGCTGCTCTGAACAGAGCCTGTACGTCATCACAATCTTAATTGAGAGTGGTTTGGCATTGAGAAAGCCATATGAATACAGAGAGATCTCTGCAATCAGTGCGTAGTTGGGGACCATCATGGCCACTGTTCGGAACAACACCTGCAAAGAGAAACGAAAGTCAGGAATTTAGTTGTTGGACAATCACACATTTCTTCCTATCACGTTACAATATACTAGAGGGGTGTAAAAGCACCAGCAGAACATCAAAGGTTAAGCAATTAAGAATGATCTGAAGAGCTGGGATCAAAATTCATAGATTAATATCATTAATAATGTAGAGTCGAAATACTAACAGGCAATTTTTTTTTAAATGACAGACAATATCTTAAGAAATATTTTTTTAAGATCAAAGACCTTGAGATTGTCTGGGAGTTCTGAGCGTCCTGCATAGCCAGGGTTCATTGTAATGGACACAAAGCAGTTGGGATTGAGTTTGAGCATGGTCCCTTCAAAGTCAAAGTATTCCAAATCCAGCTCAATGGCCCTCTGGATGCAGAGAACCTGCTGGGCAACTACAGACAGCACCTCCAGCTCAATACGGTTGAACTCATCAAAGCAGGCCCATGCACCAGACGAAGCCAGACCTTTAAAAAACTGAAACAGATTGCGCCAAAATGCATGTTTAAAAAAGAAAGTATTCGAGGGTTTATAACTATGGAATTAGAATTAAGAATATTACTATAATAATATAATATTACTTTGCCCATGGCGAGGTAATCCAGGCCATCAGAACAGTTGAAGACCACACACTGCACAGCCAGAGCTTTAGCCAAATCTTTGGTGGTTTCGGTCTTTCCTGTTCCAGCCGGACCCTCAGGCGCACCACCTAAATTCAGGTAGAAAGCCCCAATCTAAAACAGAGAGAGAGAGCATTAGTATTTAATGTTAAAATAACTGATCACACAGCCTTATTAAAATAAAAAGGCAAAAAGCATTGATTTACTTAGCTAAATGTCAGATAGTTTACCAGGGTTCTGTAACATCTGTCAGTCAGCGGAGTGATGACCAGACGGGGTGAGTTCCCCAGGTACTCATAGGCATATTTGACATCACAGTTGATGATGCGAACACGAACATTGTCATTGTTCCAGTAGTAACGGAGCTGGGCTAGCCACTGGAAGTCTGTGTCATTCGATATACCTGTTAAAAGCAGATGGTTATTTCATTTTTTCAAGCTTTTTTTCTAGTTGATATTTCTAAACTGAGTCATAGCTCTGTTCCAATCAAGTGTGCATTCTGTGCCATGATGTACCTTTGTCAATGAGATCCAATACCACATCCCTGGCATGGACATCAATTGTGACCAGAGCTCCCAAGGTAGTCCGGGTTTGTTTGGGAAGTTTCCCTCTCACAAGCTCCACAATGTCTTTAAGCTGACTCTGGATTTGCTCATAGTAGTTTTTCAAACCCTATAGAGAACAAAAGCCCAGTTACTATTTTAGCTGCTTTCAAGCTGATACTGTAATGGTGTCATTCTAATCAAAAGCAAATATTCAGGGCAGTTGGTCTGCAGTACCTGTACAGTGAAGAGGTACAAATCCATTCATTAATTATGATCGTGTAGACTCTACATTAATTCATGTGTACAGCACTATTTTTGGACTTGACTGAAGTTTTATTTCTATATTGACCTTAAAATAAGAATCACAACTTAGGGTGTATTCACACAGGGAAAGTCCGCTAGTTCACTTGCTTTGGTCCAGACCAAATAGAGTTTAGATTTTTTTAATTTGGTGTGGTCCACTTTCATATTGCCCCTTTTGCAAGTGAACCAGCATTAAGAAGTAAAACCACATGTGATCTGAGGTCATTCATTCATTGGACAGACATTCTGTGTCAGGATTGTACCGAAATGGCAGGCCAGAACCCAATAGCACGACAACAAACCGTTCAGGTATAGCAACAAAGTTTAATAAAGAATCAAACCAGGTAGTAGCGAGGCAACAAGTCCAAGAGGGGCAGGCAAAGGGAATCCAAAATCCAAAAGGATGGGTCAGAACACGAATAGGCAGGCAGGTAAACAGGCAGGAATTCGGAATAGGCTGGAGAGCAATGTAACACAAAGACAATCTGGCAGGGAACTGAGGGAATGAACCGGTATATATACTGTGGGGCTAATAGCTGATGGGGAGCAGGTGAGTGTGGTTAGGCCAGGTGGAAGTAATCAGCAGGGAGTGCAGAGCAGGGGGGAGTGGCCGGGTCTGAAATGACAAGAGAGTTAATATGGGAACAGACAAGTGACAAAAACTAAATTGTGGCTGAAGTAGTGACAGAACCCCCCCCTCTAGGGACGGCTCCTGACGTCCCACCAGGCTGATCAGGATGGTCCCTATGGAATGTGGTGATGAGGTCGGGGTCCAGGATGTGGCGAGCCGGGACCCACGAGCGCTCCTCAGGGCCATAACCCTCCCAATCAACCAAGTATTGGAAACCCCTTCCCCGTCGTCGCGACCTGATGAGACGATGAACCGAGTAGGCAGGCCCTCCATCAATGAGCTGGGGGGGCGGCGGGGGTCTGGAGGAGGGCTGGAGCTGGGACTCTTTAACGGGTTTGATCTTGGATACATGGAAGGTGGGATGGATCCTCATGGAGCGAGGAAGACGGAGACGGACTGCAGCAGGATTGATGACTTTATTGATGGAGAACGGACCCACAAACCTGGGAGCCAACTTCCTAGACTCCACCCGGAGCGGAAGGTCCCGTGTAGACAACCAAACCTTCTGACCCGGAGTGTAACCGGGTGCAGGGGTCCGACGGCGATTGGCATATCTCTGGTATCGGTCGGACGAGCGCAGGAGAGCAGCACGGGCCCGCACCCAGGTGCGCCGACATCGCTGGACGAACGCCTGGACAGACGGGACACTGGCCTCTCGCTCCTGCTCAGGGAACAATGGAGGTTGATATCCTCGAGAGCACTGGAAGGGGGAAAGACCTGTTGCTGAACTTGGAAGTGTGTTGTGAGCATACTCCACCCATAGGAGCTGCTTGGACCAGGAGGACGGGTTCTGGGATGTGATGCAGCGCAAGGCAGTCTCCATCTCCTGGTTCATCCGCTCAGTCTGGCCGTTGGATTGAGGATGGAAACCCGAGGATAAGCTGACCGTGGCTCCCAACAGCTGACAAAACTCTGTCCAGAAACGAGAAGTGAACTGCGGCCCCCGGTCGGAGACAATGTCACAGGGAAGGCCGTGCAGACGGAAAACATGATGCAACATAATTTCAGCTGTTTCCTTGGCAGATGGTAACTTGGGCAACGGAACAAACTGAGCAGATTTAGAAAATCTGTCCACAATAGTAAGAATAGTGGTGTTACCCTCGGAGGGAGGCAGTCCGGTGACGAAGTCGATCGAGATGTGGGACCACGGACGATGAGGAACAGGCAGTGGCTGAAGAAGCCCCGCAGGGGCATGGCGAGCGATCTTGTGCTGGGAGCAAACACAGCAAGCAGCGATGAACTCCTTGGCGTCCTCTTCCATGGTAGCCCACCAGAACCGTTGCTTCAGCAGGGCTAGAGTGCGCCTAACCCCTGGATGACAGGCAAGGCGAGACGAATGTCCCCACTGGAGGACCTGAGAGCGGAGATTCACAGGCACATACAGACGATTATCAGGGCAAGCACTGGGGGCCGGGTGGTCGGCCTGGGCCCGTTTTACCTTGTCCACAATGTCCCAGGTAACTGCGCCGATGACCATCTTAGTGGGGAGTATGTTCAGTGGCCGAATGCTGTCCCAGTCAAGCTCCACTAACAGATTAAAAAACTCTTTCGTCCCCCTGGCCATCAGACTGTACAACAGTTCCCAGCAAAGGCAGGGAGGACAACGACAACGACAATAGACAATGGACACTTTATTTATATCTGTAAAATTTTATTTTATATCTTAATTTAAGTTAAAGTTTATTGTAGATACTGTTAGTTTTTATATTTTAATTTAGATATATATCTTAATTTTAGCCTAATGTATGTTTAATGTATGTCTTGTTTTTATGCTACTGGATACCTGAATTTCCCTCGGGATAAATAAAGTATATATCTATCTATCTATCTATCTCTCTCAGGATGTGTGGGAACATGTTCGGATTGGAACTGACGGGACAGGGCATCTGGTTTGACGTTCCTAGAACCTGGGCGATAAGACAGGGTAAAATCAAAACGATTAAAGAACGCCCACCTGGCCTGACGGGAGTTCAACCGTTTGGCTGACCGGATGTACTCCAGGTTTTTGTGGTCCGTCCACACCACAAACGGATTCTTCGCCCCCTCCAACCAGTGCCTCCACTCCTCGAGAGCCATCTTAACCGCCAATAGCTCCCGGTTTCCAACGTCATAATTTCTCTCCGCTGGGGACAATTTGCGGGAGAAAAAGGCACATGGATGTAACTTTTGGTCTTTACCTGACCGCTGAGACAGGACTGCCCCCACCCCGGAGTCTGACGCATCAACCTCAACGACAAACTGGCGTTCTGGATCTGGTAGGATGAGGATGGGAGCAGAAGAGAACCGTGACCTTAACTCACTGAACACCCTTCCTGCAGCAGGGGACCATTGGAAGGCTACCTTTTGGGAGGTGAGGGCTGTCAGGGGAGCTGCTACAGAACTATAGTTGCGGATAAACCTACGATAGAAATTGGCAAACCCCAGAAATTGTTGAAGCTTCTTACGAGTGGTGGGGACCGGCCAATCCACCACCGCTTTAATCTTGGTGGGATCCATGTGAGTACTTCCGACTGAAATTATGTATCCCAGGAACGACACCTCAGTGGCATGGAACTCGGACTTCTCGACCTTCACGAACAGCTGGTTCTCTAGGAGTCTCTGGAGAACCCTGCGGACATGCTGCACATGGTCCTGTTCGGTCTTGGAGAAGATGAGGATGTCATCAAGATAAACAAACACAAATACATTGAGAAAATCCCGGAGCACATCATTCACTAAGGCTTGGAATACTGCAGGAGCATTTGTGAGTCCGAAAGGCATTACCAGGTACTCGTAGTGGCCCCTAGGGGTATTGAACGCCGTCTTCCACTCATCCCCCTCCCGAATGCGAACTAGGTGATAGGCATTCCTGAGATCAAGCTTGGTAAACACAGTGGCCCCTTGCAAAAGTTCAAATGCAGAAGAGATGAGTGGGAGGGGGTACCTGTTCTTAATGGTGACATCATTCAGACCGCGGTAATCGATGCAGGGCCGGAGGGATTTGTCCTTCTTACCCACGAAGAAAAACCCTGCTCCAGCAGGTGATGAAGAGGGACGGATGAGGCCTGCTGCCAGTGAGTTGTTTATGTATTCGTCCATGGTCCTGGTCTCCGGGGCTGACAGAGAGTAGAGCCTCCCCCTGGGTGGGGATGAGCCAGGGAGGAGGTCAATGGCACAATCATACGGGCGGTGTGGGGGAAGAGAGGTGGCCCGTACCTTGTTAAACACCTCCTTTAAGTCGTAGTACTCCGACGGGACACCTGAGAGATCTGGGAATTCATTAGAAGAAGGGGTGCTGCAGGCAGGTAACAAGGCAGATTTCAGACAGACCGCAAGACATTGATCACTCCATTGTAGAATGGAACCGGTTCTCCAGTCAATGTGTGGATTATGTTTAATTAACCAAGGATACCCCAAGACCACTGGCTGCTGAGGTGCATTAATCAGGTGAAAGGTTAGTGATTCAGTGTGGTTACCTGATATGCCCAGATGAACAGGAACTGTGCGATGGGTTACAGTGCAGAGGAGGCGCCCATCGAGAGCAGTAGCCTCAATAGGCTCGGCCAAGGGTTCCAGGTTAATACCCAGCTGCATGGCAAGGCCCCGATCCAGAAGGTTGGTGTCAGCTCCCGAGTCAATGAGGACAGCGACAGTATGGGACAGACCATTAAAGTTGAGCTGGGCATGAAGTAGTGCTCGAGAGGGACCTTCAAAGTTCTTGATGCGGCTCACCAGCGCCCTCTGGATTCCTGGTGAGCCCTGTCTTTTACTGGACAGGATGACACGTAATGGCCTCCCTCTCCACAGTACATGCAACAGTTCTCCCTTTGGCGCCGTTGTCGTTCAGCAGCTGACAGCCTGGTCCTGCCCAGCTGCATGGGTTCAACTGGGTCACTAGAGGCAGCAGCGGTAGGAAAACCCGTTGAAGTGGAAGGTGAAACTGGAAGACGTGGAAGGCTACGGGAAGTGCTGGTCAGTACCTTCTCTCGTCTCCTCTCCTGGATACGTCCATCGATGCGGATAGCGGTGGCGATGAGAACGTCCAAATCCCCTGGAGGATCCCGGGCCGCCAGCTCGTCCTTGATGGCATCAGAAAGTCCGTTGTAAAAGGCGTCAGCCAGGGAGGAAGAGTTCCAGTCACTCTCTGCAGCGATAGTCCGGAACTCGATGGAATAATCAGTCACTCTCCGGCTCCCCTGAGCCAGGTTAAACAGACCCCGAGCAGCCTCTCGACCAGGGGTAGCATGATCAAACACCTTCCGAAGACCCTCAGAGAAGGCAGCCACAGAAGAACAGAGAGCCGACTGCTTCTCCCACTCGGCGGCACCCCAGTTCCGGGCCCGCCCAGTAAGCTGGGTGATCATGAAAGCCACTCTCGACCTCTCCGTGGGATATGTGAGAGGTTGTAGTTCAAAAGTCAATGAGCACAGAGTCAGAAAGGAGCGACAGGTATCTGGAGCTCCAGAAAAGCGCTCTAGAGCACTTAAGCGGGGCTCTGGCCGCGAGACAGCAGGGACAGGAGGGCTGGTGGGTGGTTGAACCGCTGGGGTCTGGCTGTCCAGCGTGAGCTGCTGGAGCTGGCCGCTCAGAACCTCAAAATGCTGATTGTGGCGTTCCGAAGCTTCCTGGAAAGCCACTTCCATAGCGGTGAACTGTCTCGAATGCTGGTGTAGGGCGGCACCTTGTGCTGCCACTTCTTCCTTAAGAGCCTTTGTGTCGGCTGGGTTCATCTTTTGGCCAGATTGTACTGTCAGGATTGTACCGAAATGGCAGGCCAGAACCCAATAGCACGACAACAAACCGTTCAGGTATAGCAACAAAGTTTAATAAAGAATCAAACCAGGTAGTAGCGAGGCAACAAGTCCAAGAGGGGCAGGCAAAGGGAATCCAAAATCCAAAAGGATGGGTCAGAACACGAATAGGCAGGCAGGTAAACAGGCAGGAATTCGGAATAGGCTGGAGAGCAATGTAACACAAAGACAATCTGGCAGGGAACTGAGGGAATGAACCGGTATATATACTGTGGGGCTAATAGCTGATGGGGAGCAGGTGAGTGTGGTTAGGCCAGGTGGAAGTAATCAGCAGGGAGTGCAGAGCAGGGGGGAGTGGCCGGGTCTGAAATGACAAGAGAGTTAATATGGGAACAGACAAGTGACAAAAACTAAATTGTGGCTGAAGTAGTGACATTCTGGGGTGGAGAGAAGCAGGAAGCATGAAGTGAAAACCGCGAAATATATAACTGATACGATATGGGGTTAAAAATAATAAATAAATAAATAAATAAATAGGCCTACATCTAGCCTATGAATAAAATAAGATAAACATACAATTATTGTTGTTTCATATGGTTATAATATGTAGGCCTGTGTCAATGTGTGGCTTGTAGCCTACGATGTGAAACATAATATTTACTGTATTTTTGCTGCTGGAGGAATAGGCTCAAGCTGACACACAGCTGATTAAGCCGTGTGTCAGCTGGGTGTGAGTTCGGCGCGGCTCAGCTACAAACTGACACGGGGATAGTATTGACGGTCCCGTAACATGGAAAGCAAAATAAAAACACGCACATCATACAAAGTGCAGCGTGAACCTGTTGTCACTGTGCGGGAGACTTTCCCCTCTCCTTCATCTGATCGCTGAACACATCAGCATGTTTACGCGTCCTGTCTATCAAATGTAATATATTCGCTCGGGGCTCCCGATCAAACCACAACTAATCTTTCTAACAGTGGCGACAACAACACTGTCCCATAATGTGAAGCTGACGGCGATTTATTAAAAAAGAAAAGCATCTGAGCATCTGAGTTCGTTTCAACCGAACTAAACACGGCATGTGTGAATACCCCCTTAATCTCATATTTAGAAAAACATAATTTCCATTAATTAAGATGTAATTCATAGTATTTTAAATTCTATTTATCTGAGAATAAGATGAAGACACCTACATCAGCCCCTCCTCTGATGGCTTCATGAACTTCCAAGGTCCAGAAAATCTGGGAGGAGCAGAGCACCACCTGCCCAGGCCAATCCTTGACCCACTGGCTCCGTGCAGTCTCAGCGTAGGCCTGTCCAAACATATTATGTTCACATGTAACAAGAATCTTTCCAGATGCAGAATACACAATCTGATGGTATATCTGATTTTTTTTTTAAATATCACAGTACTGAGTATTATTTGAGGTCTGGGAAACAATGATCTTACCACCCTGGACACCGCCACCACATCTCTTACACTGCGAATCATCAAATCCTCCACTTGTACCAGCCACTTCTCCACAGCTCCTTTGGCATCAGCTGTGGAGATGTTCTGGATAAGCTGAACACGTTCCCCCTCACTACTATACATGGCCTAGGGAAGAAAAGTGCGCAATTTTTAAGAGGTTCATCCAGCATGGTGTCATGTAACAATAACAATATGTGCGAGAAAGACTTGCCTGAATATCCAAATTGGGTAGAAAGTCCAGTTTGGAAATACCCTCAAAGCACTTCTTCAGATGGGGCTGCACTCGCAGTGGGTCCTTGGTCTCAGATAGAATCTCCAGCATTTCATCATTGGACAAAAAGAAGAACCTGGCAGTGGCATTGGTAGCGCTTATCAAAATATGTAACATTTACAAAGAATTGTACAAAGGACAAAGTGCAAAAAAAATGTGTTTACCGTGGAAAGAAGAGACGCTTCTTCTCTAGATAGGCATTCAGTCCTTTCATGATGATTTCTAGGAGGCCGTTTGAATCTATCAGTTTCTCTAGCAAACCGGGTAGTGAGGTTGCTGGCAAAATCTAGGAATATAAATCATCAGTTAAAATAAACAGTGCACCTTTTAGATGTTCTCTTTTTCTTTGTCAGAATAATGTTTTGACCATACAATACCTTAGGATCCTTAACACAGTGCCTCATGACCTCTTTCCAGTTTTTGTCAACAGTTTGGAAAAGTCGTCCCTCTTCCGGAATCTGCTGCATGATGTCTTGAGAAGAGAAGATGGGCTCCAGATAAAGCCACTGGGACTGCACCTTCAGCCATTCGTCCAATGTTTCCTGGATACGAAGCAGTCGCTCCTCCCATACCTGAGGTCACACAACAAACTGTAACATCTCTGCTGGACTGGGTATAGACAGTTAGAAACTACTCCCACCTGGTACTTACATTCAAATTGTGCATTTCACTGTTATCATTAGGTGATTAAACTCTCATACTTGCAGCTTACCCTGATCTCATTTTCAAAGGGCTTGATGAACGGTGAACCCCTCATAGTCTGTGTCTTCACAATCTGGTCATCTAGCATGGTCTGGATCTCGTCCAATGCTGTTAGGATGGACACTCCGGTCTCCCTGTAGGCTTGATGATTGAAAGAAACACCATCCCAAATATGCAACATGGTTTGCATTGCCTTCTCCAGGGAAAACTCCTTCAGAGACACATAGTAGAGGCATATAGCATTTAGCAAATTGATTTCGTATTAACTGGTTTACATTAAATGCCGTAGAAGCAAACGCGTAAAATGTCAGGAGCTCTCACTTTACTAGCAGCAGCACTGATAGTCTCAAACTCGTCCAAGTAAGGAGCCAGGTTTTGTTTGAGAGTTTTGCGGAGTGTAGTACCAGAGTCAGGAGTGAGGTCATACCCCACAATTGCTGACATCTGGTCCCAGTGGCGACCTCTGATACCTTGATTGCACAGGATGGACACTACAGGGATATGGTCCTGTTGGCACACACATATGGTTTAGCAACAACAAATAAAATCTGACCAACGGCAATACATTGTTAATGAACCCATTGAAATACAATACCTTGAACTCTTTGATCTGCTCCATTACAGTGGAGCACAGAAGTATTGTGGGGTTTTCCTTCTTCTTTGAATCATCCGCACTAGCTCGTTGTTTGCTCTTGCTAGCCATCTTCTCCATCTCTTGCTCTGCCTTATTCTGTTTCTGTTGGAAAAACTTCAGCGTCTTAAAGATCTCCCTGAAGAACTCGTCCACCTTCACTTCCATGCTCTCACCATCTAGATCCTGGAAGGAGCCGTCCATCCATCTATTAACGAAGACGTTCAAATATTATCAGGGAAAATATCTTTTAATTAAAACATAACTCACATGCATGAAAACTGAAACCAGACCTGTTCTCTGTGCGCTGCCACTTCAGTACAAGTCCAAACAGCTTGTGATACGGTTCAATACTGTCTCTGATGTATTCAACTTCTGGGTAAGTTGTTAGGTCCCATTTGTAAAAGGCCTCTTCTTGGTTAATGAGGACTATCGCCTCCTCAGCTTCCTGGAGCAGTTTCTGAACTGTTCTGACATCCGTTATGTACTGCCCAGAAAAGGAATGAAAGCACATTTAGTTCCCATTTGATTTTTTTTTTATATACAGAACCTCTGATCCAAATAACTTCACACTTTGCATTGCATTCCCTTGGGTTCCTTAGCCACAAACCGGCCAAGTGTGAAGACGATCGGATGAAAGGTTGTTGAGATATTCGAAGGACACAGACAAACATAGACTTGTGTCTTCTTTGAGTTAGATCACACCGGGAAGGGATTTAAATATTTATGACTATACAGTTATTTCAGGTACACATTTCTTTAAAGGAATAGCTGGACATTTTAAAATTGCACAGAGTTACTTTCTATCAGAGTTTAATGGGAAAATCCATAAGACTCTCATATACTATATGTCTGTTTGATATTAATCTGAAGCCAACTGGCTATTAGCTAATAGCTATGTGTAACAAAAAGATGACACTGTACCTGTTGCATCATCTCCAGCTCAGAGCAATATGGGAACTCCTCTATCCTGCGTCCCAACTTTTCTAGCTGCACCATTAATTTTTCTCTTTTAGCAAGCAGCTCTTGCTCCCCTTTCTTCTTTGCTTTCAACATCACCTGGAAAATCACATAGCTCTCAAGATTCAGTTCATCCTTCACCAACAACAATGATACACTGACATCAGCACACACAAGAACATTCACCTCATCATTGAGCTCAAAGACTTGGAGGAGTTTCTGTGGCCAGAGAAAGACAGTGGAGTTCAGCTGCAGATCATCTGGCTCAATGATGTGTACATCTAGGAGGTAGATCAGTCGACAGTAAGCTTCCTGTCCGAAGAAAACACAGTAGTTTATTGTTAGAATTGATATAAGATTACTGAAATAAATGGGCTTTAGTTCAGGATACAATAGATAGAACCAAGTGTCATATTCACCCATATTTTTTCATTAAGTTCTGCAATACCCTTTGTCTTAGTGAAATTAATGTACTCAATGATCTGATTCATGTCCTCTGTATTCTCTGGTACTTTGAGAGCGTTCTCTCTGATGGCTTCGAATTCAGAGCAGATCCTTTGAAAAGACACAAAAAGGATTGTGAGAACTATATGATCATTTCAAACACAGACGCAAATATTTCCAAAAAAGTGACTCACCGTAGATTTTGATCATGGTGGCTAGTGATGAGCTTCTTCAGAAGTTTATCAGCATAGTTGTTGGCTTTGTTGGCCAGCCCCTGTTTCAGCTCTTCACAGTCCAGATGGACCATTGTGAAGTGGGCTTTTGATGGGAGGTTGACAATCTCCTTTGACAGAACACGAAACTCCTCCACTTGCTATAAAAAGACAGCCAGATAACACATTGACAGTAATCAGAACAATGGATAACAAGGCAAGAGCAGATTAATAACATATGCAACATGGATTAAACACGATTTGTTACCTTAGTGTAGTCATCAAAAGAGTGCTCCTCTTCCATGAACTTCTTCATTCTAACCTGTGCAGTTCCATTGACTAGCCAGTCGTAGTTGTCCACTGCAAAATACAGCAAACAAGTAAGCAATGAATAGAATTAAAATCAATCAAAATGATAAGGAATTGCAGTTTAATGGGACATCACCATAGTTCTGGAAATGTTTGTCTGGTTCCTCTAGATTCTTGCACACAGCGACCTTTAAAGTTTCCTTAGCCCAAGCAAGGACATGATCAGCCACCTTGGCATCCACAAACGTAGGTGAATCTTGTGCCAGCCATGAATGGACCATCTGTACTCTCTGTGGTTAAGAGGTATAGAGTTTAATACTAGCTCATAGTACATTTAACACGACAATGTGCAATAAGTTGAACTTTATATTAAATGGCTGTTACACATAACCTCACCTGCAGTGAACTTGTGATGCAATTGAGAATCTCAAAAACTGCAGCTTCTAGATCTTGTAGAGTGGGATAGATTTCCATCTTTTCATCATCAAATGTCAAGGCCATACGAAAGAGGGGCAAGCGGTGGCGATTGCTTGGCTCGAACAGATGCACAAACTCCTCTACACTGGCTTGGAGCAGGGCTTTTAACTGGGAGTTCAAAAAAGAGAAATATCCATGTTAGGAGATCAGTGAATAGCTCCGAACATTCTGCTACCTGTATGAACTGAAAAAAATCCAGTGTTAATACACAGCCTGTAAACGGGCCTGTTGCTTGCTACTGTGGGCTCCTTTGTTTACATACGTAATAGCCTAGGCTGTGTATTAACACCAGACTTCTTTTCAGCGCACACACAGTACGGACAGGTGGCAGATCGTGAGGAAGAGATATTCACTGATTTTGACAAAAAGTGGTTTTGACATCAAGGTTCTCCAGAATCGCTGACTCCACCTTATTTTTGCTACTGTGTTGCTAGAAATACAATTCAGGACACAACTGGTATATTTAAGTACTGTTTCTGATTTAAATAATGAGTGAAAAACTTTAAATTGTTAAATTGTTAACTTTGACTTTTCTGGAGTCAAAATCAAGTCAGCATTATCTCACCTGATTGGAGATGAGGGTGGATGCACAGTCGTAGAAAGAGTCCTGTTTCTCCTCCCTGACTTCCATCAGTGTGTCATTACATGTTAATAAGTGGATGACTTTGGGAAACCATGTATTCATGATACGATCTTCTATCCTCTTACACTCCAGGGCCATTTTGTTCCGTAGGCCCTTACAGTCCACAGGTCCTGATGTTCTGAACCCGAACAGAAGCCACAATGAAAATCAAATACAAACTTGAGCAAATACTGCTCATTTTGGCAGTTTAATGTTGAATTAACAGTGTCTTTCCTTACCTGCATTCAGAAAGATCAACCAAGACCAGTGGAGAGAATATCATGTCGCCAATACCCAATACAGTTTGCATCACCGGATGAAGAATGTGCAAATTTGATTTTATCATCTTGCGGCTTCTGATAAAGCTATCATGCCAACGTTGGGAGACATCAACTCTGCAAAAGATTGGACATTTTATCATTTTACACAACGGCATTAGAAAAAAGACCAACAACTATTTGATTATTTTGTGAAATCATGTGTGTACATTCAACACTCACGTTGGCCGGGTAGCTATCAGTTTTTTTGAGTCAAGTCCTTCGTTCTGTGGATTCTTGAGCACTGTGTCCACTAAAAGTATTGAATATGGCATAAGGAGACATGGTTCACCTGCAGTTTAAATTCACTCTGCGAGCATGAAAGTGCATACCAACATAATCAATTGGCAATACCTGTGTGTTTGACAATCACATTGGCGAAGTCGTCGCTGACTTCTTTGCAGAGCTCCTGCAGTAGTTCATTTGTCTCAGGGCTTTCTTTGAGTTTAGGCGGGACTCGGAACACAATGGAGTCCAACCATTTTTGCTGGATTGGAGCAAATGGGCGGGTCTCCACACACCGCTTCAGGAATGTGTAGTTCATCTGCAAATGGAACCAAAATAAAAATAAACATACTAACTGACATACTAATTGAGGTTTTGCCTCTTCCCAGGTCAAATTGAATAAAAGGGCAAACTTACCCCTCTCCTACGCTCTTCACTAATCATCTATAAAGCAAGATTTGAAATCAATCATTTTATATTGTGCAATATTGGTTCATAAATGCATATTTTGAATGTGCACATTAATAGTGGCCTCATACAGAAGGTGGAAACTGTGGCACTGTTGGCTGGCTCACTGATTTCCTCTCTTTGCTCTGTCTGTAAGCCTCCATTGCTCTGGACACCCTGAAATAAATCCGTCAACAAACTGTCACATTGCAGGAAACCCAATCAGTGGCCTACTACATACTGATTAAATGCCTGAAGTTAGAAACCGGGATCATTATCATGTAGGCTAGTTTTGGCTAAAAGGTATGTCACGGCTGAACTGAAAACATACAATATCATCTGGAGCTGCTCTTGTTGCACTTTACTCCTCCTGTGTCTCAGCAGCTTCTTGCGGACTGTTATCTTCACCGCCATGTCCTCCTTTGCTGCAGCAGCGGTCTGTGCCACCTCACCCCGCGGCTGCACGCCTTCAATCGGGGGCAGGAGTGGAAACGTTGACATTCTCTTCCCCGCGGTGACTTTGCTAACGCCAGGAGAGGTTGCCATTTCTGGCAACAAACCGCTGAAAAGAAGAACCAGATGTATAACTTAGGCGTAGTTACATCTGTTGAAAGTTAACGCTAGGCTATACGCTAACGTTATGTCGCCGTAGTTCAACTTTACCTGTTCGTGCATTCAATATCTTCTCGCTTTGTTTAGTTTTCTATTCTACAGCGTTTATGTCAATTTAGTCATTTAGGCTTACTCAAGGTAACTTCTGAGACTGAAGCTAACAGCGTCGTTGTCATGGAAACAGTATCCTTGGTAGTCATAGCAGAGAGACGGGGCTTGAAATTTCATTCCTGTTTCTAGACTCAAGAAAGACGATATCAGAAAATTATCCTCATCATCTTACCGAAAAACTTCCATCAAAAGCAATTCTGTGTGTAAAGTGGTTATAATAACGTTAAACATTTTTCATTGTCCTCCTGACACAGTCCAGTCAGGCAATCTACAGTTTGGTGTAGTACATTATGTGACCAGAGGTCCCTTAGTCCTTATTTCAAGGGCTTCTTCTCTGTCTTTATGTGGCCTTCATTGAAGCTAAATTTGGTTGCAAGAAGAGATGAAGTGCAACGTTATAAAAAAGCTAAACAGTAGAATATAACTTGTAAGCTACACGCACGGCACGTACATAGATAACTCCTACTACTACTGTTGATTGACTTAATTTGATGGCCTAGATTCCTTTATGATTGGCCAGCCACTGTTTAGCCTATTTTTTCGGATAAAAGGCCTACTAGTGTGCTTTAACTTAAAGCACACTGCCTTTAACTAAGTAGGAATTTTTAAAGAGGGTTTTTACTTTGATATTACATTTTGAATTGCTTTTACAAAGTGGTAATTTTAGTAAAGTAACTCGGGTCCACTCTATTTCTCATAGGCCTACTTAGTCTATATTCCAGCTTCTTCTTTTTTAAATGTAAAAACGTTTTAGATATAAAAACACGGAGATATTGGCATATAGGCAACATCTTAATGAAGGACTTTTTAACACATTTCATGGCCACAAGGTCCGGCAATATAAAATGTAAGTTATCAGAACTACTCTACCACAAGCAATACAATATATGGGCACAAGAAACTCTTTTACACACAGCCTATGCATAAAACTAAAATAAGTCTAAAAATTATACTCTAGGGGGCAGCAGTGCGTGTCTAGTGTGTAGTTCACGATACCGGAAATACGCAAGAGGAAGCAGAAGGAGGATAGGTTTTCCTTCGTTCGCTAGCTAGCTACTGCTGGAAAGTAGCTACTATTTTTCAGGTATTGTAAATAAAGACACCGTTTTATTTGTGTTAGACAGCAGATGTATGTCGATAGAAGACAATAAAATAGAATAGTACTCGCCCCAGGGTGAGTTTATCCGATATAAATGCACCGAAAGGCCGAAATTGTCTTTGTTTTGATTTGTGTTGACGACAGTCAGGCTTCAATGTTGTGTTTTTCAGCAAAGGCCCAAACTCTTGTGACTAAGGATTTCCGGTGCCGCGGTGTTGTTAAACTGAAGAGCTAATCATCAAAACGTTATCTAATTATCTTTTCCATGAGTGAAATATAACTAGTGTCCGAAATGTTAATCTGTCAACTCACAAGATAACCCCTCTCTACTCGTTTAGGATCTAATCATAATGAGTTATGCAGAGAAGCCGGAGGACATAACGAGGGAAGAGTGGATGGATAAACTCAACAATGTCCACATTCAAAGAGCTGATATGAACAGGCTCATTATGAACTACCTGGTCACAGGTAACAATACCTTTTATGTTCTAAAACGTTGCACATAGCTGTCCGTAAAAATCAACTGTGGAGATAGATGCGGTATGTCACCATGGTGTCTGTCCAACAGAGGGCTTCAAGGAGGCAGCAGAGAAGTTCAGGATGGAGTCTGGGATAGAGCCTAGTGTGGATTTGGACTCCCTAGATGAAAGAATTAAGATCAGAGAGATGATCTTGAAGGGACAGGTCCAGGATGCCATTGCACTGATCAACAGTCTGCACCCAGAACTGCTGGATACCAATCGTTACCTCTACTTTCACCTACAGGTAAAGTGAAACACGTTGCAGATATCTCTGTTTTGCACATTATTGTTTGTATTCAGAATTCGTGCAGATCCTTAAAAAAACTACAGCCTTGACTGGTATTAAGATGTCTTAAAGCATTCCTTTTAAAAGCATTACAAATGCTAAGACATAGAGAGTATATATATATAACTCACATTATAATGTTTAGCTTTTTGGTTATTTATTTGGAATGACCTTGAATTAGATTATGACATATCAAATAAATAAACATAATTTTCAACATTTCAAGCAAATCTTCTTACTTTTTACTGGACCCAAACTAAGGTCTTGTTTTAATGCAAAATGTGCGTTGGACTTTCTTCAAGTAACGGATGTAATTTTCCCTGCTGTTTCAGTTTTTGTGAAATTTTCATTTCCGAGTGGCATTAAAAAAACTTTGTAAAAGTTTTAAATATTACTTGCCTCGAGCTGTAGGAACCATGTGTAATCGCTGTTTTGCTAATTCTGTTAATTTCATTCCCTGTTGAACCCTCTGGCTCTTTTTGCATTTTGCAGCAGCAGCATCTGATCGAGCTGATTCGTTTGAGGGAGACGGAAGCCGCCCTGGAATTTGCCCAGTCTCAGCTTGCAGAGCAGGGGGAGGAGAGCCGAGAGTGTCTGACCGAGATGGAGAGGACACTGGCCCTGCTGGCATTCGACAACCCCGAGGAGTCACCCTTTGGGGATCTGCTCAATATGATGCAGAGACAAAAGGTAGGGTCAATGTATTTCAGTGAAGATGATACTTGTCTTTCATTAATCTTTTCTTCTTCACATATATATATTTTTTTATATCACACACATAATAGGTTAGCTAAGACTGCACATCACTTGGAATTAACAATTTGCATTTTTCATTTTTCTCACCTCATTTTCAAATGTATTTATTACGTATGAATTCTGTGTGTGTGTGTTCCACTGTTTCATATTGAAAGTTCACAAATAAATAACATCTCTTTGTCACTGTCTTTAAGGTATGGAGTGAAGTGAATCAGTGTGTCCTGGACTATGAAAACAGAGAGTCAACACCCAAGCTGGCCAAGCTCCTGAAGCTACTGCTGTGGGCTCAAAATGAACTTGACCAAAAGAAAGTGAAGTATCCCAAAATGACAGACCTCAGCAAGGGAACCATCGAAGACCCCAAATAAGGACCCACAGTGAAAACATACCACCACATTACAAAAAACAAGGACATGTTTCCTTTATCTATTTATACCCCAAGAAACTGACTCATATAGAGTAAAACCTTTTCTTTTTGTAAGGGTTGCTTTTTGATACTTTAATAACTTAGAATGTGCAAACTGGATTGATGGCATTTTAAAATGACTCCACCTCACTAAAGTAACATGCAGACCTTTATTTTACTTGGTATCATATAATTTACATATTTGATTATGTAAAAATCAGTACACTAGTTTTTCTGTCTGTTGGCAGGGAAAGTTGTTGGCATAGGAGGGTGTGGATTAAGCCTAAATTAGGCTGTCACTTTCTGTATGTGACCACTTAAAGGGGTAAAGTGATGTTTCATGGGAAATGGTTGGCTCAGTATGCACTGCTTCAATACACTATTTCCTTACATAAAAACATACACATTTCAGCTGGTAGTCTGTTAGCTAGTACTTTGTGAAGGCAACAGCCAAAGCAAGATACTTGGGATGATTGAAACTACTGCGACTTGGAAAGTTTATAATTCAACTTTAGATTCATACTGCAATGTTGCTTGAGATATTACGAATACGATAACATAAGTGAGAACAAAGAAAAAAGATAAACATCACGGCAACGTGGGGCAAGGGAAACATTTTGCAGCATACTGTGACTGTGCAAGCTTAAAGGCAGCCTCAGTTTCATACTGTTATCACATATGTTATGAAAAGATGTGACTGGCTAAATCTATGTCCACAGACATGGAGACACTTTTACAGATGGAGTATTTACATGTATGGAAGAAGTAGCTCTTTTGCAAAAGTTGATGTGCTTTTTTGCTGGGATATTATTTTGCAATAAAAGTGAATTTTTAAACTGTGCAAGTCATAAAGGATCAATCTTGTTTTTTTTAATACATGAAATGTCGAAGTGGTTCAGCAGCTTTACTTGAGTTTGTCTAGGCTATCTTATGGTGCCTCTACTTCACAGAATTATTTTTACTACAGTTATCTGAAAGCTACCCAATGAGGTAAAGAAAGCTTCACCAACTATGTTAATGCTTTTTACATGTTAATGCTTTAGTAACAATAATCCAATAATATGTACATTATATAAGGCAGATGATTGGTACACGTATTCAGATGCCTCATTTCATAATGCTTAACAATAAAATAAAAATATATATACATAAAACCATTGAAGTGTATACGCCACTAGTTTTGAAAAAATAGTGGACTATTTCACCGAGTTGTAGAGTATTAAAATTAAGCTATAAAATGGAAAAACATTCATTAGTAACGCTACTTGAACTGGAGGAGGTGAGTGCTTGCTTGCACCACCTCAGCTGCTAAAAGTTGTGTAGAATGCAGAGGATTATATAACGAGTGTCTGCCAACTCAAATAGGGACAGACTGAGCATTCAAATAACCTTGTGGGCATCACTTGACTGCGCACATCTCATGCCCCACAGCAGCCTCTCAAACCACGTTCATCATCATCATCACGTCTTCATCCGGCGAGGACAGGTCAGGAGCAGGAGGAGATCCATAGGCTACATCCTGGTGCTTAAACGATGCTCCCGTAGGTATCGGACGGCTACAGACGACACCGACACATTTCTCCTGCACTGCACCGTCACGATCGGAGGAGAGGGACCGGGACCATTATAGCTGCGTCTCTCTCTCTCCGGGGTGTTATGCTTTTGTGCGATCGATACTGTAGTGTAAGGCTTGAGTTGGTACACACAACTAAAAACAGCTTAAACTGGTTTAGCAGGAACTCAATCACTTCCTGAACAACCCTACCGATCAGACGAAGAACTACGTGGCTGCGAGGGAAAAAAACTGACACGTGGATTACCTCCCAGGGCATCAGGAAAAAACAGTTCCCCCTCCTCTCTCCAGCGCAGCTTCTCTTGTGACCATCGCCTGTGTTTCCCTGTGAGTCCAGTCTAAACCTCTCATGGATACAAACGTAGAAAACCCCGTGATCTGATCACGCAAACACTTTATGAGAAGGGGTTGTGGGCTATATATGTTTTGCCCCCCTAGCCTACTTTTTTTTCTGACTGATCGCCCGGAAAGAGATCGAAAACTAGAGAGCAGAGTCGGTTGAAAGGAGGCTGCTGTTACCTCTCGTTGAATGGCAGTTATTCAAAAATATGGCAAGAACCATGGTCCGGATTTGGTCTGTCACAAGGAAAACCATCCCTCGGACAAGGTCGGAACGCCTGGCTGTCACAAGAAGTGGCCCGAACACAACACTCACTGGTCAAGGTAACTTGTTTAGGCACTATACGTTCAACAGCTCTGTTTTTACGTGTTCTTATCAACTCAATTAGGTTACTTCCCAATTGTTTAGAGTGCGTTTAACATTGATAAGGCTGTAGCAACTATTTGTGCAATAAGTAACCCTTGTGGAATGTGTGTACACCCAAGTTCTTTAAAACCGAAGTCCCTCTGTATCTGGCAGGCAAATGACACGTAGGACTATCACAATCAAGGGTTTCATGGGTTAAAATAAGGCAAACCTTCCTGTAGTGTAAAACGATTTATTATTAAATATCATTCAAACATGATTTGGCTTTGACACAATTCTCTTGAAGTGATTTCCTTTCTTCTGAGTGTAGTCCTACAGCTCTTCCTTGTAGGCTTATTGGGCAAAAAAACAAGTCTGTTACAGTCAATGTGTGAACTGTGAACACAAGAATGAAATAGAAGCCAGTACTTCAGTCCATGTTGAATGAATGGTAGGGCAGTACTTCCTTATCATCAGTTATGGTAGATGCCTCCCTTTTAACAGTTTTTAAGTCAAAAGTTTGCTCCCTTTGGTTATATTTTTCTAGTTGTTCAATCCCTTCTTCTCCCCTCCCTGTACACAGGCCAGTGGCGAGGGTATGGACCGTGGTGCTGCTGCTGGGGACGTGCCTCCTCTACTGTGCCCGTGTGGCCATGCCCATCTGCGCCGTCAGCATGGCAGAGAAGTTCAAGTGGAGCAAGAGGGAGTCCGGCATGGTGCTGGGTAGCTTCTTTTGGGGCTACTGCTTCACCCAGGTGTTCGGAGGCTACGTCAGCGATCGGTAAGGGAAACATCTTGTATGAGTCATGTTTTTGTCAAATGATAGCAGGTATTAAGGGTATCAAATGCTCTCTTGTCTGCTGCTGAGATATGAACGTTGGCAGTAGCCGGCTACTACAGCTTTTCAAGCAGGCACCTGGCTTCCTTCCTGTCAGGGGTCGTTTGCATGAGATAGAGAGAGCATAACTGGCAGTGACGCAAACAGCCCTCCTTTGTTTGCTCAGTTTGGTCAGATTGTGCTCCGTGTCATCAAGCAGGAAGTTTTTTCTGCACTATCACGTTGTTAACCGTTACACACACACACACACACAACACACAACACACAACACACAACACACAACACACACACACACACACACACACACACACACACACACACACACACACACACACACACACACACACACACACACACATAGGCTGCTTAAGTGTTTGAAGTTCAGTCATAGAATAGTCAGCCCATATCTTAAAGGTGGAGTCAGCAGATGTATTCAAATCACTTTTTGTCAAAATCAGTCAATATATCCTCCAGATGGGCTACCTGTTCGTACTGTGTCACTGAAAACAAAATCTTGTGTTAAAACACAGCCTAGGCTCCGTAAAACCCAGTACAGATACGTAGCATATCATGAGGGATTCACTGATTTTGATAAAAAGTGATTTTGAAACCAAACTTTTTCCTGACTCCACCTTTTATTTTACTTTCATAAAATGTGTAACACATCTGATTTTTTATGCAGAATTGCTATTTTTTTTGGTTATAGCAAGTCATCCAAGAGATCAAATTTGTGCCACCTGGCTGCCTGTCACAACCTGTATAGCTGATATGAGCGGCTAATGCTGACTGTCTTGTGTTGTGTCCTCACAGTGTCGGAGGTGAGAAGGTCCTCCTCCTGTCGGCAGCAGCCTGGGGGTCGATGACAGCCTTCACCCCCATCCTGGCCCACTTCTGCTCCCAGCCCATCCTCTCCATGACACTGGCTCGCTTCCTCATGGGCCTGTTGCAAGGTGAGATGGGCAGCCACCGAAAGAAAGACTGCAGATTAGATGATTTGCACATCGGATTACTGTAAATCCCTTTGTGTGTGAAACATAATCTTTGCTCTTTGCGGAATTCGAAATATGGATGTAGACTTGTTTTCAAGGTCTGGAAAGGGCATAATTATATACTGTTGCTTCTTGAAAAGACTGCTGTCTGCGTCAGGCAATTGGATAAAGGCAGACAACACGGGAGCTCATACTGTATATACACTAGTCCTGGTCAGTTGAGTGTGTTTGCCTTTACTTTTAGGATCACTTCATTAGTGACACATAGAATAAAATTGCAATAGTCCTCATGGGAATATGAGGGCAATGTGAACAATGTTGAGGTCAACTGCTCGGGGCTCATTCCTGTCAGGTGTCACATGAGGACATTGCTGCAAGTTCAATAAAGCTGCTACACATCCATCGGAAATATTTACACAAATAGCACAAGCTTTGAAGCTGATTAGTCTATCGATATTAATCACAGACAATATTCAATCAATAAACTGAATTTTTACAATTAATTTCACTTTACTTTGACCACAAACTTAAGTGATTTCAATGTATCCTGCATTATTGGGACAGTGTCAGACTTCTTTAAAAAAACATAATCAGAATGTGTTTTGTGTACTTATTTCAGGCGTCCATTACCCTTCTCTGGCGAGTCTGTGCTCTCAAAAGGTGGTGGAAAGTGAGAGAGGCTTCCTCATGAGCACTGTGGGTAGCGGCTCCTACCTGGGGTGAGTCAAGTGTTATTATGCAATAAAAGCGAAGGGGCTAAGTGGGACAGTTTTTTTTCCTCTTTGAAGAATATCATGAAGGGCAGAGAGTCGAGGGGTTCATTGGAAAGCCGTGTCCGCTGTGATCTCACGATAACTTCTTATATATACCTGTATATGCTTAATTAAAGCTATATTGTGGAATTTTTTCATATGAATGAATGACGGTTACATTCAAGCCATTGCCAAATGATTTGTCACATAGTTAGTTAAGCCTATCAGCTGCTCCACAAAACTCTCATTGTAATTCTCAGTATGGCCGCATTTACAAACTGGTCTCATCCCCTGACACTGGCGCAGGAGCTCAGAGAAATTCCAAGAAGCACCAAAGAAGTGTTGATTCTACTGCTAAGAAAAAAAAACTGGACGTATTGCAGAAGGAATAAAATCCATGCATGATCACTGAAGGCTTTACCTCATGTAGATGTGCCGACAGTGTTGTTGTAAATACTCAGAATTGCTCATGGGGGCGACAGAAGTTAACCACTATAGTTTTAAGCTTTATTTCAAGTTGAAATAAATCTTGTTTCAAGGCTGTGTTTGTTTGACTGGTCATGTCCTGTTGTTGAATTCTTTCTTTTAGCACTCTGGTGATCGGAGGGGCCGGCTCCCTCATGTTGGACCTGTATGGCTGGGAGAGTGTTTTCTATGTGTCAGGTCTCCTCTCGGTCCTGTGGGCCTACTGCATGTGGAAGTATCTGCTCAAGGGAGAAGGCAAGAGAGGCTTTAATTGTATAGAGTGGTCACATGCTCCCCGTCTTGTAGCTGCTTATTTCTATAATCCGAGTCAGTGACCTCTTGTGTGACCCAGGTGTCTGCGTCCCTCTGTGTGTATTGCAGGGCCTATCATCACCCTGGAGTCCCTGGGGAGCAGCGGGCCACAGTCCAAACTGTCCAAAAGGCATTGGTTACGGCTTCTCAAACAACCTGCAGTGTGGTGAGAGAAATATAAAGGACTCTGTTGTTGTTACTTTCTCCCATTCACATGAATGAGCAGCTGGAATGTCTCATGTTTTACCGAGCTAGATTCCGGTCATGTTACACTCTAATCCTGTCTGTGGCTCTGTCACAGCAACATTCAAATTCTGAAATTGAACTTTATTTTATGTCTATGACTCTTTTTTTATAAACAGTCTATGGTTTAAGTGAGTGGCTTTCTTTCTTCTTATCGAGATAATTGGAAATTTAGAAGTATTTTTTTATACAAATAATATGGGCAATGTATAAAATATATCTTGGTGTTGACAGGTCATCATTTAGCAAGGATTTTTCTGTATTTTTAGCCTTTTTATAGACTAAAATCCAGCTTTTAGATTTTAGAATAACAATCCAAGTCTCTGATTGCCTCTGCCAGCCTGTTATCTCTCCGATATTGAGTTCTTCCATGTCCTTCCAGTCTCTCCCTATGGCCTAGATATTTATATACCGTAATTCAACTGATATGCGTTCCACTTTCATTGACAGGGATAACCTCTGTGGTTTTATTAGATGTGCCTGATCCACCTTGAGAGTAACAAATTAGATGGAGTGGGATGGCTGTAGGCTTAGATCATTCCCAAACTCGATGCTTCTAACCACTTGCCTTCACACTTTTCCTTTATAATTTAGATTGGGGGAAACATAGATTACACTGATCACTACTAGTATGTATGCAGTATGTAGGCCCTATAGATATAGTCTCAATGCACTTATTTTCTGTTTCTCTTTCTCTCTCTTCTTTCCCTGATCAGCGCTGTGATCGTCACGCACCTTTGCACAGCGAGCACCTTCTTCACTCTCTTGTCGTGGCTGCCTACATACTTTAAAGACACTTTCCCTGATGCCAAGGTAACCATTTTACCATTTCAACCTCCCTTTGATCGCAGATTTTTGAGTTTGGGATTACAGGAAAACATTTAAACGTGTTCACCATCTTTGTGTAGCACTGCAGCAAGCTAACAACTTAATATAAGCTCTCAATTAAATGTTGAATGTTTGAAGTTCAGGTATTTGGTCATAGACCAAAATATTAGAAGAATACGTTTTGAGAATAAAATGCCCAATGATCGCATCGTCTGAAAACCGTGAATGTCAGTAAAAGATTGTGCCAATCCATTTTTTTTGCCACCGTTTTTTACTGGCTAAATAAAAACTTTGACCTGCTGCTGGCACTGGTGGGCTCATCACAGTCATAATAATCCACCAGGAATATCTGATATCTCCAATTTCCACCCAGTAGCTAATTGCTGAAACATTTCACTTAATAACAAAAAAGTCAGCTTGTTTCCTCCTCTGTGTGCTGTGAATGTGTGTCCATAATTAGGGTTTCATCCGGCCCATCGTCCTTCTCTGCATGTTATTCCCATCTCTGTCTCTCTGAACTATCAATAAAGCGAAGTGAATCGACCACATTATGAGAAATTGACCAGAGTCTTGACCAAAGTGTTGCACTGACCATCTGGTTAAAAAGACAATACCTAACGCTTTGATGTCCACCTTTGCTGTTTCGTGTCAAGTGCATTCACATCCAGAAAACATTTTGTCCCCTCAGGGTTGGGTGTTCAATGTCATTCCCTGGTTGGTGGCCATACCTTCTTCCCTCCTCAGTGGCTGCCTATCAGACAACCTCATCAGTCAAGGTAGGGCAACTGAAGATATCTCTTTAACAGATAATAAAAATATGTTTAATTGATAAAGCAGCTGTTTCAATTAACCTGGTCTAATTTCTTTCGTTTCCCCCACAGGCTTTGATACAGCTTCAGTGAGGAAGTTGATGCAGGTACAAATACTTGACAGTTGCCTTGTTATTCTCCATGCGTGTCATGTCATCTGTTTGCTCTCATTGTGGATTTTTTCCCCACTCTGTCCAAAGTGCATGAACGTCCTCTTTCCTCTTTACATTTTCAACATGATGGCTTATGTATTATGTATATTTGGATTTGATGTGTCTTTGTGTGCATTCATTTCTCTGTTAGTTTTTCTCCATGGGTGTGTCCAGTGTGTTTACCCTTCTCCTTTGTGGCACCACCACCTTCCCCTGGGCCGTAGCATTTGTGTCTGCCACCATGGGCTTCACCACCTTCAGTCACAGGTACTGACAGCTAGAATGTCCTCAAAGGGGACATGATAAAACATTATCAAAAATCCTGAAAACAAACATTGGGAACGATTTTTACCTGCTTAGCGGGGTAAACATCCAGCTCTCTGTGTGTTCGCGGTAGAGAGACCCGACCCTTTGTGTTCTCTCTCTTGCTTGGATAGATTGTTGTGGGATACCAGAAAAGTTTCTCCTCTGCTTACTACAGACCCGAGTGAATGAGATACGTGTTTTATGAAACGAGCACAATGTAGAAGTGATTGCTGTATAAATATAGAGCGATGTAATACAAATATGAACACCAATATATCATTCACATCTGATTTAAGTATATATGTCAGAGACACAGTGAACATATCACAAAGCCACTCTGAGGCAATTCAGGAATTCTGAGAGTCTGATGAAACGCAATTTTTTTACAGCGGTGTATCTGTCAATGTTCAAGATCTGGCTCCTTCCTGTGCTGGAGCTTTATTTGGTAAGTTAGAGAAATGATTTCCTGATTTTTATTTAAAAATAAATAAGTAAAAAATGATGCAAATTTCATTGAATGTCTTTTTTTTTTGTGCTGACCTAAATGGATCATTTTTAAAACCACGTGTACAATATTAAATAGAGCTTTCAATTGTTCATGCTTTTTGTCTGCATTTCTTTTTACAGGTGTCATGAATACATGTGGCGCTTTCTCAGGTGAGTTTCTGTCATTTCAAAATGTTCTGTGATAAATCTTTCACCATCGGTTGCAAAATCACTGCTTTTTTCTGTTCCTTCAACAATCTATTAAGTATAATAATTCATCCACTTCTTTTAATTCAGAGCTTGTCTGTCCTGTCAGTCACGGTGGCTCCTATGTGTCATGCATATTCCATTAAGGGGCTTGTAGAGGAGTTTGTGTCAGATGAATAATAAAGGGAGGGAATGGTGGATGACAGTTAGGGGTCCATGGGAGGGGCGTGGAATGGACTGTCAGATTTTCTCTGCGGGAAACTGAGAAATCCCATAGAAGATACTGTGTGTTTTGGCCTATATGGTAACACTTTACAATAAGGGTACATATATTAACTGTTAGTTAAGGCTTAGTTAATGCTATTAACGTTTAGTTAATGTGTAGCTCATGCTTATTAGGCATCCACTAACTGTAAATGCTAAGTTATTACCTGTAGGTTAATGCTTGGTTCAGCATTTATTATGCATAATTAACCTATGCTTAGTTAAGCATTTACTAAGCATAGCAGTTTGTTTATGCCTAAAGGTGAAGTAAGCGGTTTATTTATGTTAATATAAGTGTTAAATCGCTCTTTATTCATACAGTGATCACTTACATAATGTGCGCGTTTCATAAAGCCGATCTCTCAGTCTGCTGCTTTGCAAGTAATCGGCAAATAAACTTATTGGAGTATCCCGAAATTTTTATCCAATCAGAAGAGAGAACGCTACAAACCGACACTCGTCTCAGTCATATATAGTATATACACTCCATGGTCTCACTGCTGGTACACGCCAGAGCAACAGATGGGTGAATGTGTATGCGCCTACAATGGCAGAGCAGGTACAAATCCTTCCCAATGACTGTTTTGATGGTTTTTATCATGTTTTATCACATGATGCTAGATAATTTGTTGCTTGAAGACCGCAGTGCATTAATGTGGTGACGTAGGGACGAGCGAGTGGACTGCTAACTGCAGTAACTGACAGGAAGTTAGCTAAAAGAACCATTCCGCTTACAGCACCTTTAATTAAGCAATTATTTACGGTTAGTTAATGCTTATTGAGCATTAACTAAGCATTGACTAAGAGTTAATTAATGTACCCTTATTGTAAAGTGTTACCGTTTATATGTTTGTGATAACATGGTTTTGATGGTGAGTTTGTGTATTTCGCCATGCAGGGGTCCTCATGGTGTATTTCTCCGGGTATCTCATCGAGTCTACAGGCTCCTGGGCGACTGTGTTTGCACTCATCACTGCAGTTAACCTGCTGGGCCTCTGCACTTTCCTGGCCTTTGCTGAGGCCCGCCGGGTCGACATTGACTCTAGTAAGGTCCGCCACCACAACATCCACATCTAAAATCATCAGAAGGACTAAATAACGCTATTGAACCAGGGAGATACAAACCAGGGCAATCGGCAGCTTGGAGAACATTGGAGAAGTGGGACAATGAATAGCGAGTGGCACACGGATAAAGCCTGCGCACAACATCTTGGAAAAGTCGGATTACCTCTGTGTCCTGTTGACGAAGCAATGCAACAATCACTGAAAAGCACACAGCAAGCAGAGACTGCTCCACTGAAGAATCTCGTGGAGCTGGAGTGTTAAATCTTAGAAAAACACAGCTGTGCGAGGGGATGCTCCGTCAGCTCAGGATGTAATGGCAAAGGTTGCAGTAGAGGGGAAAAAAAATTCTTCACTACTTCCAGGTCCCAGCTTGTGCAGCATGTGGTGGTCAAACAGTTGCTGGGCCACAGTTTACAGTTTAGGCTTGTTCTATTGTTACAGAATGTGTTACTTTGAAGAAGGAGGAAAAAATTCATATTTATTGAAAGGTGGATGGATGCATCAGTGTTGTGAGCTCACTGGCAGTTGTGACAATCCAAGGTGGTGTGTTCCTTGCCTGCAGTGTGTGGGGGTGTGTGTGTGTGTGTGGGGGGGAGGGCTCCCTTGGCTGACGCAGAGAGAGTCCAGCTTCTCGTACCAGCAGTCTTTTATTAGTGCGCTCCATTCACCTGCGGCTGAGAGAATTGTCTGAGTGACAGCTCATTACAAGCCACTAATTACTTGGCAGCCGCTCTAATGTCCTGTACGATTTAGCATACTATAGTCACGATCTCCATGGTTACAAGCTCATCTTATCGTTCGGCTGGGGGTGAAAGGGGTCATGGGAACCTTATATGCAACAATAGCTTTTACTGAGTGCGTTCTCACTGTTTGTTGTCTCGAATAGAAATTACCTTTTCGAGTTGGAAGACCAAAGGTTGTTTATTTAATTTGCTTTCTATGGGATTGCATGTAATAGAAATACCTCACTTAATTATTTTTGAGTACTTACATATTTATATGGCTGAATATTTTTTGGGTGAATTTCGAGTTTTCTTTTAAGACTGAAAAAGAAATGCAGTATATGAGATGTGAGGTGAGATGAAAGAAAATCATAGTAAGTTGTAAGAAAAAAAGTGTGATGCAGTATGAATAACCCTATCAGACCTTCTTTGCAAGTCTAGTTTTGTGACTTTCTGACCTTTCCTGTCCAAAGAGATGTTTTCGATGGAGAGAAACGTTTTCTCATCTTGGTGAAAACTACACAGGCAGATGAGCAGGATCTCCATGTTTTTTTGTGTGTTGAAATATGCCACCCTCCGTTCCGCACTTGTTTTTACCTAGGCGCTAGAACTGAGTTTTGTCACTATTTGGGAAGGAGATAGTTAAGAGAAGGAGGGAGCCCCCATTTGCTTGTCACGGAGGTGTCACAGGAAGTGTTTACTCACCCAGTCTCCATAAGGCAAAGTTAAATAAGTCTCCATGTTACACAATGGCACGATGAATGTTTGAATGTGTAGATTGGAACACTTTGAATCATGGCTTGGTCGTAAACATTTGAGGAAGCCAAAGAACATTTGGTGTATTAATATAATCAAAAATTATGCCGGCTACATAGCTCCAGGTGAATGTTGAAGGACGCTTGAAGCATTAAGCTTTGACCAGTTTTCACATTTAGAAGATTTCCTTTTCAATCGAGACGCTTACCTGACATGTGTACCTTTTTAAAACTATGCATTTCGTTATTTTGTGCCTAACTTAAGCAATGAGAGATATGTTGAAATGTGCTCACTGGAGCCACATCACAGTTTCATTTATTGAGCTTTGTACATCGCTACTTGTTTTGCCTTCTTTGTAGTTTTGTTGCCTGTGTGTTACTTTTTTTTATTGTTATTCACATATCAAGGAACAAATAGGCTTATGTTTCTCTGATTTAATTATATATTGTCGGATAGAGATTTGATTTTCTGAAATGTCCAGCATTTTGTGTCAGTGGTTGGAAAATGTGGGCATTTATTCACACTTTTGCTCTCAGTCTTCGTTCAATATCCTGGACGTCAAACTATTATTTATTTGGGTGTTATGTTAAAGAAGACACAATAATTTATTTGAACCTGTGATCTGAATTGGATCCTTTCAATCCTGTTACTGTGTTGACATTGTGCGAAAAAAAAAAAAAACATTAACATGAGAAATAGCTGGAGTTTTGCTCAACAACGTATGCTCCTGAGCTGTGGGACAAATCATTTTTGATAACCTGTAAGATATGTATTATACATATATGAAAATACATTACTTATAGAAATGCAGTATTCTTTAAGATATGCTGTATTTAAAAAGCATATATTAACTTTGAATAAAGATATATTTTGTCAACAGAAGGGAGTTGTTTCATTGTACTGCACTACCTGCAAGTGCCACCGAGGGGCAGAACAGTATCAATAATTGCACCATCTAGCCTCCAAATGCAAACATTTTCTGTCATGTAGAATTGGGCAGCATGATGATTTCTTTAAAAAAAAATTTAGGTAACTTTTCAACTTATAACAAATATGACCAATACTCCTACACATTATTTGTATTTTTTATATTTTCATGAACCTCCATGCTACAGTAGGTCAAGAATGAGCTATGTCTTTGTGCACAATGAAGCTGAGGACCATTTGAGCATCAGCAGCCAATTCTGCATGTGGATCAGCTGCCGAACAGGTTCCAGTGTGGGCTCTGTCCTGTTCACACCAGTGGCTCACTACAGGCCCAGATCCCGAGTCCGGCCTAGCAGGACGTATGTGGTGGCACCATATGGCACGATGCTGTGTGCCATGTTGGCTAGCTGGCACTGCCCACGTGTGAATGGCCAGACGCTAGTCAACCCAACCCACTCCTCCTCATGGGACCAGAGCGGCTTGGGTTGCTATGGGGACGGGCGGCTTGTGTCTGCTGTGTGGCAATGAGAAGAAAGGGAGGGGGTTACAAGTGAGTGAAAGTAACAAGTCAGATAGAAGTCAGTGGAGTGAAGTGGAGGCTGTCTGGCAGGGAATTTGGCTTTGGATGTCCCAAGTTCATACAGGAAACAGCCGTGGTGTTAAAGAGGCGGTCGGTCACTTATTGGAGTGCTCTCACTGACAGGAGATGGTGTTGTAAAAGCGGACATAATCATGATGAGTGGCTTACTATTTAATTAGCAGAGATGAAACACTGTAAGGGGGAGTGTAGGGGAGAGAGGGGATAAACCCTCCCCCAACTTGTCGGCTGGTAAGAGTATAACCCAGTAAAGGAAAGGCCCCATCAGAGAGCCAGAGATACATGTAAATGAAATAGCCCCATTAATTAGTAATTAACATCAAGTTAATGACATTTCACTGTGTCGCCATCTCATCCCATGTCCTTCCTCTGCGGTGGAGGGGCCGTCTCTCCGGTCCCTGATCTGAATGCTAATTAGTGCAAAGCTAAACTGCCATATAGGGCTACCTAATGATATAGAGGCCCAGTTTAAGACTGGTCATTGTGTGGGGAGGATTAATCACTTTGTAGTAGTAGATCAGGAAGCTTTATAAGTCTGCCACTCCTTAGAGGGCCGTGATATTGAGGGCCATTGACAAGTTTTATGTGCTAATTGCGCTGCGCCTGTTAGCCTAATGTTGGGGATATCCCCTGTGACTTAAAACTACTTTTAACCATTCTCCTGCTTTTCAAAATGCACACAAGAAATGTATTATGTCAAGTAAGCATTAAATAGTTTGATATGTAAAATCTAATTATTTCAGTGGTTTGCATGGTTTTATTGAGTTTGAGGGGGCCGGCAGTGGACACATTCATTTTGGGTCCCCCTCCTGAGTCTAAATCCGCTCTGTGACAGAGGTAATTTTACATGATTTGTCTGAAGCATGGGATAGTATCTCTGTGAAGCCAGATGAAACATGAAGTAAACAGTGGTGTTTCTGGAATGGACAAGAATGTTCAATGCTCCGACATGAAGCAACTGTATTCACACATCAACTTGCAGGGTGGTTATGTTCTACTAATGCTCAACTGTTTTATGTGTCCGGGGCATTTTTTTCTCTGTCTCTGTTATGAATTCCTCTTGTTTCCTAGCTATCAACCTCTCTGTCCTTGTCGCCTCTCTTCTCTGGTGCCCTCTTTCCTTTTTCCTTTCCTTTCTTTCAAAAATCACTGATACATAATTGACCCTTTAAAAGGATCCCCTGATGCTGAAGCAAATCCACCATTAGCAAAGCAGCACACACACACACACACACACACACACACAACCAAATATGTTGATTTCTGTCAATTAAACCCCATCAGCTGTTTGCCTCCTGTTAGACATATGGTCTGTGTTAAATCTAAAGAGCAAATGGAGCCGCCATTGAGAGGGGCATCATTTTAATAGAACCCTGAGGGACAAGACCCACACCTGCGCAATAATAACATTAAACCATGCTCAACCCACTGGCCAGATGAGGACAGTATTGGTGTGTGTGTGTGTGTGTGTATGTGTGTGTGTGTGTGTGTGTGTGTGTGTGTGTGTGTGTGTGTGTGTGTGTGTGTGTGTGTGTGTGTGTGTGTTTGTCTGTGTACATGCCCATGGCATTTGATATCAATTCAGCTCCACCAGCAATAGGAATATTATTCTTAACAGAACAAAGTAATATCCAACACTGAAATTTTTTGTGTGGAACCAAGATTTCAGTAACGTGCGCCACTGTAGGCTCCACAGGTACATTCAGCTGGAATCCATGTATTGCCAGACCATCTCTGCCCTGCAGACTAAAGAGAAGAACAGAGTTTTTGTTTTGTTTTGTCTTATTTTTATTTTGCCAAATCAGTGCTTATGGAGTTCACTGGTCCTTAGGCAGAAATGGACACAATGAGTCGAACAAATATTTAGAAATATAATTTTAGAAAACAATATGGTGCTATTTCTTTAGCGAGGAGTGTCAGAGTTTTACGACAAGAAGAGAACAAAATAAATACTCTCCTTCCCGGTGTAATTCCAGCAAATCTTTCCATTACACCACAACTATTTGAACTAATTTTGTTAAATGTGAAGGTTTCTTAATAAATGTTGACCAATGTAAACATAACAGTCTAACAATACATGTATTACCAATCAATAATTCAAGTGGGGCTGCAACTAACATTTAATTTCATCATCACTAAATTGGATCATTATTTTCTGTCTGTCGATTGGTCTTTAAAATTTCAGAAAACAGTAAACATACAAATTGTTGCCAGTTTAGTGACACAAAAGACCAAGCTAATCAGTCTTAACAATAGAGTATCTGGAACAACAACATATTTTTGCTCAAAATTATTTACAAAATAATTGCAGATAAATCATTTTCTGTCAATTGATCTGATCTGATGGTTTCAGATCAAGTTTGTTGTAGATTTCCTTAACCTCACATTGTAATGAAAAGCACACAGGACATCCCATGCTAGGTTTTGAGATCATAATGATTGATTAACAATAAAAAATATATACTTGAGAAATCAGAGAAAAATCAGTTCAGGAATCAATCAATTGTCTCCAAAATATCTTAAAATATTTTTTTTTGTTTTTTGTTATGTCAATGTCGAAATTTCCCATCAAATCCTCAGATTGGGAAAGATAACATTTGACAGTTTTTCCTTTAAAAAATAAAATCAAGCTGTTGATAGACTATCAAAATACAATAATTTTTCTGTTGAGCAGCTATTTGACAAATCAATTAAACATTGCAGCTTGAAATGGCCTTTATGCACGTCTTTCTTCTAATGTGAAATACTAAATGATTCTCTGTGTAGCAGATAAACAAGGACTGTATATTAAACCCCTAGGTTGGAGAGAGATAAAACAGCTTTTCCAAAGAATAAAACAAAACTTGAAATGATTAAATGATGTTGAATTGTTCTGTTTTGCTTATTGTATTCACTCATAACATCTAATAATCTGCAGCATTCTGTTTGTGCATGCGCGCGAGGAGGTTAAACCCCCCCAACAGTACCCCTCCACTCATCTGCTCCAGCTCTCCCCGGCTTCACACGGCTCACATCTCCAACACCACCAGATCTCCCCTCTTTTCCAGCCTGCTCTTTACTAAAGTTTGGCCGTCAATCAGCAGTGGCCTCGGGCAACAGGCACTGATGAAAAGACCCCTGAGACAAGGAGACCCAAATTAGATTTCAATAAGGATGTTGAATATTCATATCAGGGAAACATCTAAAGGTAAAGCCTTTTTGATCTCCGCGCACAAATATCACTTGTGTGCATTCCCGGGTCCTGGCGCTCTGGTTCTACAGCGTTTTCTACCCCCAGCCTGGTCCGGCCCCGGCCTAGGCTCTGTCTCACTCCTCGGGGGGACGCAATGGAATAATGATGATGGGGCTACAAAGGAGAAAAAGAGCCATAATGAATGTTTATACTAAAGGGACCCAATAGAAAGGGCATCCGTACTAAGTATTCAGTAATTAGTATTTAGCAGAAGTTGATCGCTGAGTGCACACATTCAATTGTGCACACACACACACACACACACACACACACACACACACACACACACACACACACAACCAGACACACGCATATCCAGGGCAGAATCATCGAGGCATAATCATTCGTTGTGTAAACTTTAGACAGGGGAACCTCCCTCGACAGCCGCAGTCAAAACACAGCTCCATTGCTCCTGTCAACATGTTGCCTTTATTTTTATAATTGATTCCACTTAGGGTCCTTCCCTCCCCAAAATGTCAACAGAATTCACAATGTGGCTGTTTATTTTTCTGAACACACCTGCGTTCCGCTGCTCACCATGACTATCACTTAATAAACATTGCTCATTGTGGATGAATATGTCTCCTAACGTTTGGGTATGCTTTTTGCTTGTAAACTATACTGGTTATGAGAACTAAAAAAAAAGCCCAACATCCTCAAAATACCCTGAAGAAATTGCCATCACTTCCATCTTAGTGGAGATGGAAATGTGCGGGGATGGTGGAGGATGCGGGGGGATGCCTTGGTTGATGAGGAGAGGAGGGAGTGGGGAGCGCCTGAGGCTCTATTCCCCACAGAGAGTCCACTTCACTCGGGAGCACACCATGAAGCGAGTCGCCAAATGAGACCAAAGGATGGGAACGCCATCTCCTCTTGACGCAGGAAGGGACCATCCAGCTAATAGTCCACATCAACTTCTATCATCAATAATGCGTCAAGAGCGGCCATGATAGTACCCATCCAGTAACTGTGGCTCATGATGCAGGGAGACAAGCCAGCTCCGTCCTTCAACAGAGCTTTGAAAAAAAAAGAAAAGACAAAAGCCGTTCTCATCTTACATTATACTTTTCTCTCGTTAAATCTCCCACTATGAGTTTTTTCTCTCAACCTCCCCCGGCCCACCCCTTTCCTTACAACATGATGGTCAGTCTATTGCCAGGCAATCTGGTCTGTGACGCTGTTCACACCTACATCAAGGCCAGGAAAGAAACAAGAATATATTTGACAAGATATGATGACTTGCCCAGGTGGTGTGTTTCACTGGTCTCTTGGTCTGTCGGGAGAGGAAAACCAACCTAGGTAAATGTGTGGGTCTGTGTGTCTGTGTGTCTGTGTGTGTGTGTGTGTGTGTGTGTGTGTGTGTGTGTGTGTGTGTGTGTGTGTGCGTGTGTGCGTGCGTGTGTGCATGCCTGTGTGTATGTGTGTGTGTTTGTTTGGGTGTGTGTGTGTGTTTTCAGCCTACAGTATAGGATGCTGTGTTCACCCCGGGCCCTGTGCTGTGGTGCTGTGATGCCGAGTGTCACCGTGCTCCGGCCTGAGCCCTGCAGCCAGAGAAACCAGCTGTGAAACTGACAGGTTTGTCTTCTGCACTCACCTACACTCTTTCTTTCACTGCACACATACACACAAACATACTGATACATACACATGCAACCACCACATACACATAATGAGTGACACACACACACACACACACACACACACACACACACACACACACACACACACACACACACACACACACACACACACACACAGTTCCATGGCCTGAGGTTTAAGTACACATGCACACATGAGCCCCCCCTCCCCTAACATCCACACATATCCACAGACCATCACACAAGCTGCAGGCAGTCGCTCTCATGCCAGCTACAAACACAGAGCAAAAGAAATATGCTCACCGAGCTCTGATATGCAGCAGTTATACTCGTAACCTAACCACATTTGCACAATTTGACGAAAATCAGCAAGTATATTGAATATCTAAGTGAATACACTTAAGAAGAGGTTTTCCATTAATATTCTTCGTTCAAGCCCTGCACCGCATTATATTTTAATCAGGATTGCTTTAATTAAGCAGTAAATAAGAAGGCACAGGTATTAAATGTCTTCCAAAGACAACGGTTACAGGATAAATTAGAAGTGGGGGCTTCTTACTCAAGAACAATGAAAGGCCATACAAAAGTCATCAAAATTGTTTGAGGCAAGAGAGTGTGTGTGAAAATACATTTCAACGTCTATTTATAAAAGCTTTTTTTCTAGCCCGTTTAAGATTTCATATAATGGTAAAGAGGAGAACATACATTGCAAACTATTTTCTTTAGGCTTGTGATTATGTTCAGTTGTTATATTGTTTATGAAAATAAACCAGAAACCAGAGAGCACCAGAAAAATAGAAATATTGTATTTGTAGACCTATACCTCTTTATTTGATATACACATAAAGGATACAAATATTAAACATTAGTCAGTCTGACACATTATAAATGCATTTTTCTTGTACATTTTATTCTCCCTGACAACCCTAATGCTAATTACGGTAATGTTTAATTGGAAATTAAACCACTCCTCATATATATTGACAACGATTTGCATGACCAGATATGACTCTCCTCCCATGTGAACGCATGAATCTTGCAGTATACACATGTAGGATTGCATGCAGGTATGTAGCACATACATGTACATGTGTGTATTATGTATCATGTAGGTCAACAGGGACATGCAACATTGCCACAAGCATCTGAACCTGTGGTCCATCCAGGAAAAGCTGATGAGTTACCCTCAGGAGATGTTGTCTTCTATGGGGCACCTTCCCCCACACCTAACAAACACCTAGCACGCGCACGCACACACACACACACACACACACACACACACACACACACACACACACACACACACACACACACACACACACACACACACACACACACAAACACGCACGTGGACTTTGACACACAGTAGTGAAGGATGCCATGTGTATCCAGGTGTCTGGCTGTGCTGTAGCACCCTTCAGATGTCACAACGACACAAAATCAGTGTTCTGACCAGAAAGTCTGCAGGCAGCTTTCGTGTGTTACCGTGCCACCTTTTTGTACACAAATGTGTGTGTGTGTGTGTGTGTGTGTGTGTGTGTGTGTGTGTGTGTGTGTCCATGCATCTTTGCACACATATGCATGTGCGCTTGTGTGTATGGGTGTGTACTTCTGGTTGCTTATTCCTAGAGGGTGGGGGTGAGACAAACAAGTGAGAAAACAGCAAAACAAGTTAAGAGACAATGAAGAAAGTAATACTGGCACCTGTTTCCCTCCGGTGTGGAGGGCGAAGAATCCACCTCAGAAACTACACTGCCTGGTCCTTTGATGTAGTGATGCCACTAATGATGAGACCGACCATTTTATCTCTAGATTTTTCCGTCCCACAGCATGCACTATATCACCTTTATCTCTCCCTCTAACCCCCTATAAACATGCTCCCTTCAGAACACACATGCACACTTTTTTACAAAAAATTTGGGTTCAGTTATGTGGCCAGATGTCCAAGTTGACATAGCGCTTAAGGCGTTTGACTGGATGAAACAGTGCATTGGCTGCGGGTAAAGAGGGATTAAAACAGGGCCTGAGGCACTTGTGTTATATTGAAAACATCCTGGGCTGCTTTGTATGGAGATTTGCATACATCGGGGTCTGTGCGGCGATGGCCCATCTGCTGAAGTGCATTGTCCCCAAACAACAAAGTGTGTTTAAATATTTCACATCTCCATCTACTGGGACATAGGTACATAGAAATGAGCCGAGAGTGAGTGAGAGAAATAGAGGGCGATGAAGGGGGGGTACAAAAAAAAGGAACCAGTAGATTGGCACAGCTTTGAATTTGAACTGCTCCCAAATGTGCCTCTGTCAGAGCCACAGTAAATAACACCATCGCCGGCCAGGAGCCTGGAAAATGAGGAGAATCTAAATATAATAAGTCGTGAATCCGAATTACGGTGGAAAAAATAGTTGTCCGAAAACAGAAATTTAGAAGTGAAATGTACGTTTTGTGCTATGATTGTGCTCTGAATATTCATCTAAATATAAAAATAGGCTCGGAGAGTGCACATGTGATTGAACAAACTTTGCATTTGACTATCAAAACTTTGAACACATTTCACTCTGCATCTAAATACATTTATAGAGACATTTTTGACATACAATGACTAGATTTATTTTATCATGCATGCCCTGATGAATTAACTATGAAAGGCACGGCTATTGTTGATAGAGAAAAAACTGGCAAAGATCCACATTAGACAATTTGTCACAGACTGGTCCAGTATTAAGTTATCATCCCTCTGGCCCAAACCCTCTTTATTGTATTAATGCCATAACTCTGCACTTCTATGACATTTAATGGCACTGTAAAATTAGATAATTACTGTAATATATCTGTGTACTCATGCCCGTTTCCGAGGTCAGAAACATAAAAATTAATAAGGAACAAGTGGGAGAAAGGGGACAGAGAAGAAAGATTAAATGAGAGAGAGAGAGAGAGAGAGAGAGAGAGAGAGAGTGTGTGTGTGTGTGTGTGTGTGTGTGTGTGTGTGTGTGTGTGTGTGTGTGTGTGTGTGTGTGTGTGTGTGTGTGTGTATGTGTGTGTGTGTGTGTGTGTGTGTGTGTGTGTGTGTGAAAGACAGTCTGATGTGACAAAGATGGGAAAAAAGTTAGTTTTATCAACGTGAAAAGAACACAGTCTGAAGTTACTTGGACATTCAATGTTTGTGCATACATTCTCAGTAGCCCTAAAAATTGTATTCTCGCTCTCCTCTCCCCGTGTGTCTTTCATTTCAACCAAGACACCACATCAAATGAAAAAACATGCTAAGGGCAGTAGATGCTGGCTGGAACGGTAAGGTGATTCAACGACGGGACGGTTTGTGTGTAGGCTGGACAGCCTGGTGCAGCCTCCGTCTTCACAAGCAAGCACGCACACATACAAACCCAAGTGCACGTTGACACATACACACACATACACACACACACACACACATGCGCACACACACACACACGCGCACACACACACACACACACACACACACACACACACACACACACATACACACACACACACACACATACACAGACAGACACAGACACACACATTGACACCAAGTATCTGAAGAAGAAAAAACAGCCAAGATGGACGTGAGGAACATGTTGCCTGCACGGGGGAGGATTTTTGGAAAGAGGAGCGCGGTCAATCTGTTTGTTTCTCTGCCACATCCAAGGAGAGTGATAATTTCATTTTCTTTCATTATTTGCCTTCCTTTCATTGTACTCCTGATGTCAGAATTTAAAAGCTGCTGAGGGTTTATGTTGAAGAAAAAAGAGCACATGAGACAATGGCTTGTATTTATTTTGCAAGAAAAATGTCAGTGGTTCTGTCCCTCTTGTTCCCACGTGGTGAGACATCGAGAGACAGCAAAGGCAGGCAGCCCCACCGATGCTACCTGAACTTCGTATCGCTGCCTTGTCTCTCTCTGTCTTATCATGTCTCGTAAGCCGGTTCATTTGTGCAAACTCTTTAGTCGTAAAAAGGTCGCGTTGGGAGAGCCTGATGTGAAAAAAAGTCAAATAACAGACACACATTAACCCCCCATTTAATCAGGATTACAGAACAACCAAGCATTATTTAACACACATCATAGAGCATCACAGCATCAGGGAAAAATGGGACACACACAACACGCACACACACACACACACACACGCACACACACACACACACACACACACACACACATACACACTCACACACACACACACACACACACACACACACACACACACACACACACACACACACACACACACAAATCCAGCACAATCAATCTAATGGTGTGCATTAGTTAACTGCCAAATGTTGGGCTTTTTATGGCAGGATCACCCGTCCCTTGAAAAGATAAATACGGTGCACAGATCCCAGTAATTACAGCAATCCCCTTACAGCACACAGAGACTGTCCTCACTCAGCAGCCTCTCTAGAGCACCGTCGCCCTGCAGATTAAGTCATTTAGGACAGTTTTAGGGCACCGGGGTGACTGACAGAAGAGGAGCAGGATGGAGGGGGGTGGGGGACAAAGGGACAGACAGAGTTGGTGCTGATGCGTTTTGTCTTTACAGAATTCTGGGGGGGAGGGGTCGCATTTTGACTAAATGAACAGATAGGGACACAGGGAGACAGGGAGTCAAATGCACCGTGACAAACCTGTGAGTTATGTAGCACATAGGCAAGTTATGATATCACTTTGTGGCATTCTGTAAACATCCTGGGATTTTCACACACAACCTCCCAACTAATACACGATGATTGAAATGTGATTAAACACAATGCCAATTTTAGTTAGTTTTAGGTTTGATGATTATCGTTTACATTTCATTTTAACACCTTAGTTACAAATCACATCTTGAGATTTGGTTTGAGTTGCATTAAGCAGCAAAAAATAAATACAATCAGTGTTATTAAAAAAAAACTGTGTGTATCCTTTAGGCCGGACAAACAATACCTCTCCCTTAAAATGATTAGAATGTTTTATATATTATTCAATAAATTTTAAAACATGTCTTCACTGACTTTTTCGTGTGCAAAATACAAGATGCATGGAACCACTCTAAAAAAAAATCTAAAACTCGGTCTAAAACTCCCCCTTCTAAGCTGTAAATTCCTTTTACAGCTGCTCATGTTGTGTCCACAAGTCTTCTGCTCTCATAACTGATTCTATATGGTCGAGCTTGCTACAGACAATGTTCATACATTTCTGTCTGGTGTCAATAACAGAAAACTGTGGCTCTTTAGGATGCCTCGACTGCGTCTGTGCATGTGGGTTTTTAAAAGAGAGTGTGTGTGTGTGTGTGTGTGTGTGTGTGTGTGTGTGTGTGTGTGTGTGTGTGTGTGTGTGTGTGTGTGTGTGTGTGTGTGCGTGTGTGTCTTAAGGGCAGCAATGGGGTATAGTTTTGCAAAAGGGAACAGAGCAAAGCCTTCAGGCAGCAGGGCGATTGATGTCCAGCGGGTGGCTGAGGAACACTAACTCACACTGCACTCTGACTGCACCTAAAACTCTCATTAGTTTAAGTGTGTGAGAGTTCTCTCCCTCTGCACCCTTCAGACCACAGGGAGACGCACGGGGCCAAAACCTCCTCAGATGGCTTTCACTACAGTGTGAGGCATGCAAGGAGGGGAACGTGCATGTCTGCAAGGCAAGCACACACGCTTTGAGACAAAAAAACAAACAAAAAAAAATGTTTGCACTCACTCTTTAGTCCCTCTGCCTGTGTCTTTCTCTGTTCCTATTTTAGCTTGCATGTACAGAACCGTGAGCACGCAGCTTAACCCACGGGGCCTAACGAGGTCTGAAATATGAGCGGTAAACATTTGTATGGACAGATGTGGATTAATGTCCATCTTTTCTTCAACGCAGAGATTAAACCTGATTTACTGCCTAACAGGTTTTTTTTCTCTATTTGATTAAAGTGAGACAAACACTGTGGCAAAGAGAAACAAAGGAAGAGAATGGAGTGAGTGTATACATATGGGGAAGTTGCCAGAGGAAACCAGACAGTGAAAGTGGAAGGAACAAAGACTTAAGTGAAAGAAGAAAAAAAATAACAGGATTGGATGTGAAAGGGGAGGCAGAGGGAATCGTCAGATGCTCCTCATTCCTGCTATGGATTTGCTGAAGTGAAGTAGGAGAAATTTGTATCGTGGGGATGGAATCAGAAATGTCAACAGATTGAGTCAGAGCAGAGCTGGGACTGTCTGGAAAGGAGCTAGTATCAACACTGACTGAGGGGCACGCAAGATTTTGGGACCGTCACTGGGCTAGTGGCAAAATGATTGGACCTTGGTGTGGATGTGTGTGTGTGTGTGTGTGTGTGTGTGTGTGTGTGTGTGTGTGTGTGCATGTTGCATGGGGGTGGATGTGGGATTGGCTTAGTCTGTTGTCTATAATGAATGGTTAATGCTAGTCGGGGAAAATATGAATACGGTCACCATCTGCTCGATCTAAGTCTACGTTCTGTGCATGTGTGTGTGCACGCAGATTTGTGTGTTTAACAGTCATGCAGATACACACACACACAAACACACACAATGTGCTCTAGGAGAGGGATTTGAAAATATGGAATGAAAGAAATGGCATGGAGGAAGATAAAAAGGAGGGAGCAGCTAACAGGAAATGGACGTGTAACAAAAAACCTGCATAAAAACAGATGAACAAGAGACAATGAAAGTGATTGAAATAAAAGATGACAAAGGTCAAATGTGTTCAGATGTAGCAGAGACACAGACACAGGGGAGCACAAATAGGGCACAAGTCATGATCTCTGTCCGGTTTCTCGAGCACATGTAGCCTATGGCTGCAAGCACACAAGCACACGACCATATTCAGAACACACTATAATTGAATAGAAAGGTTTTGTTACCAATACTGCAAAGGAAGCTGATAATTAAACAATAACTCTTAAAAAACATGTTATACATGCTCTATTTTAAGTTAGCGATACATACCCATACATTGGAGTAAACGTAGAAAAATACCACCATGTAAAAATACTCCTTAATAAGGAAAAGAAGAATACAACATTGAAAAATACAGAAATATTGTAAGTACAATGGACTCACTTTCCTCATAATGCAAAATGGCCTTCGTCATAATACTGTAATATTGGATTGGAATAATTGTTCCATTAATATGTAGAGATTTATAATGGTGGAGGTGGAGCCAATTCAAACTACTGTTTTTGCTATTGGGTAGTTGGATCTCTATTTACAAAAATGTATCATATTTGATAAGTTTAGTGAATATGTTGTATGTTTGTATGAATGTGCATATTAAATACAGTTGCTGAATGAATTTAGTCTAGAAAAAGTTCATTACTTGTTTGTTTTTAACATGTAGGGAGGTAGAAGTGAAGCACAAGTAATATTAGATTGCAACTGAGTGTTAATTTTGTTTGCCATTTTTTGCACCAATGCAAATAAATTATTTGCATGTTAAAGATCACTTCACATTTTTAATATTTGTCATTTAAAATGTGCATCACACCTATATGCCAAAATTGAGTCTCATAATATGTATAATTGTCCAGAGTTGAGGTATGTAAGATCCAGTAAATACTTTTGAAGGGTGAATAGGTGGGCAAGATATTTTAAGAAGTTCTAGACATTTTTTTTTTATATTATATTAATACAAAAGTTGAAATATGACATCCAAAAAATTTAGGCATATCTATTACTAGGCTAACCTTTGAATACACAGCAACGGTATTTAAAGGTTTAGCGGGATTACAAGTGTTGAGGACACTGGAACAGTATCATCCCCGGCTTCGCTCACACATAAACACACACACACACACACACACACACACACACACACACACTTTCGAACACTCACACATCAACACAGAACAAATGAACGTCCGTCAGTCGCTGAATACATCACTTTTGTCTCCAAAGTTTAAAGAAACATTAGAAAAAAACACAATTTTCATGCATCATTATGTTCTCGTGAGTCCATGACAGAGAGGAATTGCTACCCTGCTGCTAAAACATTTGTGATGGATCTCTGAACACTGGCTTGATAAGTAAATACAGACTACATCGATAATCCTCATGTCACTATGCGCTCTGTATTATGGAGAGAGCTACACACACACACACACACACACACACACACACACACACACACACACACACACACACACACACACACACGTACACACACAGAGAAACACACACTGCCAGGTTGTGATTAAATTCTCTGTGGCCTATGATCCGCCTCTAAATCTTTGCAATTTTCATTTTATGCAGCTTTAATATGGATCATAGTTTCTCTCAGAGTGCCCCATCTCCTAATCTGGAGCAATCTGAGCTGAGCCTGGCTGGGCCAACAGCTGACGCTAAGCCAACCAGTCACACTCAACCAGCCGCACAAGTCAGCCACAAAGCCTTCGTGCAGTAGCTAGGCACCAAAAAAGAGGAATTAGAGGAATCTTTGAGAAACAGTTAAGTGGGAATTTGCACACTGAAGTAATATTTCATGTGTGTGTTTTTTCTGTTGTGTAAAACCAACATAAGGCAAGATGCATTGATTTTGAGCAAAACAAAATAAAGGAAAATGCATCCGCCATGTTGACAATCTTTCAGCAATATTAGATATGAGATAGGTAAAAGGTGAATACTGTAAATGAGAAATGGTGTCAGAGATGCCACTCAAGTTGTTGATCCTGAGAATAAATACTGTACACAGACACATATCTGGATCTGATTATGATTATGATTATGAATCGGCCTGGCTGAGGAGGAGGGAGGCAGGGAGGGGCTGTAGAGTAACGATTGTTGAGGTCATGGAGCAGTGGAGTGTTTGGGTGGGGTACCGTCAAGGCGTATTAGACACACACGCACATACAGTAGATGTTCACATGATATTCAGTTCATACAAGCACACACACACACACACACACCCCACCCACACACACCACACACACACACCACACACACACACACACACACACACACACACACACACACACACACACACACACACACACACACACACACACACACACACACACACACACACACACACACACACACACACACACACACACACACACACACACACACACACACACACACACACACAAGATGACCCTGTTTTTAGAGCTTTTGAGGGCCCATAAGAGGATTAAGTAATTAAGGGTACCCTGTTAAAAAATGTATTATATTGCTTAGGTCCAGGAAATCTAACCCCGCTGTACTCTCTCTGTCATCTCAAAAGCATGTATGTTTGTGTCAATTGGTCAAAAAGATACATTTGTGATATTTCATGTGTAGCCCATGTGAGGTCTTGTTTTTTCTCAATCTAGATTAAACGGCCATGTCAAAATACCAACGAGCTAACAGCTGACGTGCTGGACCAGGAGCCGGCACCCTGCCGGGACTCATGTAAATAATACTGCTGCTGATGGAGGAAAGCCTACAAACTGAGAAAAGCTAATGCTAGGCTTAACTCTCTCTCTCTCTCTCTCTGCCTCTCTCTCTCTCTCCCTCTCTCTCTCACACACACACACACACACACACACACACACACACACACATGCCGCGCACAAATTGTAGCGCATACACACTGAATTACATTACAAGTTCACTTTGCTTCGTCTATGCAATACCGAAGCAACTGCAGATGAATCCAGCCATGCAGTTGTGATGTTAATTTCACCACAACTGAGTGAAAGTGAAGAGGGAGAGTGAACATCAGAGGGAAAGGGGTCACCACCCCAGTCTGCTTAATCCTCCCAGTGGCAGACGGCAAGACCAGTTAGATATCAGTGAAGCCTTATGGACATATCTAGAGTGCTGTGTGTACAGGGATACATTTGCCATTAACAACTGAAAAATAAATAATCTATTCCTTTTAAACAATGCAATTTTTCTACAGAAGGGTTTAAGGTGTCCTGATGTAAATTAAAACACTATTGACATTCCAATATGCCCCGCCCCAAAAAAATAAAAAAATAAATAAATAAGCGTCCTTATATGTCAGGAATTGATTGCTTTGCTTTCACCTTGTGTGTACTGTTAATTTATCCTGATGACATTTGCTTATCCATTAATCTGTTTAGGTACGTTCCTTGAATTATCTTTGCTAACATCACATTAAAACATTAACACCATCCAACAAGAATAAACACCAGCCATCCAGACATTTAACCTTCTAAACCCTAGCCTAGACTTTCTCTTGAACCCGGTGAATCTGTGGTGGCAAAACTTCAAAGAATAAATCTGGTGAAACAGTGAATTGATCCCCCAATTATTGCCTTTGTTGCTGAATTCAATAAAATGTTTAAATAAAAGTCATCAGTGAGCCCCAACATTGCACTATAGGGGATTACAAACATGTGTATTGTCCTATAATTTCTCAATCCCCCAGAGTTCGTCCTGCTGCAATAAAGAATCACTTGCCCAACAAATCTGCAGCTGTAAATAGTCGCCCACTGTTGCACTATAAGGCCGATTTGATTAACTGTTGTAGAAACTGCAGTTTCCTGATGTTTATGGAAATAATTCAGCCTTCAAAAGAAATTGAGTAAATATTCAAATTGTGCCCTGTTCTAAATTATTTGAATTAATTAAGAAATTAAATTATTAATCCAGATTTGGTTATGTTTAAATTTGCACCTCAGGTCTCAACTCAAATCCCACACATTGTAATGCACTTCCATCCTTAACAAATGCAGGCATTACATTAGCCATTACTCTAGAACAAAGGGAACAAATGGCACATCATAACAACTATGCACTACAGTGCTTTGTGACATACCAGCAGTATGGTTTTAATGTCCCTCTCTGCGCTAAAACATTAAGGCTGCTGTCTGCCAGTCAGGAAGTGGACAAGTGCCGACCCACCTCAGTGAACATGATTAAATCACACAATAACCTCCTTCCCCTTATCAAATCCTCTTAAGCAGGCTGTATTACATATCTGCCAAACAAAGAAAACTCAATCAGAACAATCAACCAAGCCAGGCCAAGCCCGACCTACCAGCTTGTCTGATCCCATTGCCGTGATTAAAATGAAAATGGAGCCAGGACATTACTAGAAATCCCATGTTCACCTTATAAGGAAGATCAGAGGTCCCTGTGTGTGTGTGTGTGTGTGTGTGTGTGTGTGTGTGTGTGTGTGTGTGTGTGTGTGTGTGTGTGTGTGTGTGTGTGTGTGTGTGTGTGTGTGTGTGTGTGTGTGTGTGTGTGTGTGTGTGTGTGTGTGTGTGTGTGTGTGTGTGTGTGTGTGTGTGTACCACAGGGGATAATATAAATGTGTCCTGTGTAATTCCCTGGCTTGGATCACAAAACACTGTTTTCATTGTTTGCAATATTAATAGAAGGAAGATTACGATCGATGGGATTGGATTAGTAATATTTAGCTTTTTGTTTCTCAAAAAACAAATAAATTAATTTGTTTATGAGCGTTGTGTTTGAGGAAAACATGTTTTTATTGGGCTGTTGGATGCACCTGAATGAATATGTCAAAACAACATCCCAAAAGGGCTGCAAGATTTTAGATTCTGATTCTTACAAAAGTAGTACTGGTTTAAAAACATTTAATACAAATCAGGTATACTTTGCATTCAGCATACCATGGTGAATTGCAAAACATAGTTTTGTGGTAGGGCCGCAACAAATGATTATTTTCATAATCGCTTGATCTGATATTTGATCTATTAGGTAAAAAATATACAATCCCTGCATGTACCGTAGCTCAAAGTGGCATTTTTAAATGTTTTGATTCATCTAAAAATACCAAAATATAAACTTATTTGGTTAATTATGTTTGATAACTATTGTATACCTGCAGAGCTGAAGACAACAAATGTTTGGTGGTTTTGCTTAATTCAATGACCAAAACATACGGTGTATATTATTATCAAAATAGTCCATACATTTTCTGTTGGACTAATTTTTCTTCTTCTTTGCCAATTGCAGCTTGAATACTTTAGATTAGAATTCAGGAGAAGGCAATTGTTTCCATTCATCCCAGATGTTGCTGAAACTTGAAATTTAAATTAGAAATCACATTTTGTCACCTCTAATTTTCGCTACCACCCAGACAAAAACATAATTTTGGCTACAACTATAAATCGAATCGATATAATGTTTATAGTGTGTGTGTGTGTGTGTGTGTGTGTGTGTGTGTGTGTGTGTGTGTGTGAGAGAGAGCGAGTGTGTATGCGAGAGACTCCTCTGGGCGGGCTTACGGTAAGAGGCAAGCTTCACATTACTGTTGCTCCAATTCACTTCCTGGGATAATCCTTACCACAACAGAGGGAACGGCAGGTGACCTGGACCAACAGAGATACAGTATGGGGCTCATACACACACACACACACACACAGAACCATCCATTCATAAATAATATCAATGTGACCCCCCCTTCACCCTAAACGCTCTATCCCTCTGCTTCAACTCCACTCCTCTGTCGTAGTTTCCTGTCTCTCCCTCCTCCTCCTCAACTCTTAGTGAAACATATTGTGTCGCCCTGCTCACTGGGTTGACATGAGTGGCATTCATCCGCCAGCCCAAAGTCATCTCCCCCATTAACAGTGCTGTCTAATTATAACCTGTAAATGACAAACACGTAGACACAAACACAGGCCGTGCTCTAATGGCACTGCTGTAGCAGGAGACTGATGGGCAGCTGTCTCTTGTCCATCCTCCGTGCAGATCAACCTTGAGACGGGGGACTTCACGGGGTCTGTCTATTGGACCACTGAGA